>NC_141162.1:76073009-76673009 GCF_053477565.2 Lygodium microphyllum
TTTGTTTATTTGTTTATTAGATAGATAGATAGATTACTAAATATTAGATAGATAGATAGATATTAGATTAGATAAACTAATAAACTATTATTAGATATTAGATTAGATAGATAAACTAATAAAACTAATCTAAATAATAAAATAATATCTTAGTTTATTTATTAGTTTACTAATTAGTTTATTAGTTTGATAATTAGTTTATTGGTTTATTTATTGTTATCTAATTAGTTTATTGTTATCTTTATCTAATCTAACTATATAACTAACTAATTAGTTTTATCAGTTTATTATATGACATCCTTATTGCACTATCTCATATATATGAATAAAGAATATGGGTGGTCAGTGTACACGGGCAGGCCCAAGGGCCTTTTACCCCAACAAGAGGTTTCTTAGTAGGCATCACCTCCATTCTCTGGTGCTTGCCAGAGGAAGCCTGCTAAGGTTGTTGGAAAGGGCGGATCACCAGTCCATAACTCAAAAAGCACAAACTACCAAACTTGTCAATGTTTGAAACAATAGGGCAATGTTAGCCTTGGTCAAATCAGGATCAAGGGGAAGACCACTTAGATCATTTAAAGGATCTAGAAGGATTTCTACCTTAGAAAAGGTTGTAAATTCCTTGAGCAAGTGTTTTGATACATCCAAGTTAAATTCTGGTTGTGCATGCAATGGGATTGCGATGCCTTGAAGTAAGAGATTGTGCATTCAACTGTTTGTTAATGTGGTTTTGGATGTTAATCCAAGTGGGGTGTGATTGATGATTTCATGGCCGGGTCTGTGATGACTGATTGCCATGGGAACAAAAAGGATGTTTTCCTAGTTAAAGGATGTTAGGCTGGTTGTTTCAGCTTGATTGTTCTTGAAAGGATACTTAAGGATTGGCTGTGGTTTTGGATGAATATCCAAGTGATTATATTTTCATGGCGGGAACTGTAAGGATAAATTGCCATGGGAGCAAAAGGGATGTTTCCCAAGAAAATGTTATTGGGCTGGTTGCTTCAGCTGTGGATGATTTCCTAAAGGGATAATTAAGGAAGGATGGCGCTAGCTACCCCCCGCGAACCGCCAAACCCTAACCAATGGGGTTATGAATCCGCGCCGGGAATGTGGACTGAACCCGCCGCGAGAGGTCTCTCCGTGGAAAGTTAAGGAAGTGTTTGATCTTGTTATCTTGTCTTCGTGTCTATGCCCTAAATTACGTAAAGGAACATGTGATTAATAGGTTAATTAAGGAAGCTACTTTTATGTGTCAAACATAATGTGGTAGGTAATTAGATAACTAAAACAACCCCCGAGGGAAGCGTGGTGAATGTGACCAATGGGTCTATGCATATGGTAGCATGTGTGGGTAGGATTGGCATCTTACATTCAACGAAGAGAACCTCAACGTCACTATCAATATGACTCTTCATTTAAAGTGGAACTTCATTTAACCCTTCTCTAAACAACTCATTATCAATGATTTTTAGGGATTCCATTGTTCATACATGACTATATGATTCATTGTGATTATACATGCTCGATGCATCCATCCTCGACAATGGTCACATATACATTTTATTTTTTGCTCCAATTGTGTTGAGTAATTATGTAAATGCAAGGTTTCATCATCTGTATCAATAAACGATAAGGAGGCTTATGTAAGAAGCTGGGAATACTTAGAATGCTAATAATATGCCATGTCACACTGACACTGGTATATAAGGAGAGAAGTTGTAATTTTTCATATCTTTTTGACATATCAATACAATTACAATCTTTCTCTCCCTTCTTGCTCCAAGCTTCCATGGCTTCTTCATCTTTCCTGTCTTTCTCTCTCCAATTCTAGTCTTTCTCTCTCCTCGTCACTCTATTTCTCTCTCTTCCTACAGTCTTTCTCTCCCCTCTGCAGTCTTTCTCTCTCCTCTTTCTCTCTCCCTAGTTCTCTCTCTGACAAGTGGTATCAGAGCTTCGATCACGTTCTATTGTGGAATATTTGATTAAATGGAGAGGTTTACCCTCTGAAGAGGCTTCTTGGAGACCTGATTCAATATTGGATGAGTATCCATACTTGAAGGATACATTAGTGGCTGAAGCCTATTGCTTATGGAGCTAGTATTGGTGCAGACTGGTTCAGGACAGCACGCTGTTTTAGAACAGTTTTTGTCGTACTTCATTTTCAGAATTGAGCTATCTACATGAGCTTAAAGTACTCTTCAAGAGCTTCGTTTTGATATGTGGTACACTTCATTTGGACACTTCTATCAAAAGTTATGGCTGATTTGGTCCAGCAGGGACTGTTATTTCAGCAAGCTGTCTACTTTCTTCTGGAACTATTTGTTGAAGATTTTATGGCTCCAATGGCTTCTAAAGTTCTTCAAACCATGTATATAGCAGGGTCCACTTTCCGTACTTCAAATTCAGCCCTTGTAATGATAATTCTTCACTCATTCCCTATTTGTAAAGCTGTAAAAACAGAGTAGTACTCTGTTCCATCCATCTTTTCTTTAGCTCTTTCTAGTTTTGTTTTTGGGGACAAAAACTTTTGGGAAGGGATGGATTGTAAGAAGCTGGGAATACTTAGAATGCTAATAATATGCCATGTCACACTGACACTGGTATATAAGGAGAGAAGTTGTAATTTTTCATATCTTTTTGACATATCAATACAATTACAATCTTTCTCTCCCTTCTTGCTCCAAGCTTCCATGGCTTCTTCATCTTTCCTGTCTTTCTCTCTCCAATTCTAGTCTTTCTCTCTCCTCGTCACTCTATTTCTCTCTCTTCCTACAGTCTTTCTCTCCCCTCTGCAGTCTTTCTCTCTCCTCTTTCTCTCTCCCTAGTTCTCTCTCTGACAGCTTAAGGATGTGGAAGGGACTTGTTGCCCAAGGATATGGTGAAACCCATGTATTATCATAAAACTATATAACTTTGTGATGCATTTATAGATGTGTATAATGGAATGTTCTAATTGCATTTAAATTTGCATTTGGACATTGGCAAAAAACACGAAATTAGGCAAGACATATTTTTAAAACTCTTCCAGTGTGAATGACATCCAAAATCGTTTCTAATATATTATCTGGGAGAGCAAAAGACAAGAAGAAACAAAAACTAATATCATAAGCGGGAAAAGTCAATCTGCACATGTGAGGAGTCCTTGCTCTTCTTCTTTGAAATATAAACAAGGAATGCTTTTATTGGTTTTCTTCTCTTTACCAATGATTGATGAAACTTTGTTATTCAATGGTTAGTTTGTTCTTTTGCCTCCTCCATTATTGCTTATTGCTTTGTGCCTAGTTGAGAAAAGAAATAGCAGTCATTGTAGTTTAAGTAGGGGGTTAAACATGCCTATAGTTTTCCTGCATAGGTAAATACTTTGTTAAATGCTTTCTCTCTCTCAAGTATTTAAGCATACTATTAAACATGGCAGTAAATGTGTTGATGAACGTGTTTGTAAATGTTGTCCATATAGATACATGCTCTTTTAAACACAAAGATAAAAGCATGTCACAATGTTGAACAAAGGTGGTATCATAGTGTTGAACATGCCATGTTTGTAAGTATGGGATGCTAACAACAAATAATGTTGATTGCATGTTCTTATGCAAAGTCATTTACTGATATTTTCTTATTGTGCTTGTGTTTGATTCTTTTTTTCTTACACAACATCTTCTTCTTCAAGCACACATCAAGATGCATTTTGTCCTTCCTTACATTTCTTTTTCATTCACCTATAAGATAATGAAATAGTATTTGTTATATATACATTGTACATTAAAAAGTACATTGTGCATGCTTGTTTGTAAATGCATATTTATTTATTTATTCTCATGTTATAGATATAATTGATTTCATTATCCTAGAATTCTAATTGGGAAGAGATGATGGCAAAGATGTAGGCTTACTTTGGGCACAACCCATCCCTTGAGGAGATGTTTGATTATAATAGCATGGCCTTTGTCATCCCCTTGAGCATTTGCATATCACAAATGGAATCGTGGAGTCCTGTGATAGGTCCTTCTATCATACAGACTCTTGTGGTAGGTTTTTCCACTAGTTATGGACATCTGTATGAGCAAGGAGAGTGGAAGAGGTGGAGGATCCTCAAGGGTAAAAGGGAGATTGAAGATACCTTCAAAGCTGGTAGAACCCCTTAGTGAAGGTAAGATGTGGTATGATATACATGAGCAAGGTGGCTTCAAGGTGGATGCACATGGAAGGGAGGTATATTATTACCTTTGTGGTGTTTTGCATGCCACATATAAATATTATTTTTCGTTCTTTAAGTAATAAAAGCCAAGATTGTTGGTAGAAAAATAAATATTATGCATAAGAGATTTTCAATCTAGAGGACAATATATTTACCAAAGATGGGGACTAGAAGTAGGGTGCCAACCATTATAGGTGAAAGAGGTCATTATTATTGATGTGGCATGCATATACCAATACATAAAGGATAGAGCAAGCACTTCCCCCAATGGCACAACCTACTACGCTTATAGGGGAGAGTGGAAGGAAATAAAGAGGTGGGCAATGGGAGGGATTACCAATTAGCCACACAAAGAGGTGTGTCACATCTAGATGGAGCATTATGTGCCTTTACATGTTGGATTAGGAGGATGAGCATCATGGGAGGCATCTTTTATAAGTATAAAGACTTCAACTTATTAAGCTTGTGTGCTTCTAAAATTACTTATATTATTTTACACATGTATCTGTTTTTCACAAATGGATATTGTGGGTCAACTTTTGACAAAGTTGGAGACATCATATCATCTTCGACATAATAGGTGAGATATGTAGAATCATCTTTGTAGAGAGAGAACAATCAACAAGAAATACTATCATTGTACCATAGGAACATCAATACAATAAGAGGTATTTATAATTTATGTACAATATATTATATCATTTGTTATTTGAGGCATTGTAATAATTTTATTGTTGTAATCTTTTGCTATTTTTAATAGGCATAAGAGAATCAAGAGGGAGAAGAGGAAGCAATATCAAGCGAGTTTAATACTTTGGAAGAGGGTAGTAAAGCTAATGTTAGTGGATCCAAGGAGGGTTCACGTATGCATTAAACACACCATCTTAGATTATAGTTTTTCTATATTGTAATGCAAGCCAACAATTTGGGTATCAAATTTTTATGTATGCATTTTGCAATAAATAACATTTTTTGCAAGATTCAAATTGTTTTATCATGTAATTAAAGCAAAATTTGGCCTCCAAATCTTTGTGCATATCCTCGTATTTTGTAATACTACAAGAAGGTCTACCATTTTGATATTCTCAATTCTTCTTATACACTTGGAGTACACATTTCCTCTTTCTTCTCTTATATTTATATTGTACATTTCTATGTGTCAAGCTATATTCTTCTTATAGTTTATTTTGAGTGGATTTAATTCATATAACCAATGCTTATTTTATAGTTGGAAGAAGTGGGGGGTTGGGGGGAGGAGATGATGGGGTTCTGTTGGTGGTTCAAGAACTCTGCAATAGTTCTAAAAGTGTAACATACCCAAATTTTCTCAAGAAATGTGCACAACCATGCAAAATTCCCTCCTTGCATGCGAATTGTCGAATTTTATATGTATATATATGCTTCGATGTAGAAATACTCATGCACACTCATAATCTAATTTATTTTGATTTATTATTTATTTATTTAATTTAAAATATTTTAATATTAAATATTTTTTCTAATGATTTTAATTTGATCTTATTTAACTCAATTATATTTGGATTATTCTAGTATATTTTGGTTTTATCTCAATTTTAATGATTTCTTTATTTTTTCATGATTTATATTTTAAAAATCAAATTTATTAATTTAACCCAAATCTTTATATATTTGTTACATTTATCCAACTTTATTATTATTATTTTCAACTTATTCCAAATTATTATGATTTTTTCACTTATCTTGGATTACTATTGATTTTCTTAGTTTATTAAAATATGTTATTAATTTTAATAACTATCTTAAAAATAAGTTTATTTAATAAGAGTTTAATAAAAAATTGTATAAATTTTCTATTTTTTTTTCAAATTTAGTTCTACTTTTAGCCCAATTATGTGTTGATTTTTTTCATAAAATTTAAACCTAAAGTTTAATGTAGTTTTTGTTACATAGGAAAAAAGGAAAAAAAAGGGAAAAATAGCCAAAAAAACAAAAAAGATTGAGTAATAAGCCTTAGAAAAGGTCTCCTCCTTTCTCTTTCATAAAATTTCTTAGAAAAAAATATGAAAAAATCCCTTTCTCCTACTTATTGAGAAAAAATAAAAAAAATATTTTCTCCTTTTCTTTTCAAACCTTCTTTTCCTTTAATATAACAAATCACCCATCATCGGCCCCACCCCCTCCCACAACATTGAGGGGAGAGAGAGAGAGAGAGAGAGAGAGAGAGAGAGAGAGAGAGAGAGAGAGAGAGAGAGAGAGAGAGAGAGAGAGAGAGAGAGAGAGAGAGAGAGAGAGAGAGAGAGAGAGAGGGGGGGAGGGAGGGAGGGAGAGAGAGAGAGAGAGAGAAGTTTAACAGTCGTTCGCACATAGCTTCTCAAATATTCACCTTCAACTACAATGGCTCCAAGAAAGTGTGTAGAAGTTATGGGCCCCTCCTTTGCCCCTAATGTTGAAAATACAACAATCGATATGACTCAAGTTTATTGCTTTTATTTGAATAAAATAAATAGTTTAATTAATTTTAAAATTTCTTGATATTATAATTAAACTTAATTCTTCATCTATTAAATCTCAATTAATGTTATTAATTCAATAAACACTAAAATCAATAACAAAGGAATATAATAAAATACCAAAAACTAAAAATTTCAAGAAAAAAATTAACTTTTGCTTTTGTAATTAGCACAATTCTTAGATCATACTCTTTTAATTAATTTAAATATAATAATTAATATTAGTTTACATAATTAGCACATCATTTCTAAAATAGCTAAGAACTATTAGTATTTTAACACATCAATTAGATCATGGTCTCACAAATATTTAAAAATTAATATCTTTATAGGTAACACACGTTCGATTTCACTTTATCCATTTTTACTTATAACTTAGTCCAAAGTGGCAAATAAATTATCAATTTTCTTTTCTTACTTCTCAAAAAATTCAAAATTAATCAAATCTCCTTCATATTTAGATATATATGTATATAGGAGTGTGGATTAGACTCAAGACATGAGTTTATTGCAAAATTATTTATTAGAAAAGACTTTGCATCATTGATTTTGATTGATGTGGATTCTTGCAAATGATACTGATGATGCCTATACCTTTGAGAGCTAGATAGGATTACGATGTTATGCTCCTTATGGCCTTGCCCAAAAACTCTTTACCTAGAGTAAAATAAAATTGTCTAAGGTCGCTGACAATTGCTTAGGTATGTAAAGTTGTCCATATAGGAAGGTTCTCCCTTATGGCATGCGAGAACCAGTAGGCTCTAGTTAGATGATATAATCCTATACAAGTCCAACATGGTTTAGAGTTAGGAGGCTCGAGATGAATAGGATAGGATGGTAACCTAGGTTTTGGGTTGATTTTACTCTTTGGAGTGGACGTACATATTATAATAATATAAATATATTGTTTTCCAAAGGAATGTTTTTATGTATGTACTTAGAAACATGTTGAAGAACCGTGTCTAATGTAATTAAGGAATTGTTTTCATTTGTTTCACACCATAAGTAGCATCCTTGTTCAAAAAACTAAAATATGCCAAGTGTAAATATGAAAAGTGGATGGATGGTCTTCCTAATGAAGTCATCCTATGGCCAATGTGCTTTGGTAACCGAGTGGCTTCTTAGAAAAAGTTAAGAGAAGAGCCATGAATCATGACTATCCTCGCATCGAGTCCTAGAATTAGCTTAGCACTACATTAGAGGGCTAGTGTGAAACTATGCCTTACAAGCAAAGGGGTTGACACTCAACTCCCCCTCATTTCTCACTCTCATTGAACTAAGTGTGGTACTTGCTTGCCTTGAGTCTTTGACAACTTGCGCAATAGTAATTGTGTTAGCTTGATACTAGTATGTCATTAAAGATCATAGATGTGTCATTAGAAACCTATAGGTTGATCCTCATGGGATGAGGCTAGATACTTTGCTTGTTTCGAGGTAGACTTAGGGAATACTTAGTCACATAAGTCCGTATGCTCATGGCTAGCACGGATAATGATGGCATTAGGGGAGATTTGCGACTTTTGAAAGTAATATATAAGAGATCCAAGAGAGATAAAATATTTTATAAAAAATTCATTTTGTGGTTTTTTGAAATATTTATATTTTAATAAAAATATATATCTAAAATCATTAAAAATTCATTATCATAATATTCTTATGTCATGTATCAAACCTAAAAATGTAGGCCACCATAAAGATGATAATGATTGACTTAATCAAGATTCATTATCATAATATTCTTATGTCATGTATCAAACCTAGGCCACCATAAAGATGATAATGATTGACTTAATCAAGATTCTACCTTCTCTTAATGCAAGTGAAAGTGAATATTCAATTTGAATTTTTTCAACATTTAGTTACCTCCCTCTATCCTCATTCTCTTTTTTTCTCCTCGCTAGTTAATTTATCATTCTTTTTCTTTTTTGAATTCACACAGTATTCCTACTTTAAGTTGCAAATTATATCTATAGCTATGGATCAATCATCCTATGATCTATGTAATACTAGTAAAAGAGCTCTCTATCATTTTCACATTGAGCTAGAATGTACGTATGAATAA
Organism: Lygodium microphyllum; assembly: GCF_053477565.2. Classification (NCBI taxonomy): domain Eukaryota; kingdom Viridiplantae; phylum Streptophyta; class Polypodiopsida; order Schizaeales; family Lygodiaceae; genus Lygodium; species Lygodium microphyllum. Next base: position 76,081,759 of record NC_141162.1, read on the forward strand.
CTCATGAAAAGAATAAAACAAAACACTACTTTAGAGTCCATGAAACATGTGTTTTGAATTGAAGAAAAGAAAAAACTTGATATTTGGTTGGATAGAAGGTTATGCCTTAGAGATCCTATAAAAAATAGTACTCCTCCTTTTTATAATAGCTCTTTATTGATGAGGTTTATTGATGATAGCTATAATGGATTTTTAGGCTATATGCTTACTCTTGTTGCAGAGAAGGATGTTCTTAGATCGGAGAATCACTTATTAATAAAACATAAAGATATGTTGTTGCAAAAACTACAAGATGTTCAATAAATAGTTGTTCATTGGGGAAATGCTTAAAGCATACCAAAGAAAAAAAACCATTTTAGGCCTTTGAAATTGACAAAGAACTCTCAAATATATTGAGAATCTCAAACGAGGAGGAGGTGGCTATAGTAAAAGTTTCGAATGAGCAAGGTATACTTTTTTACTTAAGAAATATTGAATATAACTTTGCTTATAATACTATCTAGGTTATGATGTTGATTGTATTTTAGTTACTTCTTTAATCAATGCTTCAATTGCATAGTTTAGCTCAAACAGCTAGAATAGAGCCCCCTCTAAGTGTATCAAAGACCCACACTTCAAGCTAGTTTTACATATTCTTTTGGCCAATGCTCATATCATATGTACACTTCATACACTTTGCAGAATAATGGAAAAGCTTGTTCATCTTTACATCGGATTTTCTTGGAAGCTAAAACCCTTATCAATTAGACAAGATGTTATAAAAAAGATTGAGTAAGCTTTATCTGTAATTGGTTTGCATGGAGGTAATGAAGTCCACGGATGGAAATCATGTCTCCAAAAAGCCATCTATTGGTAGGGTGAAGACTAGAAGTATCCTAGGTTTTCATGGAAAACTTGGCAAGGTAAACTCTAGAAATGGGGGTTCAACCATTAAATACAATCAATGGCAATCCCTACACAATGTAGTTAAGGATCATATTGATGATGGATAGATTCAAAATAGAAAAGCCAAAGTTTAAAAAAATACTAGGTAAAATACTTATTTATTAGTATAAAACCAATTGCAAAGATGATGATCTCAAAGAATTCGAAGTTCAATTGAACATTTTCAAAAAGGTAATGATAGAAGCTTGAGGTAATCAACACTTTACTCTCTATATGATAAGAAGTCAACATTGTTACATTTCTACATTATCGAACTCATATAATATTTTTAACTAACTCTCTTTAATTTTTAACTGTGCAATATATTTTATACAACCATTTCATCAAATAATATGGAAGCCTATATCTATCTCGTTAACCCAAGGTATCAAAAGATCACATTAATTAGAGGCAAGAACAAAATACTTCAGACATACAAGACATGGAGGAGGAAGAGTCAAAGGAAATAGTATATTAAAGGTCTTTCAACATGAAACAATAAGGAAAGTATGTATCAATCATGCTTCACATTCAAACTGTAATTGAATATCACATACAATAATATTAGATATGCCTATGGATCAGATGACCTGGTATCCATGGGCTGTAATGCATCGATCATTGCTTGCATCTCGGGCTCCAAGATTGGAGGTAGGTCCAAAAGGTCCCCAACGTCTTTTGGTGTTGATGGCATAGTTAGTGGCATACCCGCCAATGGGTTTATGGGCTCATGCACTCTATCCATTGCACCCCCATGAACTCTTCTTTACGGGCCACAATAGATACATTCCTTAGGATGGAACAACACCTCTTTGCAAACACTTCTACTTCTCCAGTGAAAATTATATTTTTCACTCCTTTGTTGAAAACTTCAGATCTTATGACTTTGGAAATAGCTTTTAAAGCTATCATTGGTAAACTTAGAGAGCTTGAGAATTTGCTATGATAAATTGCAATAGTTTGATTATTCAAACTTCTAATATAATGGCTAAGGCCTTGATTTCTTCTAAGCTTCAGTTGCGTAGAGTCCTTGACTCTTCTAAGAAACCTACTAAGGCCTTTAGTCTCAATTTGCATATGAACAATTTTTTTTTTCATTATTAATAGATGAAATTCTTAAAGTCACTTATCCATTAGGCACAACAAAACTCTAGCATGAAGCCAATGAAGATATTGGAAATATCTTTCGTACCTTTTGGTTTTCATCATCTTCAAGAGGGATATCGTCACAAAGGTTTGTTAAGTTCTTTAGCTCCTCCTCTAATGGTGGCTTCAGTGCTTTTCCATACTCCATGCCCTTAATGCCAAGTCCTTTTTAGACCTCTAAGAACTCTTCTTGTATGGGTAGCCCCTTCTTTTCATATTCCACAATTTAATCAATCATGAATGCAAGGTTATGGAGCTATCTTGGAATTTCTCACTCTCAATATCTATAGCTGCTAGTGGGCATGGTTCATAACTTATGAAATCCTTGTCAATTTGGCCCCGTGTTGCTAAGATAGCTAAGCATTAATGTTCTCTAAGATAAAATATATGTTGAATATCATTGAGTAATACATATCTTTTTTTGTTGATATAGTAGGTAGAAAATGTAGGGATATAATCAAGAGGACCTTCTTTAGTATCTATACTCAATTCTATCTCCTTTTCTACTACCTTTGTGATTTTCTCACTCTTAAATATAGCATGATCAAAACCTTACACAAGATGGTTCTCAACAACCTCTTGAAACATCTCTGCTTTCTCTTCAACCTCTTGACCTAAGCATCCAACATCTTCTCCCTTCTTGTCTTGTGCTTTCTTTGAAGAAGAGTCTTCTATATATTGGAGGTACATAAGAAATCCTATGTCTTTTTGGATCAAATGATACTATTGTTGATTCTTATAAAAAGGACAATTTGTTTCATGCTTTCTAAATTTCTCATAAAAAAGATAAAACCTAGTAATCAAAGTTACAACATGGGAGCATTGGTTGCTTGGATCACATGATTAAAATGAACATAATTATCAACTGTGAGACTCTCTACATGTCTAGTATAATATTCCATGTACATCTCAAGTTTCTCTTCAAGATCTCCCAAGAGCTCTTGCAAATTAAAAGGAACAATTACCATATCCATGATATACACAAACTTGGATGAGTTTCCTGTCTTTTGTAGAAAATCAAAGAGTTTGTCCATCATAATTGTCTTCCAAATCTTCTTTCTCCATTCTCTTAAGAAATAGCTTTCTTTTTGGCATTCTTACCTTGGAAAAACTAATAATCACAAACAAGAAACTCAAATGAGAACACAAAACTACCCTCCCTATTTAGAGTTGGGTATATTTCACATGGTATTAGAGCAATACAATTTAGCACACTTTATAGGGGAAACAATATTGGATTAGCAATTGTTTGATTATTGTAATAAAAATAGTCACATTAACTTGAAATTAAGTTCTTGTGGTCAGCTAATTAAAGCTCAGATTCTTCTAGGACCTTATTGATCAACTCATGGGTCACAATATGTTTCAAGCAATATATACATTGGCTTATGGATCAGGTGATTTCAATGTCCAATATAACGTTGCCTTGCTTACCTTCAAAGCCATCTTTGGATTTGATTGGTTTAGGAACCAAGTTGAAAGTTGGAAATTGTGGAATGGGAACTTCTAAATTGATGCTATGAAAGCAAAACATATGGAGATGGACATAAGGAAGACCAAGATTTCTATATCTACTCAAAGCTCACATAAGTTATATATCCTAAATGTATTAGAATCTATCCTCATGAGTCCTTTGTACCTAATCTAAAAATATCTATTTGGTTTGATTATCCCCTTATGACCATGGATGTAAAAAGAGTTTCTGCTTGCAACTATGCCATCGAGCCTAATGAACCTATTACATGTATTCCATCTGAATACCATTTTAGGTAGGCTAAAGCCTTGTAAATCAAAATATTTTCTAGTACTAGAATGAAATTAATGCTCATGATTGTTTATTAACCTTAACAAATTCTAAATTGGTAAAATTTTTATAGAAACTACAAATCTTCCAAGGATCATTATTATTATTTATGAATAAAAAGAAAATCACTATAACATACAAAATTCATAAGGTTAAAACACTCTCTTACTTTTTTTTTGAAATCTTGTGCAATAAGAATTTTGTATTTATTCCCCTTAGATTATCAAAAGGGCTGTAGTGGAGTCTCCCCTATGTGAGCATCTTTTTCAGATGATAGACTTGATCTTTGTTCCACCTTGGGATTAGTTCTTCAACACCCCGTAGTGGACACAATACATGGGATGGTATGTGATGCCTCCCAACTACTACATCCATAGTTCATCATGTCAAAAACTTAGAGTATGATTTGTGGAGACTTCATTGGGTTGAGAGGCTCAACATTTTCCATTCTTTTTATCTTTTATCTAGTTTCCCTTAGCCCTATTGAGTACCATGAGGGTGAGGCTATGATATGGGCCCAATGGATATATAGGAGGGTTATTGGGTCATTCGATCTAACTGTGCTGTATTTGCCCATTGATCCGAGTTTGTAACTATTGGATGGAGGGAGTTTTCCATTCTTCTTAGGGAGTATTTAGCCTTAAACCTCATGAACAAACCACCTACACATTACTCTATTATCTTGGAACAATGTCATGGCTAATGGAATATGTGATGTATGGCTTTTGTGAGTAAAGCTTTTATATATAAATAAATGAGATAATACATTGGTCCTTTTTCCTCTTTGCAATCTTATCTAAAATTTATGAATCAAGTTAACTCACATTATTGCAATTTAGATGCAAACTGAACCATGGCATGATTTTTAGGTCCGCACCATGTACCAATCTACCCTTCATAAGGACTACTCTCCACTAGAAGATTTCATGAAGATTTTGGAAAGCCTCTATTGTCCCCCAGGATAGGTGCTGGCCTCAATATGGTGGTATTGCTTCATTGAAATTGAGAGGCTAGATTACCTTGAGACTAATTTGAAGTAGGTTCGGTGGATGAAAGAACTAAAGCTTGTCAAAAATACTTTTGTTCAAAGAACCTAAGGTGAACTCCATGGTAAATGTAAATGATCAGAATATCTATCAGGACTAGTACATATATGATCGAGTAACTAGCATTTTACCTCCTGATAGGATAGCACATTTAGGTAGACTCAAGCAAAATAATTAAGTTGTTAAGGGATTCTTTTTGAAGCAATCTAGTAAATAATGCATTCTCAAGGTCCATGAGAATTCTTATGTATATAAAGGAATATCTATCACTAGTTTCCACGACTAATTTTTCTTATTAGTGTCAAGAAGACTCTTCTTAAGCTATGAGAAATGTAAATATTTCATGCAATAAAACTTGAGCTTTTGTAATCATGTGTGGATTCTATAAACCTTTTTCAGGTGTCCCCAACTCCACTCAATTTGATTGAACTAGAAGAAAAATGAATATTTTCTTAAGTAAGGAAAGCATTGAAACCAACTCTGAGACTTGGATGGAGCATATGGAAGATTATTTTTTTGCTATTGGGATCAACATATCCAATCAAGCTATGATGGCATAACTCTGTCTTACTAGAGAAGCTTATCCTAGGTGGAAGTAATGGTGCTGCGATAAGGCTATCATTAAGACCTCCTAAACATGGGAACAGATCAAGGTGGTAGTCCAAGGAAGATAAATGTCCCCATTTTATCAAATCTAGAAGATGAATAAGTTTTCAGCTTTGAAGAAGAATGTTTGATGATGGAAGGGTAATATTTCTATGTTGTTACCCTCTTAAAATATGCCCAAAATCTAAGAATGATATAGTGAGCAACTCAATTTTGCCAAGGAATGAACCCATCACTAAATGGGTAGCTAAAAGCCATGAAACCTTTTGACCTTGAGGATGCCCTATTGCAAGCTCGACCCTTGGTAGACTTGCTCCCCAAACACAACTTTTGGACAACCTTGCACCTTCCAAGTTGAGGGTTTCTGTAACATGCCGCTCGAGCTATTCCTTGGCAGTATGTTCTTACTAGCCCATCAAGAGATGTCCTAGGATGTGCCATCCGGGATTTTTATAAAACCCTCAGGGTTTGCTAACTAGGCTCACTTGAGTTTACCCCGTAGTGGAAGTTTTGGGCGCTCCCACGAGGATCAACCTGAGTTTTTTTGGTCAAATCTATTACTAGTGGCTAATTAATATTAGCGGATTCTAAAGTGATGTGAGTCACTCTTTTTGGTTTCTAATGGTCCATCAAGTGCGATTTTTATTCCCTCTTAGGAAAGCTCTCGGCTTATCGAGACCACCCAGGTTTGGATCATCCTCCCACTTCCCTCAAGAGAGTAGTTTTAGTTATTTGATTACCTACCACTTTAGGTTTAACATATAAAATCATCTTTCTTGAATCATCTCCTAATACAAATTCATTATATGCCTTTAATTTATGACACAAAAATAGAGTAAAGCAATTCCTTGGCAAAATTAGCAATCTGATGCTCAGACCACAAATTTGATGGTTTCGTTGGCTCCGAAAGGGGGGTAAAGCCGCAGGACACTTGCTTAGAATTCTTCCAAATCACTCCTTCTCCATGTTTGAAGTGATGTTGACTGCCTATAAACTACAATAGCGATACACGCAATTTCAGCAATCCTTCTTTTTGCATTAAATCTCCAAAAGTGACTGAAAAAGCCACTTGTTTTTTTTTACATGACACCTTGTTCTAGAAGTTTCCATAGCTTTTTAGGATATTTACAATAAATAATATCTAAAATATCAAAAATATGCTAGTTTTGTCAAAAAATCTAAAATTGAACACACGGATTGGGTCTCACCCATAGTCATTGTCCTAAAGAAGAATGGGAAGATTAGAGTGTGTGTCAATTACAAGAAGATAAACGCAGCTATGAAGAGAGATAACTACCCATTGTTGTACACCGAGCACATGCTCGAGAGAGTAGCTTGCAAAGACTGCATCCTAACGATAGGCATAAGACTGCATTCGCCCCCACTGAATGGGGAGTCTTTACCTACATAGTCATGCCTTTTGTATTGACTAATGCGCTAGCCACTTTCAAATGACTGATGTGTACAATATTCAAGGACATGCTAAGCAAGGAGTTAGAGGTCTTCGTGGATGACTTGTGTGTTCACTCTACTTGGCGAGAACACTTAGGCAGGCTCCGAGTGGTCTTCGAACGATGTCGGCTATACTGCCTCTCATTAAACCCCTTGAAGTGCCAGTTCTGGGTGAAGCATGGGTGTATCCTGAGACAGATGGTGTCAAAGAATGGCATTGCCACAAATTCCTCGAAGATCAAGGTCATTGTCAATCTTCCACCCCCAACTGTTACAAGGGTGTTCAGTGCTTTTTAGGACATACAGGGTATTATCGACGGTTTGTGTTAAACTATGCATTGATTGCTAGACCTCTATACAAGTTGTTGATTGTATTCAAATGGACCGAGGAATGCCAAGGCACGTATGAGGAACTAAAAAAGGCTCTAAACCCAGATTGGACACTCAGGTTTCATGTGCACATTGATGCTTTGAAATTCACCGTAGGAGCTGTGTTGTGCCAATCTGGTGTGAACAGAGTGTGGACTACCCAGTGAGCTTTGCTAGCAGACAACTCACTGAGACCGAAATGAATTACTTGACAATAGAGTGAGAAGGCTTGGCCATGGTGTTTGCTATAAAGAAACTTCAACATTACCTTCTAGCTACACCTTTTACTTTCTTTGTTGACCATCAAGCCTTGTTGTACTTGGTTAACAAATCATGTGCTATAGGACACATTATTAGATGGCTTCTTCTCCTTTTGGAGTTTGATTTCTCCGTGATGGTGCATAAGGGGAAACAACATTACATGGCTAACCATCTATCTTACATCCCCACGGGAGAAGTGGCTGGACAAGGCATTGTGGATGAACTGCCAGACGCGCATCTATTCCACTTATCTAGCAAAAAAGATTTGTTTAGAGCTGACATGATGCCATGTTGGGTAGATGACATAGTTCAAGTGCTTGAACACGGACTACCAGAATGATTGATAGAAAAGGCCCGACTTAGGTGGTTTATCCTGAAAATCCAACCCTATCAGTTTTGATAGCTAGCCAACTTTATAGGCTGGGACAAGACGGGTTGCTGCACAAATGCGTGTGTGAGCATGAGATGCATGACATATTGATAGAGGCACATGACGGAATCGCAGGAGGACATTTCAATAGAGACGCGATAGCTCGCAAAGTGCTACAGTCCTAGTTGTGGTGGCCTACCCTCTTCCGAGATGCGACACGATTCATGAAGCATTGTGATGAGTGCCAATGAACTAAAGTCCCTATCCGTAAAGATCACATGGAGCTAACCCCAATTATTGCACGACAACCTTTTGAGAAATGGGGGATTGTCTTTATCAAATCCATTAGTCCCACGGCACAATATTCACAAGCTAAATACATCATTGTGGCCACTGACTATCTAACCAAATGGGCAGAAGCACGAGCTACAAGAAAGAATAACAGTAGGACCATTGATAAGTTCCTATGGGAGCAAGCGATCTCATGATTCTGCTGCCCCATCAAACTAGTCAACAGCGACCAGGGCACACACTTCATCAACAAAGTAATAGCCCACCTCATGTCCTCCTTCCTAATCATTCATCGAAAATCCTCACCAATTATCTAACCAAATGGATAGAAGCATGAGCTACAAGAAAGAATGACGCTAGGACCACTGCTAAGTTCCTATGGGAGCAACTCATCTCACGATTCAGCTACCCCATCGAACTAGTCAGGACCAGGGCACACACTTCATCAACGAAGTAATAACCCACCTCCTATCCTCCTTCTAATCATTCATTGGACCCATTAGTCCCATGGCACAATATTCACAAGCTAAATACATCATTGTGGCCATCGACTATCTAACCAAATGGGCAAAAGCACGAGCTATGAGAAAGAATGATGCTATGACCACTACTAAGTTCCTATGGAAGCAAGTGATCTCACGATTCGACTGCCCCATCAAACTAGTCAGTGACTAGGGAACACACTTCATCAACGAAGTAATAGTCCACCTCATGTCCTCCTTCCTGATCATTAATCGAAAATCCTCACCTTACTACCCACAGGCAAACGGTCAAAGCTGAATCGACAAATAAAATTATAGTAAATGTCCTGACCAAGGTCGTCTTTGCTTCACACAGTGATTGGGTTAACAAATTGATGGGGAGGCCTTGTGGGCCTACCACACGGCTTACAAGATGGCTGTAGGACAGACCCCCTTTAGATTGACATATGGTACAGAGGCAATTCTCCCCTTGGAATTCCTCATACCAAGCCTCAGGATCGCCCTTCAAGAAAGATGGGATGGGAAGGGGGCATGGACAGAACGCTTGATTGAACTCGAATGCTTAACGAAAACCTGGTTTCTAGCCACCCATGCACTCATATGTAAGAAGGCAAGATGAAAAGCTAGTTTGACAAGCATGTCAAGCAGTGCAGCTTCGAACATGGTGACTTAGTATTGCTATACTCAGTCAAAGGACATAAGCAAAAGCTGAAGTTTTGGCAGCTAGGACCTTTTAAGGTTCGAACCATTAGCTGAACTAGCAACGTCGAACTAGAAACCCTAGAGGGTGAGGGCATAGGCTTCTTTAATGGTAGCGACATAAAGAAGTATTTCCCTCCCATGCACCCATTGCATGAGCCCCCAATGCTAGCACCCCCTGTCCACGTACGAGTAGCCACTATCACTAAGGTGGATGGTGAGGATGAGGAAGCAGTCCCACCAGCTTACCTATGCATGACGGTCATTGCTAAACACACATGCACTATCAACACATTGATCAACAAGGGAGCTGATTTAATATCTTGACTCATGACCATTGGACCCAAATTGGCAAACCGCAGTTGTAGCCCACTAATGCTAATCTCACCCCTTATGGAAGCCAACCCTACACGCTGTTAGGAAAGTGCAAGGTTGTAGTTTCTATCGAGTTTGAAAGCGTGCCGATAATCTTCTATGTGTTGCCCAACACTAGGAATGCAGGCACGGAATCGCTATTAGGACAAACTTTCAAGAAGCAAGCTCGTTGTTTGCAATGTTGAATGTCAGCCTAGCCATGGGCAATGTTCGTATTGTTACAACTTTCAGCAAGGGTGGTGCGACTCTTTCCAAGACCACAAAGCCACCAATAGAGGAACTCACCGTCAAAACTAATGAATGAGGTTGTGACTTGTCACAACCTACCAAGCCTCTATCCTAGAAACCCATCAGAACCAACGATGATGCCCATGAACCCCAATTCAAATGGGTACCTAAATAGAGAGCGCAACCTAGGAATAGAAACCCATGGCCTCGCTAGGCTAATGATCCGCACTCGAAACCTAGGAAGCCAAGACAAAACTATAAACATCAACGTATGGTCAAGCCACGATGGGTCCCCAAGGCCTTATTGCATGCACAAGGCTTCTATGCAGGTAACACCTGGATTTGGCTGCCTAAAGCCAAAACAACCAAAGGCACCACTCAAATGGCACCCTCAGTCTTGACCACATAAAACATCATGCTAGAGACACTCACAACACAAGAGAATCCGGTTGCTAAGTCCATAGAACCTCCAAAGTCTAACTTAGCAGGTCCTGAACCAATCTATCATCCAAAACCACAGTGTGCTACTGGTAAAATGCCCAGCTCTAGCATTGATGATAACCCTCATATCTCAAATGCATCTAGTAGCATGATAATCGCAACTACCTCCAAACCCATTGAATGTGAGGCCAAGCTCCCACCAATAGAGCAACCCAAACTGCAACTATTAGCTACCGAACTCTCTAGTCCTATTAAGCCTCAACCACCCACACCGGCCTTCAACCCTCTTATGAGCCATGATAAATTCTAGCCTTAGTCGTGGACTTAGCTGAAAATATGGGGGACGACTTGTGGCTTGCCTCCGACACTTGGACACTACTTTCATGACCTTGGCCAAAGGCTAAAATTGACTAGACTTAGGCCTCTTGGAAGAACCTATAGCAACGGAAGTATGAACACTCCCTTGCTCTTGGGAGGAGTCTGCATTTGTATTCGTTAAGACTTTCGAATCAGCTTAGGAATTAATTGCCACTGAGATATTCCAGGAGCAGGCAATCAAGCAGTGTCTCATTTCATCGTATAGCAAGAATACAATCATGGCCACAAACCAAGAAATCGAGAAGTTGAAACAACTTACCGACCATGACTCCTCCTTCTTGCAGAAATGGTATGCTTTACACCTGCAATGGGAGCTAGAGGGATGCCAAATAATGACCAACGCTGAATAGTGATGCACAATCAAGGCATATGGACATGACCCAACCTATGTCACTCCAACTTCCTATAGGGTGTTCATTTCCATTCATAACCGACCTTGGAAGAACACATTGAGGGACATCCTTACTTGGATAGCATCCCCACTGAGGAGGATTTGCATGTCACTAGTTGAGTGAACTTCATCGACTTCTTGCTTGACATCCTCACTTACATTACGCACATAGGCATTCGCCCTTTCGACATGGATAGCTATGCTGATTTTGAGTATAATCCAAATTTCTACGCCTGGCTCATGTGAAGGTAAAGCACTAAGATTATGTGCTAAATGCCCTTCATCCTCTAACCCTTTAATCCTAGGAAGGATTCTTCTCAATTCAATGAGGGGGAGGTAAGGTGAAACAAACTAAACACATAAGAAAAACCATAAAGGAAAATCACACATGAGGGACTTCAATGGTAGGACGAAGTAACTTATGACCGAGGAATTGACAAACACATAAGAAAAACCATAAAGGAAAATCACACATGAGGGACTTCAATGGTAGGACGAAGAAACTTGTGACTAAGGAATTGACAAATACATAAGAAAAACCATAAAGGTGAAACAAACCAAACACATAAGAAAAACCATAAAGAAAAATCACACATGAGGGACTTCAATGGTAGGACAAAGCAACTTCTGATTGAGGAATTGACAAACACATTAAAAAAACCATAAAAGAAAATCATACATGAGGGACTTCAATGGTAGGACGAAGCAACTTATGACTCAGGAATTGAAAATACAATTTTAAAGCAATAAATTTAGACTGCTTGGAGGAAAAATTCTAATTCTACACTAAAAATAAGTTAATCTGCCAAAGCATGAAGTCTTTTCTTTCAGTGAGTAACTATTTGGAAAAGCACTGATGGCAAACCATGGCTTATGACAGGAGCTAAATATGTTGCAGCAAGACCGAGCCCATTGCCTACCCTTCACGGAAGATGAAAGAGCAAAGTACGGCCTATCCCTTGAAAATCGGGCATTCAACCAGCTCAGGTTTAGGAGCATCCACAACATTGAAGGGGTGGTGACCAGTGAGGAAGCCGTCAGGAGGATCGTGGATCAGTGTAATATCGCCACATATATCGAAAAGTTCGGACAAGAGTCAGTGAGACCACACTAGGTGTGTGGAATTCCTGAGGACGTATGACTCCGATAAGGAGAGTGGGGCGGTGTCCTTTACAAGAAGGGAAGGAATCAAGCAGGTGCAGGTCCCGCTCAGTAAGGCCTTAGTGGAGAAGGTGTTGGGGTTGGAACCAAAGGTGGAGAAGAGGCATAAAAGAGATGTCTATGCCATGCAAGGGATGAAGAAGGAAAGTGTCTTAACAAATGATAGCATAAGTATTCAGGACATTCCCGACGTGGAGGTCAGATTGCAAGCAAAGGTGATCCATGCCCTCTTCTCCAGCCTAAGATACAATTCGCTTCTGCGTAGGATCAATGTGCATGTGCTGGAGAGCATGGCAGCTCATTCGTTGCATGAAGTGGATTGGAATGGCTATGTCAGGAAAACCATAGACCAATCAGCCAAGACACTTGACCTTGGAAGCAGACCAACAGGTGGACAACATCCAAGGGAACTGACAGGAAGAAGCCCTTGGTCAAGGCCTCATTCATAGGGTATGGAGGAGTCTTGACCACCCTTATCCAAGGGGCGATAAAAGAGGCACATGACGAATGAAGCCCCAAGAGGAACACCAAGGAAAAGGGTTTTCTACTGCAAGAAAATCTATATTGTATCATCAATAAGCTTTTGTTTCATTCTTTAGAGAACCACAACAAGGAAAAGAACAAATCTTCACGCATCATCATAGTAGATATCTCCCACGGATTTGACAGAATCAACCATAATCTTCAACATCTTCACAGAATCCATCAATAGAACAAGGAACACAAAGGAATACACCATTTTTGAATGGAAATAAATCACATAGTATTCATCTTCAATGTCTTCATAGTTCTCTCTCACCACTAATGATTAATATGACTCATAACTCTCGTTCATGCGGTAACTTCCGTGACGGGTGGCTATAGTTATTGTCAATCTAGAAAATGTTGGGTTATGATCCTCTAGTCTTTTTGCTCGAGGTCTTCTCTATTTAATGATTTTAGAGTTCTTGAAGCCGATTTTGTGAGAAGTTGGAAAGATTTTAAAATAAAGTCAGGATATCACAGTTTCCCTATCCAAAGAGAGTTTGAGTTAAGCTCTAAACAATGCATCAAAATTGGGGACATCTTATTCTTACCAATAATGCCCAGAACTACCCACCCAATAATAACAATCATAACACTCTTAATGCCAATGCTAATCAAGAAGCCCAACCCCATGTTTCCAATGCAACCATCTAGTCCATTTTCAAGCACCATTTTTGAGCCCAATACCCTCCTAGGGCAAACAATGTCAATGCAAATCCTCCTTGTAATCCACTAGGAAGGGGCAACTTCAACAATCATGGTTAAGGATAAGGATCAAGACATGATGCAAGTGGTCGTGCTGACTTCTTAGCTTGGGAAGAAAAATAACACCATACCATACAAGAAGAAGTAGAGAGAGAGACCATCCATGCAGCCATGATTAATTACAAGACTGGATGACAATATTCCATCTTGTAAATTTTTGCAGAGATCACTAAGATAAATCCTTTCAAATCCTCATTAATTGTAGTGTCACTCATTTCTTCATCTCTCCTAAGTATAAAAAGAAATTACAATTTGAATGTGAATCCATTATAAGAAGATGATCAAACTAGCAAATGGGAAAGAAGTTTTTCAATACATGCAATTAAACATATAAAGCTTCAGTTAGGAAATCAACACACAAGGATAGATTTTTAGGTTATGTCCCTAGGAAGCTATAATTTTCTAATAGCAATGGATTGGCTAGTTTCTAATCAAGCAAGCATTCATTGTGGAGGAGGAAAGATTACTTTTAATGAACTTGAAGGAAGGTCAATTCAAGCTCATGGAAAGGTGAGAAAGCTTAGATTACAATTAGCTAAGGCAAACCATTTAGTTAAGGGACTAAGAAAAGGACTATCCATATATGTGATCAAGCTAAATAAAGTAGAACCACCCACAGACCCAAAAGAACCTTCATAGCCTAGTAGATATGGTAATGTTTTTCTAGAAGACTTAACCAAGTTATCCCTTAGTAGCAAAGTGGATCATGAAATTAGATTAACCTTGGAGCCAACCATGTTGGAAAAAGACCCTACATGTCCATCCCCGAATCCTTTGAATTAAAAGAACATCTGAAGCAATAGTTGACATCTGACCCAACAATGCCTCTTGGGGTCATATAGACTTCTAAAAGAAGAAAGATGGAACTCCAATGCTTTACATTGACTATCATGGGTTGGAACAAGGTAACCATTAAGAATAAGTATCCCGTATTATGAATTGATGACTTGTTGAATAGATTGTAGAGAGCCAAAATATTCTTGAAAATTGACATAAGATATCAACACTACCAAATTAGAATAAAAGACAAAGATATTCCAAAAATTATCTTTAATACTAGGTATAGATATTTTGAATTCATGATAATGTCCTTTGATTTAAGTAATTCCCCAACTACTTTTAATAGATTGTTCATGACATTTTCAGACCTTATCATGATGAATTTGTTCTTGTGCTTACTCCAATGAAGAACAATAATATCTAGACTACCCATGAATTGTCCTTGAAACTTAACGGATGAACAAGCTCTATGAAAAAAGGAGTAAATGTACCTACTTCAAAAAGAAGATTGAGTATCTAGGCTTTATTGTCTCAATTGAAGGCATCTCTATTGACCTAGCCAAGATGAAAGATGTTTAAGACCCGACTAGTACCACAAAGTGTCCTAGAAATCAGGGGATTTTTAGAACTCATATGATGGTGTTGCATCTTTATTAAGGATTATACATGGAGAGAGAGAGAGAGAGAGAGAGAGAGAGAGAGAGAGAGAGAGAGAGAGAGAGAGAGAGAGAGAGAGAGAGAGAGAGAGAGAGAGAGAGAGAGAGAGAGAGAGAGAGAGAGAGAGAGAGAGAGAGAGAGAGAGAGAGAGAGAGAGAGACACACACACTTGTATTGCTCACTTGCATTGCAGTAGATGAGAGTACACATATATATACAAGAAAGTTGTGGATATGGAGGGTTCTCTTACCAAGGTATCCTCCACATGTTCTAGATCTATTTTATCTAGCTCTCCTAAATATCTAAATATTTTTTCCTTGGATATTCTCTAAGTGCATGTGCATATGAGTACATTCTAACATTATAACATTCTAAGATTCCCTCTCTCTACAAAAGGGTAACAATGTCTTATAACATTCTTCCTCCCTTCTCAAAAGAAAATATGATTTTCTTTTGCAATAAAAAGACTTTCTGCCAATCATCTTGGCTACAAGAGAAGTAAGATTACAATGATGATTATAGCATGAGACCTCGTCCTTATTATTGTAGAAGATATACATCAATCTTTGCTTGCAATGATTTAAGGGATGTAAATTGATGATGAAGATATTTGGGCTAGCCAATTATTGTAGTTTGCTTCATGATAGACTTCGCTTATCAGGTAGATAGATGATGTATTTCAATTGGAGCTTGATAGTTGTGGAGTGAGATAATGGTGAGAGAAAAGAATGAGATAACATATTTGTAGATGGAGATATGATCCCAATGTGACCAGATACCATAGTTAGAGAGAGATTAATATGATAATTCGTGACTTGATGTTTTGGAAGGTTGCTTAAGAGTACAGAAGTGTACAATAGCAAGTGATATTATATTTGAGAGGAATCCAAGGGTTGGGTATACCATGTTCAATAGTAGCATACTTAGTGACAATGTGTTCTTTGGAAGGCCAAGATAGTTGGTCGATTTGAGAAATACAAAATTTGTAGATAATGATTTGGATAATGTAATGGGTAGACCATTTCATAATGAGATTGAGAAAAAATTAAAAAAGAGAGTACTTGTGATTGTTGATGAGGTTGTTGCCATGTAAGATAGACGATGATTGAGATTTGGGTATACAATTAGAGCAAGACGGTTGTAGGAGAAAGGAAACTATGTGGATGGTTGGTGTTAACCCTCAAACGAACAAGGTGAAATCCAAGAAATCTAAAGCAGAAGACAAGGCCAAGGCAAAAGCGGAATGGAGAACGAAGGCATGCCAAGAAAAATTGGGAAACACAAGAAGTATGAAAAAGCCCTAAATCAAGGAGAGGCACATAAGAAAAAGTGCAAGTCAATACTTTTGTAAAAGAGCGCAAGGCTCACCATGATTTATTTTAAGAGCGTCGGCGTGCAAATTGTAAATGTAGATGGGTTGTAGGAACGAAGCTAGAAAGATACGAGAACAATGGAAAATAGGGCCTAGGGTATGGCCAACCATGTAAAAAGGGGATGATCACCCAAAGGGGATTTAGGGCTTTGTATATAAAGTTCAAAAGATGAATGAGAGCTCATTCTTTTGGTGTGTGGCAACAAGAGGCTCACCTTATTCTCTTCTTCTCTTCTCTTTGCTTGTTTGTGTGTGCTTGAGGGAGGGAGTGTGAGAGTGTGAGGGTAAGGGATGAAGGAGGTGAACCTCTCCATCATCTCCTCTCTTTTTCTTCTCTCCTCTTCTCTTGTCTTGAGTGTGGCTATGGAGGATGGAGGGTGAAGGATCAAGGAGGTGAACCTCTCCATCATCTCCTCTCTTTTTCTTCTCTCCTCTTCTCTTTTCTCGAGTGTGGCTATGGAGGATGGAGCTTGGAGGTGGAGGCTTCAGGATGCTTGAGCTTGCATCAAGAATCGTGGAGCTATCGGAGTGCTTGAGAGAGGGAGCAACTCAATTGGGCATCAAGATAAGCTTATTACACTCGCAGAGAAGGATAGTGCATCGGTTATGTGAGAGGTAGCCATTAGTGCTCGCTTGAAACGCTTGAACAATAAGCAGTCCGTGGGTCTTAGCGGTTGAGCTTGTGCTCGCCTTTACATTTTGATTCCATTGTCGGGACAACGATTGAGCACTTGCATGCTTCAAATTGATTGAAGCACGCCTTTACATTTTGGTTCCATTGTCGGGACAACGATTGAGCACTTGCATGCTTCAAATCGAGCATCAAAGTAAGGGTTTCATCCTCGAACTGGAGCTTGAGATAGATAAGAGGTTTTGGGTCTTTAATCCGTGCTACAAGAAATTATTTTTGGTCTTTGATGGCTAGTTTAGTAGGAGGAATTAGTTCAGTACTTTGCTTTTGATTCTTGTTGCATTTAGGGTAGGTTAAGGTTAGAAAATGGTGGAAAAGTGTAGGGTTTGCTATTGTAAAATAGGCCAAACAGAACACAAATCTGGGAAAAGCGGGAGGAAGGAGAGTTGAAGGGGGTTGAGGTTGACAAGCAAGGGGGCAGGAGTGGCAAGAACATTGTGAAGGAGGGGTTTAATAGCTAGGAGACGAGGGGGGAGCTCATTTGAAACCCTGGTTGCTTGAGAGAGAGAGAGAGAGAGAGCTTCATTTTGTGGACCTGATTCAATCGCATCATCAGCAAGTTCATTGCCCACTACAGGTATACCCACACCTTCTCCTTCATGCGTAGTTAGGATTTGGAGGTGCTTGACTAGTGTGAATGCCACAATCACTCGTCGCGAAAAATTTTACGTTGATTCGGAAAAAACGCGTCATGTTCAACCCATCTGAGTGACGATGATTCTAGGGCCGAGTCCCAGAATCGGCCCTCAGCTCACTCCCATACGGCCTTTCAACCTAGTAGACTCGAACATGTCGAAATTCAGCCCTCGGCCCACTTGACTTGGACACACCGAAATTTGGCCATTCAGTCCACTCGACTCAGACATGTCGAAATTCGACCATTTGGCCCATTCGACTCGGACGGCCACCATTCGGCCTATCCGAATCAAACACTCGAACCAACTTGTACTTGGCTCGTATGAATCAGACACTCAACCCCTGCAATTTGAACTTGTTGGGTCGAGTCTGTTTTTTCCAAATTTTTTTGAAAATTGGACTAGACCACCTAGACACCGGTTGTCCGAACATCCGAAGACCATACAGACACTCGAGGAGTCTTTCTAGCACAAGAAACAAAGGGATCAATGAGACTCAGGCATAGAGGCAATGCCAGTCGACCATTTAGCGATCCAATCCAACAGCAACATCGAGTGGAGTCAAAACACTAATGAGTCGTGATTGAGCAGAGGGAATAGTAGAAAACCCTATAAACCAACAGGGACGACCAAAAACCAAGCATACAAGCCTATCAGGATAAACCCATGACGAGAGTGCTAGAATCATCTAGGCACTTGTTTTCTCGCTCACTCTGATTACTAGCCCATATAGCACAATTGAGAAGAGCTAAAAGCCCGATTTTGCACAGTGCACAGAAAAGAGCACACACATGCACACATGCTCAGAATGAGGGTAAGTTGAGGACTGGTTGTAAGTAACAAGGAACACACACGGACTTAAGAACTTGAAGGAACCCACCCAGTAAGAGAAGACCTAAAGACATAGAAGGGAGATCGAATCCCCAAAAGTAGGACCAAGCAAAGAACACGGCCAAAGATTTGAATGCAACAAGGATGGACATTATCGTGGAAGTGGATTTACCCAGCCTTATCGACTTGATCGACAACTTGGCAAAACAGGAAGTCTTAGATATGGAAGAGGGCAGCTCATGCCGTAGAAGCAATGAGGAACTTAACCTAGGAGACTTTCTTGAGGTTGTCTAGCAGTTAGTGAACAAATACAATGCTCAAACCCAGCTAGAGTATCATGGTAGACGTATAGAGGACATCATAGAAAATCTTGAGGAGGAGAGGAAGCTGGCATGTAGGGCTTTGCAAGGCCTAGCAGTGTACAACCAAGATCATCAAACTAGGAACTTACACCAAAGCTTAGAAATGCAAGAGATCCAGAGAGTGCTATCCTTAGCGGGCATAAATTTGTTAGAGAGCAAGAGAGCGCTAGAAGGAGACACTAAGTGAGCTCCTGACAAAGCGGTTGCTAGATAACACGACCGTAGAACAAAGCGATGCAGCATTGGCAACATTGTTGCTGACAGGGTCGGGAGTTAACCAAGGTTCTAGGAGCCAATAAAAAATCCATGTGGTAGCAAAGCAGCTGGACAAATACCAAGCAACCGACGACCTATACAAGAGCAGTTTGAGCAGGTCTGCGAGGCCAACGGCCTCATTGATCCTACTCAACACTCCCAAGCCTTCAGATTATGTTTAGGCAACAAGGGTCGGACCTAGTACACAAGTCTAGATGCTACGGAGCATGCCGATTTCAATGGCTTGAAAAATCTCTTCATTAAGAGATTTTTTGAACCTAGGTACTTTGACAACCTACTAGTGTGACTCATGAATGTCAAGTAGAGAGAGGAGGACATCCGAGATTATGTGACCCATGTGAGGAGCCTCTTCAAAAGAATCCCAATGGGCGAGAGACCAACCGAAAGAGCGGTAATCACGGTGTTCATTGGCGGAATAAGAAGTGAAGAGCTCTACAAAGCCTGGCCGGCAACTCGAGCTTACAGCAAAATGCACTAGAAAGGGTCTTTGAAGAAGCTATTAGAGTGGATGATCAGCTCAAGGAAAGAGGCTCCAGAGGCTCAGATTGAGAGGAGTCTAGCACTAGGAGTTCCGAGAGGGTCTCAGTGCCTAGTGAGAGCGCTGACCCAAGCATGCAGGACAAAGGGAAGGGCACTGATTTCGGACAAGAGCTAGCAGAGATTAGGATGGACATAGTCAAATTGCAAGAGATGATGAGGCAGCCAACGCACCCACATGCCCAATGTGTGCATTGTGGCGGCGGAAACCACTTGCCACTTGAGTGTCAGGACCCTAGGTCATGACCATGTGCTAATTGTGGTAGGTTCAGCCATGACACCATGCATTGTCGATTACCTCGAAGAATCCCATACCCGCAGCCTTACGATCAACCCTACCTTGTGAACAGACCACCAAAATTCTTTGGAAGGGGAGCCCCATTGGCTCTCCCGACACCTAATGACGCTAAACCGACCATCCCTAGGATGGAAATTAAATCATGTAGGTATCCCTAGACTGCTTGGACCCTAGTGACCCATCCACCTTGTGATACTCCAATCCATTATGTGGATGAGTCGAGCAACGAGAGCCTTATGTAGATCCATACATGTCATATGATGAGGAAGGCAACACTATCCTCATGGACTATTGACCAGTATCGGTGATGGCATTAGGTAGAGGGAGAGGCAGAGGCCTAGGATGGCAAACCCAAGAACTAGTCGTGTGTTGGACTTGCAAGCACCCTTGACATATTTCTTCGCGTTGCCCCGAGAGGGAGAAAGCAAATAGAGATAAGGTAGACCTGAGATGCGCTGAGTGTGGAATCACTCATCTCTTTGTCGATTGCCCTAGGCGGAGATCATCCTCTAGTTCAACAAATGAGCCATCGGTTCCATTGGGGTTGTTCGATGTCGAGACACTCGACGGAGAGGCCATACCTATCCCACTGCATGTCATGACCCGTGCATAGACGAAGTAGGCCAGCATATCATTGCCAGGGCCTAGAAACCTTGATGCAACCTCAGTTGGAAAGAAGATTTCAAGATGAAGGAAGAAGAGACCAAACACTAAGGTCACCCTCAAAACCGAAAGTGCCATGACACTCCCGGTTGGAGGATTTGTCATTGATGCAGAAGAAGAAACGTCGACTCCTCAGACGACTGAAAAGGGAAGTGCTAAGGTTGGGGAGTACCCCAACCCGAACTGTCAACTCAAAGCCATCAAGAAGGCAAAAAAATGGGTGAAGGAGGCCCAAGAGCACCTGAAGGACACTGAGTCCATATTGGAAGACGAGATCGATGATCTCTCAAGCATAAGCATGCCAATCTCTCTCCCACGACCAAGATCAAGGGAGGTGATGGCACCACAAGCTGGGTCACCTAGACAAAGCCTAAATGCTCCGGGCTAGCAAGACAATCAAGGCCATTGGCCAGGAACCGTTGACCTAGGAGAGAGGCAAGTGACTAACAACCTCCTCAATACACTGGTGACCACCCTAGCAACTATGAGCTTAGGCGGCCTGCTGAGGCAACACCCAATGCTATGGTTGGAGCTAAAGCAGTGGGTTGAAGAACCAAATGAGCCAATTACCATAAACTTGCCTGTGTGCAATGCAAAAACCCAAATACCGAATATGACGTTGCACTCCATACCTAAATCCTTTCACGTCAATGCCTTTTAGGAGGGCACAGAAATTCATGTAGTCCTACTAGTCTTAGCAGTGGGGGATGTCACCAGAAAGGGGATCGTGGACACAGGGGCAGGAGTGCGTGTGCTATGCCATGCGGTACTCCAAACTTGGGGTAACCCATCGGTCAAGATTGCTAGGTTTAACGTCACACTGGCAAATGGAATGAAGGTGAAACTGTTCAGAGTGTTGAAAAATTGGCCAATAAAGATCACAGGAATCCAATTCTCTGTTGACTTTATAGTCATGAAGGGAGTGGACTACGACATCTTGCTAGATCGCCGACCCTAGATACACAATGTGAGAGTCGTAGAAGACTGGGGCAATGGTCTTATCTTCTTAGGTAATCGAACAGAAGCTGTAAGAGTAGAGATGGAGACTTGGAAGACTACACCAGTCGACTTAGATGCCAGCTCCACCATACTGAAGGGCAACGGACAGACTAGGGGATCCTATGGGTCCCTTACCAAGTATATCCTGTGCCCTAAGGACGAGCAAGACTGGATGCATGTTTTTGCTACCATCGGCCTTCCGTTCTCAGATACTGAGGAGTACGAACAAGCCATCAAGGCAATTGGCAAGCTCAAGGACATACCTTCAGTGCCAGTCTACATGATGATTGGGAGTGTATGTGGAAGACCCAATCATATTGCATTTCGAGTCCACAATGGATGAGAGCTCCTAGAGATTCTAAGATACTTGACCGACAAGTCGACGGGCAATCCAACAAACGAATCTTAAATTGCTCCAAGACCTCTTGGATGAGCCTGAATGGGGATGGTCCAAGATACATGATTTAAACTTGAGATACAATTGGGCTCTACTCCTTGACCAACAAGAAGAGAATTGTCAGAATCAGGAGAACGAGGAGCAACCAGACAAAGACAGCTTTGACGAAAAATATGAGGTCTGTTGTTCCTTCAGTGATGAGAGCGGAAGGGAAATCGATACTTTAGAGTATGACACTAGGGGGCGACAAATATGAGTAGATCCTAGACCATGCAAGCAGAGGGCACGTAGAATAGAGAAAGGATTCATATGCATAGACTACGATTGAACTTGTTTAGAGCACATTGGTGCAATCGATTACGAGCAGGCGTGCCTAGCCCACCAATCGAGCAATGCACCATTGCTGCGAACGGACTCACCTTCTGAGCTACGACCACCAGGAGAGAGCCCCTCTTCTAGCGAAGATGGAACATTTGATTCCAAATTAGAAGTCAACTCAAATAGCGACCTTGAAATACCTAGACCTCCCAAGGCTAGATGCACTAAAGGGGACCTACTCGTCCACCTACGACGCCGATGGTTAAAGGAGGAACGACAGGCACGCAGAGCAAAGAAACACTGATAGATAAACAACGAAAACTGCAAGATTTGCCAAAATGATTCACAAAGTTCAAAAAGGGAGATAGGGTGGTGATCTTGCTAGGAGCCAAACGGCATGGGCAAGCAAGCGAACCAATCGAGGGACCCGCTAAGGTCAAAGAGGTCAATTTAGCTAAAGAAGAGGAGACTCCACGACCTATCTTTATAGCAGATGACTTGGCTGAGCAAGATGAAGGAAGTCTCGGTACTCTCGTGCAGGAGTATATAGACATCTTTGCGTGGTCCCTAGAGGAACTCAAAGGGGGTAGACCCAAGTGTGGTGACTCACAACATACCCATGAGCCCTGACGCAATGCCTGCCAAGCAATGACCATATCCTATGAATCCAAAGCACACTCACGCTGTTAAGAAAGAAATTGACAAATTGATGAGAGTGGGATTCATAGTAGACACATTGTTTTTAAGCATAAAACTGAGTTTCTCTCACTTCTCTCTCTCACACACTCTTGCTCTCTCAATAATACATTATAGCCTCACTATAATACTCAAGAATGGCACTTAATTCTCATCTCTAGGTCATGGATATGTTAGATGCGAAGAGGCACCAAAGACATCATAGTGTCCTGTGAGATCTGGCTTCTGTCACTGTTCTTCTGTAATCTTTTGTGAATCTTCATCAGCTACTTCTTCACTTCAATTAGCTTGAATAGAGCTTCCATTTATCCTTTCCTAAAACAAAAACACTTCCCAAAACATCCATACATCCAACATAACACTCAACAGAAACGAACAGAACAAACCACGAGCAACAGAAATATAGAACAACAGAACCACAAAACCTTACAGAAAATCAACAGAGACCATAAAAACCATAAAAACCAAACCAAAACCAATTCAATATTTCATAAACCTTTTAACACAACCTCAACCATCTCTCAAAACATTCATTCAACCATCTCAACTACCAAAATAGAAACAAAACAGAAGAAAACAGAAGAAAATCAGACCTTATAGAACCAAACAAAAAAAAATATAGAACCCTACAAAACAACATATCCTCATCAAAAACTATCATAGACCCTTCAAATATACTCAAACCATTCCAAACACTTCAAAACATCTTCAAGTTCAAACAATCCATCACCAAAAACAACCATTCAGCAACAAAAACAACAAAAAATTAGCCCAAAAAACATATCATTTCAGCACTCAACAACGAAGAAGAGGGATAAGATGAAACACCTGAGAGGTCACCTCCCCGTCACAAAAAACAACCATCAAGTGAGAGGACCGTTAGTGAAGAAGAGGGTGAAGATGCCTAAAAAGAAAACGACAAAGAAGAAGTAGGAGGAAGAGAGGAAGAAGAAAGAGAAAGCGAACCTAGTTAAAGCCAAGGCTGAGTCAAAAAGAGCCGAGGAAGAGAGGAGGAGAAAAGCTATTGAACGAGAGGAGGAGTTGAGAAGGAAAGAAGAGGAGGACTTGGCACAAGCTGTACACTTGTCCATAGAACATTAGTGAAGGCAGGAGGAGCTAGCAGCAATGAGCCTGCCTTAGCAGGACACGTCGGGAATCAGTGCCCAAGCATCAAAAGACTTACCTCCACCCGTCCCTGAAGGAAAGGGCAAAGCCGCACTCCACTTGACCTCGTCTACCCTCTTGCCCAATCCCTTGACCATCATAGCAATGCCAGGCACCCCAGCCACAGTGGTGGACGCCAGCAATCTTATGGCATGGGTGCAGTTCTTGGTTGATAAGGCACATAACCCAATGCCCACCTCCAGTGCAGGAATCCCAATGACAGGAGTGAAAAGATCGGCTCTGCTGTGCAGATGCTGAATCTCAACAGTTCTTGGTTGATAAGGCACATAACCCAATGTCCACCTCCAGTGCAGGAAACCCAATGACAGGAGTGAAAAGATCGGCTGTGTTGCAGACGCTGAATCTCAACAGGGGCCCAAGTGACCAAGAATATATGCTATCACCACGGAGCCACAGCTCGCTGACTAGGGCAAGCATGTCAAGGAGCTCTATGCTCAGTTAGAAAGGGAAAAGGAGGAGAAGAGAGCGGCTGTGGTGAAGCTTGAAACAAAAAATGAAATGCCAAATACCTTCCAATTAGAGAAGACTCGCCAACTGGCCTTGCAACAAAAAGAAATCCACTCGCTAAAAGCAGAATTGAGGGCCAAGGAAGATGACAAAGAACAATGGTGAAAAAGATTGGAGGAAGAAATGGAAAGGGAATACAAACTCCTGGTTCTACAACAGGTGGAGCTCGAGACCCAAATGAGAAAACTCTAGGAGAGCATGGAAGAGCTCTCCGTGATGGAAGCAGAGAGAGTAAAAGAGCAAGAAGAACGGAAAAAAGAGAAAGAACAAGCAGAGCGTGGAATGCAAAGAGACAAGGGGAGGAACAAGCAATACTAGAAAAGGAGATTGAACGCCTAATAGAAGAAAAAGAACTTGTGCAAAAATGGAAAAGGCAGGAGCCACTGATAGTTGCCTTGTCACAAAGGCATGGTGAGGGCTTGGAAGAGATGAACAAGAGGGTAGAAGAATGGGCTAGCCAGAACGAGAAAAGAGTCAAAGCCTTGGCATGTCGTCTTGCTCAAGCCGAAAAATAAAGGATATTTGCTAAAAGTAGAGCGACAACCATCTAAGTGAGCTTCCAAACCCAGCAACGCACTTTCTTGTACACCATACTGGACGTCACTCAAACAGAGGAAGGAGAGTCCATAGAAAAAATAAAAAAGAAACTGGGATTGGCTCGTAGAGCACTGAAAGCAGGAATATAGACGCCACCACAACCTAGTGGAGTTAGCCCAAGCCTGGAAGAGCAACACCATTATCTCCTATTGGCAGGTATAACCTCACAGGAAGTGGATGTGCTCGGGTTCATCGAAGAAGAACAGCAGGGGCCAAGCGTGGAGAGAGAAATGGATGAGAAATTTGGAGTGGGATCACATGAAGAGGAGCTGGTCCCACCGCCTGCCTCCCTGCGACCTAAAGAGCAGCAAGACACAGACACCTCTACAGAAAGAAAGGCGGCGCTGAGGGAAAGAAGGAAACAAATGGTGGAGGAGACAAGGAGAAAATGGAATGCCAAGGGAGTGAGGGCACCCCAAGCACCTATCCCACCATATGCGGACAACACCTCAGCAAGCTTCCACACTGACCTTGTAATCTGGGAGAGGCAAGAAACGGCCATGAGCCCCTTCGACCTTAACTTCCAATCCCCCACCATCCTACGCATGGTTTTGCCCATCAGGGTGGTGGAGGAGGTGATTAACATCGAAGGCAAGCTTGGGCAGAAGTGGCTAGAGGAGAGAGTATAGAACCCCACTTTATGGGACACTAAAGATGCCAAATTTGGCAAATTAAAGTTTTTGAAGTACCAAGGTCCGTGCCCGACTACCAATGCCAACCTACCTGGAGAGGAAGGCACCAATCTGGACACTTGGATGGCCTTTTCTAACACTCAACCCTTCGAGCGGAATGTTCGGAACCTTCATGCCCTACCCTCAAAGGGTCGGAGTGGATTTTGACTCCAATATCCACGGCTGATATGGCTTGCCTATAATCTATAACCCTCATTGTATTATTATTTAAAAGAGAGAGAGAGAGAGAGAGAGAGAGAGAGAGAGAGAGAGAGAGAGAGAGAGAGAGAGAGAGAGAGAGAGAGAGAGAGAGAGAGAGAGAGAGAGAGAGAGAGAGAGAGAGAGAGAGAGAGAGAGAGAGAGAGAGAGAGAGAGAGAGAGAGAGAGAGAGAGAGAGAGAGAGAGAGAGAGAGAAGAGAGAAACAAAGAGAAGAGCAAAAGGAAAAGAAAAAAGAAAAGATATCACAAGTTGCCACCGCAAATTGCACATCCACCACAAGTCACTGCACCTAGGGGTACTCAAGTTAGGTGATTCGATGGCCCTGATCAACCGGCTCCGTTCCTAACCCCCTAGCTTCATTTTGATCCCCCACTTCATGCTTAGGGCACATCAAGGGCAGGACACACCTAGAGAGGTAACACTCGCCTATGGTTAGACCTGTCACCCTAAGCTACACGCACCGCACTTTCCTTATGCATAAACAATGCCCAGGCTTGCCCTAGTCCCACTAGCATCATCCACACAATACACCACACGACAATGGAACACACCCCTAGGCAGTGCACTTTCTTTTCTTTTCAGGTAACAAACAAAGGCCCCCAACCACCAGCCTCGAAGACCCCATCATCCATACAATGCACTCCCCATCTTATGGGACAATGTTACCATGTCGGTGAAACAAAGCAAGGGCACACTGAGGTAGACCCAATCAAAAAGTGAATGAAGAATCTCATCTGGAACATTGCAAGAGAAGGAAACCACGGAGGGCCACGAGACGGATCCATCTAACACCATATTCAATTTTAAAGATGGATCTGCCCATCAGCTTCTCTCCCCACCGGGATCCATCCAACACCATCGTCAATTTCAAAGGCATAAATCTCTCTAGCACACCTTCCACTAGGGCTTGTATAAGGGTCTTTTAAGTCCATAAATCCCTCAAAGACTAGGGCTCAGTCCAAACTCAAGGGCCTTTCAGTTCCATAAATCCCTCCAAGACTACGACTCAATCCAAACTCAAGGGCCTTTTAGTTCCATAAATCCCTCCAATAGGTCCATAAATCCCTTCAAGACCAGGGCTCAATCCAAACTTAAGGGTCTTTCAGTTCCATAAATCCCTCCAACAGGTCCATAAATCCCTCCAAGTCCAAGGCTCATTCCAAACTCAAGGGCCTTTCAGCCCCATAAATTCCTCCAACAGGTCCATAATTTCCTCCAACACTAGGGATCATCTCCAACTCAAGGCCAGTTCCATAAATCCCTCCAACGCACCTCCCAACATGGCTTATACACAAACTCAAAAAGCTACTTTGCTACTCCAGTAAAACAGAGTTCGACTTACCACCCAACAAGTGCCATGGGACTGGCACTCAACTAGGAGGGGGGTAATGTTAACCCTCAAACGAACAAGGTGAAAAATCCATAAAATCTAACACAGAAGACAAGGCCAAGGCAAAAGCGGAATGGAGAACAAAGGCACGTCAAGAAAAATAAAAAAACACAAGAATTATGGAAAAGCCCTAAATCAAGGAGAGGCGCACAAGAAAAAGTGCAAGCCAATACTTTTGTAAAAGAGCACAAGGCGCACCATGATTTATTTTAAGAGCACTCATGCAAATTGTAAATGTAGATGCGTGGTAGGAAGGAAGCTAGGAAGGTAGGAGAACAATGGAAAAAAGGGCCTAGGCTATGGTTGGCCATGTAAAAAGGGGATGACCGCCCAAAGAGAATTTAGGGCTTTGTATATAAAGTTCAAAAGATGAATGAGAGCTCATTCTTTTGGTGTGTGGCAACAAGAGACTCACCTTCTTCTCTTCTTCTCTTCTTCTCTTCTCTTTGCTTGCTTGTGTGTGCTTGAGAGAGGGAGTGTGAGAGTGTGAGGGAGTAAATGTGTGAGGATGAGGGATCAAGGAGGTGAAGCTCTCCATCATCTCCTCTCTTCTTCTTCTCTCCTCTCCTCTCCTCTTCTCTTCTCTTCTGTCGTGTGTGGCTATGGAGGATGAAGCTTGGAGGTGGAGGCTTGAGGATGATTGAGATTGCGTCAAGAATAGTGGAGCTATCGAAGTACTTGAGAGAGGGAGCAACTCGATCAGGCATCAAGGTAAGCTCACTACACTCGTAGAGAAGAATAGCAAGTCGGCTATGTGAGAGGTAGCCATTAGTGCTCGCTTGAAATGTTTGAACAAGAAGCGGTCTGTGGGTCTTGGCAGTTTAGCTTGTGCTCACCTTTACAGTTGGATAGGGTAGGAAAAAAAATGATGATTTGATGGATTGGGAGATAAATAAACATAGTGTGGATGGAATGTAATGGTAGGATAACATCATGTGTAGGGATTTAGGATTGCACATTAAGAAGGAGTGATACAATAATAAGGAATTCAAGGGGATAGGATTTTGATGTACACTTAAAAATATTGGGAGAATTCTAAATGTGTAGGAGGAAGCCAAGAGTGTGTGCAATTCAATTTGTTCAAGAGATAGTGGCATATAGTTGAATTGGAGTGTATGTATGACCATAAGAATATGAGAATATTGAGCCGGTTGAGTGAGTGTAAGATAAGGAGCAAGATGTGATCTTGAGATTGAAGTGGATTTTAGATAATGAGTAGGTGTGGGTAGGTGTGGAGTGACAAATGTAATGATATAGGATAGGACTCATATATGTAAGAGAAGTGGAAGTGATGTACCTAATGAGGGAGTGACCTTAAGGGTTGGTAGAAATATTCAATAAGAGTTGATGAGGAATGGTAGGAGTTCCACTTTGTCGATTAATAGAGTGAGAAGGTTTTTCCATCTTTTTGCGATAATTAAAGTACCATCCAAAAGTCTTGAAAAAGATAGTCTAATAGAGAGGCCATGGACAATGCCTTCTTAGGCCTTGATATGTAGGGTACAAAGGGCATCCCCTTCAATTGTTGTTCCATTTGAGATTATGATAGAAATTTCTATTTTAGGATTTAGGAGGAGAGATTGATAAGGGTGACAAACATTGCCATATTGAAAGTGATTGAAAGAACAAGAACATGCTTGGATGGACGAGTTGAGAGCACAACATTGAAGAGTCATGAGAGATGTGCGATTATGAGGGGTCTTCATTTGGTAGAGGATTGGGACTGTCCATCAAAGAATTTTCAATGCAGTCCATTAGTTGATAGGAGAGAGTGAACAATGGGCTTAATGAGGATATAAGGATGGAACATATGTAGGGAATGATATGATAGAATATCTCATGATGATGTGTAAGGATTGTAGAAGTTACATGGTGCAACGAATAGTATTTGAGCAAGGAGTAGAGAAAACACAACAAATATAAGAATAAAAAAAACTACTTTAATCTCAAATAAATTGATACAAAGATGGCTTTGTCTTGTGTGCAATTCCACTTTGACATTAGGTGATGACCTAGAAAGATGATAGGTAAAGAGCTTAAGGGTAGTTGGAAGAACTTTGTTCAGCTGAAAGATAGATTGATGATGGGTTTGGAGGGATATTCCTTTTATAGCCCAGGAAGGTAGTCTAGTTGGCCTATTTGACCATATTATGAACCTTCCCTAAATGGCCAAGAAATATTCTAGGGAATATTTTCGTTATTATTGGGCTAGCATTACTACCCCTAGACCCGCGTCAGGGAGTGCTTGATAACTCCTACACCTCACAACTCAATGTGTTATGCCTTGAGTTGCTACCAGCATAGATACTCTATCCAACCTAAAGGCTAGATCCACAAAGGTCACATTTTTTACCACCTAGTCATGTAGACCTCATTTAGTATACAAGTCAAGACCCAATGTCTGTTCTCACACATGGCTTTTTCTCATATGGGGGCCTTATAACTTAGAGCACCATGGACTATCAGTGGCACCTTATGAGGGTGGGGTATTGAGCATATCTAACAAGGATGAAATGAGAGGAAGACTTTAGATAAAAGAGAACATTAATATTTTAACAAAAGAGGACATAGTAGACATGTGACAAGGGAAAGGGCTATGGAAGTGGTGAAGTATATGTATGTTGCCACAAAGTAATAGGGTAGTTTATGTGAGTGAGGATAAGATTAGTGGTAAGGCTTGTTAGATAGGTGCAAATAAGGCTTAAATTATAATTTAAAAAAATTGCACCCTTTAGCTTAGGGGAATTAGCTTAATTGGGACTGGAGTATAAAAGGCAAGAGTGTGCCATTGTAATGATCTTTTAGCACATTTTGTAAACTTCTCTATTTTCTTGGAGCTTGAGGGTTCTTGCCTTTCCCTCTAATATTGAGGGTGAATACTCAATGCCCACCATAGCAAAAGGTGGATTTCTTGCAGTAGCCTCTCATCCAATGATTCTCATTGTACTTTGATTCAACCTAGCTATGGCTTCATTATGTTGTAGATTAAAATAATAAAAAACACTTTAATTGAGAAAAAAAATAAGAGAAATTATTATAATTGGACTAAAATTAAAGTAAATTAGAATATAATTGAGATAAATAAAAACACATTAAATTTATTGTGAAAAAATCAAAATTAGTTTGTATTAGGATATTTTAAATGAAATAAATAGAGAATTAAACAAAAATTAATAATGAGTGTGGGTGAGTATTTCTACATACTAATATATATATATGTGTAAATTTTAGTAATTCGCATGCAAGGAGGGAGGGAATCAGCAAGTTCATGCATGCTTATTAGGGAAAATTTTGGGTATGCTACATCATGATGGCCCCAAAGTGAATAAGCATTAGAGCAGAGCAAGACGTAGCACAAGGAAACAATGTCCCCATTGGACCCCGAGTCAAGCCCAGATGCCCTCCTTGTGCTTGCTACTTGAGTTCAAGGATCCTTGTAAACACCCTTAGACTCAAGTAGACATACAATAGTTTAGTCACTTAAGAGGAGGGAATTTCTGAAAGGAGTAACCCCTCTCATGATGGGACTAGTCTCCTTGCCACTGAATTGCTACTATAAGTTTAGTTAAAGTAATTCTTTTGTAGTAACGATAAGATGATGATTTAATAACCAAATGGATCCACAATTAGGGGAACGTTAGCCTAAATACTTAGCTATTATTGAGAAGAAAAGTCAATAGACTAAGTGGTAATAAGCCATTTATGCGAACATAAAAGGAAGAGCTAGGTTTGACAAGGTCGAATAACCTTGATACTACTTTAATAAATCCATCTCAACTTGGTCTTGTCCTTGGGAAGGATTAGCTAAGAAGAGTAACACATTTTTAATTAAAGAACATTATTCCTTCAAACTAATAAGGAGTTATCCTTACTATAGATCATTATTCCTTCAAAATAATAAGGCATTATCCTTACTATGAAGCTTTAAGGATAAAGAATAGTTATGATAGGTTAGTTTAAAAGGGAATTTAGGAACCTATACACTTAAAATACTTACTTTTAATATCCTTGATTAAGAAAGTTTTCTCGTGACTCTTGAACAAGTCATAATAATGAACCTTATGATTCTAGCAAAAGGTCAAGGCTAAAGGAAAAATCTCCATAAACCATCAAGTTGAACTTAGAAATAACTAGAGTTCCAAGGAGGAGACTAGGTTCAACCAAGGGCACTACAACAACCCCAAGATCCAATTTCCCTTCAAAAAGATAATCTTAGGCCTTTAACAAGTTTATGAAAACTTAGAGAAGTCAAACGAGACATCATGTTAGATGGAATGGGACCTAGAGCATATCCCTATGCATAAACTATACTTCAACAATTGCTTGGTGCATTAGAAAGGAATATTTGAATGACTGTATATTCTAAGCTAAGGTTATATCAATACACATTGAACTTTAGAGATCTATGCTAGACCTCCCCATTAGCCATGGAGTTCTTCATCACAGGAGTTTTTTAATCAACTTTTGATGCTAGGACCAGTACCACAAATGAGAGATCTCTCCATAGGGACTAGGTGTTAGCTAGGAGCTAGCAAGGAGCAAGGGGGTTTTGGCCATAATTCCTTGGGCACACATTAGGACTAGACTAAACACCTACGAGCTCGAGATAGGTCTCCCAAAGGCTCCCTATGCTAGCTAAGGAGGGGATTAGTGGTTTTACCTTCGGATGGACTAGAATTGATGTACTAACGCAATGATTGTTCGATTTGGAATAAAGGTTACGTTTTCAAAAAGATTGTCTTCTAATGTTTTTGTATTCATGTTAAAGTATGTGAATAAACCTTGTTTTAATAGGTCAATTAAGGAAGCTATTTGTATGTGGTAAACTAATGTGGTATAGGTAATTAGACAACTAAGCAAATCCCTCCAAGAATGGAAAATAGGTGGATGAATCCTCGATGGGTTCATCCTATGGTAGGGTGGACTTGTTTAGGTGAGAGGCTTTCCACAAGAATGTGTTAGATTATGAACTTTTAGGAAGAGCTGAACGCTTACTATCTTAGTGCATTGTCTTAGATCTTGACCTAGTATCATTTTATGGGACCGGAGTAAGACTTTACCCTATAGATAGAGGAATCAATGCATCTAGTTTCCCATCATTTCTCTATCCCTTTGAACCAAAGTGTAACATGGGTTGGTTTGGGTTGTCTCACATATGTAATACTCATAACCGATGCTAGAAATGTTGTTAGAAGACCTCAAAGTGAATTAGAAACCTTTTTCATGGGTTGATCCTCATAGGAATGAGGCAAAGCTTCCCCTATGAGGGTAGATTCAAGTGACACTAGGCCACAAACTTCAAATATTGCATGGGAGTCTTGGATAGAGTCGCCTAGGTATATCTCTTGATGGACTACCAAAATTGTGCTTTCAAGGATTCATCAAATAGGCACATCACATTGCCACATGTTATTGAGGCTCAAATGGAGGCCTTGATTTCAACTCTGTATCCTTGGTAGTTTGCATTGAAAATTCTATACGAGGTTATCATTGACCTAGCTAAGTCTTTTGGCACCCATATTGCGGTGGTACTCCATCTCTAGTAGTTCTTGATCCTTCTTGTTGATCTCCTTCTTTTTAGTCTATTTGAAGTATTGGGCCTTCGAGGAGGTTGTTGTTTGGATTTAATTCTTTCTCTCTTTTTGGCTTGTCCTCACTAGGAGGGATATTGGATTGGTTCATAAGCTTAAGCCCTCCTCTTGGAAACTCGAATTCATTGGCACAAGCTCAAGTTGTTAGTTCCAAGCTTCATAGCAAAGTGTGCTCCTTATGTTCCCTATGCATCCATGGTCTATTGAGAAAAAGGTCATATGCCTTCCATGATAATAAAAGTGGCTATAAGAACCTTGCGCTAATAATCTTAACTAGGAATCTTAAAATTTTCTTGAAGGTTTAACTTTGATGTCATCGATTATAATTAGATTGAAATGTGCATATCTCTTGGTAGATTTTTCCGAGCCTCAACTAACATGAGATTAAAAATGCCAACACCCATTCTTGTGTGGATGATACCTCTTTGTAGGGTGTTTTCTAGGCTGAGCATGGGGAACACATCTTGTTAGTCATCTCCTTCCTAAAAGATTGTGAACTCCTAAGGCTCTGGGGGTGCAACTCAAGGTGTGCTAGGTTTGGCATTAGGAGGCCTAGTTGGTAGGATTTTTCTTCTTCTTAGATGGAATTGGGGGGATGCCCAAGTTGATAGGATTGTTCTTATTTCCCATGTCCTTCTTCTTGCTGATCCATATGAGCTTTGAAATATCTCCAAAAAAGTGTCTTTTGTTTGAGCAGTAATCCCAAGGGAATGCTAACACTAGCAAAGGCCATGTTTTCTATCATGCTTAGATCTACATGTTCATACTTGTCCACTTTGGCTCTTTATGGTTTCTAATTCCATTCGTGAGATGACATTGGTTGGATTTTCTCGTCTTCAACCATGAGTGGGTCAACCTCAAGTATCCAAAGGTATTTGGACCTATTAGGGTCATTTGTGGTATTGTTGTAATGTCTCGAACCAAGAAACAAATTCAACACTGTTTATAAATACTACAATGCTAAGCCTTGAAGTAGTTAACTAGTGTATGCATAGTCATGAGTAAAAATGAGTATGTAAGAGAGTTACTAGAAGAATGAAGCCTTAGTAAATTAGAAAGTGTAAAAAACAACAAGGTAAAACCATTGATTTGGAAAATGTTCCATTTAAATGTTTTTTCTTCTTTCCCCTTGTCACATCAAAAGTGTTGCCACCATCTCAATAAAAAGTCACTGCCATGTTGAATACCCATGATGAGTTGAATATGAGAGAAAGAGAGAGTCTAATGAGGCAACAACAACAACACTCCTGTTGCAATCATCATCATCTACCACACCGATAATAAGCATAGTGCAAAATTGGATTAATCATAGGCCATGAAGGCTATGCAACCATCCAAGATTGGAATGACCTCCTTTAGGCTTATCTATCGTCATACATTGTAGCATCACACTTCTTGAGAGGCTATATAATAGCCCTTGTAATGATGCTAAGGATTAATCACCCACTTTAAAGAAGCACATTGTCAATTGAGGAGGGAGATAGAAAATGTGTGTGTGAGTGAGTGTGTGACTTGGATAGAGGAAGGTGGAGCCAAGATCAGGACTCATTGATACTTTCAGGTTTGAAAGGTGTTGTCAATTCTTCCCTACCCATCCCCATCATCCTTACCAACTTCCCCTCTTAAGCACTTATCTCTATTGCATCTCCATTCTTTGAATCCATTATTTACCCTACTTAGCCCCCATTTGGATTCTCTATCTACTCTAATCTTGCTATATTTCTTATCTAAATTCCATTCCCCACTCATAATCCACCCAAGAACATAAAAAGACATTATTCAAGTATCATGAAGTATTATAGTACTCCCCTCTATCTTTCTACCAAGTTTGATCTCTAAGAACTATTTCCCCTTCACAAGCCAATATCTCATCGTATCTAGCCAAACTCTACATGTTTGCAT
Source organism: Lygodium microphyllum (assembly GCF_053477565.2). Classification (NCBI taxonomy): domain Eukaryota; kingdom Viridiplantae; phylum Streptophyta; class Polypodiopsida; order Schizaeales; family Lygodiaceae; genus Lygodium; species Lygodium microphyllum. The sequence continues at coordinate 76,117,048 of NC_141162.1, forward strand.
TGTCCTTTTTGCCTTTCTAATGTTGATTTAAGGATGCACGAGCTTTAGAAGAGTATTGAAGATTCAAGGGATAAGGGACTTACTAGGAGAGCTTTTCTGCTTGTGATGGCCCCAAAGTAAAGGAACATAGGATCTAGAAAGAAATTAAAATGTGCAAACAAGGTCCTCATTGTAGGTCAAGTTCACCTACCTACCATATGTCAAAAAGCATATTTTCAATACAACAATAGTAGAGGTACTAGTTAAAAAACAAAGATAATATAGTACGACTACTTGAGTTCAAGGATCCTTATGGATACCCTTGGACTTAAGTAGATTGAATAACATAGGTACCCACAAGAGAGTTTTTGAAAGGAGCATTCCCTCCTATGATGGAACTAGTCCTTGCATAATGGGCTATCTTAAGATTAGTTAGAGTATATTTCTAGCACTGATAGAATGATATTTAGCAACCAAAACAAGCCTACCATTAAAAGTTATGCTTGATGAAACTTAGGATAAATACTTTGCTTCCCTTATGGAAGTTATGCTTAATGGAATGTTAGGTTAAATACTTAGCCTTTCTTTAGAAGAAAGTTAATAGATTGAATGTAAATAAACTTTTAGTTTGAGCATGAAAAGGAGAGCTAGGTTTCACAAGGTTGCATAGTCTTGACATTGCTATAATGATCCATATCCAACAAGCTTTATCCCTAGAACAAATTGGGTAGTAGTGTTGTGCATCTTTAACTAAGTTTGTCATTCCTTCGAAATAGTATGGCATTATCCTTATTAATGTTAAAAGCAAAGATAGTTTAAGATGATTTGGTTTTAAGAGAAGATTAGGAGCCAAATAGTTATAGAATTCCCATTTAAGATTCTTGCTAAGAAGATTTTCCTATGAGTTTTGGAACAAGTAATTGTAATGAATCCTTATAACCTTAGAAAGAGGTTATGGTTAGAGAAAATCTAAGACCTCAATAAGTTATCAATTTAAACCTAAGAGTGGTATTTAGACTCAACTAGACATAAAATTACTCCAAGATTTCTTTCTCTTTCAAGGAGATGGGCTAAATGCCATGTCAATTTCATGACAACTTAGATGGTAACAAATAGAGCCTCATGCTTGAGGAAATGACACCTAGAATAGACTCGTATGCATAAGTTTGTTTCAACAATTTCTTGGTGTATAAAAAAGGACTATTTGAATGACCATGTATTCTAAATTAAGGTTCCATCAACAAAAGTTGAACTTTTGGAGATGTCTGATAGAGCTCCTCCAAGGTTAGCTATGAAGCTCTCTTCACCAAACAAGGAGATTTTTGTCCGCTTCGGATGTTAAGAGCAACATCTGATATGAGAGATCTCTCTGTTGTGACTAGGAGTTAGCTAGGAGGCACAAGGAGCCAAGGGGCCCTTATTATAATTCTTTGGGTGCCCTAGGACTAGTCTAATCCCTATAGGAGATCGTTGCACATACAAAGGCATGTACTACTTTATTAATGTTGATCACCTTGCTTATATTCAAATTAACTTACAGAGAATTCAGTAGATGAGAAATCTCAAAAGTTGTTAAGCTATTCATCTTTGAAGAATCTAGATTAAGCCATATCCTACACATATATGGATAGCGGATTCAACAGAACCAATACATCTATGAGCAAGTAATTCAAGTCATTCCAGCAAAGTGTGTTGCTATTTTAGGTCGCTCTCACTCCCATGACTATTGTAAAGAAGATTACTAGACCTTTCCTCTAAGTACAAAATCCCATATATTTTTCTTGAGTCTCCAATCTATAAAACCATTGATATATAAGATTTTCAAGGAAAAGCCTTGTAAAGAAATTCTTTTTATGATGTAATGCCTCTTTGGCTATTCCAATTATGAATAAAACATGTCTATTTTCTTTTCATTTTTGTAAGGATCAATATTTATTTAAGTTCTATATTGAGATTATGCAAAGGTTTACATGAAATTCTTAATAATTATATAAAATGGTCTTTGCATTGAAATCTAGGGCATTACACCTACTGTTGGTCTCATCAAAACTTAAGAGAAGAAAATTCTCCTTAAGTAACTCAAACCACACGAGTTTGATGGGAAGGGCAAAGATGTTGAAACTAATAAGAATGTATGGATCGAGATAATGGAGGAGTAATTCCTCTAGCTAAAACTAGTGCTTCAAACCAAACCATGATAGCCAAGCTCAAATGAACAAAAAGAGCATGATTATGGTGAAATTAGTGGTGTCTAGCTAATGGAAACTTAGAATTGGTTGCCACTTAGGGAAGAATCAAAGGAAGTTGTGCACCAAAAAAATCTCCCACCCCCTTACTACAACATGAATATGAATGAGTTATTTACCATGTAGTAATGGGGTTGAGCTTGGAAGTGTAATGTTCCTAATTTTATTGCACTCTAGAAGTATGTGCCATCCATGGATACTACCCAACAAGTAGCTAGGTTTTGCCAAGGATTGAATCCCCCATTGGACACCCAATTGGAGGCGATGCAACTCTTGAATCTTCAAGATGCACTATTATGAGAAAACCCCTCTACGAACGTAACCCATCCAAGTCAAGAACAAGAAGATATTAGGGGAAAGGTCCTCCAAACAAAGAACCATATTCCTTCATCAAAAGAACCCAAGTCCAATAGCAATCTAGCACAAGGAAGAAAGCTAAGGTTAATGTAATTGAAAAATTTTTCCCATCAAATTGGAACAATGACACTCAAAGATGCTAGTAACAAGTGAGGACACTTCAAAAGGCAATTCTCAAAGCTAAATAAACCTCTTAAGACAACAAGTGGAGTTTCATGGGTAGAATAGGGAAACAATAGCAAAAGGGAAAGGAAAGGTTACTATTACCACTTATAGCTTAAAAGAAGAAGAGAAAGAATCCACAATGGAAGTAGAAATGGAAAGAGGAATGGTCCATGTTACTCTCAACAAGAAGGGACTAAATCGCCAATTTCAGTTATTCAAACTTGCAGACCATCAAGGTAAACCCTTCAAGATTTTAATAGAATGTGGAAGCACTCATTCTTTTATTTCTCCAAAGTGTGCAAAGAATTTAGGAGTAGAGGTTGCACTTTCATCCGAGCTTTTAATGGAACTTGCTAATGGGAAATAAGTTACATCTTCATAATTGACTAGCAAGGTGGAATTCTATCTTGGTAATAAGTTCAATAGCACAAGGTTCCATATCATGAACTTGGGTGCCTACAAGTTCTTGTTAGGAATGGGTTGTCTAATCATGGATGTTCTTATTTTCTTCCCCTTTATCATCGATCTCACCTCTCTAGGGATTTTACTGTGACTACCCATCCCTAAAGGGCTTGATTCATGCAAACCATATCAAAGTTTCTTATTCTACCAATTAAAATTGGTATAATTCAGTCATTGTGGTTGGCCTCAAAGCCTTGTAGTTTAGAAATCAAGACTTGTGCCCATTTGGTCTTAAGGCTTGGAGGCTCAACCATTAAGGCTAGAGTAAGAATCTCTAGTTAAGCTATTTTGAATAGCTAATAAGGGTGTGAAATAGGTCTTTAGGCCCCTTGATTTTGCTAGTCAACCACTTGGGCCTTCAAAGTGATACTCAGCCTTCAAGGCAATTGACTAAGGCCTTTAATCCTATGCTATTTTGGCAATCGGTGGTCTAAGGCCTTAAATAGGCCTAAAAGGCCTTAAGCCATTACATTAGCCATCCGAGCCTTACACACATCTTATAAGGACCTAAAACACATAAATCATGCAATCAAATTGCCTCGATATAGCTAATGAGTCCTGAAATAAACTCTGTGAGTTGTCAAAGGCCTTAGACTATTACAATTATCATGTTGCCTTAATAATACGGTATATGAGGCCTCCAACAAATTCTATTGGCCACATCGAAGGCCATGAGTAGGGTTAAAAGGCCTTAAAACTATTATAATTGGCCATCAAAGGCATGAACAAAATTGATAAGGCCTCAACAAGACAAATTGGCCATGTTGGCCACTAGATAGTAGGCCATTAGGCGACCTCATTAAATAAAAACCAATCGTCTGTATTTCGACCATTTTGGCCACAAGGAAAGCCATAATGCGTTATTATTCTTTCATCTGTATTCAACCATTTGGGGCCACCATATAAGGTCCATAAAACCTTAGTAAAAAGGAAAAATGCTACCTTAACACTAGTCTTGTAGCAAAAAAGCCAAATTTGTGGTGATTTTAACCCTTTACAAAAAAGTTAAATTCTCATAAATGTGAAAGATTGAGAAGAAATGGTTCTAGGGAAATGTGGGCAACACAAGATAATAGTTGAAAAAAAAATTTAGAATTAGTCAAAACAAGGTAGGAAGTATATATTTCTATGTCCACCTTTGAGACCATTTTTTGCAAAAAATTGAAACCTTTTAGTATTTCTAGTCAAAACCATCTCAAATTTTTTTAATCACGCTAAAATTTTCATGAAAAATACTTTGATATATATGGTATGCCCATTAAGAGATTTTCAACTGGATAAAAACTATCAATTTTTTAAAGAGCTCCAGATAGCCTTGTTGAATATTATTTTGACCAATTTTCATGCACTTTTGCAAATCTAATTTTTCTAGAAAACTAATTTTCACTTCAAACTTGTTTTGAATACTTTATTCTACTATTTTAAAATATTGGTAAATTTCCATCTAATTTTAGTATCATATGCACTTTTTATTTCAAATGTAGTGAAACTGGACCTAAGCTACTAAAGTGGCTTCTAGCCCCTTTGTGGAAAATTGCAAGACTAGTGTTGCACCATAAGGTTTTGCAAAAAACATATTGGGCATTTTTGGGCCATTTGGACTAGACTAAGGGTTATAAGGCCTTAAATAGTATCATTTGGCCATTTTTGGCCCTCATGGCTAACTTGATGAGACCTCAAGACCTTGTCAAATAAAATTGGTTGTAATGACTAACATTTGGCCTAAAAGACCTTATGCATTTTGATACAGCCCAAGGGTCTCTTAAACAGCCATGCATGATAACACTATCAAGCCTTAGAAGCACCAACTCAACTATAAGGCCTTGCAATGGTTGCAAATGGCTCTACTTAATGCCTTGCAATAGCCACAAAGGGTCTACTTAAGGCCTTGGGCCTCGAACTTTAGCATTTGGTTAGGTGAGGCACCTGCATGAGAATTTGCTACGAGTGTGCACATGGTGTAGTACTACAAGTGGATGAGCAAAGAGACATAGACTAACCCATGAGTGGGAAGGAAGCACAATTGAATGAGGGATTTTGCGCTTTCCACTCAAGGCACCTAGACACTTCTTGGCCTCTTAGAAGGAATCAACACCTTGACCTTACGATCTTAAGCATACTTGGATTCTCATCTTGTAGTCCATAGAATGCAATTCATGCACTTAAATTCATGGGTGGCCTAGCCTAAGATCTTGTAAAAGACTTACATACACAGGACATACACATGCTTTTGCCTTGAGAGAGTAAGTGCCAAATGCTACTTGGGTAGCCTTTTGGACCCAAATTAGAGCAAAACCCTACATCCAACTCGAGGAACACTCACATTGGGTGATAGACAATTGAATATCTCGCAAGCAGCAACATCTACACCAAGGGACTTATAATTGCATCTAAGGAAAGTGTTTGCAACTACCCATAGCTTTGAGAGTTAGGATTGGGTATCTTGCTGTTTAAAACCTTCACAACTCAAAGCGATTTATGCACACAATGAGACAAGCCCATTCTCTTGGTTAATGTGATCCAAGAAAGATTCCCTAGAAGTTTGATGCTTGATATAGGAATCAAGTGATGACTTAAGGCTTGCTGTAGACCATCAAAACTAGTTTTTGAGGAAACCTTGGGTTGATAAATGGAATGTCAAAAGTTGTGTAGGTCCACATGATGGGTTGAAAAGTGATCATCCTACTTGCAAACCTAATTGGATAGACCAAAGAGAGCAAAAATCTTTAACCATGCAAATAGCCACAAGTGCTTAAGTTGTAGAAAGGAAAGCCAATTCATTGTGAAGTGTATTACACTCATTGAGGTTTAATGCTTGTTTGCACATTATATTTGAATTGAAATTGCACTTGAAATACAAAGTGAAAAGGTTTGTGTGAGCACCATTGCCATAATAACACTTGCATAGCACTGAATCATAATTGATGGTGGAAAATTGAAAGTATGATTGTGCATTGTGCATTGGCATTCATCTATACAAATTGGTAAAATTATTGTTTGGTTCTAAAAGAAACACCAAACACAAAATGAACTAGTTTAAAAAAGGAACCATAGAGAGGAGTCCAAAGCAAGCAAACAGAGGCAAAGTAACAAAAAACAAACTTCAAAGCTAAGAGAGAACACCAATGTTTGGCCACCTTTGTACCCATAGTGTGAAAGGAAGAGCATCACTAAAAGATGAAGCCTATCATAAAAAGTATGCTAGGGATACACATGAAAGAAACCCTAGTAGTTAATGAGCCTTACTATCCAACAAGGGCTAACTAGATAATAACCATTTGAGCACCTAGCGTGCAACACAATGACCACCTGCCAACCACCAAAGTGAGAAGTGTCTTCCTCAAAAGCCACAGCTTCCCTACTTGACTTGATTAGTCTCATCTAGACCCTAGTTAAAAGAGTTAGAAACCATGTCTACTTTGAGCTCAAAAGTAAATGGTTGACCCTAGAAAATTTCCAATGGAAATCCAGCATCTATTACTGCAATATGACTAGAAGACGAAGATATTGCACGTGGGGAGATTAGCACATGAGATAATAATAGATCTAAAATAGGAAAAGAGACTAGGGAAATATCCTTTGCTTCAAGTTGCTAGGTTCACGTAGGCACAGGATGGATAGGCAAAGGAGAGAGACTAAACTAAACCAGGTTCAACACATCTTAACATCCACACGAAGAATTGGACTAGGATTAAATGTCAATAGGAAAAAAGCCCTTGAAGTAGACCTCCCACAACTGAACTCTTGACCAAGTGATCATTGGATAGTTCAATTTGATGAGCGAAGCAGTGCAGCATTAGCAACCTCAATCCTAGTAGGGATAGGAATAGCATCCAATATGAGGAACCAAGCAAAAATCCCTATAGTCATCACAAATCAAATTGAGAAGTACAAAACAAGGGACAATCTGTATACATTCATGGTGCGTTTTGAACAAGTTTGTAGATTGGACAAGTGAGAACAAGATTTCGGGCTATGTCTGGGAGAAAAGGAAAGAATCAGGTTTACTAGCCTAGATAATGCCAAATGTAACAATTTCAATGCACTCAAGGACCTCTTTATCAAGGGATTCTTAGAAGCTAGGTATGTGGATAACCTAATAGTCAAGCTCATGAATATGAGCAAGAAGGAGAATAAGGAAATCCGTGATTATATCACCCACATTCAAAGTCTTTACAAAGTATCCCAATAATTGAACAACCCATCCAAAAGGCTATCTACATAGTATTTATTAACAAGATCAGAAACTAGGACTTTTACAAAGCACTAAAACCAATGATTCAAATTTGCAAAGAGACACATTGGCCAAAGTGTTTGAACAAGCAATATGCATTGATGACTTATTGAAGGAGAGGAATGCTAAAGCTACTAAATGTAGGTGTCATCACTATACGTAGCGAAAGGTCCTCCATTTGCAATGGTAGCTACCCTTGGGGGATGTGCAAGAGAAATGAAAATGTATGGATCTCACATAGGAAATGGAATGCCTTGAGCTGGAGCTCATAAATCTTTAGGATGCATTAAGATAACCCACAAGACCACACATGTAGTGCATCCAATGTGGCTATAACCATCTCCCATTGAAGTGTCCTGATCCATGACCACACACTTGCACAAGTTGTGAAAGGTTTGGGCATGAGACCATTCATTTCCAATTGCCTAGGAGGCTTTCATATCCTCATCCCTACCCTCAACCATTATATCTAATGAGTAAGCATCTTGACCATGGAAGAGGAGATTTGTTAGCACTACCAGCACCCAACGAACAAAGACATGGAGCCTTTAGGCACATATCAATCCAACAAGAACCCAAACCACCTCAATCCATTGTCACTCATTGATCTGATGATACTCCTATGCAGTTCATAGAAGAGCCATTAGAGGAGGAAATGTACATGAATCCTTACATCACTGACGAAGAGGGATATCTAAGCTTGATGGACTTTAAGCCAATACTAGTTATGGATTTGGGTAGGGGATGAGGTCAAGATATGGGAGGAAACCAGCCACCACTAGAACCTCTCACATGTTGGACTTGTGGCCACCTAGGGCACATTTCATCATGATGTTCTAAGAAGGAACAAGTTAACAAGGATAAAGCTAACTTGAGATGTCTAGAGTATGGAGTTGTACCCTTATACATTGATTGTCCTATATGAAAGCCTTCTACTTGCTCAATAATCATGCCATCAGTGCCACTCAGGCTTTTCAATACGGAGACACTTGATGATGATTCCACCCCAATTCCCTTGAACATAATTATTATAGCCTATGAAAATTAGATTGGCATTTCAATGTGTGGGCCTAATAACCTAGACTCACTACTATGCAAACCAAAGGAAAGCAAGTACTTGATGAGTAACCAACAATGCCTTTGCCAAAGATGAAGGAGAAAGGAAGCATAGAAATCGGAGAATTCATTGATCAAAGCAACAAGACCAAAAATAGTAGATATGGCTAGAAGCTAGGTGAAGGAAGCATAAGCACATCTCTAGGACACATAACCAATAGTACAAAATGAGTTGCAAGACTTCTCAATTGGGAGTCCAACCACTTCCCCCCACCTATATCTGAAGGAAATGGAATGCCTAAGGTACCTCACCAAGAGCCAAGCAACACTATAGCTAACCATGGTCATTAAAGATAGAGCATTCAAGAGTATGAGAAATGAAAACCAAGTGTTAGCTGGCTTACCATATTAACCTCAATCCCACTCTCCCTACCACACTAGGATAGCTGCTAAGTCCTACACTTTGGGAAGTGTTGAAAAGGTGAATGAAGAGACCAATGCAACCAAAAATAAGAATCATGCAAGGTCGTGACACTGATACACATGTACCTAGCCTAACCCTAAATCCACATAAGTAACTTTACAGCTTAATACCTTCTGGAAGGAACATGGATGCATGCACTTCTCCCCATCAATGCATTGGGCGACACAACCCAAAAAGGAAATGTTGACATGGGGATAGGAGTTAGCATTCTTAGCCATATAGTTCTATAGGCTTGGGGTAATCCACTTGTAGAAACTGCATGCGCAATGGAATGAAAGTTAGACCTTTTAGGGTATTGAAAGATTAGCGAATCAAGATTGTAGAAATTTAGTTCTCATTGAACTTCATTGTTATGAAGGGTGTGAATTGTGATATCTGCTTGTGAGAAATGCATGTGCAATCAAGGATTGGGGCAATGGCCTAATGATCTTTGGCAATTACACAGAGGCAATCACAATTGAGATGGACACATGGAAGATCTCACCAGTCAACCTAGATGCCATCTTTGCTCTACTAAAAGATCATACTAAAACCATGTAGACTTCTCACAAAATACATTCCCTATCTAAATGACGAGTGAGACTAGATGCATATCCTTGCATCCATTTACTTGCCCTTCTTAGACAAGGAGGATGACTACAAACAAGTAGCCAATAGAGTGAGCAATGCAAAAGAACAAGGAAAGGTGATGTACTCCTTGAGTCAAACCCTATCCTTGGTCTCAATTTGTATGGCAAAAAGAAGTACCGAAGTAGCTCCTTGCATGACCTATCCTCTACTTGCAATAAAATTGCAGCTAATGAAAATTTTAGCATTTCTAAAAAAGAAATTACGAAACAACTTTGATGCAAACCTAAAACCACTTAACTAGCTCTTGGAAGCTCAATGGTGGAAGTTGACCAAAGTACATGATCTAAACCTACTCTACAATTGGGCCCTTCTAGAAAAGAGCACCATTTTTTATGAGAAAGCCATGTCCGATATGAATTTTCTTATGTGACACAGACATAAAAAGTGCTTACACTTACTGTAATTCCGAGGGAGAAGCCTCAATTTAAACATTGTAGGTAATAGGTCTCTCCCCAAACCCCTTGAAGTGCCAATTTTGAGTAAAGCATAGTTGTATTTACAACATGTAGTTTCTAAGAATGGCATTGCAACTAAATTCTCAAACATCAAAGTTATTTTTGATCCACCATCATTGATAAACTATAAGGGAGTTCAGTGTTTTCTTCACCAGATGAGATATTATCTAAAATTCATGCTAATTGCTTGACCTTTGTACAAGATGTTGATTTTTTTTCGAGTGTACATAGGAATGCCAAATTGCCTAGGAAACATTTAAAAAATATCTAATATCAGCACCAATTCTACAAGCCCAAGGTTAGAATGTAATCTTCCATGTGCACATTGATGCCTCCGAGTTTGTTGTGAAAGTAATTTTATACCAACTTGCAAAGCACAATATGGAATACCCACAGTGAGCTTCGCTAGACGACAGCTCACATCAGATACATAGATGAATAGCTCCACCACTAAGAGGGAAGGACTAGTGATGGTATTTGCAATTACATCATCAGTCATTAGCAACACCTTTCACATTCTTCATGGACCACCATGCTTTGTTGCAACTAGTGAACAAGCCATGTGCTATTGGGCATATAGCCAGTTGGTTACTACTTTTACTTGAATTTTATTTCTTAATGGTCATGAGGAAAGGAAAATATCACTACATGGTCGATCACTTATCTCAAATACCCAAATGAGAACCTATAAAGAATGGAAGTGCAAATGATCTTCCAAATGCACACTTCTTTAAAATTTCCACATTGGACCGATGATATTGTTCAAGTTTTTACTTTAAAAAAATATCATCACCCAACAAAGAAGGCTTGGCTTCATCACCTCGTAATTAAAGCAATGATGAGGGAGTTGACTGTAATGTATGATGTAAAACATTTAGAGTAGTCTTAGGTAACCTTCACCTATTCCTACTAGTGTGAATGTGAATCCATATGGGGACAGTCCCTACACATTGTTAGGAGAATACCAAGTGATGTTGACTATTGAGATTGAAAGTTTACTTGCCATCTTCTATGTGTTACCTAATATAGAAGGATTTGGAAACAAGGCATTGTTAGGTCAACCATTTAAATAACATACCAAGTGTGTGCTCGATTATGAAATGCAACACATTCACCTAGAGCTACCTAATGTGAAAACCATTTAGAATCTTAGCAAGGGTACACTTGCTTCTTTAGAAAAGATAGCCTCACCATAACAAGAAGCATAGTGAGAGTTGCCAAAACCAACCGCCTCTTACAAGGAAGGAAGAAAAAATCTTGTTATTAACTATCAACTAAAAAAGAGAAGACTACACCTAAAAAGGAGAAGGATATAGAAATAAATAAGGAATAAAGAAGAAAAATAGGGTAAGCTTGTAAACTTTAAGAAGTTCGGATAGCAACATGAAGGATTGGAAGTTTGTCCATTGTCAAAGGTCAACACCCTTGGTCGATACCCCATATATCCATGCACTCATGCATGCGCACGCGTACGCGCGCGCGCGCACACACACACATGATAATGTTGACAAGACGATGCAAAACAAAGTGAAGTAGTAGTACACGAAGAAAGTACACAAGGTGCGTGCGCACGCATGCACAGAGTTTCACCATACTTATTAGAATTGTTTAGATCTTGGATAGCATATTATAGTTTTCTTCTTATGGGATTAATGACATTCAAATTGCTATATGAGCTCTCAAGTTTCATCTCATTTCTCTTGAAAACAACTCCTCCAAGTGGAAAAGTCGTAATTAATTGTGAACGAGTTGTCTCGTTTATATATTCCTTAGCAAGCACTGATTACTTAACATTTAAAAAATAAATAAAAAGGAACAAACGAAAGAGCCTTGCTTTATTGAGGATATGAATCCATGGTGAACTCTTTAAGTCATTGCAACTGTTTGGTGACAAGTGCAAGTTAAGAATTTAAAGAATATACGTCATTTGGATGTCAATATTTAGTTACAATCGCATTTTGATGTGCACCTTGAGGTAGAATTGCAAAGTTAAGAATAAGCAAATGTATTGGAGTTGCATGGACTCAACACGTTGTTTGTTTATGTATCTAAAACCTCGTGCTAAACATGTAAATATTACATGCATAAGCAGGGAGCACGATAATCATTTTCTATCACTTGGAAGGCATTATTGCATTACCAGTTGTAATCTAGTTGGGTATCCGTAAGAGGCTAGAGCTTACTGGTGACACGAGCTTTTAGGATGTGGATGTTAGAGACTTTGGAGCATCCTTTTCCATCCAGAGGTACGCTTTGTGGCAAAACGTTTTGTTTTTGTGTGTGATGGGATGTTGAGGGCGTACGTGTTCGCCGTGTGGGTATGCGATGACGCCAATTCTTTTTGGCTGGGGAATGAAAAGGCAACAGGCTGGAGCCTGGCAAAGAAAAGGGGCCTTCTGGGGTCAATTTCAATTGTTGAGGCCCCCGGGCCCCCGCCCACCTTCCAAGGTTTTGGCGCCGTGATATCATGCCTTCGGAGAGCTTGTATGGGAATGTTCTCTCTGGAGCATTTTAAAAATACGTGTGATGTGGACATGGGACCATTGCAATTGCAATTGCAAATATGTTTAATTTCGTTAATCTACAAACAAATACATAGCCTCGGGTAGTACTTTTCCTTGCATCTAGTTCCAAGTTAGGAGGCCTATTTCAGAAAAATACCCATTGGATATCAGTCCTACTACTAATTAGGTTGTTTCGGTGCTATATGCATAGGAGATGCCTTACGAAAATGTTTGCAACTTCATACACATGGAGCAAATAGATATATCATACAACTTCTCGCAATTTTGAAAAGATTCTATGTTGGAAAGAGGTTGTTAACAACATTGCCCCGAAGCAGCCTAGAGTTGTTCCTTGCGCACAGGAAGAACGCTAGTGAATATTTAAGGTATTATTGTTTTTAGTACATATCTAAGAAAACCTCATCCATTTTCTACATTTATCATTTCCAATCTCTTGAGTTTACACACACACACACACACACACACACACACACACATTTTCCAAAATTATGAAGCTATTTAGTGTATTTATCAGCCAATTAAGGGTGGTTTGAAATCTAGGCATTTAAAGACTTTCAAGAGTCGAATAAGTAAATGAAGTCATATTTCTAGTGACTAAGGAGGCAAAAAGGACATGCCACACCGTGCTTAGTTCATTTTCAAGTCGCCTCCAAAATCTACTAAGGGCCATGTCACACCCAATGTTAGCAAGCCGAGTGGAAGCCCACTCCCTTTTGCTAACATGGCAAGTAGAGCAAGGGGAGTGGGTTTAATGGAGCCTTTGCATTACCCTTACTAGCACCCTATCATCAAGACAGAGTCCTAACTCAGCATCAGTAAGGATAACATAGTTTCTACCTTGCAATTAGTGAAGGCTTTGTAATCTTTTTGTATGGGACCAATAGAATTGATTGTCTTTTAGATTTCCATAAATAAATGCGGCCTTTGGTGTCATCTTTAGCAACGTACACGCAATGGAGCCAATCATATTTTTCCTTTCCACCTCTTGTCTTTCATTTTTTTGTTTTTCTCAGGACCATGGTGTGACCTCAAAATTAAAATGAGAAGAGTTTTTACTATTTGCCTCACTCACCCTAGGGCAATTTGACTCTAAGCACTAGGTGTGGCACCATCCTAATTGCCACATTCGAACATATACTTTCATTCAACATAGGGCCATTTTAAATATGTATTTTTCCTGCTTCTTCCTGACAATCACTCAAAAACTTAGAAAGCCATACATATTTCAAAATAATTGTCAAAATAAGGAGCTCCTTGATGCTGCATATGCCACTTATGCCTTTAAAGACCAATTTTTAAGAGGTTACCGTTTGAGTTCAGGATAGCTTTTGTAATAGACATGTGTACATGTCTTTACATACGAATTCACAACTTGTTTATTCTGTGGATATGGTCCCTATAATGCAAAAGGAGAGTTCTATTTGATGGATTAGTCTCCTCAAATCAATGTTTAAGCAATAACAATATGCATGCTTGTGTACACGACACACACATTCCCATGTGTGCTTACATGCATGTGTATGTGTGAATGTTTTGGGTGAGATGGACAAATATAAACTTTGTTGTAAAAGGAAAACAAATGAGATCATTTGGCTAAGTTGGACTTGCAACTTGACCAATTGTAGCACAAGGATGCAATTAACCCGGCTAATGCTGTGTTAGCAAGGGTAATGTAGGACTCCATTGATCCCACTCTCCCAACCCCGCTTGGGTGTGATTGAGTGTTAGCGAGGGGGTTTCACTCCCCGCGCTAAGGCTAGGTGCAAGCCAGTCCTTCGCTGGTGAGAACGCTGGTTAAGGAGGACCCAGACAAAGATACGAGATTTTCGGATAGTATTCTCAATGTTTATTTGTAAATTGCTAAAGTATTTTCGAGTTTCGGCTCATGTTTTATTGCTAAACTCTTAAAATACTTTCGACTCTCAACTTTCAAGTCCAGGTGGCAAGGAGTGGAAGCGGGAGCTCTCCAGTTGCCAGCTGCAAAGCTTACGCGTGGAGCTTGCACTGTCCGAGCACACGCTTTTGTTTGTGTGTCTGACGCCTTTGGTCCTTCAGCCTTGGATAAATCATAAAACCGCATCATCACAATTCCTAACCGTCGTCGAACCATCCACCCGCCCAACACGACTTTCGTTCTTGTTTTTTTTTTTTTTGTTTTGGAAAAGAAAGAGAGGGAAAAAACCTTAACAACCAAATGGATGATGAAAAGGCCTCCAAGGACGAGGAGGCGGCGGCGACTTCTCAAGGGGGCGGGGCCTCCTCATCGCTCGCTGCTACCGCTGCAGAATCCTTCTCTACCTCCTCCCCCTCCCCCTCCCCCTCCACCTCCACCTCCACCACCTCCTCCTCCTCCTCCTCCGCGGTGGCGGCCGCAGAAGAACATCAGAAGAGAAGAAAGCAGCCTCCTCCTCCTTCTTCATTGGCTCGGCCTCTCCCATCGCCATCCGCATCCGCATCCCCCTCCCCTTCTTCTTCTCCTCCGTCTGCGTCCCCTTCTCCAATATCCCCCCCTTCCAGCTCGTCCGGCCGGAGGATTGGGAGCGAACCCCAATTGGGATCGGCAGTAGTAGGTAGAGGTGGTTCCGGAGCTGGCAAGCACCCGCAGTACCACGGCATCAGGCAGAGGAGCTGGGGCAAGTGGGTGTCGGAGATCCGGGAGCCCCGCAAGAAGTCCAGGATCTGGCTGGGCTCCTTCTCCTCCCCGGAGATGGCCGCCCGCGCCTACGACGCGGCCGCCCTCTCCCTCCGGGGCCCCTCCACCCACCTCAACTTCCCCGACTCTGCCTCCACCCTCCCTCGCCCCGCCAGCCTCTCCCCCCGCGACATCCAGACGGCCGCCGCTGCCGCTGCTGCCGCCTGGTGCCCCCCCGCGCCCGCCCCCCCGAGGGCAGCTCCTGCCCGAGCTCCTCCCATTCACCAGCTGGGTGGAGCTACCGCACGGCGCATCGTTGTTGATTTTCCCATGACAGATGACGACGCAGCCTTGATCGCCCCCGAGAGAACGGGCACTAGTATGTCCACCATTATTGATGCTAGCTGTAGCTGCCTCCCGGTCGCCAGCGTCCCCTCGCGAATCACCCTCCCCATATTGGAAAGTCGAAGCATCAGCCCTCCTGCTAGGGTTACTGCCGCAGTGGATGCGATTATGGAAGCAGCAACTGCCACTTCCCCTGAATCAGAGCCCCACCCCACTAATCAATCATTCCTTGAGCACCAAACCAGTCGAACATCCATTGAGCACCAGACTGCAGCTATTCAAGTCAGCCATGGAGGCCACGCCCAGCCCGCTCCTGGTTCTGTCAGCTCCTTCCAGGACGAGGAAACGATCCTCGACTGCAGTAACCCCTATGAATTTGAAGACATGGCCAATGCCATGCTTCTTCCTCCACCACACATTGCGCCTGGCCTTGCGCAGAGGCAACAGGAAGATGACAACTCGGAGACTTGGGATCTATGGCTTTGGGATCATGAACGCCATAGCTGATTCACATCTCCCAATCTTTAACTCACCCATTGTTAAACTAATCTAGGGAGCTATTGAACCACTGGTTATACTATTCCCATTTCTTTTCCTGATTGATTGGCAGTTAGAAGGCCTATCAGTAAATATGCTTAAAATCAATGTCTATTTACAGCCATACTCAATCTAACAAGATTAAAAATGCGCATTATTTTCAGTTTATAAACCTCAATATTAACGCCGTCACCGTAAAGTTTCCAATCACTTCCATCTGTCTGGAATCAGAGCGTAGTTCAATAAACATATGGAATCAGAACGTGTAGAAGCATTGTAAGAGAAGAAAAGGCGTCTAATGTAACTGAAAGACTTTCTAATTCGAGAGTGGGAAGTTTGAACTTTTTTTGTAAACGATGGGCCTCACTTTTTCCACATCGTTGTGTTTGACTTTTCTCATCTTTCTCTTTTCGCATTTTATTCTTTCTTTATAAATAAAATAAAATATTCTATTCCCCCTCTCTCTCCCCAAATCCTCTCTTTCTCTCTCAAATTTTTTCTCTTTCTATTTCAATTTTTTCCTCCCTCTCTCTCTCTCTCTCTTTTTTTTTTCGTAAACTCTCTCTCTCTCTCTCTCTCTCTCTCTCTCTCTCTCTCAAATTCTCTTTTCTCTATAGTTTTTTCTTCTCTCTCTAAATTTTAATATCAATTTTCTCTCTCTAGATTGTTTCATCTCTCTATATTTTTTCCTCTCCCCCAAATCTCTCTCTAGGATTTTTCCTCTTTTCTAAATTTTTTTCTTCTCTTCCTCTGTCTCTCAAAATTTCTCCTCTCAACAATTGTTTTTTCTCTTTTCTCCCCTCTCACTCTCTGTGTTAATTTTTCTCTTTCCCTCTTTAAATTTCTCCTCTCTTCCCTATCTATTTTTTCTTTCCTCTCTCTCAATATTTCTCTTTCCTCTCTCTCTCTCTCTAGATTTTTTCCTCTCTCTCTCTTTAAAATTTAATATCGATTTTTCTCTCTCTAGATTTTTTGTATTTATAAAATTGATCTCCCTTATATATGTAAAGTTTAATTAAATTGAGGAATGTTTTAATTTAATTTTTTTGAATTATAAAAATGTATAATTAAAATTTTAAATAAAAATGCTTTAAATAATATATATTAAATTAAAAAGTGTTTAATTTAAAAGTATTTAAATTTTAAAACTATAATTAAGAAGTGTTTAATTAAATTAAAGAATATTTAAATTAAAAATGATTCAATTAAAAAGTATTTAAATTCATAGTATCTAATTTAAAATATTTAATTTAAAATATTTGAAATTCATTTGTAGGGGGGAAGGGGGAGGGTGGGTTTGGGATATTATCTAGGTTCAGGAGGCCCTCTAGAGGTTTGGGGCCTCCCTAAGCCACAATCAAGTTAATGTTGTAGTATAGACTAGCATTCCACAACGTACATTGTTGGATTTGAAGGGTCCAAAACAAGTATTTTTGGGGGGGATTTGAAGGGGAATGAGTGTTTCTTAGCTCCAAAACATATATTTTTGGGGGGGATTTCACATTTTGCTA
The DNA here is from genome assembly GCF_053477565.2 of Lygodium microphyllum. Lineage (NCBI taxonomy): Eukaryota > Viridiplantae > Streptophyta > Polypodiopsida > Schizaeales > Lygodiaceae > Lygodium > Lygodium microphyllum. Next base: position 76,134,666 of record NC_141162.1, read on the forward strand.
CTTTTTTGAAATTTGAATATGTGAGCATGTAGGGGATATTCAAATGAATTGAAGAAGTCCAATACTAAATTTCTTGTTTTTAGAATCTATTATGGGATTTAAAAATATAATAATGGGAGGTACTGTTGCACTTGAGAGCCAATAATGTAACACTCTTTAGTAGCAAATCAATGAGTGACACCTAAGCAAGGTTGTTAGTATATTTCCTTTATGTTTTGTCACATTACTAGGGTAAAGAGGCCAATAGAGTGTCATTTAATAGTCCCCCTTAATATCTTTTTCTCTGAGTGAGTTAATTTAAAAAATTTCTTACAACTAAATAAAGTTAACATACACAAAAATGAGATGATAAAGCTATCCACACAAGACAGAAAAAACCTAATTTTCCTAGAAATTACAATCCAAATTTATTCAACAAAATAATATTGCTAAAATGATCTCTTCTTTCATGAGTTGTTTGAAAGAGACATGGATGTTAGCAACAATTATATGCATTGAGGACCTTGTCATAGTCCTTAGAATGGGAGATGTTCCACTACTTGCACAAGTGGATGTTTAATTGCACTCCTTTAGGTAGATGCTCACTTACATAGTATGGGTACTGGGTGGAGGAGAAACAAAGAAATATGTCACATAACTATGATATCTAACTTCGAAAAACCACCTTGAGAAGCCACAAGGAAATGAAAGGACATGAATCACTCAATGACATACACAAGCTAAAAGGTGGAGGAAAAACAAAAGCAAGAGCTATGGAGGCTCAAGTAAGAGAGAGTAAGACGATATCTACATAGCGTCCCAACGTCACTTGGCCATGTGTCGCTATATCATGGGGGCTTAGGTCTAGTGGCTATCATGGCATACATCAAGCTACCCGCCGTAGATGCATGCGGGATCTTGGCCATCTTGGCCCTCTCATCATCTGTTGACTAGGGACAATTTGCCTAACTAACCTTCACATGAGAAGGTAATGGGTAGCCAATAGGTTTATCATCTTGCATATAGAACTGCTCAAGGACTTTATGAATGTACTCCCGCAACAAGCACATGAGCCCCTTGGAGTATTTACACATAATGCACATACCAAGTATGTGAGAGGGATACCCCATTTTCGTAATCTCAAAGCTCTTCTTGAGCTAAGTATTCAAAGCATTCGGCTCATCATGAGCACTCCTAGCAATCGGCATGTCATCAACATATAGCAGCAAAATGATAAGGCTATCATCATAGGTCTTCTTCTTGTAAAGACACAGATCCATATCATGATGCGAGTAACCTTATGAATGCATAAAGGCATCAAAATTTATGATACCATTCACTAGGTGCTTGCTTAAGTCCATAAAGAGTCTTACTCAAGTTGCACACTAGGTGTTACCTCCCCTTTTCTGTGAAGCCTTTAGGTTGATGTATATAGATATCCTCATGCAAGTTTCCATCAAGAAAAATCGTTTTCACCTCCATTTGGTATAAGCAAGCCCAAAAGTGAAAATCACCAAAGCAAATAGCCAGTACCCAAATGCAACCAACTGAGTTGAAATACAAGATCTCAACATAAGCATATTCGTGCCAAGCATCAATATAACCATGTAGTATATCCGAATAGCATATAGGTATTCAATATATAGATATTAACTATGAATGCTTGTTGGCTAAACTAGAATTGTCATGTTCTATGCAAAACAATAGAGAACTAAAAACTACGTAAAATCAACTCTATGACTTCTTAGATCTATAGTTCTCACCACACTCTTCATTTTGATCTATAGAACACCTCAATTCGATATCATATGCAAAAGTTGTAGTAGCCAAATACAAAAGTGTTGTCAAGCTATCATAATTGTCCACAACTTTTACAACATGCTCTATATCCACTCAAAAATGGTTGCAAAGAGTGTGGGCTATTCTTGTCAGGATATGGGCTGCTATTGATAGTGTGAGCCACAATAGAGCACTTGCCCATACTCAAGCACTCCCCCAAAAGGCTCAAACAAGTTTAGAGCAAATTGAAACAAGTGGAAGCTCAATGGAACCAATGCATACATCAATGTGTGGCTACCATGAAAGCTTCAAGCAAGATCTTCTTCTCAAGTTGAATGCAATGTCAGTGAAGTTCCTTGAATGCTCACTCTGATACTAGCTAAAAAAGGTGGAGCAAAATTGGAAGGACAAGCAGAAGCAAGAGCTAGATGGAAGAGCTTCTTACCCATTGCTTGCTTGCTTGTTTTCGTGCTCCAATGCCTTTACCTCAACTTTCAATTGAGCTTTGCACAATTGTGGGATGGCTCTGATACCATGAAAATGGATAAGAGGGAAGAGAGGTGAAGAGACCAAGAGCACACACACAAAAGCAATGGAGACTTTAGGACATAGAGAGATAGGGATGATATGTGGGAACTCCAACTGTCATAATGTGTGCCTTGCCTTCCCTTCTTCTATTGTCATGTAAAGAATAAAGAATAAGGTGATATTGATGTGCGGCCACCACCCACAGTATATAAGAATGTGGGCAATAAGTACAAGTAAATATAGGCAGCTAGGCACATGCGGCATTTAACCCCCAACACAAATGATTGAGGATCTTAACATCTAGTATTGATTATGTTACAATTAAAGGAACAAATGTTATGATAAAAAGAATATCACATAAACACAATGAACCATGTTGACAAAGTTGAAAGAACTCATCGACAAGAATATGTGGCAACAAAAGGGACACTATGACATTTCTTGCAAAACTTTTTGTATACAATATTTGTAGTAGAATCAACATGGTGTTCATTGTCTTCAACCAATACTTTCAAACCATATGGTGACTTTACTTGAGACAATGCAATGTGCAACTATCCATAAGTAAATAGGGGACTCTTGAGGTACAAATCTAGGAAGGTTAGTGCTTGATCTTGTGCCTTATTGATGGTCATGGAAAATGCATGCTCATGGGAAACTATCCTCATTTCATAGTAAATGGTAGATGCAATGCACTTGGAATGAGGGTAATCATTGGATAAATACTCTTGCACAATCTTAGTACCTATTATTATTTTCATCTCTATAATATTACTATTGAATCCCTTACATATAAGTCTTGTACCATTGCACAATCCTTTAGTGAAACAAGATGACATGGATATTTAACTTCAAGTGCAAGATACGAGGAGGAGGAAAGCCCCCAAGATTAAGTGAATTCAAGTACTTTGTAATATAATGGAATGAATTCTCATATCCTCAACAACACAATCTACAATAAAATATTATCTCACATTGCTTAGCATAATTTCCAAAGCAGTTCCATTTAGTACACTTTAGTATTCTAAGGAGCCAAAACTACTCTCTCACTAAACAACCTTGAATAGTTATGCACAATAGTCACATTACTCCAGATCTAGATACAATGAGTTCAAAACCATGTGGTGTTAGGGAAGATCCAGTTGAAACATCAGTTCAACAACATGTCTAGGAATGGCAAGAGCATCCAGGCATATACCATGGAGATTAAGACCATAGCTGATCAACTTGCTACTATTGGCTCAAGTGTATCAGAATGTGATATGATTGCTGTTGCTTTGAATGGCTTAGGCAAAGAGTACAAAGCTTTTGACACTTCCATTTCTGTCAGAGAAGAGCCCCCTAGCTGGGAAGAGCTAGTTGCCTTGTTGCTGCATGAGGAAGTCAAACTTGGTTTGAATACAGGTTCCAGTGCATCTCAGAGTAGAGACATTGTGTTATACTCTAGCCAGCGTAGCAGAGGATCTAGAGGTCGTGGTTCATTTCGAGGTCGTGGTGACACTCATAATGCTTATGGACAGCAGCAGCAGCAGAGTAATTGGCATGGTGCAAATACACAAGGCCAACGTGGATCTGGTGGGTTTAGAGGCAGGGGGAGATCACCCCGAGGTAGAGGTGGTGGATCTGGTTCATGGCAGTCATCTGATCAGTCCAACAGGGACAAGGACTGCCATTATTGTGGTCGGTATGGGCATATTGCAAAGGATTGTTACAAGAAGCAGGGAGATATGAAGGCAAAGGGCAGACAGCATGGGCACTATGCATCTTCCAGTGGTGCTCATGATGAGCCAGTTGATAGACTCTTTGCCATGCAGCATGTATCTAAAAATGCATCGAGACATGATAGAGATGACAGATGGTACATTGACTCTGGAGCGTCAAACCACATGACACCGCATGGAGAGTGGTTTGATGAGATGGTTGCAGGTACACATGGTCATGTATGTACTGGGGATGACACCCAACATGACATAAAGCATAAAGGGATTGTTCCTCTTATGATGCCTGATGGCAATAAGAAAGGCCTGCATGATGTATTACATGTACCGACCATAACAAAGAATCTCTTGTCTGTGGGTCAAATGGCAGAACAGAATTTGCAAGTGAGGTTCAACAAAGATGGGTGTTTCATTTAGGAGTATGGAAATGGCTACAAGTTAATTGCCAAGGGAAAAAGGGATGGCAGGATGTTTACATTGGATGCGACCATTCCGGGACTCAAGGCAGCCATGTTTGCTCATGATGAGAGTGCCATTCGGGATGTAGAGATTTGGCACAAGCGGATTGGACATGTGAATGTACAAAAGCTGAAATCTATGCAGCAGAAAGAAGTAGTACTTGGATTATCTAAATTCAAGTATAATGATTTTGGTCATGTATGCCCTGCATGTCAGTTTGGGAAGTAGGCATGGTTTTCTTTCATGAGACATGTAAAAAACAGCAATAGGCCTTTACAGTTGGTGCACTCTGATGTCTGGGGTCCTTCACATAATGCTTCTTTTGGCAGTGCACGGTATTATGTCTCATTTATTGATGATTTCAGCAGGTACACTTGGCTTTATATTTTGAAGCATAAGGATGATGTGTTTGATGCATTCAAAGACTTCAAGAAACATGCTAAAAATGAATTGGGTTGTTACATATCATGCTTGAGATCAGATGGAGGAGGTGAATATGTCTCAAACTACTTTGACACGTATCGTGCTAAACATGGGATCAGAAGACAGCTCACATGCAGTTATACACCGCAGCAAAGCGGTGTTGCAGAGAGGAAAAACAGGGTTTTGATGGAGTCAACTAGAGCTATGCTGAATGAAAAATGTTTGCCAAATGGTTATTGGGCTGAAGTAGTGGTGACTGCTGTCTATATGCTGAATCGAACCCCTACAGCAGGGATTCATGATGTCACTCCGTATGAACGGCTGTATGGTCATAAAACTGATATTTCACACTTGAAGGTATTTGGCAGCATTGCATATGTGCATATACCGGATGAGAAGAGGAAGAAATTCGCGATCCTAAGGCAATGAAAAGTGTGTTTATAGGATATGCACAGGAACGGAAAGCTTATAAGTGTTATGTACCTTCTAGGCATGAGACACTCATAAGCAGAGATGTGGTATTTGATGAGTTAGCATCCTGGTATGGGAATCCTGTTGCAGTGCCTACTGATGGCTCACCCAGTATGAGTCATACTGAAAATACTCTTGCAGAGAGTACTTCCATGAGTGGTCAGACAGGTGATGTATCATCTACAGTGAGTCCTTGGACATGACGATTACGGAGTCGCACTACTGCATCCACTGACACGGATATGTCACTGAGGGGGAGAACAAATAAGGGAAAAGAAAAGGTTTTTGAAGATGTAACAGGTCCACTCACTGCAGGTTATGATTCATCTAGCAGTGACAGCTTAGACAGTGAATTGGGGATTCTGTCTGTTATGACGCCAGGTGCTAGGCAGAGCCGTTATGTGCCGCCTCATGAGAGGCAAGCTCACAATGAGCCACAGCTCAGGAGATCAGAGAGGGTCAGACGACCTGTTGACAGGTATACTTACACTGGATATTCAGCCCGTCATTATGCTTATATGACGAAAGTAACAGGTTTTAGAGAACCAAGTAAGTTTGATGAGGCAGTTGCAGATGAGAATTGGCGTGCTACTATGGATGAGGAATATTCAGCTTTGGCTGAAAATGGTACATGGGATTTGGTACAGTTGCCTGAGGGCAAAACACCTATTGGATGCAAGTGGGTGTATAAGGTAAAATGTAAATCAGATGGATCATTGGAAAGATATAAGGCCAGGCTGGTTGCAAAAGGGTATGCGCAGCAGTATGGTCTTGATTGTGAGGAGACTTTCAGCCCTGTAGCAAAGATGGCTACAGTTAGAACTGTGATTGCTTTGGCAGCAGCTAGAGACTGGAAACTATGGCAGATGGACGTAAAGAATGCATTTCTCAATGGAGAATTACAGGAAGAGGTTTACATGGAACAGCCTGAAGGCTATGTATATCCGGAATTTCCAGCACATGTATGTCGGCTGAAAAAGGCACTATATGGGCTGAAACAGGCACCCAGAGCGTGGAATGCTCGCATCAGTAGTTATTTACAGCAACATGGTTTTCGATTGGGAGATGCTGATCATAGCCTGTTTGTGAAGAAGACAGATAGTGGCTATGTTTTCCTAGTTGTCTATGTTGATGACTTAATCATTACAGGAGATGATGAAAATGGGATTGCAGAAATAAAGACATGTTTACAGGCTGAGTTTAAGGCCAAGGATCTTGGAGAGCTGAAATATTTTTTGGGGATTGATGTTGTCTCTACACCTCAAGGCATATGGCTGCTACAGAAGCAGTATGCTCATGAAATGTTACAAAAATATGGTATGGCTGATTGCAAGCCTATGGATACGCCTTTGGAGTAGAATGTCAAGCTGCAGATTGATGTTGGGACAGAGATTGAGAATGTTACTATGTACAGACAGATGGTAGGCAGCTTGATCTATCTCACGATCACTAGACCTGACTTGAGTTATGCTGTGGGGCTGATCAGTCACTTCATGCAGAAGCCTCGCAAACCACACGGATGCAATCAGAAGAATTTTGAGGTATGTAAAGAGTACCACAGATCATGGGCTATTTTATGCATATGGGAAACCCCTTGACTTGATGGGGTACACTGATGCTGACTGGGTTGGTTGCACGTATGACAGGAGGTCAACCAGCGGCTATGCATTTGGATTGGGTAGTAGCATGATCAGTTGGCAGAGTAAGAAATAGCCTACAGTTGCATTATCTAGTACGGAAGCAGAGTATCGTGGTGCGGCCTTAGCGGCATGTGAAGCTAAGTGGTTACAGAAGTTGCTGAATGACTTGGGAGTACACTTGGACAGCAAAGTCAAGCTGTACTGTGACAATTTGAGCAGTGACATGTTAGCAAGCAATCCTGTTTATCATGCAAGATCAAAACACATTGAGGTTCACTACCATTTCATTAGGGAAATGGTTTTAGCAGATCAGATTGACTTGGAGCATGTGAAGACTGAAGACCAGGTAGCAGACATCTTTACCAAATCACTTGGTAAAGATAAGTTCATTCACTTTAGACAGCTACTTGGAGTGATGCAGATGATTTGAGTTTTGTTTTTGAGCTTGAGGGGGAGTGTTAGAAATCAAGCTCACCATCAGTGTGTCTTTATCTATGACCGACATCTATGACAGCTAGTGTGTGCAGCTGTCTACATGTGACTACATTAAATAAGTCGGGTTAGAAGTCAGTTAGTGACCTGACTAGAGTTAGTCTGTCTAGTCTACATTTACACTAGGTCACCTTATCTTTGTAAGTGTGTGTGTTTTTCAGTTTTAGTGTGTGGGACATGAAGGAATGAGCTTGAGAGCTTGAAGGCTCATGGATATGGTGTTTTCCCTGTCTCTCTCTCCTCTTTGAACATGTGGGAGCTTCACCTTGTCATTGTCAACATTGAACATTGGACCATCCAAGACACATACTATTCACTTCACAAAATCGGCCTTAGTGGATCTTACCCCACTTGACACAGCATACATGTTCTGTGTCATCCTAAACCAAAGGTATTTTTCTACAATTTAGAGATGCACAAAGCTACATTAACAATGTCTTCAAATATGCCTTCTAATACTACATGCAATATCTATCTAAAGTTACAATCAAATAGGACAGCCATCCCTCCAAATGGTTTATTATAAGACATAATATCCCTTAGAGATCCATCCAATGCTTCAAAAGAAGAACAATACATTATGTGAGCTTCATTCCATGGTATAAAACATGCATCTCTTAACAACTTAGTAATGCCACTTTTCACATGTATATTGCAAGTCGATTGTCCATCTAAATTTTAACTTTTCTATGGGATGCAAAGATTTTCGATTTAGAAGGAGCGATGCAACAATATAAGATGACATGGTAGCAAATGCCAATCAAACTTGGCCTCATAATTTTGTGAGCAAACATTTGGGTCCATCAAAGAAATATATTCATCCAATACTTTCATCAACTTCCATAATTGTCCTAAATGCATCTTTGACTATCATTGAGCATGATTTTCATTGCCTATGTTGCTCTTGCTTCGTCATAAATAATATATATGCATTCATATTCTAAGAGTAGATTTGTATTCATTTGCAAGGCACTTACACACAATTAAGGCATCCTATCGTCTTGCAAGTTGCACCCACGTTGATATAACGGACCTTGTACATGTGTGAATGCCTCATTTGAAGTGTGCATTTGCAGTTTCTCATCACACGTGTGTCAATGTTAACCCTCAAACGAACGAAGGTGAAAAATCCGGAAAAGCTAAAGCAGAAGACAAAGACAAAGGCCAAGGCAAAGAGAAACAGAAGACAAAGACGCACAAGGAGAAGAGTCCTAAATAAGGGAGAAAGGCGCACAAGGAAAAGCGCAAGTCAAAACTTTTGTAAAAGAGTGCAAGCGCATCATGGTTTAATTCAAGGAGCGCCCCGTGCAATTTGTAAATGTAGACGAGCGGTGGAAAGGAAGCTAGGAAGATAGAAGGACAATGGGAAAAAGGGCCTAGGCTATGGCCGGCCATGTAAAAAAGGGAAAAAGGGGGTGACCGCCCAAAAGGGATTTAGGGTTTTGTATATAAAGTTGAAAAGTGAACGAGAAGCTCATTCTTGTGTGTGGCCAAAAGTAGCTCTCCTCTTCTTCTTCTTCTTCTTGTTCTTGCTTGCTTGAGCTTGTGCTTGAGAGAGGGAGTGTGAGAGTGTGAGGGAGTGAGTGTGTGAGGGTGAGGATCGAGGAGGAGAAGCTCTCCATCTTCTCCTCTCTTCTTCTCTTCTCTTCTCTTCTCTTCTCTTGTCTTGCTCGCGGCAATGGAGCTTGGAGCATGGAGCTTGAGGATGGAGCTTGCTTGAAGCTTGCACTTGGATCGCGGGGCTACCGGAGTGCGCGGGAGAGGAGGTAACTCGAATGGCATGGAGGTAAGCTCACTACACCCGTAGGTATGGATGGCGCGTTGGCTATGTGAGAGGTAGCCATTAGTGCTCGGCTTGGAACGCTTGAAACAATAAGCGGTCCGTGGGTCTTGGCAGTTGAGCGAAAGCTCCCACATTTTGGTTCCATTGCCAGGACCAACGGATTCAAGCCTTGAGCGCTTGCGCGCTTCGAATCAAGCATCAAAGTAAGGGGTTTCCCCCGAACCGGTGCTTGAGATAGGTAGGAAGTGAGGGGGGTTGAAGATGGTATTCGATCTCCTTGGCAAGTAGGTTTTTTGCTTTTTTGAGATTTATGTTGTGAGATGGAGTAGTGTAGGTATTTACTTTGTGATTTGGATGCATTAGGGTAGGAAAAAACAAAGAAAAAGAAGAAAAACAAGCATCAGGGTTTCTGCTGTCATAACAGGGCATGGGGATTGATTCGTTTGCTGATTTGCATTTTGGAGTTTATTGATGATTCCCAGGTATATAGATATCTTCCCCATCACTCCAGCATCATTCCTATGGAATCTTGTAGCTTATAATAAGCAATACCTTAAGATTTTGGACGATTTCATGCTCGAAAGTGCGTTCGGGTCGGCGGAATCAAACACCCGATTTAGTGTTCGATTCTCAGAATCGGACGTCCAATTTTGAGAATCGGACGCTCGGACAACCGTCCGATCGGACCACTCGGAGCAACCCGTCCGATTTTGGAAATCGGACCACTCGGACACTCGGACTCGGACCACTCGGACCATCCTGTCCGATTGGACACTTGTCCGATCGAGGCAATCGGACCACCCTGTCCAATCCGATTCCCAGAATCGGACCACTCCGAAAATTGGACCACTTTTTCGATCCGACTCTCAGAATCGGAGGTGACCAAAATCGGAGCACTGGGCCGATTGGACCACCCAGAATCGGACGTCCGATTCTAATAATCGGACATCTGAGAATCGAACAGAAAACTGTCAAAATCGGACAGGTATCTAGAACACAAATTTTGACACATCTAAACCCCGAGATTGACCCCAAAGGCTATGTAGAGCTAAAGGCACATCATAGATCCATCACTGGGCTAAAATTTAGAGCAGGTAGTTCAAAATTTGGCTATAAACGGTCCTCCAAATTGTGCATGGCTTTTACCGTAACGGCCCTGCGGGCCGGTGGGGACTGCCCCCACAGACCCCCGCAGAGTGCCCCCTCCGCACCTCCCCCAAGTAGGTTGGAGGGAAAACGCGTGTCGTGACAGGTCCTCCAAATTGGACCCTAGTGAAGTAATGGCTCTACACGAGCATGGATTCTCACTTGCAAAAGAGCAGCCGAAAGCCCATACCCGAACAGAGAGAAATAGAGACCCTAGAACATCAATGGGCCAATCTAGCCATCAAGGGCAAAAAGGCCAGACCACGAGAACACAAAGACATTGTGTTCATACCATGTCTAGTCAGAGCGAAATGCAACATCAGCAAGCTACAAATGCCAAGATGACTAGACATGACACTCTTGACGAGAGATGTACCTTGAGTAACACTGCACAGACAACCCAAGACATTGGTGGAGAATCCACGTCTAGTCATGCAAGTGGGGACTCAAGGGCATCTGTCAGAAGGCTTAAATTTACAAGCCACGACCCAGAAGATGAAGACATAGTACCACCTGCTTATCTTAGGGTCAAACTCACCACGAAAAGAGAGCATACTATTGATGCTCTGATTGATGAAGGAGCAGATTTTAACATCTTGACCTATGCATCATGGACCCTACTAGGACAACCAGAGCTCACACCGACTAGTGCAACTCTTAGCCCTTACGGGGGACACCCACAAGCACTCATAGGAAAATGTAAAATCCTTGCGATAATTGAAACTGAAAGCTTGCATGTCCTATTTCATGTTTCTCCAAATAGTGCTAGTTATGGGAAGGAAACCTCCTAGGAAGACCCTTCAAAAGGGTGACCAAGTGTGAGGCCGACTATGTAGCACAGAGGATACACCTGACACTACCGGGTGTGAGGATAGTCACAACCTTTAGCAAGGGTAACCTCATCAAACCTCGAGGGAAAGGTAAGGAAGGTGCTGATGTAATAGTCAAGCCTACTAATGAGAGCAAGGACTTGTTGGAAAAACTGATACAAGCACATGTCGAACACCGAGAACCAGTGAGTGAGGCCATGCCTGAAACAAGAAGGTCAAGAGACAATGCCAAGGACGGGCTTTGGACTTACAAATATCGCAGAAGACCCCAAAAGAAGCCCAAGCCTTATAGACGAAGGCATCGATGAAGAGTCAATACAACGCCGCGATGGATATCCAAAGCGTTGCTACTGGCTCAAGGGTATTATGCAGGTAATCGATGGATTTGGGTACCGAAACCCCCTGTTAAACCTCCTTTGTCGACTGAAGGCCAGATCGTATCAAGAGCAAAGAAGCGTAGGAGGAGATCTAAACGAAGAACCAAGTCTCAAGTCAAAAACAATGGAGTGACTGAGCCCCTCATGGCCGAAATCAAGAAACCCAACGGGACCAATTGGAGGGTAGATCCTCAGCCTAGCGTGCTTGACAAGCAGACATCAGATGTAATCATTGAGGATACACAAAAGCCACTAGTGCCCAAGGAACCTTTGATTCCCCAAGAGGATAGCAGGCATCATAGGCACAACATTGCTCATGGGAAGGTTAAATACTCAACAAAGCAAATAGCAAAATCATGTAACAGCCATGAGCCAATCTCCAAGCCAGTGTCAAAGCCACTTAGGAGTCCCAAGTCTCCTACACCCTCTTCCCCTAAACGGACACAGGAAGCACAACACTCGTCAAATGCGGCTACTCAATCCCAATCTTGACCTACATCAAAGCTTCCAAATGTCCAAGAGGCAAGACATGACACCACCCTTAGCTCTCAACCTAAGGATGTGCCTGTGCAATCCACCGTGGCTAGATCAACGGATACTCGATCTACGTAAGTGAATGCTCTAAGGGAAACAAAAGACACGACCACTTCCAATTGCTCTAAGGACTTGACACCGCAATCCACCAATAGTAGAACTAGCTGCTACTACTTCAAATCAGGGATCACAGTCACAATCCTTGGCCGTGACAAGACCCCTTGCGAAACGTGTCCTTAGTAGTATACCTGTGGAGGAGGTGTCACAACCAACTTCATTAACAACTCCAGCCCTTCCTAAGCACCTAAAGCCTAGGCTTGAGGAGAAACCTCTCAAAGATGTGGTCAAGGAGGTGGCGCATCGAACCACTCAACCTGACAAGGCTATTCCGCAGGCCACGACTAGGTCCCATGAGGACACACTAGAGAAGGGAAATGCTGAGGCCCAACCAAGCACATCAGCGGTCGACCTAGCCCAAGGTCCTGAGCCGTTAGATGCACCTGCGCTGACCAAGAAAAAGAGGAGAAAACAGCGAAAACAACAATAGTTATAGGTGATTGTGGACCCCAAGAACATTGAGACCAAGAGCGCTGGAGAGCTGGGGAATAAAGCATCAAGTCCATCCACCAGTGAGTCCATTGATGTCTCTCCTAATAGCGGTGAAACCTCAGACACATCCGTGTGCTCTGAAAAATCAAAGCAACTGTTGCCATCAACAGTTGCTTTCAACACTCAATCCACCGACAATAGAACTCACATCAACCAATCAAGAGTGGATACAACACTCTCACGACAGGATGACGAATTCACACCAGTCACACCCAAGGAGAACCATGACGCAATAACGAAACCTCAAGAGAAACATGGAAACCCCAAGAGCATGAGCAATCCTAGCGTTGACCAATCTTGCTCAATTAGGCATGAACCCCCAGCTATGCTAAAGTCTAGACAAACTCCGAGAACCTTGCATGAGATGGCAACCAAGCAAGCCCTCGTTGAACATAGAAGTATCGCAGAATGCTTAGCTGAGTTGGATGCTAAGCTGAAGGTGTTCGCACGAGTCTACGTCCTTGCGGACGTGGGCACAATCCCCAAGGAGCAGCTTGGAGATTACTTGCCCTTTCCTCTATCCCGGAAAGAGCAAGAACATCTTAACGAGCACTACGACAGGCTCTTGCATGAACGCATGCGACTCATCTCTGACGAGGAAGCCAACGAACTGCGCTTAACTGTCACGTTCAATGATGTGCTCTGCCAACCAAATCTCTTAGAGATAGAGCAACTAAAGCAACTAACAGAGGGGCGAAGTCAATTTGAACAGCGTTGGTGTGAGAACCGCGTTGCAATGGCCGAACTAGGGGCTCGGATCATGATAGTCTCTGAGGAGCGATTGGCCAAATGGCGGTCTCAAGGAGACCCAACCTATGTGGCACCAACTTCCCTTCGAGTGCTAACTGACATTCGGGGTACGGACTTAGCTGGAACTAGCCTAGAGAGCCCTTTGATTGATAAGGTTCTCACTGAGGAGGAGTTACACGTTGCCAGTAGACTCGGACAAGGTTCCATGCTGCTCGATGTGGCAAAATATCTATTGGTACTGAGTAAGTTGCCACGAGTGTTGGATGCGTGTGCCACACTCTAGTACAATCCTGAGTTCTACAATTGGTTTTTATCCTCGTAAAGCGACATGGACTCATGGATATGTATATAAATAAACAATGACTTTTATGATCCTGTATAAACATCATCAACACACACAAGCAATAAAAACCCAAGCGCAGACAGAACAATCGGGGCCAACAGGCTATGCTAAGCCGGTTCCCCTTTCACCAGATCATGTCCGCCTCCGAGCAAAGGGCATGCACCCGCATTGCCACCATGGAAAACCCTAGCCAACGTCCCTCATGATGTAAGCAGGGTGCAGTCCCTCTCTACACACTTTCCCTTCCCGGCCTATCCTTCCGAGGATGAGCCCTCCAAACGTAGGACCACCAACCGACGTAACTTGGCGTGAGTCAAGATCTGCTTGTAGTTAGAGGCCAGAGGGACACCATTACAACGAGTACAACATGTTCCGCGCCTTCTCTTCTAGTCATATACGTTTGACAACCCACACGGAAATCCCTTCTATGCAAACAATCTTATTCCATATCAAGGCCTAACCCTTGGATTGCATCTTGCAGGCTTCCAGACGAAACACATGGAGAACCATGGACATCTGGCATGCAAAGACGCTATTCACAGACGAGGGGAGCATGCGGCACGTGCCCCTCCACCGGTACGCTATGTACCCACTCTCAAGAAATATGCAAAGAAGCGAGGGCCTAAGCGACACCGACCCGGACGAAAGCCGAAGAATCCCCGGGCCAAGAGAGTCGAGACTCAAAGAAACACACAGTAGGTGGCAACGCCAGTTGCACAGACCCCCAATGTACACTCGGGCATCAGATGCCCATGAAGAGAAAAGGCGGCCTGGGACAGGAAAGACTTTAATGAACTGTTTAAAGAAATTTTGGAAACGGTCGCGGCCCGGACTACACCATTCATGTCCCAGCTGACATGTTTCTTGCCCAACCTCACGGGAGCCCCGCACTAGCAACGCCCCGGTCGCTTAGCCAACCGGACTCACCCCGCCTAGTACCTATCAACTAAGCCCCTATGCTGTACAAGTAGCTTGGCAAGTCATCATGCCATAACTTTTTGTTTTTGATGAGTAAAGGGGCAAGATCCCCACTTGTACACACTTCCTTCACCTACCGTTAATGTATGCGATCTTAACAAGTAATGGGATAGGCATCATAGCATTCTGAAAAATTATGTCTTAACATGATTGCATTGGTCCGATGTACTTAACTCAAGCGAGCATGTACTCTCACGAAGTGACAAGTTGATGCAGAATGACATAGGTCAATGTCTAGAAGCGTTTAATATCCAAGTCACCATAAGACAACCAACCCCACAAAGAACCATTATGGAGGAACTGACAGGAATACCAAGAAACAAAAGCCATGACGGAAACGCCACTGGATGAGAACCCAAGGACACCTCTGTAGAAAAAGCACATATTGCAACTGAGCATGGCCAACGCGTAACCATCGATTACCTCCTCCTTCTTGGCCAAACTCTATGTTCGGGCAGGAGCCACACTCTCAACAAGGACGAACGTCTCTTCATCATCCAGGATTCAATTCGCAAGATGCTCTGCCCTTCTCCATGCACAGCTCACTCCAAGTGCTACCTCAATTGTTCGATGTCTCACATGTTACAAAGAGGTTTGCAAAATCTCAATTGTTTCTCTTCATCTCAACAATAGTTCCTCTAGCATCAAGGCTGGTAACACAATCATCTCTGTAATATCAATTCTTCATAGCCTTTGAATCCCAACATTTCTCAATCCAAATGAAAGGCTAATAGTCTCAACGTATGGCATTGATTGTATTCAATTTTCCCACAAAAAAAAGGAAAAAAAAAAGAAAAGAAAAGAAAAGAAAAAGAAAGAAAGAAAGAAAGAAAGAAATAAAGAAAGAAAAAAAAAAGCGCACACGATCACATCACCACACCTAGGGGTCCTCAAATTAGGTACGCCCAGTGACCTTGGTCAGCTGGCTCCGTCCCCAATTCCCTAGCCCTTTGTACATCCCTCACAATTGTTCAGGGCACATCAAGGGCAGGACATACCTAGGGAGCTCGCCTCGCCTATGGTTAGACATGTCACTTGCCATTTCTTTTGCACTCCATCTCAATGCCATTACAATCAACAGTGGTAAGCAAGGCATGAAAGACAATGGAAAAGTACACCATACTTTTCAAGCACTACAAGTAGTCACTAGCCACCAAGAGCTAGACATCAAGGAGCTCAATTATGCTACATGGCCTTGACAAGACCATAATGATGTCTCAAGCAATCTTCAAGTGTACTCCCCGTCTTCATCAACAAAATTTTCCATCAACTTAGCCCCTTGCTTCACTGACCCATTGCTATATAAGGAACCAGGCCGACAGTCTTCTAACTAAGTAATATCTAAGTATGCACAAGCACTCACATAATACCTGCACCGAAGTATATACACAGTTTGGGTCCTCAAGTGTAGGACAATACTCTCAGGTTGCTTAGAGTTCGACCTATCTCCCAAACTAATTGCACTATGTCTTGTGCACAATAGAGAAGACTAGCACTACCCTTAGGGAGAGACCACATGAGAGGTTTTCAATTGCAGGTGTTGAAGACTCCAATGAAAGTGTCGTTCGCTCTTCATCAACACCCAACTCTGAATGCTTATCCCTTACTATTTGACAAGCCCGCAAAGAATCGTCATGTGCAGAATCCCCAACAAACCAACACTTGTGCTGGCCATCAATGCAATCCCCAACACAGAATAGCCCTACCACCAACTCCAACAATCTTCCACTAGCCACCTTAGCCACCAACAGGCCCCCAGGACCTTCTGCCACACCACCACCAACACTCCTCCACGGAAACCACAGGTGTCTTGTCACCCACATCTTTGGTGCATGCTGTAGCCTGCTACCTACGACGGTGAGTGCCATGGGACTGGCACTAGTCTAGGAGGGGGGTAATGTTAACCCTCAAACGAACGAAGGTGAAAAATCCAGAAAAGCTAAAGCAGAAGACAAAGACAAAGGCCAAGGCGAAGAGAAACAGAAGACAAAGACGTACAAGGAGAAGAGTCCTAAATAAGGGAGAAAGGCGCACAAGGAAAAGCGCAAGTTAAAACTTTTGTAAAAGAGCACAAGCACATCATGGTTTAAGTCAAGGAGCGCCCCGTGCAATTTGTAAATGTAGACGGGCAGTGGAAAGGAAGCTAGGAAGATAGAAGGACAATGGGAAAAAGGGCCTAGGCTACGGCCCTAGGCTACGGCCGGCCATGTAAAAAAGGCGAAAAGGGGATGACCGCCCAAAAGGGATTTAGGGTTTTGTATATAAAGTTGAAAAGTGAATGAGAAGCTCATTCTTGTGTGTGGCCAAAAGTAGCTCTCCTCTTCTTGTTCTTGTTCTTGTTCTTGCTTGCTTGAGCTTGTGCTTGAGAGAGGGAGTGTGAAAGTGTGAGGGAGTGAGTGTGTGAGGGTGAGGGACCGAGGAGGAGAAGCTCTCCATCTTCTCCTCTCTTCTTCTCTTCTCTTCTCTTCTCTTCTCTTGTTACTCGCGGCAATGGAGCTTGGAGCGTGGAGCTTGAGGATGGAGCTTGCTTGAAGCTTGCACTTGGATCGTGGAGCTACCGGAGTGCGCGGGAGAGGAGGTAACTCGAACGACATGGAGGTAAGCTCACTACACCCATAGGTATGGATGGCGCGTCGGCTATGTGAGAGGTAGCCATTAGTGCTCGGCTTGGAACGCTTGAAACAATAAGCGGTCCGTGGGTCTTGGCGATTGAGCGAAAGCTCCCATAGTCAACAACAATATATGAAATTTATCTTCAATAAACAATAGCTTGAAAAATTTCCACAATCATTCTGAAAAAGTGGTCTCACAAAAAACAAAGTAACGGTAAATAGATCTCCCAATTGCACCCATATCTATATTTGATATGCCTCTTTATAAACACTAGAGCCACTTCTTATCCCTCTCTAGCATACCCTTTGCAATGCATGCTTCTTTGAATACAATGTACACAACATAGTCTCCAATGTGCAAGTCCTCGAGAAGTACTCTCTCCAAACACTAAGAAGCAATAGTAAGTCCTCAGGGAAGTACTCTCTCTGCAAGTCCTTAGGGAAGTACTGTCTCCAAACACTAAGAAAAGCAATCACAAAAGTACAACCTCTCACCACTATTTCAAGCCACAAAGTAGATGCAGCCATATGGGCCACCCTTTTTCTAGGTCCATGACTTAAACTTCAAACTTGTTTTGAGAAAAACTCTTTGTACAATAAAGTATTGGCCTTAGGATATTGCTGGTTGCCAACAAGACACTCCATCAAAGTAGTTTCTCTAGCATTATCATCTAAGCCGGTGTGCCAATCACCATTGAGAAGACAATATTGCTCTCCCCAAGTAGATGGATCCATAATCATTGGACATCAAGCTTCTCACTATGCAAGCAATACACATAAATTCTCCAACATGCCTCTAATGTCGAAACATAGAGTGCATGAAGGTACTACCCAATCTCATCAACATCTAGATACCCAACCACAATAGCTAATGTTGCATCATGCTTGTTGTGTGAATTTCATGATGGTCTAGTCATGTCCCTTGTAAGTCTATTTATAAAGATATTTCATATCTCGACATTTATTGGGCATTATATCATGTACTAAAGAAAGGATTGTAAGGCATGATGCAATGATTATTTACATAGTTCCCCTTTAAGTTAATTTTGTTACTTTCATTTTATCTTCAAATGGAATGTTTGATATTGTCGATATTGGCTGCATACATAAACTTCCATGGTATCTCTTAGTGCAAATCCCTTTTTGTGCATGCAAGGACCCACCTCCTCAAATTTTCCATATGGAGCATGTAGATTGCACTTAGCAAGTGTATTAGACAAAGTTAACAACTTCTCCTTGTCTAGAAGCTCTATTGAAACCATTCTATTCTAGTGACCAATGTTGCTTTGTTTAAAAGACTCGTCAAGTATCAACAAAGTGGGATTATGACAAACCCCTTTCTTGGAACTTGATTACACCAATATATCTAATAACACATCCAAATAGTTTCTTCTTTAACAACAATTGCATCATATGGCCATGCTTTTTGTGAAATACATGTGTAGCAAAGTCATGGATATGTGTGCAGTTTGACCATGCAATAGGGCTTCTTAGAGTTTTGGCTAGTTGGGCTTTCACATAAAAGTGACAGAGATCGTGCTTGCTTTTGGCATGCAATATGTGAAAGATGATGGTAGAATAATTCTTTGTATTGGCTCTGATCAAAGGGCTCTAGATGACATCTGTTGTCAAAGGGCTTTGGATGACATCTATTGCCACAACCATCTTGCCCTGATATGTTTTCAACCTCTAGATTTACTAGTTATGTAAACACCATGCTAGTCTACATTGTTCCTTTTTTTTTGGGGGGGAGGGGGCGGGGGGGGGGGGGGGGAGGGGGTTTGGAAGGGGGGATCCCTCTATATAAAGTGTGTTCACAATGCCTATTTAAAAACAACCTTATCTATGCTTTTACCTAAAGTAAATAATCTTTTTATATGGCACCTTTTTTTATGTAGAAAATGTATAAGTAAAATGCTTTAAAAATATCTTATTTTGAACACAAGTGATATACTTAAATATTGATGGAGTGGAACCCCCTAGGAGACATTGCTCAATATTGAAATAGATATTTGCAATGAATTGCTATTTGAAACAGCCTCCTCATAAGAAGCATGCATTGCTATTATTGCGGACTTGGAGACTGTAGGCATAAAATTGTAATTGTGTGCCATACAATCCTTATTCAATACTTGATGCGTGTTGACTTTGATTGCACATTCTAGTAAGGGACATGCATATGCCATGCATCATCCCCTTTAGGAAAAAGAAGCATGCACAAAAGGGGTATATTAGATCTATGCAAATTTGAGATGTTCATACACTAGCCCCTGGATGGTCAAGCTTGTTTTCATCATCATTACCAAACATAATTTGCTACGATTTTACTTCCCATAGAGGAACATAGTATTATCAATGGGTGGATTAGTGTTCTACAATTGTCATCGTTATCTCAAATGTGGGCTCAATTTGCAAAAAGGAACCAACAAAGCAAAAAGCTTGTGCATGTATGTTACATGTGAACATCATAGGCTAGAGTTGCTCCAATGTTGGATTTTAGGAGATCTTGTCAATACACAAAAAAATACAAAGAGAGTGACATGCTTTAGGGTTGTGGTGTTGACACTATAGCTTCACAAACATGAAGCACAAAACTTATGGCTAAGTAGCTAGTGAGCTACAATTTGTTATGATGATCCCTCCAATGATGGAATCATACAGTGTCACTGAATTGACATGCTATTGTAGGGTTGTAGCATTGACACTACAACTTCACAATCATGAAATACAAAAATAACATTGAGTGTCTAGAACCAAGTAGCTAGTGAGCTACAATTTGTTATGATGATCACTCCAATGATGTACTTTTACAATGTCATTGAATTGGGAGTAGTAGATAGGGTTCATGTGATATGATTAGAAGCATGGGTAGTGCGAAGGAGAATAGGGGTATCATAGAGACCGATGTAGAGTATTAGCCATGTAAGAACTTGTCCCTAACTTCTTCCTCATAATTGTTGAGAACAATTCATGACAATAGCAATATGTGCAACCTTTTAGCATTTTCCAGTGAAAATATCAATACTTAAAAATATAAGCCTAAGTGATAGAGAGCAATGTAGCTCCTTTAAATCAGTCCTTAAGAGAAAACTAAGTGATGTGCTGCTACACTCACTCACTCACTCACTCACTCACTCACTCACTCACTCACTCACTCACTCACTCACTCACTCACTCACTCACTCACTCTCTCTCTCTCTCTCTCTCTACATGTGCATACAAGTATGTATATGTGTATGCATGTGTATAAATGTGTGTGTGTGTGTGTCCATTTTTGTGGTCTCATAAACATGTCTAACTCTCTCCCTCTCATTATTTTTCTCTCTGTTCCTTCATTTTTTTGCCAGTCTCTCATCATTTTTCACCTCATATGTGTGTATGTTGTGGCTGCATGCATGTATGTGTGTATATTTGCAAGTATGTGTTTGTATATGGATATATGTATCTGCATATGTGTGTGTATGCATGTATGTAAGTGCATGCTTTATAAGTTTGTATCCATTCTCTCTCCTCTCATTGATTTTTCTAGTCTCCCTCTCCCCCTCTCTCGCTCTCCATTTTTTATTTGCATACATGTATGTATATATATATATATATATATGCGTGTGTGTGTGTGTGTGTGTGTGTGTGTGTGTGTGTGTGTGTGTGTGTGTGTGTGTGTGTGTGTGTGTGTGTGTGTGTGTGTGTGTGTGTGTGTGTGTGTGTGTGTGTGTGTGTGTGTGTGTGTGTGTGTGTGTGTGTGTGTGTGTGTGTGTGTGTGTGTGTGGATGTTTTTATACTATATGTATTATAATATGTACACATTACATGCACATATTCAGCCATTAAAAGATCATCCAATCTTTGTAAAAGAAAAATCATCTCTCTTTTTATAGTGTATGTGCATTTGTGGGTGTTTTTAGAGTATGTACACGTTTCATGCACATGTGTAGATATCATATCCTTTCATCTCTTGTGTTCAATTACAAAAGATATTCATCTGAGAGAGAGAGAGAGAGAGAGAGAGAGAGAGAGAGAGAGAGAGAGAGAGAGAGAGAGAGAGAGAGAGAGAGAGAGAGAGCCTTTTAGTTTGGTGTAGCTCTTGTGAATAACACTCCTTTTACAAACAATGAGCAATGATTAACATAAGCTCCTTTTCTTGATTATAGATGACCCCATTCTTTGATAGTTTGTAGAGATATAATGTGTCTACTTCTTCTTGTTGAATGTAAACTAAGTATAAGTAGAGGTGTCGATATAGAGTTTGTTTTACTTAGTTACAAATAGATGCAATGAGAGTAGATGAAATGATAGAGATTTATCCTTCATTACTTTTTGTAGATTTCTTCTTTCGATAATAATGAATATGCTTGATAAGTACATCCAAGCATAATCATCCAATTTCAATAGTTGTAAGCAAATATTTTCACCACTTTGTATATGTAGGGATTAATACTTTGTTACCCAAATATGAGTAGACCAAGTGATAGGAACAAAGAAAGTTTCAATAATTATAGTACTAAGACCATATTATTCTTCCTTGAGCATTAATAGATTTAAAAAATAGGTATTTCTCCATGTACTAGAGACCAAGTAGAGGTAAAAGTATATGAGCAATAAAACTTATCTTCTCTAAGATAAAAGATAGTTGTGAAAGCTCTTTCTAAGTACTGAATTGCCAAGAGGAGCTTATTGTGGATTCAGCTCTCATATCCACTTTAATATAAATCCTTTAAGAACTTTGCCAAGTTAAATATGTAGCAATTAAACCTATGCTGGATAAATACTTGATAGATATAGCACTTGAAGTACAACCAAGATAGATGCTACTAGTAGGAGTAGCTCCAATAATAAAGCAAATGCTACTCTTCTTGTTGTTGAAACTCTTGCTCATGTAGTTCCTTTTTATTGTAAGATCCTTGTTGAAGGAAACTCTTCTTGAAATACCTCCTCCTTGTTCTTGAATTCTTCCTCAAGGTACACAAATGGTTGCATTTTCCAAAGTGTTGTGCTATAGATAGTAGAATAACTAGATAAGAGGTAAGCCTATTAAGTACACTCAATCTGTGGATAGTATAACTCCTAATATGAAATGCAAGAGACTTAGCAACCTAGGGCTAGCTCTAAGTGTTGGGCTAAATTTCAAAAGTTGCAACTCGTTGTGGCAATAATCTCTCACCTTGTCTCTCAACACTTTTCTCTAACTAACCATGCATCCTTCTCTCCTACCCTAGAAATCAAGGACACAAGACGCATCATGTTGCAATGAACTCACCAACTTACCTTCCTGTGTTGTAGTCCAAAAGCTTGAAGGCTCAAAGGATGGTTCCATGACCCAATGTCGTCGCTCCTTTGCATCACCACCAAGCACACCAATAAGTCGAGAAGCTAGGAGAGAAGAAGATGATGATGAAGAAGACAACGAAGAGCTTCACCTTCCCTTAGTCCCTCATTCAACAAACCTCTCTCTCTCTCTCTCTCTCTCTCTCTCTCTCTCTCTCTCTCTCTCTCTCTCTCTCTCTCTCTCTCTCTCTCTCTCTCTCTCTCTCTCTCTCTCTCTCTCTCTCTCTCTCTCTCTCTCTCTCTCTCTCTCTCTCTCTCTCTCTCTCACACACAACAATGGAGGCAAGATAATAGAATAAAAATCTTGAATAGCTACACTAACAGAGCTTCGGCAACATGGATGCACCAACAGGGTGAATACAACTGAGACCTCCTACCTTTATAAAGAGACAAATTAGGGTTAGGGTTAGGTAATCTCTTTAGAGTGGTGCACTATTTTAGAGTTAGAGTTTGCACCCCACATTGTGTTTTCTATGTGGTCTTGCCAGTTTGGTTTCGTGGAGCACCAAAAATTTCAACTCACTTGTTCTTGATTCTTTACTACTTGACTAGTATATGTAGCACAAAAGCTTGAAGACTATTATTCTTGTATTTAAACATAGTACCAAACTTGAAGCTACAAAACACTAAAGGCTTAAAGTCTTTTGTTCCTACCACTTTAATAATATGCCAAGTTTTAAATAGTACAAATATTTAATAGTTTGGAGTTCCAATCTTGGTAATGTACATCTAATATCAACACCAAAGATATCATAATCACCACTTCTCTAGAGTAATAGAGCAAACAAAACTTTAAAACATGTTAAATATTATAGGTTAGAAAAGGCTAGAAGTACTAAAAAGTAATAAAAAATGGCTTTGATATTGGCCATTTGATACAAAAAATCAGTACTTAGTGTGATAGGTAAGAGTGGCTATGAATAACAAGGCTATCATACAACTTTTAAACCTTGGGATTGAATTACAAAGATGAATTATGAAGTGCACAAAATATTACGTGCCATCTGGAAAAAATCCTACATTTGGGGATTCAAACCAATATGAACAGTCTTCCATTTGAATAATGTAATTGGCCATTATTGGGGACAAGTCATCTTTGACATCAAACATCATGTGTCAATTACAATAGGCTAGTGGGCAAGGATCTTTAATCCATCATTGAAGCGAAGGCTCAACTATAGATAGGGACCATCAAGTGGCTCCATTTCTGGCTCATAGAAATGGACCGCTATTAAGCAAATTTCATTGTTCTTGAGTATTTAAAGAAACATTTAGCGAGTACATGAATATGTACATTTCATGTTATTTTTTATATGTATGAACGGAATTTAACAACATATCAAGAGGTACCAAAGGCAAAAGTACTTACTGAGTCTCCACTTCCTAGGCAAGAATTTGCATGTCCTGAGTGATTTTGAGTCAATGAAACATTATTCATTAGATTTGTAAGGTTAAACTAGGCCAATTTTGCTGAAACTTTAAGCAAGGAATTTTACTGGCCTTAAACATTATTCTTGAGTTTTTCATAGTAGTAAAAAAGGGCTAAAAGTAACAAGAAATGCGGCAAAAAAATTTTCACATGGCATATTCCATATTTCTCCAAAGATATTTGACTAAAGTAAAGATCCTAGTTCACCTTTTTTGGATAGCTAACTCCTTTTTTACACTTTGTTTTCTATAGTACATTTTTAGTAGTAAATAGTTGCCAATTTGCCATGGATCTCTAATATTACAAATAATGTCTATTATAAGTGATCTCAATCCTGCTTTCAACTTAAAAATTTCACACTTCGCATTTGCCATCTTCTTGGGAGCATTTTTGTTATAGTATAATCACTCATCCTACTTGTTTCAATCTTGTGATTTATTTGACCAAGTTAGTTTTGTGAAACTAGTTAAAAACATTACTTTTAACTATTTGAGCCAAATTTTGGTGATCAATATGCTACTATGGATCAAAATATTTCTCTCAAGTTTAGTCCTTTATTAATTGGGAGAAGAATGAATATAAAAAGCAAGAAAAGGATTTGACTTTTGATATATGTAATATTTTTCCAATGCTAGGAAAAATGAAGGAAGGTGTACCTTGGCGGGCACATTTGCAAAGTGAAAATTTTGAAACTTGTGCAAGTGCCCCATTACAAAGGAAACTCTAGATTTGAAGATATAGCCATAGAAAGTTCACTAGTACCTTTAATGTTGGTTGGCAATCAAACAACTTGGTATTGTTCAAATAGCTTGTCCTAGTTGGTGCAAAGATATTGATCCTCAAACTATTGCTAGTCATTAGAGACCTTTATGTATCTCATGTGAAGTAGAGTGGTCTTTGGGGCCATGCAAGCCTTATCGACCCTCATGTATAAGCCTAATCAATCCTTATTTTAAAAAATACAAACTTTGATAGAAAATTGCCTAAAAGGGAACATTTAGAAAACTCTTAGATCATTGCCATCAACAAGTGCTTACCCATGCATATCTAATTACACACCCAAGCCACAAGATCCAAACTTGACTTCCAAGTTAGGAACTAGAAACTTTGTATGTGAATGCTTTGCTCAACATATACCAACATACATGAACTCTTTATTTAACATACACTAAGACCATAATCTTTGCAAATCCAAATATGAACCAATTTTTTCTATATAGTTTGCCTACAATGCCATGACTAGAGGAACAAGTAGGTTACTCACCCTTATATAGGGGAAGAGAGAGCGATTCACCTTAGCATAACAACAATGGAAAATTAATAGATAGTCCCTAGGTAGTATGCTAGCTAGCTTGATTCTCATCATGCTTTTAGAAGCCAATGCTAACCTATAAGGGTATTATTAAATTACAAAGAGACAATAAACATTGAACAAATGACATCCTCAAATAAGGAGTTAACAAACATTATGAATTCATCTGTGACACAATAGTTCACCTCTAAGTCTATTGCTTCCAAGCTAACGTGAGCAATAATAAAGCATGAGTTTTAAACTAAACTACCTTTTAAAAGTATTTCCCTATCGATTCTATTAATCAATATGGTAGGATTAAATCCATTGAATCTCTAGGTTTTACAACCAATAACTATACCAACCACAATGCTAGTGATAATGCCATATGCAACTACCTCCATAAGATTGTATCCTACACTCCATGTTGCACTCTAAGAGCCTAATGTGGATAATGATGGAGTACTATTACTTTCTCTTTGTGCAACCACCTCTCACAATAATGAATTTATCTCATGCTCTTTATCTCCGACTCTTGCCTACTTCACTCACTCTCCCATAAGTGCAAGCAAAAAAGAAAACAACAAAAAGAAAACATAAGAAATGCTCACCAACACCTCCCCTTATTCTTTTTAGTTTAGATTTTGAAGATGGAGCCTCGATGCTCTATTGAATCAAGACACAAAAATATTGAAATCTCCTTTTGCCTCTACTCTTCCTCATCAATTCTTTCATGCTTTCTTGTGAGTGAAAGAGAATAATAATAATAAGGAGAAGAAAACAAGAACACAAGAAGATGGAAAGAAAATGGATTCCTCTCTTGCTATAGTTTCTCTCCTTCATGCTCTGTACCTAATTGCTTTAGAAGTGCCTTCTTTTGGACAAGTGTATTAAAAAGGTTAAGCATGATACATATGCTCAATGCCAACAATGATCCATGGTGCTCTAAGTTGTAAAGCCCCCATTTTGAGGAGAAGCCATGTGGAGCCCAAACATTGGTTAGGTCCTAACTTGTATGTTAGATGAGGTTTGTGCAATCGGATGGCAAAAAAGTGACTTTTGTAGATCTAGCCTTTGGGTTGGATAGCGTAGTTATGTTGGTAGCAACTTGAGGCACAATGCGCGAGTTGTAGGGTGTGGGAGTTATCAAGGACTTCTATTTTGGGGTCGAGGGTTGCGAAAGCATCCCCTGGCTAGGTTGTCTTAGGGGGGCCAATGGCCCCCCTTACAAGGTCCAAGGGTAGCATCCCCAACTTGATAGTAAAGGGAATATTCCCTAGAATATTCATTGGGTGACTAGGGAAGAATCAACTAGACTACCTTCCTAGGCTAAAAGGATCACCCCTCCTAGGCCATCATCAATCTATCTTTCATCTAGTAAGAGTTCTTCTAAATGCCCTTAAGCTTTTCTCCTATTGTGTCTGGATCACCATCTAAGCTTCACAGTAGAAACACACATGTGGATAGAGCCATCTTTGTATTAGTTTGTTTGGAATTAAAGAAGTTTTTATTCTTCTCATATTTGATGTATATTTTCTACTCTTTGCTCAGATTCTATTCATTGCATCATGTAACTTTACATGCAATAAAGGAGTAGCTTTGAGTGTGTATTTGAAGGCTATAAGACCCATGAGTTACAATATCTATCTTCAATGTTGCTATTGTGGTAGTTGGATGTCTTGAAAAGGATGTGGAAGCCTTGAAGAGTAGCTTGGAAGTTTGAGATCTTGCAAAATCTACCCTCAAGATGGCTCACCTCTAGGTGAATTTTGGCCCTTTCATGGTTTTTATGGGTATCAAAGTACTAACTCTATGTATTAAGAGAGAAAGGTAGGAGGCCACCTTCAATGTCCTAAACAATCTAAGATGTGTCTATATTCTAAAGTTAATTTATTGTTAAAAGTTGAGGAAAACGGCCCTCAATGTGAGCCACATTGATTGTAACTTTAAGGAATTATGGGAGATTTGGAGGGCTCCTTGCTATGACACTAAGCCCTTGAGAGATTTTTCTCTTCAAGGATGAGTGTAGTGGGGGTGCCTTAACCAAGGTATGCGTCTTCTGCAAGTGGTTAGTTTCAGAGGAGCCTTGGAATGAGTAAAAATATACCTCATATGGTTTACTTTGAGGGATTTTTTTTCAAGAAAACTAATGCATTACTTTTTGAGGTACTAGAGCTTTGAACTCAAATTTCTAGTCAAAACGAGCCAAGTAAACTACAATGGATTAGTTGGAGTTGACTAGACTGTAAGTATCTCTCTTCAAGGGAGTGGTCCAAGGTTAACAAAGGAGAAACAGGAACCTTGATGTGAACCACCTTGAGGGGTATATTTAAGGGTTTTTGAAGGAAATACAAGGTCTATTCCATTTGGGCTATGGATTTTATGTTATCTTTTCCACTATTGAGTCCCATAGGATTGCTTTGGTCAAGAGGTTTTCTTATGTGATGGTATCTTACTTTAGATGGAGGTCATTGAGATACTTGGTATGACTATTGTACCCTTGTGGTCATCACATTGAGGGTGGATTAAGGTCTATAGTCTGAGGATCAAGGTCAAAGCATGGGCAAGAGAATGTGTGCTAGTTGAGTCTCGATGCTTACTAAGCTCCAAAGGCGGTTCCTATAGAGTGGACATGCTAAGAAATTGCTCTTAAGGTGAACCTCTTCGTAGGAACTTTTGCCCAAATATGTGTGACTTTGAAGGGAGCACTCAAAGTTCTAGCCAAGATGCTTTGGAAGATCTACACAATAATTGGACTCAAAACAAGAAAGGAAAGGGCCTAGAATCTAACTCCCAATCTAGTAGAGGAAAACTTGAGATTAAAAATACCCAAACTCAAAATCGCATGGTTGATGTGAGGAAACAACAACAAAAGCTCTTGAGTCTTGACCATACCGACAAAATGTGTAGTGTATACATTGGGTTGGTGATCACTTGCAATATGAATGCTCTCACCAAAGTAGGACCTATACAAATTGTGGGCAGTTTGGTCATAAGGCATCCACTTCCCTATGTTGTACCGTATGCAAATCAAGGGCTCCCCTATCCCAAACCACAACAGATGGCTCTAACTTCTCCCCCTATTTAGATACCCATAGCTTGAGTTGACATCAATCCATCTGGCATCCCATGGCCTTTGGGCACAATCATAACTCACCTACCTAATAATGCCCTGGTTCACTATGTTGAAGAGCCTATTGAGGAGGGTGATTATACCAGCCCATGTCTCTTACAATGAGGATAGAAATGTAGTGCTTATGGGATTGTAGGTCAAACTTTTGGTATTATAGAGTTCCAAATTTTGTACTCGACAAAACCAAACTTGGTACTATTAGATAGTAGGCATGTGTCCTGATGCCAAAAAGTTATGCACCATATGTAAACTTGTTGAGTGATAATAGCAAGCCACAAAGAAGAAAGCTCTTTCAGCTTTGAATTGAATCACCTGCATTCTTGATATAAGATATGTGAACAAGTATTGTAACTTGATTAGACCACCAGTGCATGGATTGTATCTTGTTTTGCATCTTAAATGAGTAATTCTCTACAAAGTCAATAATTGAAACAACAACATCAAATCAAGACTTCTTCAAGCACTCTTTAAATTTTTGTGCTTTTCATTGAAAAATGAAGTTGTGCTTGATGAAGCACCTGACATGAGAGGAGAACATGCCAATAAAAGTAAAGTTTCTCATTCTTTGCACTACCAAGTTCTTTCTTTTCTTCTTAGTCCCACATGCATCCATTTGCCTTGTTGAAACCTCCATGAAGATCTTCACAGTCACATCCCTACTATCCACCACTAAAGTCGCCACATCAATCACAATCCCCAAATAAGCTTTTTTTGCATGGTATTTTGGATTATGATGCTTTGGACACATAAGTAATTCCCATGTATTGATGATGCTATGATATTCTAATTAGTTTGCCATACATTGATATGGATCATTATTTTCGCAATAGACAAAACATATGCAGGCATGATTGTTTCCATGGTGTCCAAACTTGTTTTGTCTCATTAAACTAAATGCCTCCTTAAAATGTATCCCTTGCACATGGTATGTATATTCACATGTGTAGTGCTCCTAATATTTCTAAACAAAGTAAGGCGTTAATGCTTCAATGAATCTAAGTGATATTTGTACTTTTGGATGGGCCCTTTTGAGTCTTCGGTATAACTCAATCTATGACATTAAACATTGAAACTCATGAGGTTAGTTTTTCATTTAAAATAATCATTGGAACTATACTAGAAAATTTGTATAGCCTTATTTGGTACCATACATTATAGATTTGGGAATCTACAGTATCAATTTGGTACTTTATAGTACCAATTTGAAAATTTGTAGTACAAATTTAAGACTTTATATTCAAATATTAGCTATTGTGCTAGGAAATATAACAGAGTACTAGACCCATTTGGTAACCCTTTTTGGTTCTATCTAGAAATAATTTAGAACTATATAAAATCAATTTGGTACTTTGTAGAAACATTTTGGTAGCATACGAGGAAAAATAGCAAAGTACTAGACTCCATTGGTACCCCTTTTGGTATTACAAAGACCCAATTTTTCACTATATAGAACCAACTTGGTACTTTACAAAAGAATTGGATGTTGTGCTTCAAAATATAATAGAGAACTTAAGCCATTTGGTACTTTAAAGTACCAATTTTGAACTTTATAGAAGCATTTGGTACTATTACAGAAAATATAAGAGTATTAAAGCCATTTGGTACCCCCATTTGATAAATGTTATACATATTTGAACCTTTATAGTATCCTTGTGGTACTTTTTCATGATGGTACTATAAAATACCAATTTGGTATAGCACTAGGAATGTGCTAATACCAAAACCAAATGGAATGTTCTATAAAGTGCCTTATATAGAAGTGAAGTGGACATGGACTTTGGAGATTATTACATGGTACTCCAATTAGATGAAAAGTTCTATTGAGTATCTAACATGGAAGGATATGGTGGTACAAGGTACAATTCAAGTACCTTCATATCAATATAGGTTATCTTATACCAAAGGTTTCTATAGGAAGTAAATGATGTGCTATAAGTTTACTATAAGGAATGTATGAGACATAACAAAATGTACTCCATATAGACTACAGCACACTTGATACAACATAGAGGAACAAAATATAATTACAATAGTTTGAATTAACTTGAGAGTCATCGAGAAGATGTAGAGATGTTTCACAACACTTTTTTGTCCAATTATCTTCTGACATATATCATTTTTGTTGGGTCTCTATGCTCCAACAGCCATACACTAGATATCTTACTTCACTTGTGATGATGTTGTCTCAAGGGATTGTCTTTGTTGGTAGGCACTCAATGGAAAAATCTCCTTATCACCTTCAATCTCAAGATGAAAACTAGCTACAATAATGTTTCTTCGATGAATATCCAAAATATCTTTTATTCTTGTCTAATTCATTTATGTTGTACCATTGGCATTATTTGTCACCATCAACCTCCTCATCACCTTCAACCTCAAGATGACAATTGGCTACAACAATGTTTCTTTGATGAATACCCAAAATATCTTTTATTCTTGTCTAATTCATTTATGTTCTACCATTGGCATTATTCATTACCATCATCAAAGAAGATCTCTTCAAGAAGAGCTCATGTATGGAGTGGGGAACCTTGAGCTAACTGAGTGTGTTATAGATGTTGGATAGAAGAACACCCTTGACATTACCTATTGATAATTATAGATCCTAAAAATTTGGCTAAAGAAAAGTTATTGGAATAACTTTCTGTGGGTGCCTATTGTAAGCCCTAGTGTTTTCTTATGCCAAAACTTTGCTATAACTAAACATATATTCTTTCTTAGCTTTGCTTCATCCATTGAAGAGGATCTTTTAGCATGCTGCTTTCTTTTTCTTTCCTTCCATGTTCTCCTTTCTTAGTAGCCCTATACCCATGCATAGAATTTGTCTTGCTAAGACATTATTCCATCCCATGCATATTTGAATTCCTCTCAAGTGTCTAGTTTTTGGATTCAATGCCCTAGATAATATCAATACAAGAAACACCTTCCATATACTCATTGGGCTTATTTGTTTGAAATGAGAAGCTACCATGTAGATTATCCATGTTGAATTAATCTATGGACATTACAGAGAGGGAAAGAGATAGGGAATAAGCAATGAAAGGTGAGACACACACACACACACACACACACACACACACACACACACACACACACACACACACACACACACACACACACACACACACACACACACACACACACACACACACACACACACACACACACACACACACACACACACACACACACACACACACACACACACACACACACACACACACACACACACACACACACACACACACACACACACACACACACACACACACACACACACACACACACACACACACACACACACACACACACACACACACACACACACACACACACACACACACACACACACACACACACACACACACACACACACACACACACACACACACACACACACACACACACACACACACACACACACACACACACACACACACACACACACACACACACACACACACACACACACACACACACACACACACACACACACACACACACACACACACACACACACACACACACACACACACACACACACACACACACACACACACACACACACACACACACACACACACACACACACACACACACACACACACACACACACACACACACACACACACACACACACACACACACACACACACACACACACACACACACACACACACACACACACACACACACACACACACACACACACACACACACACACACACACACACACACACACACACACACACACACACACACACACACACACACACACACACACACACATAGAGGGAGAGCTATAGAATTGACTATGCAAGGTGGCTGTACATGAGAGAGAGTGATCTACAACTTTGTCAGCATTAAGTGTGGAAGGGGATGGTACCAAAAAAAAAAAAAAAACACACACACACACACACACAAAGCACGTAAGGTATTTATCATGGGAAGTTGGACAAAAAAATTTACAAACCAAATGTTTTTTAAAACAAGGAAAAAGTAATCCGAAATAAGATTGAACAAGGAACCAATTTCAAGATGTGCTCTACCAAACTCATAATATTGTTTTTTAAATAATACACATTATTCTATATAATAAAAAATATACAATGAATTAGTGAAAAATATTTATCTTAATTTGAAGGAGTCTTCCAAATATCATTAGTAGTTCATTTAAATAAGAATCAATATTGCCATAACATAGAAAAAATATAATGATATTTTTAGGAGTTAGGTAAAATAATAATAATATCTATCAAGGGAAAACTAACTAAATTTGTAGCTCAACTTAGTAATCAAATCCTCCATGCCTCTACACATCTATTATATCTATTCACAAGACAATGTTAGTATAAATATAATTAATATTAATATTTTCAACATATAAAATTATAATTGTAAAGGAAAAACCATCAAGCCATAATATGATAGCTTAGGTAGTCCATGGGCACCCTAGCTATAGAAGCACACATCAAACATATAGATATTTTGACCTATTAGTGTGTCTTATTATAGAGTCACTCATAGCTAGTATCACCCATGTGTACACAAATGACAATGACCAAAAAGGAAAGTCATCTCCCACAAAACTCTCCTCAAGAAAGAACCATCCAAGGTTATCATCCTCTTAAGAACATCATGTAAAGAACCTTTGTTGAAGTAGGAACCATTTAGGTTGCCATCCCCTTGAAGATGTATAGAAGAAAGAACCATTGAAGCCCATCATTCTCTTGTATAGACAACATAATGCCACTAGAAAACATATGTTGGAGTAAGGTAGCAACTATCATGGTTGTAAAGTAGCATTATTCTATCTCCTATAAGGAGGATCATGACCTAGATGGTTCTCTCTTGTGTGTATATTCTCCAACATTACATAACGCCCTATTGCAAGTTATCATTGGTATAGAGGCCACACATTGGTGATGCATCAAGAGGCATCAATGTTGATAGCATACAACAACATTGTACTCAAAAGATCCCTAATCATTAGATATACATACACATGTAAGATGGAATGTGCATAGCCTACTGGCTTGATAGTAGAGGTTTGAATCTCAGATTGGGTAATCTCACAATTCAAATTTTTCTCAGAGGGATGGTCTTTCAATGTCTTAT
Organism: Lygodium microphyllum; assembly: GCF_053477565.2. Lineage (NCBI taxonomy): Eukaryota > Viridiplantae > Streptophyta > Polypodiopsida > Schizaeales > Lygodiaceae > Lygodium > Lygodium microphyllum. The sequence continues at coordinate 76,168,410 of NC_141162.1, forward strand.
TAAGAACAACATCCTATGTAGTCAAGGGGGTGACAACTTTAATTGTTCTTCCTTGTCATTAAGGCATGCTCTCAAGGGGGTGATACACTTAGATGATTCTCCCTTGAGTGGAGAGTTAATAGGGATATGTATTATTTTCAATCATTGACACTCTAGTATGTATGTCATGATACTACTAATAGGTGGTCTTGTAAAATACACATTAACTAGTCAAGGTGTCTACATTGGTGTGTACATTCCTTATAGCCAAGTTGTCCATAAGGTACATCTTGACTATATATATATTATGATGGAGATAATTTTTTAATACTTAAAAATTTAATATATTCAATATGATCAATTCATCATTAATTCTCACGCTAACATTGATTTATGAACTTAATTGATATAAAGAGGCGCAAAGGATTTGATTGTCTGGCCAAGATTTGGATTCAATTTGTTTCCACTCAATAGGATCTATTATTATTTTTGAAAATTTAATTTGGTACTCCATACTTATTCATTATATTTACAAAGTTGTTCATATAAGTGAATATCATTTGAATAAGTTGTGGTAATCACAAACAATATGTAGAAGACACTCACATCCATAGAAAAGTGTTACCCATTCATCACATGTATGCTTTCAATGGTTTAGAATTTTGTTCGTCATTCAAAAAATAGTATTTCAAATGAATAGAATTGGTTGCAACACCTTCTTTGTGGAATTTTTAACCATACATGTAAAGGCAAATGTTGGATAAAAAGAGTAAAGTCCACTCTTAGCATGGTAGAAGATTGTGCCCAATGTTGTGTCATACTCTTTTCCCACTTTCAAATTATTTTTTGTATTCGGGGGGGGGGACTAGTTTGAGCCTTCTTTGACTTGATATGTTGACAAGAGTGCATGGATCTACGCTACAATGGTGTTAACTAATTATAATCCCTTCTTTGTGGGACTTGCCACTATTGATGTAGGGGTGGTGGGGGTAAAGACTAATACATTTTACATATGTGCTAATAAGAGATCCCACTCTTTTAGCATTGGGGAGAAAATGCCAAATCTAGTGTCATGCTTACTTTTCTCTTTTGAAAATGCAATATATGCCTTTTGTACTTGAGAGAAGGAAGCTTAATCTTTAATTCATTTTTAAATTCATCCCTCACTTAGAAGACCATGTACATGTAAGAACCTCATGGCCCAAACAATCCACTTGGATTGATGATAATAAAGTTGGAGTTTGTTGCCCAAAGTTTTTGTACTTGTATTTGTGCTCTTAGAGTATTCTTCATTTGTGAACAAATGCAAAATTTTGGCTTCGATTATTTCCTTCACTAATAAGGATTTCTCGAGGGTACTTTGGTATTTTGGACTCTTGATTCCTCCATTCTGGAGCTAATTTCTAAGTTTCACCAAGTTTATAATTAGATTCTACTTAAGAAAACCAAAAGTATTCATCTGAACACTCTAAACACCACATGTTTTTTATTCTCTTCAATCAATATTGTTCAATAATTTCTCTTTATTTCAAATAACAAATCTATCAAATCAAGGATAATTTATTAATTTCAAGCAAGGCTAAAAATTCTTTATTTGATTAACTAATAATATAGTTATCTGAAGTGATTTTAGAGATCATTTTAGGCTCAGGCAAGATATATTCACCCATTGATAGTGACTTTGCTTGCCTTGACCTAAAAATTCTTAGCCAAGGATAGTGGATGGTGTGCAACTCACCACTATCTCTATTCAAGTGTCCCCCTATTTTTAGCCTTCATGGCCCAAAGCCTACCAAGATTCCTATTTAGATAGAGCTCCTCAACTTATCAATGTGGCCCTTCATCCCTACCTAAAACATATTTGCTGCCCCGATTCAACGTATACTAGGGCAATGCCCTATAAGCATGATCAATCCATAATGACACCCATAGGTACTAGTAGAGGTTGACTTAGCAAAGGAGATCACAAACACCTTGATTATAATTGACCATTTAAGTGAACATGTCATGGACAACCACTTAGTAGTATACAAAAATCTCCCAAACTTATGTTTCAAATGCCACAAACACACACACTACATCAAGGATTTCCCTTACATGAAGCCCCCTAAGCCACCTAAAGAGATGCAGCCCACCATGAACAGACCACAGGTTTCAAACTATTTCCAATCATAAAGCCAAGAACCCTAGAACTCAAAATCCCAAAAACTAACAAGAAAAATTAGTAATTTCTCCCCACTCCTCTCTAATTTCATTGTTCTAGAGGATTACATCTCGCAACATGATACTAATGACAAGGGGAAGAAGAAAATACTTGAAGAGGACCACAAAATCAGGTCGATCTTTCATCTGACAACAAAAACCAAGAGTTTGTAGATAGTTCTCAATTCATTAAGAATTTAAAGTTAAATCGCATTAGGTATTTACTTCATCTCTTGTTAAAGTCCCTCCAAAGATGCACTTAGAAAACTAGAATCTATTTGTAGAAACTTCCTTTGGGGTGTCTCAAAGAATAACAAGAAAGTTCGTAAAGTAGCATAGTGCACATGTGTCCTCTCCATTAACAAAGAGGAGCCCAGCCTTCCAAATTTAGAAAAGCCAACAAATAAGCTTGCTGCTAAATGGATTGCTAAGAGCATTCCACATTCCACTGAGAATTGGGTCATGTTGTTGTAGTAGAGTGTAGTTCACTTTGCCATCAAGGGTTGCCCAAGGCGGAAGCACCTCTCTATCATCTCCACTACCTTTGCCAACACCCCATCATAGTAAACAAGGGCATTCAATGTTTTATTGAGGATTGGATCGTGTTGCCACACCAGAGTGTAGTCCACTTTGCCATCAAGGATTGCCTGAGGTTTGCCAACATCCCGTCATAGTAAACAAGGCCTCCCCCCTTGCCAAAAGCATCTAACCTAGTTCAAATGCAAAAATAAAGTACAATTCAACACAAAAAAAAAACTTCACTCTTCCATGGGCTGCCCTCTTACTCAATCTAGTCCATCCTCTTCTATGGTATTACCCTAGAGAATCAATTTGAAACAAGCTAGACGGTGTACAAAAAAAGGGATTCGACTATGGGAGGACTTGTGGGATTTTGACCATGGTTAGTTGGTAAATATAAACTAAAAGGACAAGAGGTTAACATTGTCTCACAGGATTAACAAGTGGAACCCAAGGCTAGCAAAAGCCATTGAAATTTTAGTCAAATTGAGCGCGATAAGGCCATCACTTGGGACAATACACTCCTTCTCCTTCCTAACTTTCCCACCCCCAACTCCAAGTTAATGAATAAATTAAATGAAAAATGACACATAAACTAGGACAACAATACGTGGGATACATGTTACACACATATGGTCAGCAAAAATCCCTTCCAAAAGATCCACTCTACTTTTGGCTCACACTCCATAAAGGTCTTTGGATAGGGGAAAGAGTGTTTAAACTTCGAGTAGGGGATGTGCATCCTACTATGGCTAGTTCTTAAATCCATTTTTTGGATCATTCAGCATATGTCATTGGTTTCTTACATCTTAATACAATATTTTTTATATATCCTTTCTCAAAAAAACAAAAGAAAAGCAAAGCATTGCCAATGGTCAATCCTTGAACCACAAGTTGCATCTCTCAAGTGCTTAAATGAAGAATCCAAAGTGTCAATCCTCCATACAATCAATGAAACCCTTGATGCTCAAGTCTGCCAAAAGGGGCCAAAGATAAGCCAATGCACTTCTAGGCTTCTCAATAATCATGATATTCAAAATTGTGCGCAATTGACTAGGTCATTTGATATGCTGGTGAAGTAAAAGATCGAGGATTAGTCTTGATATCACCATCTATGCTTGTCGGTAACACGCTAGGAGATTTAGGGGGATGTCACAAATATTTTTAGGATGTATAGCAAGTAAAGTGAGTTGCATATAGCACCTCGTTTAAGCCACTTGCTACAAAAGGGCCTAACTTTACTTATTAGACGTTGGAAAAGTCAATGGCATGACCCATGCATGTGCGGCATGAACCGTAAGGCCAGAAGCTATCTAGTCCGCCAGTGCAGGCCAGGTGTACAAATTTATTTCCTTTTCTCGCATTGCCTTTCCTGAGGAAAAGGGTGTCTGTGTGTACGTACGTACAGAGTGGATGAAGATCTTCGGCAAAAAGTTCTTGTTTGGACGTTTGTGGTTTGTGGCTTGAAAATGCAGCGAATAAATCGGGAAAGTTGATGTTTGGCCTCATCTGCCGTTTGGAAGCCGCGTCTGACTTCCTAAAGAAGCAGCCCCTGAATCTCATCCAGATTCCAGGCGTGGCGGGCCCGGCCTAGAGTCTAGACTCTACACCTCACCTACTTCACAACTACAAGACCGCACTGCTGCAGTCAAGAGTCGAGAGTCGGCGACAACTTGGACAGAAAAATCACTGTTATAATAAATATTTCCAAAATTCACACTACTATTAACACTATGGTCTATAAAGCCAGTTTCCTTCATTGGTTACCCGGAACACTCTAAATTTTAGTCTTTTTGAATATTTAACTGCCTTTGCCAAATTAAAAAAATCATGGCCTAGGCGGAAACTCACACCAGGCATCCACAAGTACAGGTTCAACATAGCTTTTTACACCTTTTTGCCGATGTCACCCATTGATCACTACTTGGGGAACTTAGGTTGCCAATGTGACTCAATATACAAAAAGGTCAAATGGAAAGGAAAAGGTAGCTATGAGTGCATAGGTATTTGATGATGTGAGAGCCTTTGTTGAGAGATAAAAAGAAACACGTTGGAAAAGCAAAAGTTCTCCTATTGTTTTAAATGGGGTCATTACTTTTCATAGTTTTTGGTGGGATTTTTCCCAACAGAGCTCACGAAAATCCCCAAGGGAATGACACTCAAATAGGTTACCACATGTAATGGTCAATTGAGAATATAGACACGTTATACCTAGAGACTAGTTGCTTTTGAGCATGTGTTAAACAAGGGTGGCATGTGGGACTTGTCTATTCATAAAGTTCATATTCTACAAGGTGGGGCCTTTTATGCCTTACATACCAAATAATGTGGTGTATTCAATAAATCCTTGAAATGTGAAGGTGTTAATCCTCAAAGGGATCTCTAACAAGGTAGTAAATGTATTTGTGCAATAAAAATAAACATTTGCATTAAAATATTTTCAGCAAGGTTTGCAATGTCTTTATGCGATAAAGGTATTATATTGAAAGCATGTTTTTAGCCTATAATGAAAAAGGTGGTTTACCCATGCACTTGAGTGCTAATCATTCTCTCAAAAACCGATTTATGAAGTTGCTTAGACATCCTACATATTTATATGTTCAAGTTAAGTTAATCAATTGCTATTTTAGGAGCAAATCTTCAAAGAACTACCTACCAATGATGGTCTTTCAATTACTAGACATTTCCACCATGCAAAGCAACTAGATGTCTCATAGCTACCCTCCAAAGCATAAGGTTTAGCTATTAAAGGTAGAGTAAAGATGTATATCAAGATATATCCCCGTGCAAAGAGGACACCATCAAACATCTTCTTTGGCATTGCAGAAAATTAGAGGTGGTTGGAAAAAGCTTACGGAGGCAATTAAGAAGATAGGTCTTATCATTCTATCAGTTGTGCAAGCAAGCTCCCTTGGGTGATAAAGGGAGCTTAAATGATGAGTTGCTCAAGATAGGGGATGTTTTGTGGGTTGTTATGTGCTATATATGGATCAATAGAAATGATATTTTTTTGAATGGTTTGAATGGCTTACAAGTAGTTTGGTTTTTATGCCTCAAGTTGTGCATGATGTTATTTCTAAGATCTATGGGTTTTGTCATGTTGGGTAAGAAAGACTCGTCTTATGTAATTTCTTAGAACACATTTGAGGATGTTGTAAATAATTTATTTTAACACATACTTTTGCATTTGTTAAAAATCTAGATACCGCACACATGAATACCTTACGTGAAAGAATAGGACTTGTCTCTACCCATCACGTGGTATAGGTAATGATGGGTGATTATTATCTAGTATGTAGATCAATTACTTCCAATTCCAAGACATGGGGTTCATAGCTCTCATTTGGAGATTCCTAACATTATGTGGAGTAAACCTTCCATGCAACTAGAACCTTATAAGTGTTGTCCCTTAGGTCAACCTTCTAAGTGTTGGCCATAAGGTCAACTTGTTTTGAGTGATGGAAAGTGGGGTCTTGCCTCAATGTAGTTTGACTCCTTGCAAGGTGGTTGTTGCATCCCATATGGTACAAAAACAATCAAGAATAACCTTCTTAGGTGATCTTGATCCCCTCATTGGAAGTGACATTTGTGTAATAGACATCAAGGGCTCAACTTGTAAGGTGAATGTGGGGGTGGGTGCATCTAATGTTTTGGTTCAATTGAAGGCTTTCCATTTGTAAGTCAAAACTTTGATTGCGAATGTCCTTTGTTGTTGATTGGTGTAGAATGTGTGTGACTAAACAACACACTCATCAAGGTGACAACTTAGAAGTAGTATAAGCCCTTTGTCTTATAGTGAGGGATGTGTTACATGAGATGGTTCTTATATATATTTGATGGTTAGTTTTCCTTAATCTTGTCAGTTTTGCATGCAAAAAAATTTGCATTTGTCAAATGGCATGTCTTGTTAAAGATGATGTTTGTTATACTTAGATTTCTAGATAGTTATTCGCTCAATCCAAAAGGAATGAAAGGTGCTTCAAAAAGCCTAGTTGTGGCATGAAATAGTGGGCATCCGATCAAATTTAGGCCCTGATGACCGGGGATCCTCTTCCCCTCATCCCTAATTGCTCGAGGTTAGTGGAAACCTTACATCCCCCTAGCTCGAGCCCAAACGGAGGTTGGCTTATGTCGCTGGAGGCGGCAGCTATTAACAAGTTTGTGTTCGACACCCAAAAAGATAAGAAAAAAGTGATTGGAGAGGCTTGCTGCTCAAACCAAGTCTAAATTTAGGCTTTGAATTTGTGGGGAGGTAATCCTGCTTTCATCAGCGTACATTTGCGGCGTATGACACGACTCTACTACGAATATGGCCATTTGCCTAGCAAATAAAGATCATGATGCATGCATCCTGCGAAAGTGGCGTCCAAACCGTGGGAGGCATCCGGACTCCGGATCCGAAGGAGAGCGGAGTTTTCATATACCGTGGCCGGACGGGGAGGGGAGCCGGGCGGGGCGGGGCCGGGGAGTGGGAGTGGGACGCGTAACACGCTCTCCAAAACAGAGCTCATAAAAGTGAGAAGAAAAGCAGCATTCTTTGTTTGGCCTGAAGAAGCTGATGTGGCAAAACAACACCACCAGCATGAAAAACAACAAAAGCAACATTTGTTCTTCTTCTCAGCATACCCCACAACTCCAGCTCGCTGTCGCCATACCCAACTCCTCCTCTTCCTCTCCCTCCTCCTCCTCCAACCCTTCCTCTTCTTCTTCTTCTTCTCCTTGCTCGTCGGAAGACAACAACACAGGAGCTCCTCCTGCGGCTTCGCTGCCGTCGTCGGCAACACCGGCCTGGTCCTCGGTGAGGAGCAGCAGCAGCAGGGGGGCTGACGCACCAACAGCACCAGCGGGCAAGCACCCGCAGTACCGCGGCATCAGGCAGAGGAGCTGGGGCAAGTGGGTGTCGGAGATCCGGGAGCCCCGCAAGAAGTCCAGGATCTGGCTGGGCTCCTTCTCCTCCCCGGAGATGGCCGCCCGCGCCTACGACGTGGCCGCCCTCTCCCTCCGGGGCTCCTCCACGCACCTCAACTTCCCCGACTCCGCCTCCACCCTCCCTCGCCCCGTCAGTCTCTCCCCCCGCGACATCCAATCCGCCGCCGCAGCTGCCGCCGCTGCCTGGCGCCCCCCCTCCCCTGCTTCTCACCCTGCCCCTGCGGCTTCCCCTACTCCACAACACCATCAACAGCCCATGGCATCATCATGCCCGGGCCAAGAAGGTTTCTCCCCCAATGCCACTACTACACCCTCCTCAGCCGTGGATCATCCCACTGCCAGCAGGCAACGTCCAGAAGACAAACATACCTCTTCTTTCTCCCTTCCCCCTTACCATGAGAATCTCATGTTTGACTACGGCTACAATGATCCTTATGCGTTTGCAGACATGGCTGATGCCATGCTTCTCCCTCCTCCTAGCGCCAACCAAACTCAGCAGCACGAGCGTGCTGAGCATGACGAGCAGGACCATGGTACATGGGACTTGTGGGTTTGGGATGAGGAACGCCATAGCTAATCCCCGGATAGCTCTCCAGTGTTACTGTTTTTCCGTTTTTCCTTTTTTCTTTTGTTTCGGGTCTGTCTTGGTATAACCGTTATGGCCAAAAAACCCCCAATGTGATTAAGTACAACGATGGTGCTTAAAGAAACCCCCTCTTTATGATTAGCAAGATCTCTCTCTCTCTCTCCGGGTCTTCCACCGAATACCTTCAGGCTAACATGCATTCGTTTTGCATGATTGTATACTCTCTCTCTCTCTCTCTCTCTCTCTCTCTCTCTCTCTCTCTCTCTCGGAAATCAAGTTTCCCATTTGAAAGAAGTTTAATGTTTGTTGAAACATTTGATGAATTGTGCATCATGATAATAGAAATAGAGTAGCCTTGTCACTGGACCCGTGTTGGGTCTAAATCACTAAACGACTGTAATTGACTTGCTGCCTTTTTAATGTTGCTTCCTATGCATACTCGTATGGTTTCTATTATACTCATAATCTATAAGCACTTTTAAATTTGTGTGTGTGTGTATAAAACTTATTTTCTTATACATTGCCTTGTAGATTGAAGCCTTGTCTAGGGCTTCCTTAGGATGGGTGCAAAATCATCCCTAAGGACTAGGGTACCATCCATGGGCATACTAATTGGGCCTGTAGAACAAGTAGTATTGTGCATTCTAAAGAGAACTTTAATGATATTCACAATCCTCATGGTTTCTTCTTCTCTATTCCCCAACATGAATGTGTGGGAAGGTCCCATATGTGAGACCATGATTGTAGTCCTCTAACTTGCATTGCGTTGGATAGCTTAGCACCTTTAAGATATGCACAAAGGGCTCTTGGCAAAAGCATAGGGGGATACCCCATATACTTAGCAATAGTGACGGGTAGCCCTCCCATTTTATTGCCTTCCACTTGGCATCCTCCAATGTAAAGTGCCGTACTTAAACCAATGCCGCAACCACCTCTAATTGAGAAATTTAGATGGAAAGTGTGGCATAGTACAAGCATTCTTCCTGTTATAGTGTTGGCCAAATATACCCTTTTTTGGTGCACTGGAAATCAATATAGATGATATTTATCTAGGGGTACTTGATCCAACCTTTTGAAGAGAAAGAAGCTTAGGCTTCTCACTACATTAACAAGGTTTTTTAGTCTTAGAGCCCCTCAACACCTAAATCTTAGGGTGGAGGGGCGATGACAAGAAAGCACTATGGCCGCACACAAGTAACAACTTGTGTGGACCATGCAGATCCAATGATGAGAAATGCTTGAGAGAGAGAGAGAGAGAGAGAGAGAGAGAGAGAGAGAGAGAGAGAGAGAGAGAGAGAGTGAGAGAGATTTGGCAAGCACATCACCAAACTTGGTTGAGTCTTTGAAGTCACACTAATTTTAGTGGGACTAGCTTCACTTGCTGGAGTCCTAGATTTTTCGAAGGTTAAGTCAAGTAGCTTGGCCACACTTGCCTGAACTTGACTTCCTAGACTTATGCAGGTCTTTTCGACCTAAGCTTGGCTTTAAGGACATCCAACTATCATTGCCAAATGCCTCCAAGGACATGTAAAATTTCAACATCACTTTTCATTACTATCATGGTCTCATCTTTAACAAATGCATTGGTTTCCCTCTTGTACTTGATCTTCAAGGCATATTAAAAGAATGACAAAGATTTGTTGGCTGATAGCTCCCAATCAACATTAGTTATGCTTTTGTAGACTTGATAGGCATGCTTTCCCTATACCGAGTGCAATACTCAATTTCTTGTAAAAATATTCTTTTCATAATTTCATGTTCATTATGTTTGAATGTTTTGAAACTTATATGTCTAGGATATTGAGGAAGGTGCTTCCACTTCAAGGCTCACCTCCCTTCAACTAGTATTAGAGCCTTCTTCTTCGTGAGCTCGCACTCTTAGCTTCCGTTCGAATACCTACAATAATCATCTCTTTGTTGGTAGCTATAGCCACTCAATTAGTACATATGCAATGTATGAATGCCATCTCTGCCATGCATATGTGGTGTATTAGCTCCCTTTGTCTATCTCTTAGTAGATCGATGCACATGTTATGTCTACCCATGCCCTACCATGGGAAGACTGAGGAAATAGGAGTTAGCTACACAATGAATTTCCCAATTAGCCATGAAGCAACAACAAAGCTATTCATGGTAATGGATCATAGCAAGCCCTTGGTACCATGTTTTAATGGAAGAACACATTGAATGTTGGCCATAACTATTTTCTATATATGAGAGAGCGAGTAAGAAAAAATTATAAATGAATCTATCGATCTCTATGTGCATGTATGGGATTCAATCTTAGTATCATTCAGTCCCTCCCCCCTCCCTCCCTCCCCCCTTCTCTCTCTCTCTCTCTCTCTCTCTCTCTCTTTCCACACACACACACACACACACACACACACACACACACACACACACACACACACACACACACACACACACACACACAGAAAAGGTGTACGACCTCCAATCTACATTTGTGTGCAGGTCAAGTATTATTTATATCATGCCCAACTAAGTTTAAGATGGGTAGCATCCATGAAAGGTGAGCTATGCTATAGAACATGTTGACCATGCAAGGTATATATATCTAAGTCGACCTACATGTCAAACAATCACCTAAACTTTAGGTAGACTCTTAAGTGATATGTAATGGATCTTATGTATATCATGTATAGATATTTCCTCTATATATGATTATATATGAGGTGAAATATAGACTTGCAATGTAAAGGATAATTAACAAGTTTCTACATAAGACTTTAATGTCCTTTATTGGATATGCAAGGTTAAGTGTATCTCAATATACTTTCTAGGAAGAGTTGGGTAGTTAATAAGGTTATGAATGAGAGAGAGAGAGAGAGAGAGAGAGAGAGAGAGAGAGAGAGAGAGAGAGAGAGAGAGAGAGAGAGAGATTTCTAACATTAATATGTTTAAAAGCCACATGTGAGCAAGGATGTGTGTGTTTAGTTTGAGAATGTTTGTAGAGAGAGTGGTATTCTAGGTTTTAGATTTCCTTACAATGTAAGAGAGATATGAGTTGAAGCTATGGTGATCCAAGTAGGATAGAGAAGCATTTATTCATTTGTGAGTCAAATGAGTCCTTACAATTTTGCTTTGCATTAGCTACTTACTTCATTCATGACTAGTATTAATGTATCAAGTAGAAAGAAGGCTCAAGAAAGCTTATAAATACTAGTGCTACCTCAATTAACAGTAGTGTTCATCCATATGAAAAAGTAAGATATCATCTTTGATGCACTTGGCCATTAATCCACTTGCGTTAGTTATTAAAGTCCATGCATGAAAAAGAAAATTGGTTAGATGACCATTGCAAAACCATACTTTTGTTGTGCTTTACTTAGGCCCAATTTCCAATTGTAACATTTTAGTTGGCATTCAATTGTAAATTATTACAACTAAATTATATCTTCAGGTTCACATTTCTTTGTTAGAGTTGCATCGTGATCCTTAGATTTGTTGTTGAAAAAGCATGCTCTACATTATATGCACAACACATTGTTTGTTACATAAGAAATGCAATTGTGTTATAGAGCTAACATCTAATCATTCTATGCAAATGATTTTTATATGACTAGAAGTGTTAGCGAGGGTATTAAAAACCTACTTGAAGTGTGAATTGGCTCCAAGTTGCCACTATTAACGTGCTTTTTTTGAATTACAAATTATGGTTTGTAATACGAGAAAAGTGTACACACACATATACATAGAAGAAAGCGTGTGAGTGAATATATTAATAGCTAAAAAAGTTGTTAGCCATTAGTGGGCCAGTAGCTGGCTTGGAGAAGTAGCAAGCATGACAAAAGATTTTGACAGAGCCACCAGCGTAGGAGTTGCTGTGAGAGGGGCAGTTGTATATTGCTTTAGGAGCAACTTAATTGGGCAATTATCGGAATGTCTGGATAGACACGGGGAAAAGATGGATAGACACGAGGAGGATGCCAACCAAAATGCAAATTTTTGTCTTTCAGGAGGTGCGCGTTGTAGATACTAGAGACACCAGAGTCCACAGACAGTGGTGCCACAGCCGAAAAGCTCATGGCTCGTTCACTGCCAATTGGCAAAAGGGTCCTTTTTGCAAGCGCTATCATCCGAAAAGGTCATACTTGTCTGCCTGCCCTCCCTTCCTCCATCCATCGTGCAGCGTGCGTAGGCTCCCATCATCCATCGCATGTCCAGAGTCCAGAGTCCAGAGGATCTGAATCTTGTGCTTCCAGTGGGCCCAGCATTACGAAGCTTTGTCCCTTACGTCACGCCCCCTGTTTTTAGTAAGTTACGTCACCCGATCACGCACAGTGGAACAGCGTTGCTCTAAGGTCAGCCGGAACTGAAGTGCCGCCAAGTTCCAAGTTCCAACCCACAAGGCTCAAGCTCTAATTTACTTTGACTAAGAGTTGGGTCGTCCGAGGATCCCCTCCCTACCATGTGGTCACACGGGGGTAGCAGGGCACCTAGCCTCTACAGCACTCCTAACCCCCCATGAAAAGGGGCCATTCTACACACTAGCCGTGCTAACTTCCCCATCCTGAGTTTTCGCCCCTTCCCCTTTTTGTCAGACAGTGTTTTCCACTTGCAATTGCGGGTGATGCGCCTTTGGGTGGTTATACACCGCCATTGCCCGCCCAATCTGTGCCCAGTTTGTGGGCACAGGAAAAGTTGACTTGGGCGGTCACTTGTCCGCCACCTGCTTACACACTGGGCAGTGGACACTTTTCGTTATCAATAAGTGTCCGTCCATCTTCCGTCCACAATAGTTTACACACCGGCCACCACCTACCACCGGACACTTCCTGAATCGCATGTGAATGAAGGGACGCTACGAATGTTGATCATCATTCTCATAATAATTATTTTTAGAATACTTGTTTAAACACTTTAAACCGACTAATAAACCTTTAAAAAAAGTCACCAATAAAACTAAAAGCATGAATCTGAAGTTTTTCCTACCAAAGAACTCCAAGATTATGACCTTATTGCGTCGTTGCTTTCTGCGCCAATATATTTGTTTCTATGGTGACTACTATTCATGCTTTTGGAAGCTCATTCACTTCCAAGAGAGCAGGGGAGTTGAACCCCTTCGCCATGTTGTTGAGGCATGGCTCTACCGAGCTCTCTGTGGAAAGAGGGAAATTTTTTTAAAACACCACCCCTCTTTCCACCTTTCCACTTGCGCTGCAAATGCAAGGATGACTGAAAACTTAAAAAAATCATGCAAGGATGGCTGAAAATTACTTACTTGGATGTGATTGTGTTTACTCACCATTGTCTTCGTCGTCCATCTCCTCCGTAGAGTCAGAATCACCAAATATTGTTCTCACATTTGCGCTCTCTCTCTCTCGATACATGGCTCAAGCAATGTTATCTCTTCGAGATGCCCCCCCAAGATGGATTGCCTCTTGTGTTGACTCCGCTGCTTGAGCTCTTTGTATTGCTTGTGTGGTACCTGTGTTAGTTAGCATAGCAATCTCTGCTAATCCATTCCTCAAACTATTTTGCTGGTCCATGTCTTGATGAGCCGCATTACTTTCTCTATCAAGTTTTGCTATCGCTTCATGTATCCATGCATCATCAAGACCATCTCCATGCACAATGCATATATTATGTAGAACAATGCATGTTGCCACCATCTTTGGGACATTTTGTAAAAGCATATCACATCTCTTTAACAATATACGAAATCACACTTTAAGGATGCCAAATGCCCTTTCAACTGGCATACGAGTACTTGATTGTATGTAATTCCAATAATAACATTCCAGAGATAGCCCATCCTTACTACCCTTGAAAGGAGGAAGCATCCAAAAGTGTGCAGGATAAGCACAATCACCTAGTAGACAGTATTGTCCCAGAGCTTTGTTTGTGCATCGTTTTCCTAGGTCTGAACATTGAAAAACATTCCAATCGTGCATAGAACCTGCCCAGCCAACGTCATAGTCCCAAACAACACAATTGGCTGCCACGCTTATCTGTAGAATAATAGAGTGGAAGCCCTTCCTATTAAAATAATCTTTGTGGTTCTCCCTTGGGGCAATGATGGGTATATGACTACCATCTACTGCACCAATAACATACGGTATGCCTCGAAGGGCTTGAAATGCACCAGCATATTTTTGCATTTGTTGTGGGGAAGGCCACTTTACATACATACTATGCAATCCAGAAGCACCCAGTGCATCGCAAAAGTCCAAAACAGCCAGTTGTGTAAACGAAGTTGAGACTCCGTACAAATCGGCTATTTGTCCCAAACTTGAGTCGCTCGCCAAGCGATGCAGAGCCACACATACCCGCTTCTCCACAGGTACTGCCCTTCTATAGTTCGTATTCTTGCGTCGCATTTGTGGTGCTAATTTCGCGGCAAGATATTCAAATGTACTCCTGCTAACTCGTAAACTACTTTTAAACATTCGGTTTGTATAACTCCCCAGAAGCCCCTGCTCCATAAAAGTTTGTGGTCTTGGATAGGCCCAACATGACCGTCGATCGTGCCTTCGCTGACCTATCTTGGCTCGACGTGCAACGTAACCTCAAGCCATGCACTCCATCAGAGTATGCAATAGCATGCTGTCATCGTCCCTGTCATCCAAATCACTCAACAATAATTGAAACATTGCTATGACAACGACTACAACACCGATGACACACATTATCAAAAGACTTTCGTCGTCCATTCACCCGTCAAAAGATTTGACGAAACTTTATGAGACACTTGAAGAGAGATGTAAAGGTAGAATAAAAAACTTGTTTTTTTATAAGTTCCAAATTCATATACAGTTGAATTCATCATTCCTTTTTAAGACTTTTGATTACATCTAATAGACCAGATACCGAGGAGGCAAGTGTATCCGTGATAACGAGCTTGCGCTCTTCAAATGTTTTTTTTCCCTCTAGGTTTGATTTTTGGTTGGCTAACATTGATCCGGCGGTGCTAGCCATGTCACTGAGAGACTCCTCTATCTTTCTACCCTTTTTATTGCGTGCTCCTTGGTTGGTTGTTTGATCATGCACGATCTTCGAAGGCTCATTGGAGCCAATGTCTTCTTGGCTGTGGTCACCCTGATCATTGGAGATTGATGTATTGTTGTCTTCTAACGAAGACAACCCACCAATAGATGAGGCATGTGCATCGCTAACAACATTGGCACGATTCCACATATATTCATCCACAATATCATATCACTGACAAATGATTCTGCGATCATTGCCTGATATGGCATTATGGGCCTTATCCTTTCTATATGACTCATAAACGCGTCCCCAACGTTTTCTGCATGCCTCACCATCTTTGTCAAACTTTGGAAATAGCGATGCTAGCTAGGTGGCAACCTTGGACCATATATCCACTCCTTGCTTCGGTGGCTTTGAGAACTCCACACTCATGGATCCTCGGATGTGAATGAGTTGTACTGTCCATGCATCCTTCCATTGCGCAAACGGTTTTTTTGTGGCTATTGTATGATCTTGTGTCTCAGGACCGTCATTCTGATTCTTTCCTTTCCGCGCCCTCTTTGGTTTAGGAGATTTAGGAGCATCAGACTTCGATGATGTTCGTCGTGGACGTTGTTTGGTGGCATTCTCGGAAGATGGCACCATTGGTTCTTGAGCCTGAACCAAGTCAACCTCTTCACATGAGTCCTGGTTGGCATCACAATAACTTATTGCTTGTGGTTCTTGTTGTCGTGGTGACGAGGGACCATGTTGAGGACTATGTGCAACTAGACGAAGAATTACATTATTGTGTAATGTTGTGGGTCTCTCTATACCTAATTGTCTTGGTCGTTGGAACTTGGAACGGTACGAATTGAGGAGGACGGGGATTGATCAAAGGAGGGCGGTTTGGAAACACATTTACAGGGATATTGCCAATGGCAGTGTGGCTTGGCATGTGGTTTGGAACACCCACACTTTGGCTCGAAAAGTACATGAAGTCATTATTGCATATTGCATCTTGGCTCATTTGAGACACGAATTGGTGAAACTCCTCCATGGGAGTGCTCTCTTGAGAATCCATTCCAATCGTCAGTTTTTGAATCTTGGTCAATAGGGACTAGTTTATTAGTGATTCTTTCGTGACATTGGTCTTATAGTCTTACACATCATTTGAAGCTCTCAGGATCAGCCATTGCTTCACAATTTGTGACAGTTTGCTATCATACAGTTTAGGACAACACTTCACTCATTGTTTCGAGGTCACCTATGCCTTCCACGATGTCTATTTGATGCCGGATCGTCTCGGGATGTTATGCCAATGTATTCGAATGCTATGGGACTGATTTGAGCACTCATTTACTCAGTTTTGTAGAGGTTTTTTTATTGTTGTAATAAGTAGGGATGAATACTATTTTGTCAGAGAAACTTCATGCCTATTGCTTGTTGATGTTCTCAAGCACTTTGGAAGCTACACTAGGGTATACCATTGATCTTACATGCCTTTAGAATGCTCTTGAGTTGAAATTGGAGCTTTGACTCTTGACATTGGTTATGCTCCAGTAAGAGTTTTGTAAGTAGGCTTGGATCGGATGCTCTCGAATATATGCTACTTCGGACTTGGATGTATGGATGCCTTCCATATGATGTTTTGAGCTTTGTTTGCTCATTTGGCATTTGACTTTTGTTCCAATGGGAGCCACTACTTTACACTTGAATGTTACATTGAGCATTTGGTTACACAGTTGAGCTTGAGGGTCTTATGGTGAGACCATGGGACTTGGTGACATGTACATGCTCTTGTCATACTTTATGTATGTAGTTGATGCTAAGTGGGTTGATGTGACATTACTTTTGGGCCGGCACCTATCTTTGTCATGATGTTGTCAGTGATGTATGCATCTTGATTGGTTATGTATTGAGCTTCCATTATATTGCTCAATTTGTTGTGCCTTTGATTGGTTTCTTCTCTTACCAGTGAGACCTACTCTATACATGATGGTTATGCCTATGGGGTATATCTTAGTTTGATACACTGATCCTTTGTGACAGTTCTCAGTGCTAGTCACATATTCACTCACTACTAGTTGGACCTATTCCCTTGCAATTGTAGTTTGTCTTATATTAGTGATTGTCCCCCCTTGGCATTGATCTCTTACTATTGTACGCCATATTCAACATGTTATAATTGTAGTTTTACTATACTATTTATGTAAGCAGTCACCTCCATTTGATAGTTCTTTGCATCAACTTTGTGGCTACTCATTGCTTGGTTAGTATCTCTTGTTTTTAGCTTGATCTGACAGTGGTTTTGGGTATTACACCAACTTGTTTTTTTCTTTTATACATTTACTTGGTCTCAGCATGGCTAGTGGTTCCAATGATAGTGCTATCTTTAATATTGAAAAATTGGATGGCACCAAAACTATAGTTATTGGAAGGCCCAAATCTGGCAAGTTTTAGTGCATAAAATACAGGTTAACCCTTTGAAACATGAGGATATCAAGCCCGAACGTATGGCTAGTGGTTCCAATGATAGTGTTATCTTTAATATTGAAAAGTTGGATGGCACCAACTATAGTTATTGGAAGGCCCAAATCTGGCAAGTTTTCATTAGGGCCAAAAACGCTTCAAAAAATGCACTTTTGTTAATCATAGGATTAAGAAAAGGGCCAAAGAGAGTTTGCCATGTGTGCAAGAATATGGTATTCTTGTCTCCTCTTTTTTGGAGATAGAAGAGTCCACTTCGTGATTCTCTCCTCCTTTTTAGCCAAAATCTCCAAAGTCTGACATGTTTTGGTAGTCTCGAAGTCCTTATTTGCTTATAAAATCTGACAAATGACATAATAAAGTTGCTGTGAAGTTAATGATGATTTTTTTGAAAGTCGAGAACTTTTTGGTGCCCAATATATTTTCATTAGTCTTCTTAATATTCCTTTTTAGTTCATTCACCTTTCTCGGTGAGCTTCTTTCTCTACTTTTTAATTCATTCATCTTTCTCGATGAGCTTCTTTATCTGCGAATTCTTTTAAGTATGGCATCTAGAAGGCACTGTTCTCGTTTAGTAAACTCTTGCACTGTCTATAGCCATAGAGTTGATGAAAATTGGGAGCCAAAGATCTTTAGTATAAACAATTAGGTTGCCATGTTGCCCTCTTGCAAGGACTCTCATCACAAGGTGAAAAGAACAAAACGAGAGGATATTAAACATCACTAGAAGGGACGTATCATTTCTTTCAAAATTATGCATGAAGGGTGGTTTATCAAACTGCAACATGTTTACATGGTGAAGGATATGCACTTGCCTCCAAACGAGTGTGTTTCGCAGCAAACACATTGTAAGACTTGAGTTGATAACGTATGTAATTTTTTTCATTTAAGCAAGTACTAATAATGAATTCTTGGTTGTAGATATATTTCTGTCAACAAGTATTGAATGGCAACCTATGGAAAGCTTAAATGGAATCTTCCATGCGATTCATAAGGTGTTCGTAGACATTATCTATGCTAATCAGATTGTGGGTTCTTTTATTATGCATGTTTCGTGGCTTTGTGGAGGGGAGTCAGAATCAACTAGTGTGATTACCCTATCCAAAATCAACTCAATATATTGCTCCCTTATCCACCGCATATATGAGTTAGGGTAATCTTAGCACTACGAGAAAAAATGTAACAAGTTGGTAAACTAAAAAAGGGTCCCTAAAAAAACCAATAATATGAAAGAGACTTACATTCACTCCATCTATCTTGAGTATCTTTGAATCTATTGTCCTACAGACATTTGAAAAGCACTCTCTTTCCACAAGTATATGTATGACTTTGCGATGGCACTTCTTGTTAGAGAGAGTTATATGGTTTTTTAGGATCAACAATATCCTCATATGTGGTGTCCAAGAAGGTGTCACGAGCCTGCCAGCACTGCAAATGGAAACATGTAACTAAAATAGACAATCAAATAAAATAAATAAATAACCAAAAAGTAAGAAATATTCGATTCAACCCACATTCTTCCTTGGCCATGGATACGACTTAGAGAGTTCATGAGGATAATTTCTATGGTGAGTGTATCTGATGTAATGAAAAAAAATATGGTAGTTTGTGATGGAATTAAAAGCTTTGAAAGACATTGCTATATTTGAACCAGATCTCAAAAACAATTCCACTGATAACAGTGGATCAACAATACACGTAATTTTAGAGATTTATTGGCTAAGAGATGCAATCAATGCCCTAAAGCTAATAGCAAAAATAGAGGTGTGTTATTTGCAATCAATAGCACAATCATTCTATATACTAAAATTTTTGAGAGTCAAAATGCCTTACCTTATGCAACAATAAACTACAGAATCTAACAATTAAATATCCTTTTTACAACTAGCATGGACTTGTCCTCATGAGATATGCTAAGATAGTCCTCTTCCTCAGAAGTGCAAGAAACATTGATAACCATTTGCCCATACACCTCACCTATTCTCTTATAATTAGTAGGGCCAAGTACATCGATTTTTCTCTTGCAAACATCATCCTCGGTACCTTATTTTGCTAATCATATTAAAATCTTTGTTTATTAGGGTGATCTTATGAGCGTGAGCAGCAACAATGTAAGCATAATTCATAAAGTCAATAACAAAGTCTTCAACCGCCTCCTAGAGAGAAAGAATCGCTGCAAGCTACCATTTCTTTTGCAGGTAAGCTACCATTTCTTTTTGCAGGCCAGTTTTAGTCAACATTCTTGAAAATCTATCAGAAATATCCTTGATTTGTTGGCTGATCAAGTACTCTAGGGGAGATTGGAACCTTGGCAGTTGTCTCCTTTGTCCTTGTCATTACTACTGCTTGAGAAAATGACAGGAAGAGTAATAAAAAACTATTCGCTAGTATGGTCGATACGACATGGAGAGGATAAGTTGATACGATGCGAGAGCAGCAAAGCCAAATCTTCACATGGTCCTTCCTATTTGCACTGTATCGTGGAGTAGCTGATACGACGCGAGTGTTGCAAAAAGCATAATGTTTGGTACTATACTTCTCGCTCCATATCGTGGATGACCTAATATAGCGCAAGAGTGGCACAACAAAATCTCCGTAGGAGGAGTCCTCACTCCGTATCGTGGAGGAGTAAACATGTGCATGCAAAGTACAACCCCCCATGTAATGACTTATTTTTTGTGAGACCTTAAACCCATAAACAAAACTCCAAAAAATTTTCATAAGGTTATTAGGCTCTGAAAAAAAGGTAAAAATTTTTAAAGATTTTTTTGAGCTCGTTTTCTATTTTAAAACTATTTTTAAAGCAAAAAAAGGCCTAAAAATCACCAAAAAAATCACCCAAAAAGAGCATATCATGATACGATGCGAAAAAGGGGTGTTCGAGGTAGTAGACAAGCTCAAAAAAATCTTAAAAAATTTCTAAATTTTTTTAGAGCTTTATAACCTTATGAAAATTTTTTGAAATTTTTTTAATGGGTTTAAGGTCTCACAAAAAAAAGACATTATAAGGGGGAGGGGTGTAGTTTGCACACACATGTTTACTCCTCCACGATACGGAGTGAGGAGGGACCCTACAGAGATTTTGTTGTGCCACTCTCGTGCCATATCAGGTCATCCACGATACAGAGCGAGAAGTATAGTACCAAACATTATGCTTTGCCACGCCGTATGAGCTGCTCCACAATATAGTGAGAATAGGACCCTACAAAAATTTGGATTTGCTGCTCTCGCATCGTATCAACTTATCCTCTCCATGTCATATCGACCATACCAGCAAATAGTTTTTTTAATCTTCTTGTCATTTTCTCAAGTGCAACAGTGATGACAAGGACAAAGCAGACAACTGCCAAGGTTCCAATCTCCCCTAGAGTACTTGATCAGCCAGCAAATCAATCTAGATCCTCTTCTGCTCAAGGAAGTGAGCCTTCCAAGCCAAGGAGAAAGAATATATATTGCATTTTATTATAGCTTGATTTATAAATGTATCTTTTTGTGGATTAAGGGGGAGCATCTTATCATGCTTTGTAATCCAATGTGGCATTGAGGGGGGGGGGGAACGGGACGAGGTATTGAGAGTGTATACATGCGAATCTTCCTAATGCTATAGAGGATAAGAGGAACTGAGTGTGAATGGTCTTGAGGGAAAGGGGAAACCCTAACCCAAAAAAAAGCACAAAGAAATCACAAAAAAAGGCCATCATGGCCTATTTTTGGTGATTTTTTAATACTTTTTTGGGGTTAGGGTTTCCCCTTCCCCTCAAGGCCACAAAAAAATAGGCCATCATGATATGCCGTGAATAAGGGGGTTGGGACCCCCCTATTCACGGCATATCATGATGGATTTTTTTTTGTGCTTTTTTGGGGTTAGGGTTTTTCCTTCCCCTCAAGACCATTCACACTCAGCTCCCCTTATCCCTTACAACATATAAGGAGGATCCTCTTCTCCTTTTTTTCTTAAAATAGCTTTAAAATAAAAAATGAGCTCAAAAAATTCTTAAAAACTTTCCAAAATTTTTTAAGTGTCTAATGCTTTTATGATTTTTTTTGGATTTTTTAAACAAGTGTAAGGTCTTATTAAAAGTAAAGATTATAACATTATCAGAGAGTCACATGTGACTATTATCTTAAAGCTTAAATTTTTTT
Source organism: Lygodium microphyllum (assembly GCF_053477565.2). Classification (NCBI taxonomy): domain Eukaryota; kingdom Viridiplantae; phylum Streptophyta; class Polypodiopsida; order Schizaeales; family Lygodiaceae; genus Lygodium; species Lygodium microphyllum. Next base: position 76,190,188 of record NC_141162.1, read on the forward strand.
GGGCTATTCTTTTAATTTTTTTTCTACCTATAATTACATAATTTGGATCCAAAATAGACTATCTTTTTGAATAGATATTGCATTAGTATATATTTGCTATAGATATTCTATCTTCTTTAAGAGCTTTAAAAATATATAAGAGATATGAATAGTTATATATTTTTGAGATAATATATATTTTTAATAACTTATTTTGTAATCATTCTATCAATTCACTAAAATATTTTTATTTTAGAGAGGGTATCTTCTTGAAGAGTTATGAAATATAGTTTATCTTTACTAAATAGTATATTTTATCCTTTTGAGCTATAGAAAAAGATTGAAGAGATATTGAATAATTATATCTATTATCATGGGTTTCATATAAGAATTTGACTATTAATGACTTATTATTCAACTTTATTGATTTATCAACAGTTTATATTATTATATAAATGACTCCATTAATAATTTATTTATCTAACTCCATTGACTTGTCAAAAGTTCATGTTATTTCATGTAGAGAACTTTGTATAATATCATATAATACTCTTTAAACTGTTTTTAAAAAATAAATAAGATAATGAATGCTATAGAGTAAAGGAGATCTATAATCACAAAGATTATTTTGATGGTCATTTTTTTGTGAAATTGAGATATATTACATTTGAAAAAAGATATACAAGGATAAAACATCAATAATGTAGTGATGCTTTCAATTATAAAATCAGTTTGCATTAGAATCAGAGTTCTGAGAGAAAGAAATAGAGTCAAGTCCTTTCTATTTCTTCTTACAAATCAAGGGAAGAGATCTTAAGAGATTTGCTAGGATATGATAGCATGAGTAGTATCATCCCATGACATCAAGCCACTATTTAGGTATTGAAATCTGATAGTACTAATAAAAATCACAATTGAGGATATTGAAACTTGAAACCCCATAGTGCTAATCATAGTTGAGGGTATGATGAGAAAAAGACTCCCAAGAGCTAATATCAAGTAAGAAGTTGTATCCTTCATATTCTTCGAAGCATCCTGCACACATTAAATCGTCTTAGTCCTAAAGTTAATATGATACACAATATCACTAATACTTCTATCTATTACTTGTTTAATGTTTTTTATATTTTAAGAGAATAAAAATTGAATAATAAATGTTTTTAATCTATTACTAGGTAAATATTTTTGTCTCCCAGAAATCAAAGTACTTCCTTTCTTCTAATTATAATATATTATCATTGTCTTATCCATTATTGCTTACTAAAAAGTTGATATTACAACAACGTATAATGAAGATATTCTATTTTCAAGTGCCAAGATCAAGGTGAAAATTTTCACTTTCTATTCTATTAGCTTGAGGATTATCCTTAGTATATCTATCCCTACCAATTTGTATCAATACCATGAGACTCTTTTATCCATTTTCTTATGAATCAAATTGAAGAGATTCAAGAAAAAGCTTGGATTTAGTTGAAACAAAATCTTACAGAATGGATGTCTTAGGGGTCGAAGTAAAGATGCGGCTTGGATGTCCCAACCTAGTTGGGTCTGCTGAAAACTAATGAGATGATCTCGTCTCAGGTCCATGGGGGAACCATATCTCTATAGCTCAATCGGCAAGTAAGTGGTATTGGTCCTTTATGTAGAGACTCTTTTGATTGTTGATCACCTTCTCAAGATTTTGTGAAAGGAGATGAAGGAAGACGAAGGGAGACCAATGCAGACTGCTGGTAAGAACTGGACATGATTTTGGTGAGAAATTTTATGACAGAGTAAAATTTACTTTAAGAACTAAAAAACAAAGTGGAGAGGAGAGAACAATAATTCTAATGAATGCAGACGAAAAAAGAAGCGTGATTTTGGTGGGAAACGTGATAGTAGAATATTCAAAAAGAAAGAATAATGGCCGAAAAGTGACCTCTGACATGAGTTAATACCCTTAGGCATTTAATGGCTGACCTCTTAAATGAATAATAAATTCTCTCATTAATCACGTCTGAATGGTGAAATTTGGAGGGTTCATTATTTTAAAACCTCAACTAATTAGTAACTTAATCATTTTCTTTTTGAAACGTTTTTGGCCCTAATGAGGTTAAGTCTTTGAAACATGAGGGTATCAAAAGGCTGAACATGTTGATGTAGAGGATTGGGCTGAATTAGATGAGCTATGTAAGTCCACCATCATATTGTCGCTCTCTAAGCATGTATTCTATAATGTTGCATTTGATGGGCAGTCCACATGGGACTTATGGGATAAAATTTTCAATGTCTATGACAAGAAGAGCCCCGCTTCTCAGATGTATTGGGTGAAGTAAATCACGGACATTCGCGTGGAGGGCACTTCCATGTCAGCTCACTTGTCATTCTATTCTCAACAACCATTTGTCTTTATAAGGGATTGAATTCAAGGGTAATCTTTCCCCTTTGTTCCTCTTGGTTACACTGCATGAATCATGGGATACATTTCATACCATTATGTGTGTAAACATGCCTAATGATGGGCTAACTTTACAGGATGTAGAGGGTGCACCAAGCCATATTTGGCCACAATGCCATAAAATACACGAGGACAAGCACAAAGAAAAGGGCAAGGGTAAAGTATAGGACAAAAATGATGATCGCAACATTGTCCCTAGCAAGTCCAGTGTTAAGATTGAAGAGATTAATGTCATGTAGACTAATTTTGATGATGATTTCATATTTGCAGCTTCTTCTCTTGATACCTCATTGTTGACTGATGCCTCGTCAATGTATACTTAGTGTTGGTTGATAGATTTAGGGGCTTCCTTTTATGTGACCCGTCATAGAGAGTAGTTCCACTCATATCACACTTTGATTGGATCTATCTGTTTGGGTAATAATGTGATACTAGAGATGTTGGTATTGGTGATGTCCACCAATTGCAGTTTGGTTCAGATAGCATGTCTACTCTTCATGATGTCTGTCATATACTAGCTCTCACGAAGAGCCTTATCTCTACTAACTTTGGATGATGCAAGTTATATAGTTTCTTTTTGTGATTCCTCATGGAAAATTACATGTAGGAATCTTATCATTGCACTTGGTGCTAAGTCCAATGCTCTCTATCCCTTGCTTGTATCTAGGTGAGTTGACCATGTTTTGGTAGTGGATGCAGTTCCATATGTATCTCTTTGGCATTGCCACCTTGGGCACATATCCTTGAAAGAAATGAAAACTCTTACTCATTTGTAGTATTTTCCGCCCCTTGATTATAAGTACTTTGAGACTTGTGATTATTATTTAAATGGCAGGCGAACACATAATACACATAAAAATTTTGGTATCATACACATGGGTGAGCCGTTGGTTGTCGTTCATTCGGATATATGTGGTCCCATGCCTTGCAAGTTGTTAGGTGGTGCGAAGTATTTGTTACCTTCATTGATAACTATATGCATAAGATCTTGGCATATCCTATTAAGTAGAAAATGGAAGTCTTGGATACATTTCAATGTTGGCTTGCTTTAGTAGAGAATTAGTTTGGGTATAGGCTGAAATGCCACTGGTCAGATAATGGGGGTGAGTATATCTCTAAAACCTTTGAGCAATTTTGTGATGAGAGGGATAGTAAGCGCTAGTTAACCACTCCGTATACCCATCCTAGAATGGTATGGTGGTTGAGCACATAAATAGAACAATTCAAGAGAGAGTTCATAGTATGCTTACCCAACCAGGCTTACCAAAGCATTTTTGGGTTGAGATAGTTACTATTTCCATACATTTGATTAATCAGTCCCCATGTATTGCTCTTGACTATCAAGTTGTTGAGGAGGTGTGGTCTAGAAAACCTCCCTCATATGCTCATTTGCGTGTCTTTGGTTGTGTGAGGATTTCTACCATCTTCCCAATAAGGTCAAGCACAATAAGCTAGATCCTAAGTCTAGAAAATGCAACTTTCTTGGTTATGAAGATGCCAATGAGATGGGATATCACCTATGGGATCCGCAGGCTCGAAAGGTTATCCACAGCCATTAAGTTGTTTTCCATGAGGAGAAAGCGCATAAGCTGCTTGAGCATGTAGTTGAGATACACAAGGTGATCTTTCAAGAGGAGCCTCCTACTATTGTATAGCTAGTTAGATAGCCTGCAATAGTGGTTAATGCTCCATAGGATGTACAGGCCCCATAGCCCAATCTACTAGAGATAGATGATAATCTGAGTGGTTTGAGCCCTCTATGGATTATGTTATGGTGACAGATGTTGAAGAGCCTCTTAGTTATGATGAGACCATGCACAGAGGTGATAGTCACTCTTAGGAGAGGGCAATGTAGTCCAAGCATGACTCACTGTAGAAAAATCATACGTGGGATTGGGTTCCTTAGCATGCTTTTCCATGCAAGTGGGTGTACAAATTGAAAAGTACCATTGGATGCCCAAGATAGCATACAAGGCCAGATTGGTTGCTAAGGGTTTCAAGCAGAACCACGGTGTGGACTTTGATGAAGTCTTTTCTAATGTTGTGAAGAAATCGGTCCCCGGATTATGATGCTGTGAAGGATGATATCACTGTTGTCTTGCATGATATATGTAAGCAGGTTAAGGGACCTTGCATCTGATAGACTTCATGAAGTTGATGTTCTACCTTTTGTATCACATGAGTAGCATGCATGGGAGTAGTCTATCATTGATTCTCATGATGTTCATGAGCCTCATAACTCAAGGATCTCTTGTACTCTTGTGAGACTTTCTTATTTCCATCATACTTATGCTATGTATGCCTATGTTCTGTGACCATCTTTCAAGGGGATTATGCAACTGCAATAGAGGGCCATAAGTATCCTACTAGAGAGACTCTACTTATCATTACTCTTTGTGGCTTACTTCATGGTGCAAGGTTGTGAGTAAGGTATAATTTATCTCATTAGGTATGTTAGTTCTGGACAATGTATTGGACACCATCACATGCAAGGGTTTGAGTCATGGATATACTAGCCATCCACTGAGCTATTGTGCTAGGTGTTAGACATGGCTTGATGTACTATGTTTTCCCTTAGCATTGGTTTATATCCCAAATCATTAGTGAACAAAGGAACATGAGAATCGTGGACGTGGAAGGATTCAAAAGATTCAAAGTAGAGTGGCATCTACCAAGAGATCTTAAGACTCTAAAGGGCATGTGCAATGTCTCAAAAGGGAGCCAATTCAAAGAGCCCATGCATATATTTCATGTGTGCTACAAAGAAACTTGAGAAAAAGAAATGAGAAAAGATACTTGACACCACCTCAAAGGTCCAAATTTTAGAGCAATTTAAGACAATCCATATTTGTATAATACATGGTCTATGCAGAATCATTGAGATATTACTTTTCTTGTTTATATCTTTTATCTAGACAATGTGATCTAGGTCTATACATGTCAAGGCAATTGCAATGCTTGAGAAGACATTGTTAGATATTGGTTTGCAATGCTTGAGAAGACATTGTTAGATATTGGTTTGCATGGTGGAAACATGAAGATTGAAAAGGACAAGAGAATGTTAAAGGATGGTTGAGACATGTCAAAAAAACTTTCCACTGGATGTTTGAAAGCATGAAGATTTTTATCTACACCAATTCTCAAATAATCCTTGTCAAATGATACAATTTACTCAAAGAATTCAATACAAGAGGTGGAAGTGAATCCATAACATGATTGTTGACCACACTAATAGTGGTGACCATGCAAGGCAAACGTTTAAAAGTCTTTAGGTATACTCTTTAAGTTTTGTGACATACAAGTATGGAACTCATATGATTGTTCGACCTTTGAAACAATATTGGACAAGTTTAAAAAGTCAATGGTTAGTGCATGGACAAATCAACACATTACCCACTTTACGGTAATGTTGTCTTCATAATGTTTGATAAAGTATGATTTCTTAATTGAAGTGCAACACTAATCTGGCATCCTTTCTTATTCTTTGATATCACATTATTTAATCAGACCCCCAATTTTCCAAGGAATATGGTAGTCGATTAGTGTGCTCAACTCAAGGTATGGAGAAAAACCATTATCAAGCTTATACCAACTAGCCATACAAGGCACGGTGGAGGAGTAGAGAAAGCTAACAACTTAGAAGAATTATACCAATGAATTTATAGAAAGCTTATCCATTGAGTGAATAGAAAAGGAGCAGTAAGAACATTCGAAATTAACAAAGTAATGCAACATTTGGAGAGACAAAGAAGAAAGGAATAGTTGGAGAATTCTAATATAGCAATGAAACATACTATGTGGTGACAAACTAGACAATGACAAGGAAAGGCTTGGACACCCAAACAATAGTTTCTCATAAGCCCATACACAATGAAATAAATACTTGAAGGGTTTTAGAGAAATATTGACACAAAGGAGCACTTATCATTTTTAAAACTTCTTTTACATAATAAAATAAAACTCATTCTTTTGAGAACACCATTTCTTAGTAAAGTGATAATACAATTATCAAGATCACTCCTCTACTCGAGTTTCATCATGTAATTATTGCTCTAGTTTTCTTAAAGAGTATTAATCAATTTTTGGAATTGATATACTTCTAAGTAGATGCCTTTTTCCATATTCTGTAAGTACATTTGGATCCTTGATCCCGTTCATTAGGCCAAATGTTGCATATGTTAAGTGATATTAACCACGTCATATGCAGCAACCATGGACTTGATAAAAGGTTTGTAGAGCTTCCTATTTCTTCAAAAACATTATCTTCTCTATATTCGATCTAATAGGATAGCCTCCAAGATATTTTCATAGGGTCTTTAATGTAAAAAGAGAGATCTCTCTTTTGTCCCTTAGGAATTTATGATGGAAAATAACAAACTTTGGAAGGTGAGGTCTTTGATATAATGGTCCAAGGCAAAGTCATTGCCTAAACCTCCCTTTCATTTGGTGGTTACATGATCAATGAACCCATCCTCATATCCAAAAAGTTGAGCAAACTTACCTAGTGGATTATAGTAAAATTCTTATGGAAATCAATATGGTACACAAATGAATATAGCTTGTGAAAAAGCCTTGTTGATTTTCAATTGAAGCTAGCAACTCCACACTCTATATTTGGATACTTGATTAGCTGATCTACAAAGACTTAGAAGGTTAAGTCCTTGTTTGATTTGCCCAAGTGAGATACACTCAATTTTTCTTGTGTTGCGTCAAACTCTTCCTTCAAAGGAAGAAGGGTTGACTCACATTATATCCTTGTATATATCGCAGTCAAAGTGTCTATTGTGGAGTAGTATTCTGTATCTTTGACATTTGAATCCACAAGCAGATACTTACCCCAATTTAGAACAATAAAACTAGAAATTGTTTCAATATTGTATGCAATAATGGCTAGGTAATAATCCTCCCTGATGTTAAAAAGGTCTTGGATATCTATTAGGAGAATATATTGCCTTTTGCCAATAGAGAAGATGGGCAGTAGAGTCATAGAAACTTCACCATCCTCATCCTCAACCTCTTCTTGCTCATCAATTGAACCCACTTCCATGTTCTCGACCACATCTACTAGTCAAGAAACCTCTTGCACCTTATCAGCCTTTTGCTTCAACGAGTCCTTGAGGGGTCCACCTTATAGAACATGTAAGATACCACTTGAGTTCAAAAGAAAGGGTATTATATTTAGTAAAATTTACAAGATTATATTTAAAAAATGGATTTTAATTACAATTTGAAAAAAATCAATAAGTTTAGTAAAGAAAAAGGAGTCACTTGAAGGCCTTATATCATGTTAAGAAAGAGTATTTCTTAACATCCTTTGAATGCATGTTATATAGATGATTTTTTATAGGTGGACCCCTTGAGAACAAGTGGTTGTGTATCTTTTGGGTCTTGGAAAAGCTATTTTCCTTCATCCCCTAGAAACACATGCAATAGAAAAAAAACCCATGAAATTACTTCATGACACATCACTTTTGATTTTGTGTATGACAATGGAAACTTTCCTTCTTCATGCCCTTAGGATCCTCAACACTACCTTAATGAATCTTTTCTCTAGGGGACTTTTTTGAAAGACATAATGGATATAAACATATCAGAGTCCCTCAATATGAACCTCTTCAACAAGTGTCCACTCTATAAAATTGGCCTCTTACTCCTCGATGTACACTCGTGAGGCCTTGATCCATTTCTTCACAGAGGCAGTAATGGAACACACCTTGGACATCCTTTAGCAGAAAATGCTCTTGTCCCACTCGAGAAAGGAAATCTAAAAGAATATTCACTCCCCCTAGGCCCTTGTGGAGGAGTGTTTGGAATACCTTTACTCCTCTTGCTGGCACTTAAGTCTCCTCCTCTTCTAGCATCCATCTATAAACACATAACTATATAAGAACCTCCAATCGGCTGGGCCCAAGTGTGGATCCATACAATGTGAGGAGGGGGGACAAGGGGTGTTCCAAAATCTCGAGGTCCCCCCCTTGCATTTGTGTAGGTCACCCCCTAGAAAACAACATGAGGGGGAAATGCAGAATCATGAGGCCCCCCTCGTATTGTGTGGCTCATCTTGGGGGACCCACATAATGGGAGGGATCTCGAGGCTCCCCCCCTTGCATTGTGTGGGTCAACCCCTCAATTCTGCACAATGTGAGGGGATATTCTCCAAAAATTTGGAGGGTCCTACCTTGCATTGTTTACGTCCTTGTGCAATGACCTGCACAATGTGAGAAGGGGCTCCAAATTTTGAAGGGCACCCCCCTCATTACATGGGTTTGGGACTGCTACAATGAGAATTGACAAAACAAACAACTTAGGAAGAGTGCCACATGTTAGGAGAGAATGGGGACCTTTGATTTTGGGGCAATGAGAGAGAGAAAGTGGATGTGCACCATGAGGTGGGGGCAAGCGAGATAGGGAGAGGAGAGAAAGTAGAATGATAGAGAGAGAGAGACACACAAAAATGGGGAGCATATATGCTATTGCTAGCTCAAGCCTTTATAGCTTGGGTATTTCACACATGATGGGTACGGGTGTAATTATATGTATATGTTCCATTAATCCTTACACATGGGAATCCATGTTTGTGATGACATGACATCGAGTAGTGTCAACGTATGGAATTTACTTATATAGCTCAAATTTAAATTTAAAATTTTCATTTCACATGTTTCATACCTATTAGACCTCCATAACCTTCTCATTCGAGATATTCTTAATTCTCTTCCATGATGAGTCTTTTCCATCCATGAAGCTTCCACAACATGATACCTATTTGACATTTTGGACCACTTGCTCTCATTTTGGCTTCTTTCATCAAATTTTCCAATTTTTCACCCTTTTTTATGTTAGTTCTAATATTTTTTTAAAAACTTTTTCATAGAGATGAGAGGAGATGAGTAGGACAAAGCAAACCATAAGAACTAGTATTATTGAGAGACCCTCACATTGCATGACAAGGATCGGCCTCTAGGTAGAGTATATAGCAAGATCATCAAGGAGTTAAAGAGCATTATGGATCACATGAGCCTGCCATCACCAAGCTCACATTCACTAGGGTTGTAAAATACATATGCAAAAGGAGAAATTTGGGCTACCGTTGGCATTCCTTAGCATTAGATTACCTACGTGAAGTTGTGGAAGCCTTTATGGTCTAGTTCTTCGAGGATTCATACAAGGTCATAGTTATGCCAAGGAACTTCACATCCCTTAGGCTTTTGAAATTCAAATATGATAAACTGTTGAGCCTAGATAAGATCACGGACAAAGAAATGAAGGAAACTTTAGAGATCCCTCCCCTCAAAAAGAGCAAGAAGGTGAAGGTGACTAATATCACAAAAGAACTCTCACATTCCTTCTAAACAAGGCTAAATGCTCAGGGGATAACAACCCAAGAAGAAAGGGAGATGCATGAGACAGAGGCTAGGGGATTAATGAGAGTCATATTAGCATGCATGAGGATAATTGTTAGGCCCTACATATGCTTGGCCTATCCTTTGATGCTGTACCATCTCTAAGAAGGTCACACTAGCAACATGAATTAAATGCCTTTCACTTTAGTATGGAGAGCATTCTAGTTCTTGTAGACCTCCGTAAGGAGATCAACAATCATGTGATGAATGTAGTCTTAAGATATATTGTTAAGTTATAATACTTCAAAAATTTGCATGCTTTTGCTGTAAGTAGATGGCTTGAAACTTATAGTTTATTTTCTTTTGCAGCTTAATTTTTGTAAATCTTCCATTTGATCAACAAGATAAGGTTTTCATCATAGACTCCCTCCTATCCATGGTGTTGATCTAGGAGAGGATATCTCTTATGGAAGTGTGCCCATGATACTCTTTGATATGTTTCTTCTAAAATATCTCAAATCTATTTTTTGATAATTTTTTTGTCCTCCTTACTTTATAGATCTCGTTGGAGCCTAATAGTTTTTTATATTGCCACATGGAGATGCTTTCTTGCCAATTCAACATACAGACTGTTATAAGACCTGAGATACACAGAGAGAGAATAGATGAGAGAAAAGAATGATGTAGAGAGAAAGAGAGAGAGATATAGAGATTGACAACACACTAGGGATTGGAAGATGGGCCTGGAAGATGGGCCAGTTCCCCCCCCCCCCCCCCCCCCCCCCCCCTCGTGGAGTTATATTATTGACAAGGAGCAAGCTCCTCCATTGCACATAAACCAATTCTTAACTTGTAGATCTTGGGAACAAGATCACGGTTCCTTGCACGGTATAAAACCAGTTGACACTTGCATAACTTGGAAGTTGGCACCTTTTGATCCTTCTTGAGTATCTCCTTCTTTCCTACACAATATGTGTAGGGATGTCCTCTTGGAGCTTGATTTCAGCATAGCTTCCGCAGCACTTGCATAACTCAAGGGTTGGCGAGCTTGAACTTACACAAATCCTTGCACAGTATACAACTAGTGAGCACTTGCACAATTGGGAAGTTGGCTCCTTTGATCTTCTTGATTTCTCTTCTTCTCTCCTACACAATATGTATAGGGCTCTCTCCTTGGTGCTTGATTTCAATAGAGCTTTTGCAGCACTTTGTGAGACTCGAACTGGCTTCTCTCCTCCTGTTGCATTCATGCAAAGTGATGCTTCCTTCACCTCCTCCACACCCAAGGGGAGCCTCCCTTTTATAGGCTCCAAGAGCTTCTCTTCTTGGAGAGAGACTTGAGTGCCAAGATTGGAAAGGTTGATCTTCATGCAAGATGTGGCTGTTCAATTTCGGAATATCTCTCTATGCTTTGCTCAAATGGAAAAATGTCCAACACAAAAAAAATTGATCTTGATGTTTTTTATAACCCTCACCAACCATTTTTAGAGATCGACTTTCTATCACGAGATATTTTAAAAATGGATTCACCATGTTTATTTTAAGAAAAGTAAAATTTTAAACTCTATTCTTAACTTATGGTCCATGCAACCACCTTAGGCCATAGATAAGGAGAGTTCATTAGATTGCCTTGGGCCTCAACCTTAAGATTGACTTCCACACAAAAGCTTGTGTCCTCTTAGACCTTAGAAAGAGAAAAGCACTTCTCTCATCACTTCCAAAGAATCACATCTCTCATCTTTCTTAGTTAGAGAATTACCTCCCTTGTTTTTCTTAGTGAAAGAATTACTTCTCTCCTTAATTCATTAAGAGAAACGTTGACTTGTAAGGGAGAGGATGACCCCAAATGAATGCAATGCTCATTACACATAAGTAAACATTTCCAAGCGTCCCCGGATGCACACATAAATACATATACATAATGCTAATGCACTTTCTCTTCTTAGAACTCAATCCATCTTCATTTATGTGTAATTCCTTGGTTCTTGTGTACACTCTTACACTTGGCAGACACTTCCTTCCCCCTTCATAACTTGTACTGCCTGTACCAAATATCCCTGTCGCAGTGCTCTGATTACCCCATTAAGTGATGCACTATGAATATTAGTCTCTAAATGGTCTCATGGCCATGCTAGATCATCATCAACACTTAAAGGAAAGTGAGTCATTAATTTATTGATATAAATGTACTAAATAGAGAATGTGTAATAAGCAATCAATTTAGTGACATCCCTCTAGCTTCTAAATAGTTGACCTCAATTGTAGAGGGGATACATACTCCTGAAGAAGATCTAGAAAGTCTTGTATTTCTCTCTCAATCATAAATTGAGCGTCCAATAGGGGATAATTCTTAAACTTAACCAGATACTTCTCTAATACTTTACCTGACCTTTAGAGTATTTTCCTGATGGTGTAAAATTCTTTCAGGCACAAGGAACTCTTATGTTTCTTCTATGTCATGTAAATCTTCCTTGATTGGTTCCATTGGAGGTTCTCCAATATAGGGACGTATCAAACTTATATGGAAAGCATTATGAATGGTCCAATGACTTGGTAGATCCAAAAAAAAATTCACACCATTTATCTTATTTGTGATCTTAAAAGGGCCATAATAGCGATTAGAAAGCTTAACCACTTTACCTTTTTTACATTTTTTCTTCTTCAAGCGAGCCTTCTCAAACTTAAGAAGAGCATATTGTCCCAACTTGAGATCTTACGACGATGCTTATCAATTTCACGTTTATGCTTCTCTTGTGTCCTTTGGATAGCAGCTTTTACTTGAGTGAAAGCTGTATCAATGTCTCTAACAAACTCATCTGCTGCAAAGATCTTATCCTTCGTAAGAAGAATGGGTGGTAAATGAGGCTTACCATAGATGATCTCAAAGGGTGCCTTATCAGTACTAGAGTGCATCGTGTTATTGTATGCAAACTCTACTAAAGGAATACTTTTTCCATTCTCTTTGATTATCAGAGACATAGGATTTCAAAAGGTCAAGAACATTAGAATTAGCACTTTGACTCTGCCCATCCATTTGAGGATGAAAACTTTAATTGAGTTCCGAGGTTCTCAAAGAGAGCTTGCCAAAAGAGGCTGGTCATGTGGGGATCTCGATCAATTATAATGGACTTAGGCATGCCATGATACTTGAAAATATGAGCAATGAATAGCTTAGCCATATGATTGGCTTTGATTGTCTTTCGCACATGTATAAAGTGTGCTTTCTTACTGAATCTATCAATGATAGTCTAGATTGCATCGTTGCCTGCTTGTGTGTGAGGAAGCTATAAATTCCATGGCTATACTTCCCCAAGGCTCTTTGGGAATAGGTAATGGCTTCAGTAGACCAGGTGGTTATGCCCGTCATACTTTACTTTTTGGCGTATCTTGCACTTGTAGACATATCTTTCAATGTCAGCTCCTCTAAGAGTGGGCCAAAAGAAATATATTTCCAATGCTTGAGTAGTGGGTAGAATACCCCTATGTCCAGCATATGGAGATGCATGTGCTTCATCCATTACCTTGTCTTGCAATGGTAATGCTATACGAATTGCTTGATGATGATACAAATAAATATCTCAAATCGAGTAAGGTGTAATAAACTTAAGCTGATCTCGTATGGTTGAGAAGTCGGAATCAGTTGCATACATTTTGGGTAAATCCATGAACTCGTTATGGTACACAGTTGTGATTGCATTCACTCAAGGTTGTCATGATAGAGCATCTACTACCACATTCTTAGTTCCAAATATGTGAAGGATTTGAAAGTGAAACATGGATAAGAAAATTTCCCAACGCATTTGTTTCTCTAAGAGCTTCTTCTAAGTGAGGAAGTATCTTAGACTTTAGAGATATGTTTTAATAACAAAATTTGCACCAAGAAAATAGTGTTTCCATACTTGAAGAGCATGTACCACCGCCATAAGCTCTTTCTCATATACTGGAGTATGTAGCTCATGATCCTTGAGGCGTCGGATCTCAAATGCTACTACATGATGCTCTTGGTTAAGCATAGCTCCAATGCGATCCCCAGAAGCATCACAGTGAACTTCAAAAGGTTTTTGAATATCCGAAACTATGAGGATTGGTCCTTGAGTCACAAGAAACTTAACTTGTAGTTTCCTTAATCCCTAGCAAAAAGGCATTTGCTTTTTAGTAAGGTCATGTAGAGGAGATGCAACATACGCAAAACCTCGTATGAACCTCCTGTAGTATGAACGTAGGCCCAATAAACTTCTAACTTCATGTACAGAAGTAGGTGTAGGCCATTCAACAATGGCTTGAATCTTCTCAAGATCCATTCTCACGAGATTGTGAGAAACAATATGGCCCAAGTAATGAATTTTCGAAAGGAAAAATTCACTCTTCTTAGCATTGACATGTAGTCTATACTTACGAAGCTCTTGAGAAACAATAGATAGATGTTTTCTATGCTCTTCTTCAGACCATGAAAATATTAGAATGTCATCAAAGAAGATACATATGAACTTTGCGTGAGGTCTGAAATTCTCTCCATCATTCGATTGAATGTGGCAGGTGTATTAGTCAAACCAAATGGCATGACTAAGAACTTGTATAGTCCAAATGTTGTATGAAAAGCTGTCTTATGAACATATTCAGATGCTATCCGTATCTGGTGATAGCCGCTCTTGAGATCAAAGTGACTAAAGATACTAGCCCCTTGCAACTTATCCAAGATATCATCTATCCTTGGGATAGGAAAACGATTCTTGATTATGATCTTGTTCAAAGATATGTAGTCTATGCACATACGAAAAGAACCGTCTTTCTTTTGAACAAGAAAGACTAGAGAGCAATATGGAGAAGAGATAGGTTGAACTAACCCTTTTTACAATAGTTTGTTTACTTGTTTTAGGATCTCCTCTTGCTGACTTGCAATTACTCAATAAGGTGGTTGGATAGGTGGTGAACTGCCTGAGATAAGATCAATTGTGTGATCTTCCAGGTGCTTAAGAGGTAACTCTCCTGGGAGTGAATCACCAAAACAATCTTCATATTGTTTAACAAAATCATATTTGGCTTGATCAATTAAAGAGAGGGATTATTTTAAAGTTTGAGACTTAGAAGAATTAGTTGGTATTGTGTGTTTATTAGAGGCATCAAGTGCCCTTGAATCATTAGCTTCTTTTGACTCTCTCACAAAAATCATGTATGCAGAAATAACTTTCTTCATTTCTTTAGAAATGCTAACATGACTAACCATTGGCACATGCCAATCTCTAGTATCAGCAATACATACTATGTTTTGAGATCCTTGAATTGAAATGCAAGGGTCTTCTTAACAAAATCAGGAAGAGGCCTAATCTTGTAATGCCAAGGCATACCTAAGAGAACATCACAGTTACCAATGGGTGCAAGTAGAAAAGATTCTTGGTCGTAGCAATCCCCAATTCTAAGATTCAACTTCCCCTGGTGGATAGGAGTAGAATTGGTTGTAAGTCCTTCAAATGATGAACATGATCCAATTGGTGTTCCTAATCGATTCGGTGGAATTTGTAGCCTTTTAGTAGTATCTACTGACACAAAATTATCTATGGACCTTGGATCAAAGAGTATCAAAACTCGTTGATTGTTGAGTGTCCCCCAACCCTTTAAGAGTTGTCTCTTATTCTCATTTGAATGAGTGTTAGCTTACACATCTAGAATAGAATTTGAGGATGGTAGAGTATGATCTTTAACCACATTTGCTTCCTTTCTTTTGTGAGGACAATCAGGCTTCATATGCCCTAACTCACCACAAAGAAAGCACCTTCCTTCCTCTTTGTAGTTTTGTATCTCACAGGGTGAGAGACACTTACGCTTCTTCTTGTTGCCCTCTGGCTTTGAATATTGATCATGGATAGAGGTAGATCTTCTTTGATTATTCCTGTCTCTTGGTTGATCATAGAGCCGCTCTTGTCTATCTCTATAAGAACTCATCTCTAACTTTCGAGATGTACTAGGTATATGCAAACTTTTAGCTATGATGGCAGACTCCATCATGCGAGATAAGGTTTCATGTGGATACACCTTCATGTTTTGTGTAAATGAGGGAGTAGACCAGCTTCAAACTTCCTTTTCTTCTCTTCATTGCTGATCTCCATGAAAGAATTAATCTTGAAAAGTGTAGAACAAAACTTGTCCACATAACTAGTGACCTTCTCATGTTCTTTCTGGCCTAGCCAATCCACTCCTTCTTGACATTATTCTCAAAATCAGGAGGCAAAAACTGAGTATAATACTTCTCCTTGAACTTTTTTCAACTCATAGGTCCCCTTCCGTCCAAAATGAGAGTCAACCACCAATTGCTAGTGTTGTCTTTCAAGTGCATGCCTACATGCCTGAGCTTGGACTTTTCTGAGAAATTACCATTAGAAAAAGCAACTTCAAATTGCCTAACAAAGGCTAATGCCTTAGCAGGATCTCTCTTATTGGAGTAAGAGTCAAACTTTATGTCCTTATTCCCAATCTTGAAAGTCTTAGTCTTCTTAAGCTTGCTCCTCTTATGGTCCCTCTTTGTCCGTTTGCGAATTGCATGAGACTTAGAACCAAGAGAGTAGGAACTAGAAGATGATGAGGAGGAGGAGGAACTTGAGTAATTAGGGGAGTAGCTGGTTGTTGAGGGATAAGACTTCCTCCTTATTCGCCTCACTCGAGGTGAGGTCTTTTTACTCTTCTTGACTCGAGAGTCCTTCTTCCTTCTAGGAAGCTTCTCAGCAATTGGATGCTTTGCACCTTCCCCATCAATTGGTGCAATGGTGTTTCCTCTAGTATCACCATCTTTTGGAGGATCCAGTCCTTCATAAGTAGCTTGTTCCATTGCCCTTAAGCTATCAATCAATTGATGTACTTTGGGAATTTCCAACAAGCTATGATACTCTGTCAATTGAGCCTGTAATTGCTCACTTGGAGGCACTTCATCAATTGCCATCTTTACCTTCTTTTTATAAGGATCGCCTATAATTTGAGAAAAGCAAAGAAACCTAGTTCTGATACCACTATTATAAGATCCGAGATACATGCTCAACCTTCTTGTATACTTAAAAGATATATGGTGAATATTATGCTAGCACAGAGAGAGAATAGATGAGAGAAAAGAAAGATGTAGAGAGACAAAGAGAGAGATAGAGAGAGATTGACAACACACTAGGGACTAGAAGATGGGCCAGTCCCCCCCCCTTGTGGAGTTATATTATTGACAAGGAGCAAGCTCCTCCGTTACACATAAACTAGTTCTTAACTTGTAGTTCTTGGGAACAAGATCACGGTTCCTTGCATGGTATACAACCGGCTCTGACACTTGCACAACTTGAAAGTTGGCACCTTTTGATCCTTCTTGAGTCTCTCCTTCTTTCCTACACAATATGTGTAGGGATCTCCTCTTGGAGCTTGATTTTAGCAGAGCTTCCACAACACTTGCACAACTCAAGGGTTGGCAAGCTTGAACTTACATAGATCCTTGCATGGTATACAACCGGCGAGCACTTGCACAACTCGAAAGTTGGCTCCTTTAATCTTCTTGATTTCTCGTATTCTCTCCTACACAATATGTGAGGGCTCTCTTCTTGATGCTTGATTTCAGCAGAGCTTCTGCAGCACTTTGTGAGACTCGAACTACTTTCTCTCCTCCTCTTCCATGCATGCAAAGTGATGCTTCCTTCACCTCCTCCACACCCAAGGGGAGCCTCCCTTTTATAGGCTCCAAGAGCTTCTCTTCTTGGAGAGAGACTTGAGTGCCAAGATTGGAAAGGTTGATCTTCATGCAAGATGTGGCTGTTCCAGGACCTACTTTGCAACACCAATTTTGGAATATCTCTCTGTGCTTTGCTCAGATGGAAAAATGTCCAACACAAAAGTTGTAGATCTTGCTGTTTTTTATAACCCTTATCGACCATTTTCAGAGATCGACTTTCTATCATGAGATATTTTAAAAATGGATTCACCATGTTTATTTTAAGAAAAGTAAAATTTTAAACTCTATTCTTAACTTATGGTCCATGCAACCACCTTAGGCCATAGATAAGGAGGAGAGTTCATTAGATTGCCTTGGGCCTCAACCTTAAGATTAACTTCCACACAAAATCTTGTGTCCTCTTAGACCTTAGAAAGAGAAAATCGCTTCTCTCATCACTTCCAGAGGATCATGTCTCTCATCTTTCTTAGTTAGATAATTACCTCTCTTGTTTTTCTTAGTAAAAGAATTACTTCTCTCCTTAATTCATTAAGAGAAACATTGACTTGTAAAGGGAGAGGATGACCCCAAATGAATGCAATGCTCATTACACATAAGTAAACGTTTCCAAGTGTCCCCAGATGCACACATAAATACATATACACAATGCTAATGCACTTTCTCTTCTTAGAACTCAATCCATCTTCATTTATGTGTAACTCCTTGGTTCTTGTGTACACTCTTACACTTGGCAGACACTTCCTTCCCCCTCATAACTTGTACTGCCTATACCAGATATCCTCTTCACAGTGCTCTGATCACCCCATTAAGTGATGCACTAGGAATACTGGTCTTTAAATGGTCTCATGGCCATGCTAAATCATCATCAACACTTAAAGAAAAGGGAGCCATTAATTTATTGACATAAATGTACTAAATAGAGAATGCGTAATAAGCAATCAATTTAGTGACATAGACACCATGATGATGTCATTTTGTAAGGTTTGATCAACTGATGCAATCTTTCTATCCACATAATATTATCTCATGTAATAGAAATTTAGAAAAAAAAAATGTGATGTAATCATATATTTGCAGACAATGGATTTTCATTGCACTTTGGACATAATCCCACACACTTGTTCTATACCTAACTTTAACCTAGGAAATCCATGTATTTCTTCAATTTGTATATGAACATTAATGATGTTTTTCAAACTTCCTTGTCATAAAAGAAGTCCACAAAATCATGTAATTTTATGAAGATTGCAATCTTTACTTGTTCATTCACTGCATTAGGTCGCATATAGATTTAAATGTTTGTATAAATATTTAATCTAAATGATTCACATGTTTTCAATTTCGAAAGTGGCCACTCTATGTACCTAGAACTAGGAGTGGAAGAGGCCTGAGAGATCCATATCCTATCATACTTGATTATGCATTGTAAAATGTATCATAAAAGAAAACCCCATGCTCAACCACTGACCTATTTGGGGTCGATTTGTACAATTACTCATCATAGAGCTAGGAAATGCATCAAAAATTCCAACTGTACTTTTGATAGTTTGCCAATTTTTGAGGTTTGATGGATATATATTTACAAACATAGACAAACTTTAACAAATTCCTAAAACATAAAACCTAGTTTGAAGCCTATTGAAATTTTTCAGTAAACTTACAATTTGGTTTATGGCGTGTAATGTTAATGGGCCGATGGCCTTCATTGAATCATGAAAGACAATCTTTTGAGATATCAATTGGATGAAAATAGTATTGAACGCATTGAAGTAATTAGATATTGAAGCCCCCCTCTCCATGTAGAGATCAATGTTTTTAGCCAATAAACCTACAAGGTTGCACTTTCTTTTTTATACAAGTCACTAAGTTTTTTCATATATATATATATGTGTGTGTGTGTGTGTGTGTGTGTGTGTGTGTGTGTGTGTGTGTGTGTGTGTGTGTGTGTGTGTGTGTGTGTGTGTGTGTGTTCTGTATCTTTCACATAAGAACACACAAACTTTGAGAGTGTTAGCATAATAGTGGAGTATGCTAGCACATCCAATTTCTCCCATACATTTAGATCCATGTCCTCAGGCTTAATCCCACAACATTTAATTAGTTTCACTTGCTTATTCTAAACCAAAACATTGTATATTTGCTCTTTTCAATATGAAAAGTTTGCTCTGTCAAGATTTTCAATATTGAACAATGCATTTTCTAAAATCAAAGAAGAAGCTATAATGACAAAAGTATGTCTACAGACTAAAAATAGCAAGATATAGCCAAATCTAAGCTCAAAATAAACTAACATGGTACAAACATAGTATCCTACAAAGCCAAACAATGGCTATCCAAATACCAAACTAGCATAAAACTAATGCAAAAGTAATATATTAGCACAATCAATTTCAACCCACATAATTCTACAAAATGAGTATAAACCAACGTGAAAAACCTTTTAAGATGATAATTCATCAAAATCTGTATACAATTCAAAGTCAAAAGTAATCAGGGAGTCTTTGAAAATGATTAGATTGCAAGTTAATAAGGTTTGAACCTTACAAAATGGTTTAGAAGAGAAGGGAGTTGGTTTTGGAAGGACAGCATTCTAGTGTTGGATCCTGGACATCCTACTTTACGTAGAAATACTCAAGCCGAAGCAGACCCATGCTGCACTTGGTTCAAAGAGAATGGGAAATGAGAGGGATGTGTCACTCAACCTCTTTGCCTGTAGGGCATAGTCCCATTTCAGTCCCCTAAAATGGCATGAATCGAATCAAGGTTCTAACCTAACAATTTCTCAGGGTTAAACGTTCGTAAAACATTGTGAGAAGCCTCCTAGTTCTTTGGGACCACCCTATCATAGGACAAACCCGTTGAGGTTCCACCCACCCGCTTCCCTTGGTAGCTTTAGTTTTCTACTTACTTAAGGCACATTAGTGTTAACACATACAAGCAACTTTCTTAATTAACCCGTTAGCCATATGTTCCTTTACGTAATTTTAAACGCTGACACGAAAACAGTTCAGACAAGTTCATTGGAAGTAAACTTTATATTAACATTTCACCTGAGTTACAAGTCTCGTCCAAAAAGGACGATTTTTCGCAATCCATGAGGATGCGTCTTTTTCCTCCAAGTTTCTGCCCTTGTACTAGTAACTGGGCGTCGAGAATCCATCTCGAGTCATGAAGATTGTTTGAGTAGGACCTGGAGGCAGGGAATTTATAGCCAGAGCCCCCTTGGCATCCAAGTGTCCTCCTACGTTTAAACTAATCCATGTAGAGACTTGTGTGGCAGGTTCAATCCATGTTCTTGTCATAATTAATAAGAACCCCCTTGGATAGGTTTGGCGGCCAACAGGGGGTGGTTTGGCATGACGTCCACAAATTTAACATGTTTCATTATGCCAGTTTCTTATGAGAGCTTGGTTCAATCAATCCTTTCACAGATAGTGCTCCTAGAATTACAAGCACACACAATAATGTGGTGAGTGCTCAGAACACCTGCTAACGTGGAGTTCCTATTTTGAACACTTAGCATTCACCCTTTGGATTTTTCTTATCTTGGTGTCAACTGCAATGGCCTTTTGAGGGGGTAGGGAATATCCTTGTTCTGTCCCGCTCTTATCAATGCATCGATTGAACCAAGCTATCATAAGAAACCATCATAATGAAATAGGTTAAATTTAGGGAGGGTGCACGAAACCACCGCAAGCTAGCTGCCAATCCTATCCAAGGGGATTCTGAATAACCATGACAGGAACATGGACCAAACCTGCCACGAGAGGTCTCTCCATGGATTAGTTTGAATGTAGGAGGATGCTTGGATGCTAGGGGGGCTCTGGCTGTGAATTCCCTGCCTCCAGGTCCTACTTAAACAATCTACGTGACTTGAGATGGATTCTCAAGGACCTGTTACTAGTGCAAGGGTGGAAACTTGGAGGAAAAAAGAAGCATCCGCATGGATTGCAAAAAATCATCATTTTTGGATGAGAGTTGTAACTCAATTGAAATGTTAATATAAAGTTTACTTCAAGGAACTTGTGTGAACTGTTTTTGTATCAGTGTCTAAAATTACGTAAAGAAACATGTGGCTAACGGATTAATTAAGGAAGCTTCTTGTATGTGTTACCACTAATGTTCCTTAGGTAAGTAGAAAACTAAAGCTACCAAGGGAAGCGGGTGGGTGAGACGCCAATGGGTCTGTCCTACAGTAGGGTGGTCCCAGAGAACTAGGAGGCTTCTCACAAGGTTTTACAGACATTTAACCTTGAGAAATTGTCAGGTTAGAACCCCAATTCATGCCATTTTAGGGGATCGGAATGGGACTATGCCCTACGGGCAGAGAGGTTGAGCGACATATCCCTCTTGTTTCCCATTCTCTTTGAACCAAGTGCGGCATGGGTCTGCTTCGGCTTGGATATCTTTGTGTAAAGTAGGATGTCTAGGATCCGATGCTAGACTACTGTAAGGAGACCTTGAGCACTAGGGACCCAAGTTTTAGGTCAATCCTAGTGGGTTCGACTGTGAACATTTTATTGCGAGGTGCGAGGCAAACTTGAGAAACCCTACGCGACAAAGCTCGTAACATTCCATGGGAGTACCGGATGTCATTGCTTAGATTCGTCTGTCAATGGACTGCTACATATGTGCTTGGCAATGTTACAGTTGGTATTATAGCAAACCAATGAGTAAAACAATCAAGATAGGAATAAATCAGGAAGAATGAAGGGATGTCTTCACTGGAAAACATTTTTTCTCTTACTCACTTGTGGATTGTTGCTGCTTCCAGACCTACAAGGCATGGAGTAGGTTCCGCATATTCCATATCATGTTCAGAACTGCTATGAACTCTTCAAGTTATCACAAAAGAACCAACATGATGGGGATCTTGGATCGGCTCTACAACCCTTCATTGTGTTGGACTTGGAGTGCAGGTTATTGCTACATAGATGCTAATTGACTTGCCTATCTTCAAAACAATTTGAAGAGGCTAAAATGGTTGGAGGACTTGAAGATTATTAAGTTATTCATCTTCCATGAGGCATGTGTAAACTCGATCCCACACATCGGATGCCGGCAGGTGGAATAGACTTGCTACATCTATGAGGAGGTGGAATAGAATTACAGTAATGGGGTGAAACAAATGTCATGGCTATCAAAAAATGGGGATTTCCTAAACTTCCCATGACTTACCACTTCCTGATAATCCATTCCCCTCCACTATCCCTTCTCCCCCAGGAGTGTCGATTGCATGGCAAGGGGGCAATTTGGCCGCCTAGACGAGAGGAAAAAGGGGGGGCCCGTGTCACACCCCCCCAATAATACCCTTCTCCCCCCATTAAATCCCCCCTAAGCGAAGGAGATTGGCACTTCTTTCCCCCTGTTGCTAGAGAGAGAGAGAGAGAGAGAGAGAGAGAGAGAGAGAGAGAGAGAGAGAGAGAGAGAGAGAGAGAGAGAGAGAGAGAGAGAGAGAGAGAGAGAGAGAGAGAGAGAGAGAGAGAGAGAGAGAGAGAGAGAGAGAGTCTCAGAATAGGAGGAAGATAGAGAGAGAGAGAGAGAAGAAGAAGAAGAAGGCTCAGCAAAAGGTTGCGGGAATCAAAGCAGACCATGGGAAATTCTAGCACAAAAAAGGATTTCATCGTGAGAAGAGAAGGCCGCATTCCAAGCTCAGAAATGGCCCCAAAGCGCAAACTCTCCCAAGAAGCCGAAAAGGCCGCAACCACAGAAGGAGGATCGAGCAAAGATGCCACCGCTAACACGAATGGGTTATCGGGTATAAATACCAATTTGTCACTCCAAAACCAAGTACCACTATGGTGTCTTGTCCTATGAATAGAATGGTAGATCGTCATTATCATAGAAAGGAATCATACTTTTGCATCGTGTAATTTGTAGAACTTAAAAGGTAGATGCATAGGTTTGGATCAAATTCATGATGGTCATGAGAGCTACGAGTTGACTAAGAATTTATGAGTTATATTCAATACTAAACTGATTAGTAGGCATAGATTTTGCGATTGCATCTTAGATTACCAATATAAATAAATATACAAGATCGTGCAAGACAATTGCATCCTATAAACCATTAAAGATAATTAGCTTGCATTTACATTAAGCATGATGAATTCATGTACCTTGGACTTAAAAACATAAGTCTAATTTACGATTTGCATAAGTTCATTGAAATAAATTCTCAAGGAATGGAAGTCTTGCATTGTAATATGAAATCAAGGAAAAACTAGCATCTCGATTTGCAAGGCATCATAGGTAGATTCGGTTGCACTACACTACAAAAATTCATCGTAAAAGATAGACTCGAGATGCGTGTGGAAATTTTAATCTCAATTGCAATAAGCAATTTGATAAGTGAATCCCTAGATGGTATTAAAGCTAGGGTTGACTTGTAAATGAACCAATTAATGTTATGATCATAGATTGACTTAGAATCAAATCAATATGGTCATAGATCTCTACCCTAGCAACTAGCCGTCATAAGTCCAATAACACTCTTAGAGGTATCATTTTAAACCATGATACAACTCGATGTGGATGTGAGAAAACTCAAATGTTGTATCTGCATGAAAGAAATACAATTCATGTGACATTCGATGCTTGCAACTACTCAAGGATTGCAAAGGACTTAGTTTACTCTTGGCTCGCAAGAGAGTTAAACAAAAGTTTCAATTATGAAATCTTGAGGGAATGAAACCCTAGGGTAAACTTAGAAACCTGGATAAATTTCTAAGGAGAGAAATGGTTACCAAATGACCAATTTGGATCCTAGATTGAATCATCTAGATCTTGTGATCTCAAAACAAGAAGCCCTGATCTAAAGGTTGAAAAATTAGGGAAACTGCCATTTAGGAACTATTGGATATAAAACCCAATCGCATAAATGCTCATCCCTGTCACATAGGAACACGGGATGGAACAAGGATATTCCCTACCCCCTTAGAAGGCCATTGCAGTTGACACCAAGACAAGAAAAATCCAAAGGGTGAATGCTAAGCATTCAAAATAGGAACTCCACCTTAGCAGGTGTTATGAGCACTCGCCACATTATTGTTTGTACTTGTAATTCTAGGAGCATTGTCTATGAAAAGATTGGATGAACCAAGCTCTCATAAGAAAAAGGCATAATAAAACAAGTTAAATTCATGGAGGGCACACCAAACCACCCCCAACAGGCTGCCAATCCCTATCCAAGGGGGTTCTGAATAATTGTGATGGGAACATGGACCGAACCTGCCACAAGAGGTCTCTCTATGGATTAGTTTGAATCTAGGATGATGCTTGGATGCCATGGGGGGCTCTGACTGTAAATTCCCTGCCTCCGGGTCCTACTCAAACAATCTACATGACTCGAGATGGATTCTCAAGGCCCTATTACTAGTGCAAGGGTGGAAACTTGGAGGAAAAAAGACACATCCTCATGGGTTTTGAAAAATCTTCCTTTTTGGATGAGACTTTTAACTCAATTGAAATGTTAATATAAAGTTTACTTCCAAGGAACTTGTCTAAACTGTTTTCATGTTAGTGTCTAAAATTATGTAAAGGAACATGTGGCTAATGGGTTAATTAAGAAAGCTACATGTATGTGTTGCCATTAATGTTCCTTAGGTAAGTAGAAAACTAAAGCTACCAAGGGAAGTGGGTGGGCGAAACCTCGACGAGTCCGTCCTACGACAAGGTGGTCCTAGAGAACTAGGAGGCTTCTCACAAGGCTTTACGGATGTTTAACCCTGAGAAATGGTCAGGTTAGAACTCTTATTCATGCCATTTTAGGGGACCGGAATGGGACTATGCTCTACAAGAAGAGAGGTTGAGCAACACATCCCTCTCGTTTCCCATTCTCTTTGAACCAAGTGCCGCATGGGTCTGCTTCAGCTTGGGTCTTTCTGCATAAAGTAGGATGTCCAAGATCTGATGCTAGAATGCTGTTAGGAGACCTTGACTACTAAGGACCCAATTTTTAGGTTGATCCTAGTGGGTTCACTCGCGAACGTTCAGTTGCAAGGTGGACTCGAGAATGTTAAAATATTGAGAATGCATGCTATGGAGGATCACCGAAGAGCAGATAGACAATCATAATAAAGCATAAGCATTGACAAAGAAGAACAACTGATATTATCCAAGCATAATGCAAGTACAACTGATGAGAATGACTAACTGAATGAGTGTGGGGATGAGTGCCTTTTATAGGCTTATAGTAGGTGGTATTGGTAGGTGGAGAAAAGTGGAAAGTGACCATGGTAATCACCAACCATGGTTTTAATAAACCATGCATACATGACCTAGTCTAAGGCTTTATTTGCAGTATGTTTCTTTGCCTCGTTTGTTCCATACAAACAGGCTATGGTGGATGTGATTGCACATTTCTCAACACCCCTCCTCAATCACAACAAGAAAAGACACTGAGGATATAGAGGTTGTCGTGAGTAGAACCTTGCTAAGTGTAGACATGGAAGACAAAAAAAGAACAACCATACAAAGCTAGAGGCTTTTACAAGGCCTCACTAAGTGTGTAGAGGCTGTAGTGTGCAAAGGCTACATGAGGAGTATAGGAGCTTATAGTGGGAACATTAGGCAAGTCCACATGTTAAACTTTAAAAAAGTCAATCAAAATGAGCTATAAAAGAGGGACTGGTGAGTCCTATCCTTTTGTTCTTGGGGTTCTTCTTCTCCTTCTTCTTCAATGCTGTCTTCATCTTCTTTGACTGTAGCAAGATATGCTCGTTGAGACCTTTTCTTAGCATAGCAAAATTTCTGAATATGCCTAGTTTTCTTACAAAAATCACATACCATGCTCTTCTTCCCTTTCACATAGAGGAGTTGTTAGTCTCCTCTTGGGATGCTTGTTTCTCCCTTATTCTTGATCTTCTTTTCCTCTTCTAGGAGAGAGGCTTTGATATCCACAAGTTTTGGCTTTGGAATGTTGATTAATGTGGTAGACACATTATCAAACTTAGGTGGAAGACTTTTGAGAAGCACTCCAATGCAAATGTCTTCATCCATCTTCAAGTTGATTCTTGCACATTGCATCAATAAGCTTTCCATATAATTCAAATGAGTTGCAAATGAGGTATTACTTTGCATGTCAAGACTAAAAAATTCAATCAGTAAACCTTATTTTGAGGATTTGGAATAAGCTCCAAATAGGGTTTCTAATCGGTCCCATATCGCGTAAGAGGTTTCACAATCATAAACATGAATAATCTAGCTGTCATCAAGTTTGAGCTTGATAATAGCTTTAGCCTTATCATCATTTTTATCCCATATAGCTGAAAGTGTAGCTTCCCTTGGTTTCTTCTCTTGACCACTTGTGATTGACCACAAGCCTTTTTTCATTAGGATCAATTTGATCCTAGTTTGCCATGTATGGAATCCAACATCATTGAATCGGGATGTTAGTGAGTCCTTGCCCATTTTGAGATTGCAAGATCAACATCAAATCAGCTCCAAAAAATTCAAATTTCAGTTGAGCAGAAGTGCCAAGAAGCACTAGGTGATTAGTATCAAGAGATACTAGGTGATTTAGTGACTATTATGCCCTTGAACTTGGAATCTTCAAGATCTTGCAAGTCAGAGTCTTCCCCTCCTTGATTTGATGTTGGAGTTGCAAAAAAAAAGATTTGATCAAAGGCAAAGCTGATTGTGTTAAATGACATAAGTGCTAAAAGCACTAGATGAGTGTCAATGGACACCGTTCTTGTATTTTCTTGGATTGAACTTGAATCTTTGAAAAATGTATCCTTCTTGTTGGTTTGATGCTTCAAATGTTATTGGAAACTGAGTAATAACTCTAACCCAAGTGGCAAACAACTCCAATTAATTGAAAAACTGAGAAAATGAAGGGAAATAGAAGCTTGATATTGAAGGAGCTATGGCTTCTTAGTTAGGGTTTTAGGAGCCGTCTAGTTTTTTGCTGATTGCAGCACATAGACTCAATCATTTTACAAAACCTCTAAGCTAGAGATAGCTTGATTGTGTGGCTTCAATTTCCCTATGGTCGTGGGAAACATTGTCGTGCGTGCAAGTAGAATTGATGGTATGAATTACAGATGGTGCAAACTAACCTGCGACTGAGATTCCACGCAATGCTAGACAGTAGAACTACCAACGCTAGGGTTTGACGTGATGGGCAGGAGTACCCTGAGTCAGGGAGTATTTTCCTAGAAGAAACCTTGAGTTGAAATGGCCTAGAGAGGGAGATTCAAGTCCTCCACTGAAGGTGGGTAGCTATGGAGGTAGGTGAGAGATCCATGGAAAAGTGGAGGGAGCCAAAAATTCAAACTAGAATGACTCAATTAGTAGCCTGATGACTCACTAACTTAAAACCCACCCTGATACCATGGTGAAATATTGAGAATTCATGCTATGGAGGATCACTAAAGAGCAGATAGACAATCATAATGAAGCATAAGCATTGACAAAGAAGAACAACTGATATGATCCAAGCATAATGCAAGTACAACTGATGAGAATGACTCTAACTGAATGAGTGTGGGGATGAGTGCCTTTTAGAGTCTTATAGTAGGTGGTATTGGTAGGTGGAGAAAAGTGGAAAGGGACCATGGTAATCACCAATCGTGGTTTTAATAAACCATGCATACATGACCTAGTCTAAGGCTTTATTTGCAGTATGTTTCTTTGCCTTATTTGTTCCATACAAAGAGGCTATGGTGGATGTGATTGCACATTTCTCAACAAAGAAACCCTAGTGACAAACCCCATAACATTCCATGGGTGTGCCGGGCAACATCGCTTAGATTTGTCTCTCAATGGACTGCTAAAAACATGCCTAGATAGCGGCATGTTACATCCACCTTAGCATAGACAAAGGTAATTCACATATAATTGAAAGTAACATAAAATTTCAAATTTTCAAAAGTTTCTTCTTTTTTCCAAAATGCAAAAATTAGTCCATAGCTCTTAAGTTGTGAATTGGCCCTAATTAAGAGTCTAGAGGTTAGTACTTAGAATAGATTGCCTAATGCTCATAATTTAATGTCTCATATCTAGATTGTTTGTGGTTAATGGCACAATATCTTTTTATCAAAAGATGAGCCAAAAAAATACGCAAAGGCTCGAGTTGAGCTCAACTTGCCACATTACATTTTGAAATGTTCTATGTGTTCTCATCTTGAGTTAGCTAGGTCTATCTTAAACCTATCTTATACCTTTTATTCTCATTCTTTAGAAGAAAGTGCCACAGTAGGCTTCTTCTTATTGCTCCATGAGATAGCACTTGAGCCAAGGGAGAAAACATATCCGATAGGAGATCATCTTGAATCCACATCACGTATCCAATCTATGTCACTTCATCCGAATGAAGAAGGTTCCCCCTCTGACAACTTAATCACCCCAAAAGAAATCTGAGGAGATGGGGAAGGGGTAGAAATAAAATTGATGATGAGGTAGAAGAAGGAGCCATCAAGGATTGAAGAGAAGAAGGAGAGGAGATAGGGGAGTAGAGGAAGGAGGGGGAGGATTTCTTTCTCATTATATTATTCCGAGGCTTCTAGTCCCCAATTGGCATTGATGACATCTCCTAAGCACATGCTAATCCTACCCTCTCTCTCTGCATCCAACAAGCTGGATGGGATGAGGTATCCTCTATGGTCGTGCCACATTGAGTGTCTCCTCAACAAATGTGACCTTCAAGATTTTGTTGTTTAGATACATTCTTTTTCAAAGAGATAAGTTCTAATAGCTGCATAAAATCTTTAGGATGTACAATGGAAAATTGACCTTGTCTCTTGAAAAATTGGCATGAGGAATTATGAATTTTGGAAACCTGAGATTTTGTGTACTTGCGTAAGCTCTCAATCATCTTCCCTTTAGCTTGGGTTACAAAGTCATCTTTTGTACAAAACTAGCTACAACACATTGAAATACCTATAAGCAGCTCACATAAAAGTTATTTGAATCAACAAGCATAAAAGGTTAGCAATGTTCTTTGTTTGATTCCCATAATCTTCTAACATAGTAGGCTTGCACAAGTTGATAGTTTTGTTATCAACTTGAAAAGAGGATGGCCCTATATTGGATCTTTCCATATACCCGAGCCTATGTCTTTGTTGTATAGCCCCAAACTCTTAGCATACCCACTTGTACTTTGATTTATAATACACCTATATTAGAAATTGGTTGGAATGATTTTCAATTGCAAAAATACGACATTGTTCCTTTGCAAGAACTATGGGATTATAGGACTAGAATTGTAGTTCCTCTACAAGAGTTGTAGTTATTATTGAGTTGTAAGGAATTTTTCAATGGGAGGATTCTTTATAGTACTTTGGAAGAGATTAAGTTTTATTTTTGGAAATGTTTAATGATTCAGTTGTTGTAGGCTTTGAATGTTTTCATTAACTGTAATTAAGGTCATGCTCATGTAGTTCCTCATCAACAAGATTTGCAAGGTTTAGTAATCTTTGAAAAGGAATTTTGGGAACATCAATTTAAAACTTCATTTTGTGCTAGCCATGGCACAGATAAGGGCAAAGGAGGCACCAAGTCTCCCCATCAAGTGCCTATGTCTAGCATGAGGATGATGATGATGATGATCTCAAATGGAGTGATAGCCCACTTGAGATTCTTGCTAGCAAGTGAGATAATGTGGTAACTCCTTAGTCTACCACATGCAATCAGACATCTCCCAACAACGAGACTACACCATTTGTGGATTGTGCATTGTATTTGGATACTCATGATCTAAACACAAGGCAATGGTTAATGCAAATAAGGTTGTTGCAATATGTTGAGCTTCCATGGGCTCAATGTGCCAATAATGTACATGCTACACCTTATATTGAAATCATTCAAAAAATAGAGAGAGTGGGTAGTAAATTTCAATTTACACAGCTCCGAAGGGTGAGTTTTTCCATATAGATTTCAATGATAGCCAAGCATTGGCATTGTATAGAAGAGGCTATGCAGACCAAGTTTATAGCAATATCATTATATGCTTAGGCAATAGGATCCTCTGGTAAAGCAACATGTTTGATGGTTTATGGAGCTCTTTATTTTGTTTATCAAGACTGATAGTGTCACTAGAGATACCTATGGCATAATTTTGTTTGTAGAGTTGTGCCAAACTAGGCCGGTACTCTTCATAACAAATTCATGCTAGAGATTTATGTTCCAAGTGTCAACCACGTGTAACAAAAGAGCATAGCTAATCCATTACTAATAGCATTGTATACTAAGGTTATGGAGCATGCATCTATTAGAAGAAAGAATTTATGGGAGGATTATGAAAATGTAATGCGTGGTTCTCATAAAAAGAGTTTTGAACATGCAAAATGTACTCATAAGGATGCCACCCTTAACCTTTCATACAAGTAGAAAAGTGACTCATTAAAAGGCATGGAAGTGGACCTTGAAGGTTCTATTGTTTTATTGGAGGATTTATAAGAGATGAAAAGTTCTTTGACTGAGCAGATGTGTTCAATAGTAGAGCTGATAGACAATAGGATGTTGCAAGTTATTGCTAGACCTTATTGTCTTGTGAGGACACAAAAATCGTGCATGAAGAGGTGCTTAAAGGGGGGATTAATAAGGTTATAAAACCTTAATATTGAAACTAAAAGAAATTGAAACAAGTTAACAAAGTGGCTGACAAACTAATCGATCACACTGACTT
Source organism: Lygodium microphyllum (assembly GCF_053477565.2). Classification (NCBI taxonomy): domain Eukaryota; kingdom Viridiplantae; phylum Streptophyta; class Polypodiopsida; order Schizaeales; family Lygodiaceae; genus Lygodium; species Lygodium microphyllum. The sequence goes on from NC_141162.1 coordinate 76,221,270, forward strand.
CATAATCAAGCACCATCACCCCTTCATTATCTATTACGATGCCATCTTCATTCTGAACAATGAATACTATATGATACACACCACACAAATGATCCTAGAAATCATCACTTCCAATAGAGAGTAATATGCACCACTGCACAACAAACTCCAAGATGACTTCAACAACCAATATCACACTTAATAGCATTCGAACTAAGGCTTAAGGCTTATAAAAGCCTTAGATTAGGCTAGCTAAGTGATTGGTTTTGTTCTTTTACCCTACGCTAGTTTGCTGAATCAAATTGAGAGAGAGAGAGAGAGAGAGAGAGAGAGAGAGAGAGAGAGAGAGAGAGAGAGAGAGAGAGAGAGAGAGAGAGAGAGAGAGAGAGAGAGTGTGTGTGTGTGTGTGTGTGTAGAGGGAGCTCACACTCAACCACCAAGACCCACAGACCACTTATTGTTTCAAGTGTTTCAAGCGAGCTCTAATGGCTATCTCTCACATAGCGGATGCCCCTTTGAACGTACGAGTGTAGTGAGCTTACCTCGATGCCGAAGTGAGTTGCCTCCTTCCTTGTACACATCGGTAGCTCCACGATCCTAGATGCTAGCTCAAGCATCCTCAAGCCTCCTTCATCGAGCTCCATCCACCACAGCCGCGTGCGCACGAGAATAGAGAAGAGAAGAAGAGAAGAGGAGATGGTGAAGAGCTTCACCCTCTTAATCCCTCACTCCCACACACTCACTCCCTCTCTCAAGAGCATACACACAAGCATGGTGAAGAGAAGGAGAAAAGAAGAGAGGACTCTTGTTAGTGACACACCAAAGAATGAGCTTCCATTCACTTTTTGAACTTTATATACAAAACCCTAAACTCCCATGAGCACCCATCCCTTTTTACATGACCGGCCATTGTGGCAAGGTCCTTTTTTCCCATTTCCCTCTTCTTTCCTAATGCCTTAAGCCTACACCTGTCTATTCTTTTACAAATGGCGCAGGAGGGAGCCTAGCACTCTTTTACAAGAGTTTTTAGAGTTTTTTGAGGTGCCTTCCATTTAAAATTGAGCATTTTGCCTCATCTTAGCTTTAGGGGCCGCCTCTGCACCTTTGCTCTTTTTCTATCATTTTTCCACTCTTTGCTTCATATTTCCGCCATCTCGAACTGGGATTGAGCTTTTTGCCTCAGCTTAGCTTTAGGGGCCGCATATGCACCTTTGCTCTTTTTTTGTCATTTTTCTACTCTTTGCTTCATATATTTGCATCTCGAATTGGGGTTAACATTACCACCCTACAAGACGGGTGCCAATCCCATGGCACTTCGAGCTCTTTGTTGTGGAAGGGTGGTCAAGTGGCTAGTGGGGTGATGATAGGGCCACATCTGGACTCCGTTGATTGGGAAGCTTTGGTAATGATTTGGATGGAGAACTCAATGTATGTTGAGTGGATGATGGGGGCCTCTGAAGCTGGTGGTTTGCAGCATCTTGTTGCATATGAAAGGAGAAGGTGCTCTACCTGAGGGGAGTGTCTACCTCACTGTGTAGTGCTTTGTGCTCATGCTAGTGGAATGGGGAGCTGGGTCTAACCACAGGCAAGCCTGTGTGATGTCCCGCACTTGAGGACCCTGTTCGTACAAAGGGAGGTGCGGTGTGTGTAGCTTAGGGTGAGAGGTCTAACCATAAGCGAGTGTCACCTCCCTAGGTATGTCCTTCCCTTGAGGTGCCCTAAGCGTGAAGTGGGGAGTCGAAAAGGGCTAGGGGGTTAGGAACGGAGCTAGCCAACTGAGGCCACTGGACATGCCTAACTTGAGGACCCCTAGGTGTAGTGACTATGAGCTATGTGCTGCAACTTGTGTTTGGATGTGTCATGTGCTCCTTTCATTGTTATCTGTTTGTTGTCTTTATGTTTGGCCTTCTCTTTTTTTTTCACTGAGTTACATGATTCGGGCAATAGCTAATTGCTAGTTATCATCATCAGAATGTGGTGGGGAAGGGGATTTAATGGAGTGACTCAAAAATTTCCAGCTCTGCATGTGCCCCTTAAGGTTCAAGCAGACATAGAGAGACGTGGTAGAGGGGAAGGGGATTTAATGGAGTGACTCAGAAATTTCCAGCTTTGCATATACCCCTTAAGGTTCAAGCAGACATGGAGAGAGGTAGTAGAGGGGAAGGGGATTTAATGGAGTGACTCAAAAATTTCCAGCTCTGCATGTACCCCTTAAGGTTCAAGCAGACATGGAGAGAGGTGGTAGAGAGGAATGGGTGGTTACAACAAGTGAATTGGCAGTCACTCGTATCCTCAAGAATAGCTAGGCAGAAGGAAGGTAGAAGGTTGGATCGCATCATTAAGCAGGTTATTGCACATCTATCTATGGCATTAGGATTAAAAAAGAGTGGGGAGAGAACACGTTCTGTTGAGGTGGGATCCTTCTTAAGTAATATTTTTAATAGCCTAAGGTAGTTTCATGTGGTAATGAAGGCGAGATTAGGATAGGAGGAGAAAACAGCAATGAAGCAGATCATGGTAGCATCTAGGCTGTCTGAGGTGAAAGTGAGGGCTTGTGCTAAGGTAGTAGTACGGGGTTATATATGATGGGGAAGTCATAGCGACCATGCATGATTGTATCAAAATCTACTCCTACCCCTACGAGGATACACCATAAAGGTGGAGTTGTTTCTCTTAGAGGGGAGGGCATTACAAAAAGGCATCGAGAAGAACACATTGTCACCACAAATGCGTCTCCACCATAGTGGCTGGCACTCGTATCATCCAGGTAGAGACCGAGGCACTTCAAAAATCTTATTTTGCCAATACTCTGTATCCTCGGTGCCCCAGAGGGTGGGATTCTTCTCTCTTTCTTCCAGCCATTGTTGGCCTAGTCAGCTTCCAATGTCAATCACCTCTCACAAGTTAGCATGTTTCTTTCCTTTCTGCATTTAAGTGTAGACTGAGGTTTTCACAGTGGTGTGTTTTTTGTTATGTGTTTATGCGTTTGCTTTGATTTTGATTGGTTCTGATTTGGCTCACCTTACCCCCTCTCCTTCTGGATTTGAGAAGAATCCTTCCTAGGATTGAAGGCTAGTGGGCCAAGGACATTCAGTGTATGGATCGAGTATTTACTTTTGCATAAGCCAAGCATAGAAGTTTGGATTGTACTCCAACTGAGCTTCGCGGTCCAAATCAAAGGGTCGACTGTGTTGAGATATTTGCAATCACAACTATTGTAGCCTCTTTGTATGAGGTAGTTCTGGGCTTATGATATGCAGGCAGACTGAATCCCATATGCACAGAGAAGAAAACTATAGCCATCCAACAACTATAAAGCATTGTATTTGACTACCACTTTTCATGTAGAATGAATATAATATCACGATGCTTTGTACTTTCAGTTAAATGTCTTGTCTTTTTCAGTCCTACACAAGATTGTGTTTATGAGTCCAAGCTTTCATCTTGGAACCTAATTCACTTGTGTAATAGTTGTGGTCTTCAGTCAATGTCATCATGAGTTCATTCTTCTTCTTCCATCCACCATAGCTCACTGCCATGTCCTAGATCCCGCTCGTTTCAACATGGTATCAGAGCCCAGTCGGGCATGACATTGCTTCTCCAGCCTCTCTTGGTTCCTCTCAACCTCTATCTAGTTCACATCTAGCTCAGTGTGAGTGTATGACTCCAGCTTCTCACTTGAACCCCATAGCCACTGTTTGGCAACCATAGCCAGATAGGACATACAACACTTGGAGCTTCTATATCTTAGAATACAGGCCAAGTGAGCTCACACTTCCTTCTAAGGAATCATTCCTCATCTTCAGGCACATCTCCATGGCACATCACATCCCAACATTGGCATTGTTTCAACCCAGCACTGCACAAACACGTGATTATTGTCAGAAATATGGCGCATTTCAATTTTGCGCTTCCTGCTCTCTCTACATGATGTGAAGATGGCTGCCATGATAGGTTTTTGGTAGCGTATCACCTAAGCTTCCTTGCCATATAAAAAGCTCTTGAAATAGTTCAGCCTACAGTGCACACAGAAGAGAAAAACACGCCTGGGTCAGAAACCCTAATTCAGACTCCATAGCCAAAGCTCCAAATTTCATACTTTACACTTTCTCAAGCTCATTGAAGCTCCTACCACTCAAGTCTACTGCCTAACCAGATCAACAAATCAGTAAGGAGGAGAGATCTTGCATACTTGAAGCAAGCAACAAGACATTTGAGCTTAACATCTAATTCAAACATAGTACCTGCAGAGTGTGTTTTCACACAATCATGGCTTGTGTCTTTTGACACATAATAAGATCAACTCATTGTTAGTTGTGGGTACTAATTTCGGGTCATGTCAATGACAAGCAATAAGATTTCTATGTGGATACACTTCAGGAAGAGTAGCATGAATCATGTTGCTTATCAACACTATATGGAAGACTTGTTTGTCTTACTTGCAGAGAATGATGAAGTTGAGAGCATTCAAGTGCTATCATTATTTGTAGAAATGCCTCCTACCTTGAAGATAGTGCAAGATTTTGAAGTCATTTTTGCTGCCTCAAAGACAATGATACCTTTGCTTGAGGGGGACATGGACATAAAGACTAATATAACTGGTGCAAGCAAAGTCAATGAAGAAGCAGATCAAGAGGACCAAAAGATCAAAGAGAAAAAGAAGAAGAAGAAGAAGAAGCTTAAAAATCATGAAGACTCTGAAGTGACAAACAAAGTGAAGTACAATTATAGGAAGCTAGACAAGAAGAACTGCAATGAATCAAAGATCTATGTCAAAAGAAATGCTAAAACCCACAAGGGCCTCATGGTCCTTGATCCTAATTTTTACTGACTTTTTTAGCCTTGTATTGCCTAGCCCAAATGTCTTTATCATAAGCTTGTAAACTCCTCATGTAGCCATGTACTATAGCCTTTGTAAGGCCCCTGTTACAACCTCTAGATGACCATCATGTTTGTGGTAACCACACTTAGCCTTTTCTGCGATAGCCTTTGGTGTTTTGCCATGTTTATGGTGTGCCCACACTTTGCAGGTGTTACTTTCACTAAAGCCTCTACACACTTTGTACTTTCTGGTTGTGATTGAGGAGGACCAAGCCCTCCATAAAGAGCTCCACTTCTCAGCCACAAGCCCTCTTCTCTAATTCACTATAAATATGATGCATGGGAGAGGCACAAGGAAGCATAAGGAGACCCCAAGAGGCTACGAGAGAGAGGTAGAGAGAAGGATACCCTCCAAGAGATTGTGAGAGAGCTCTTGAGAGAGAGAGAGAGAGAGAGAGAGAGAGAGAGAGAGAGAGAGAGAGAGAGAAGAGTCACCCCGAGAGGCCACACAATTCCCTCTATCTCGATCCTCAACTTAACCATTTTCTCTTACACTCTCCCATCTTGAATCTATTCCACCTTCTTAATCTCTTGAGTCTACTTGTGGACGATGGCCCCCAAGCGAAGAATGTCGCATGCGGATGGTAATCCCACAACCATAAATGAAGATTCGGGCAAGGGCATCACTGTCAATCCAACTATGGTTCCGATCGTAAGTAATGCATTTCCAAATTGATAGATGCTTGCTTTGATTCTCGTATGAGATACATTAGGCCCCATACTATGATGCACGAGTATAGGTCATCGGAAATGATAAATTTCATCTCACCTACTTGGAAGATGGAGTTTGTGAAGTGTATATATCAAGGGAAGATAATTGCACCTGGTTACATATGACTTATTTGCTGGTAGAGCAATTACAAGGAAGAATCAGTCAAGGGTTATGAATGGCATAGTCGTCAAAAGAACGACATTAAAAGATTGTGCATACAAGTGCTAGATTAAAGCATAGTCAAGGGTTACAAAAGCATAATTACTAAAAGAATATGACATTGAGAATCATGAATAGAAAGTACTAGTTTAAAGTTTACATACTTCAAAAGTACTTAGCCTAAGAGCCCAAATATTAAGAAGAACTAGATTCTAGCTCAATGCAAGGCCTGTTGGAGTCTAATTACTTGAGATCATCTCACACTTATCTTATCAAGTATTTACACGTTATGCCTATAACATGTTTGATATATGAGGATAATTTTCTAGTTGCCTCATGACTTGACTAAGAGCTAGTACAAGAAATTAATCATAAGGGTTAAAACTAAGATGTCTTGAGATCCATTGGATAACGATGACTTTTGCCAATCCAAATTCAGGGTTGGGTTATCAATCAAGGTAAGTGACCTATAGAACTTACATCATGAATAGTGCTTGAACCCTTAACATATGCCCTAGGCGAAGGAAGGAAGTGTTAAGAAACATTTTTGCATAGTATTGCTCTTAGATCCCAAGGGGGAGAGCAAATATACGATGGAAATGTTATACCGTCTATTCTTGCATTGTTTGGAAAGAATGCAATTGGTTTTGTTGGTTGATCGAACAACATCCTAAATGCTTTTGCATTCAAGTGGTTGTTAGTTGTTGTTTGGATAATTATTCCAAGTGCTTGTGATTTATGGTAAATGCATGGCAAGGGTTTGTGATGACAAGTCGCCATGGGAATAAAGGAATGTTTTCCTAGAAACTGATATTAGGGATGAATGCCATGTTTGTGCTTGATTCTTAAAGGATTTAATTAAGGAAGGATATATTGCATAGGTGGATCACCTCCATGATCGCACCATGGATTAACTCGAGAAGGCACTGCTCGATTCATGGGCCGAAGGTCAAGTGGTGAAAACTCCAACCACGGGAATGATGTTTCACTCCTAGATAGCTTGTGGGTCAGTTGGAGCTCTGGACACTCCTTGCTAGGTTTCGAATGGTGTTGAAGACCTCCGTGGCCCCCAACGTCTGGGCATGTTGGGAGATCCTATTCTAGATAAAGGATTGAATTTGTGGTGCCATGTGATTTGGACCAGTTACTTCTGGGGGGCAGAAGGGATACTTTTGTTGGACAGAAGCGATACATAATTTCTCTTGTATGGGCGGGAGACAAAGATTAACTTAAAGATAAGTTAAGAAACTTGTTTGAATCTTGTTTGTCAAGAGATTGCTTTGCCTTGTTTTTGTGTCTGTGCTATAAGTTATACGAACCAACCATGTTCCCTAAACGGCTTAATTAATGAAGCTGACTTCAAGTGTCACACATAAATGTGGTGGGACCTAATTAAAAAACTAAAGCTATTAAGGGAAGTGGGGGGGCGGAACCCTCGACAGGTTCGCAGGGTGGTCCTAGAAAACTGGGAGGCTTCTCACAAGATTTTATCATCATTCGATCTTTAGGTATTGTTAGGTTAGAACCCGATTCATGTCGTTGTAGGGGACCAGAATGGGACTATGCCCTACGGGCAGAGAGGTTGAGTGGCACATCCCTCTCATTTCCCATTCTCTTTGAACCAAGTGTGGCATAAGTCTGCTTCGGGCAGAGAGGTTGAGTGGCACATCCCTCTCGTTCCCCATTCTCTTTGAACCAAGTGCGGCATAAGTCTGCTTCGGCTTGGGTATCTCTGCATAAAGTAGGATGTCCAAGATCCGATGTTAGAATGCTATTAGGAGACCTTTTCAAGTCGATCCTAGTGGGTTTGGCCGTAAACATTCTGTTGCGAGGTGGATTCAAGAAACCCTAGGAAACAAAACCTAGAATATTCCATGGGAGTGCCGGGCAGCGACACTTAGATTTGTTCTCGATAGACCGCTAAATGCGTGCCTAGACAGCCGATGGGCGGGCACCTCACAGTTCGTATCAGAGCGAAACTCCATAATGATGCGTGATTGATTAATGTATGGTTCATAGACATATCCTAAATAGAATAACCTAAATGGTTATGGCTTGATTGTTAGGTACCTCCTACACCCACAAATGCTAACTTGCAAGAGAAGAAATTTCTTCGCAAGCAAATTAAGGCACCTGAGTTTGATGTAGAAGGAATAGATGTCGCGACTGAGGCGGAGATATGAATTGAGTCAATGAGTGATTATTCCTTTGCTTTGGGAACTACTTCTACCAATCAAGGAATGATAGCCAATAGTTGACCAACCTCAATTATGGTGGAAGCAATGGTGCAAGGATCAAGGTATTTTCGAAGCCACTGTCACTTCGGCTCAGCTAAAAGATGCTGTACGCGGACGATACCTTCTGCCAACCTACGAAACTTTGAGGATGAATGAATTTTTCAAGCTCAAGTAGCTAAAATTAACCTTGGAAGATTACTACTCAAAGTTTGTAACCCTACTAAAATATGAGTCACCTATGGATATTGCGCAGCAAGTATCTAAGTTTTGCCATGTCCTGAACAGTCCTATGAACCATCGTCTTGAAGCAATGCATCCAACGGACTTGCAAGATGCATTACTTTGAGCGAATCCAATCATCAAAGAAGTTAAATCAGGCAATTGTAACAAAGATAATTTTCGAGATCAGGACAAAGATGCGACTCGGTGAGATAGGCCATATCTGTAGGAGATGTCCCTACCGTCAATGTTTCCATTGCAATGAGCTAGGACATGTCCGAGCAGACTGCCTTGACTTAAGTCTAGAAGATACGGAGCCTCCAAGAAAACGAAAGAAAACGACTCGGTGAGATAGGCCATATCTGTAGGAGATGTCCCTACCGTCAATGTTTCCATTGCAATGAGCTAGGACATGTCCAAGCAGACTGCCTTGACTTAAGTCTAGAAGATACGGAGCCTCCAAGAAAACGAAGCTACATAAGTGCAGTCTTCGGATATATAGAGGAATCAGATGAAGACGAAGACTTAGAACCTACTACACCACTTCAGGATTATTAGAAATCCTAGAAATTTTGTCGATATGAAATACAACTTGTATTAGAATAAACTTTGCTCTTGTAACTACAGTTGACTTGAGTAATATGAGTTGTATCTATTTTAAGACTAGAACTTGCAAATAATTAGAGATACTCTCGCAAGGAATGACAGTTATAATGTGCAATTAATTTCTCTTAAGTCGTTTCTTCTCAACTAATATGGATTGGGAGTTACCAAAATGTTGAAGCTTGGAAGTATTATTTAGTATTACAAGCAAAGCCAATTGTCCATGGAGCTCAGTCCCGAACTAAGGACAGGACAATCTGGGAATGTAGTTTCCAAGATAAAGGACCACTCCAATCTGCTAAAAGAATCCTAGGACACTTTGATCTAAACAAGAAAATCTTACCAAGGACTACCAAAAATCTTGTGACCACATGTGATAAAATTCCACGATGTTTTTATTGCAAGGAGTTAGGTCATTTCAAAAAAGGGAATGTCCAAAGCACCCTAAACACCGATGCTCCGAGTGCCACAACACTGGACATAACTACATCCATTGTCCCAACAGAACTCGAAGAGAACTTGAGCTTACAAGAAATGAAGTTGTACAAGCTCCAGTGATCTAGAATATACCAAGTGCTTAGGAAAAACCTAGAAGATATCCATGAGATGTAACTACAATAAATTTTCTCTTGTAATCAAGACTCGGATATATCAAATACAATAGATTGTTTTGTTTTAAAAGGCCGCATGTCTGTGAGTGATCAGAGTAGCGCGGTGAAAGCATGGTGGACCCATAACCCACAGGTTCCAAAATGATACCCCTTGTTTCTCGCGAGATGAGGACATGTCGAATTTCTCTAAGGGGAGGAGGATGTAATATTTCCACACAATAAAAGTTAGTTGGTTGGTTTGAAAGTTAGTTCGTCAATTAATAAGTTAGTAAGATTACTAACTAAAGACTAACTAGGGTAAAAACTAACTAACATTAATAACTAATAATTTTTATTTAATTAAAAATATTCTATTTAGAAAAATCAAGAGTCGTAAATACGATATTTTTCTCGGATTGACAAGAATCGTAGCCACCCATTACGCAAGTTACAATGCGAATGAGACTTATGAGCTATATTAATCACTAGTATTAATGTGTATAGTTGGGATGGTCCAAAAATATTAGATTTTGGATAAAACTAGTTTATTTTAGATATTATCTAAAAATATATATGGAGATTTTTAGAACTGGATGTCATTTAAAGAAAAAGACAATTGATATTTTAGTTAGTTTTGGAGATTTTATAAAAAGAAAAAAATAAAGAGAGGATTTGCAAAATCGCGCGCGCCACGATCACAGTCCACAGATAGAAAACAACACTTCGAACAGAGAAAAGAATAAGGAGTGAACTAAGGGCTTTCTAATCAAGTGTCTTGGGATTTTACCCCCCTTTCGGAGCCAATGGAACCATTAGTTTTATGATCTGAGCATTAGATCACTGATCTTTCCAAGATCCCCCTCCACAAAAAGCTCCACTTCTCAGCCACAAGCCCTCTTCTCTAATTCACTATAAATATGATGCATGGAGAGGCACAAGGAAGCATAAGGAGACCCCCAGAGGGTGCGAGAGAGAGGTAGAGAGAGGGATACCCTCCAAGAGATTGTGAGAGAGCTCTTGAAAGAGAGAGAGTGTGTGTGTGAGAGAGAGAGAGAGAGAGAAGAGTCACCCTGAGAGGCCACACAATTCCCTCTATCTCGATCCTCGACTTAACCATCTTCTCTTACACTCTCCAATCTTGAATCTATTCCACCTTCTTAATCTCTTGAGTCTACTTGCGGATGATGGCCCCCAAGCGAAGAATGTCGCATGCGGATGGTAATCCCATAACCAGAAATGAAGCTTCGGGCAAGGGCATCATTGTCAATCCAACTACGGTTCCGGTCGTAAGTAATGTATTTTCAAATTGATAGATGCTTGCTTTGATTCTCGTATGAGATATATTAGGCCCCATACTATGATGCACGAGTATAGGTCATCGGAAAGGATAAATTTCATCTCACCTACTCGGAAGATGGAGTTTGTGAAGTGTATATATCAAGGGAAGATAATTGCACCTAGTTACATATGACTTATTTGCTGGTAGAGCAATTACAAGGAAGAATCAGTCAAGGGTTATGAATGGCATAGTCGTCAAAAGAATGACATTAAAAGATTGTGCATACGAGTGCTAGATTAAAGCATAGTCAAGGGTTACAAATAGCATAATTACTAAAAGAATATGACATTGAGAATCATGAATAGAAAATACTAGTTTAAAGTTTACATACTTCAAAAGTACTTAGCCTAAGAGCCCAAATATTAAGAAGAACTAGATTCTAGCTCAATGCAAGGCCTGTTGGAGTCGAATTACTTGAGATCATCTCGCAGTTATCTTATCAAGTATTTACACGTTATGCCTATAATATGTTTGATATATGGGGATAATTTTCTAGTTGCCTCATGACTTGACTAAGAGCTAGTACAAGAAATTAATCATAAGGGTTAAAACTAAGATGTCTTGAGATCCGTCGGATAACGATGACTTTTGCCAATCCAAATTCAGGGTTGGGTTATCAATCAAGGTAGGTGACCTATATAACTTACATCATGAATAGTGTTTGAACCCTTAACATATGCCCTAGCCGAAGGAAGGAAGTGTTAAGAAACATTTTTGCATAGTATTGCTCTTAGATCCCAAGGGGGAGAGCAAATATACGATGGAAATGTTATACCGTCTATTCTTGCATTGTTTGGAAAGAATGCAATTGGTTTTGTTGGTTGATCGAACAACATCCTAAATGCTTTTACATTCAACTGGTTGTTAGTTGTTGTTTGGATAATTGTTCCAAGTGCTTGTGATTTATGGTAAATGCATGGCAAGGGTTTGTGATGACAAGTTGCGATGGGAATAAAGGAATGTTTTCCTAGAAACTGATATTAGGATTGAATGCCATGTTTGTACTTGATTCTTAAATTATTTAATTAAGGAAGGATATATTGCACGGGTGGATCACCTCCATGATCGCACAGTAGATTAACCCGATAAGGCACTGCTTGATTCATGGGTCAAAGGTCGAGTAGTGAAAAGTCCAACCACACTAGAATGATGTTTCACTCCTAGACAGCTTGCGGGTCAGTTGGAGCTCTGGACACTCCTTGCTAGGTCTAGAATGGTGTTGAAGACCTCCGTGGCCCCCAACGTCTAGGCATGTTGGGAGATCCTATTCTAGATAAAGGATTGAATTTGTGGTGCCATGTGATTTGGACCAGTTGCTTCTGCAGGGTAGAAGGGATACTTCTGTTGGAAAAAGCGATACATAATTTCTCTTGTATACGCGGGAGACAAATATTAACTTAAAGATAAGTTAAGAAACTTTTTTGAATCATGTTTGTCAATAGATTGCTTTGCCCTGTTTTTGTGTCTGTGCTATAAGTTATGTGAATGAACCATGTTCCCTAAAAGGCTTAATTAATGAGGTTGACTTTAAGTGTCACACATAAATGTGGTAGGACCTAATTAAAAAACTAAATCTATTAAGGGAAGTGGGTGGGCGGAACCCCCGACGGGTCCATCCTACGACAGGGTGGTCCTAGAAAACTGGGAGGCTTCTCACAAGATTTTATTGTCATTCGACCTTTAGGTGTTGTTAGGTTAGAACCCGATTCATGTCGTTTTATGGAACCGGAATGGGACTATGCCCTATGGGCAGAGAGGTTGAGCGGCGCATCCCTCTCATTTCCCATTCTCTTTGAACCAAGTGCGTCATGAGTCTACTTCGGCTTGGGTATCTTTGTGTAAAGTAGGATGTCCAAGGTCCGACGTTAGAATGATATTAGGAGACATTTTCAAGTCGATCCTAGTGGATTCGGTCGTAAACATTCTGTTGCGAGGCGGATTCAAGAAACCTACATCATTGCACCGCGGATTAACCCAAGAGGACACTGCTCGATTCATGGGCCGAAGGTCGAGTGGTGAAAAGGTCAACCACGGGAATGATTTTTTGCTCCTAGACAGCTTGTGGGTCAGTTGGAGCTCTGGACATTCCTTGCTAGGTCTAGAATGGAGTTGAAGACCTCTGTGGCCCCCAACGTCTGGGTAGGTTGGGAGATCCTATTCTAGATAAAGGATTGAATTTGTGGCTCCATGTGATTTGGACCAGTTACTTCTGTAGGGCAGAAGGAATACTTGTGTTGGACAGAAGCGATACATAATTTCTCCTGTATGGGTGAGAGACAAAGATTAACTTGAAGATAGGTTAAGAAACTTGTTTGAATCTTGTTTGTCAATAGATTGCTTTGCCCTATTTTTGTGTCTGTGCTATAAGTTATGCGAACGAACCCTGTTCCCTAAAAGGCTTAATTAATGAATCTGACTTTAAGTGGCACACATAAATGTGGTATGACCTAATTTAAAAACTAAAGCTATTAAGGGACGTGGGTGGGCAGAACCCCAGACGGGTCTGTCCTATGGGACGGTGGTCTCTGAAAACTAGGAGGCTTCTCACAAGATTTTATCGTCATCATTTGACCTTTAGGTATTGTTAGGTTAGAACCCGATTCATATCATTTTAGGGGACCGGAATGGGACTATGCCCTACGGGAAGAGAGGGTGAGCGGCGCATCCCTCTCCTTTCCCATTCTCTTTGAACCAAGTGCACTATGAGTCTACTTTGGCTTGGGTATCTCTGCGTAAAGTAGGATGTCCAAGATTTGACATTAGAATGTTGTTAGGAGACCTTGGCCATTAGGATCCCAAATTTCAGGTCGATCCTAGTGGATTTGACCGTAAACATTCCGTTGCGAGGCGGATTCGAGAAACCCTAGGTGACAAAACCTAGAATATTCCATGGGAGTGCCGGGCAGCGACGCTTAGATTCGTTCTCAATAGACCACTAAATGCGAGCCTAGACCGCCGATGGGCGAGCACCTCACAGTTGGTATCAGAGCGAAACTCCATAATGATGCGTGATTGATTAATGTATGGTTCATAGACATATCCTAAATAGAATAACCTAAATGGTTATGGCTTGATTGTTAGGCACCTCCTACACCCACAAATGCTAACATGCAAGAGAAGAAATTTCTTCTCAAGCAAATTAAGGCACCTGAGTTTGATGTAGAAGAAATAGATGTCGCGGCTGAGACGGAGATATGAATTGAGTCAATGAGTGATTATTTCTTTGCTTTGCAAACTACTTCTACCAATCAAGCAATGATAGCCAATAGTTGACCAACCTCTATTATGGTGGAAACAATGGTGCAAGGATCAATGTATTTTCGAAGCCACTGTCACTTGGGCTCAGCTGAAAGATGCCGTACGCGGATGATACCTTCCGCCAACCTATCAAACTTTGAGGATGAATGCATTTTTCAAGCTCGAGCAGCAGCTGGAATTAACCTTGGAAGTTTACTACTCAAAGTTTGTAACCCTACTAAAATATGAGTCACCTATGGATATTGCGCAGCAAGTATCCAAGTTTTGCCATGGCCTCTGAAAACTCCTCTGAACCACCATCTTGAAGCAATGCATCCAACGGACTTGCAAGATGCATCACTTTGAGTGAATCCAATCATCCAAGAACTTAAATCATGCAATTGTAACAAAGATCATTTCAGAGATCAGGACAAGAGATGTGACTCGGTGAGATAGGCCACATCTGTAGGAGATGTCCCTACCATCAATGTTTCCATTGCAATGAGCTAGGACATGTCCAAGCAGACTACCTTAACTTAAGTCTAGAAGATACGGAGCCTCCAAGAAAACGAAGCGACATAAGTGCAGTCTTCGAATATATAGAGGAATCAGATGAAGACAAAGACTTAGAACCTATTACACCACTTTAGGATTATTAGAAATCCTAGAAATTTTGTCGATATGAAATACAACTTGTCTTGGAATAAACTTTACTCTTGTAACTACAGTTAATTTGAGTAATATGAGTTGCATCTATTTTGAGCCTAGAACTTGCAAATGATTAGAGATAATATCGCAAGGAATGATAGTTATAACGTGCAATGAATTTCTCTTGAGTCGTTTCTTCTCAACTAATATGGATTGAGAGTTACCAGAATGTCAAAGCTTGGAATTATTGTTTAGTATTACAAGCAAAGCCAATTGTCCATGGAGCTCAGTCCCGAACTAAGGACATGACAATCTGGGAATGTAGTTTCCAAGATAAAGGACCACTCCAATCTGCTAAAAGAATCCTAGGACACTTTAGTCTAAAGAAGAAAATCCTACCAAGGACAACCAAGAATCTTGTGACCACATGTGATAAAATTCCAGATGTTTTTATTGTAAGGAGTTAGGTCATTTCAAAAGGGAATGTCCAAAGCACCCTAAACACCAATGCTCTGAGTTCCACAACACTAGACATAATTACATCCATTGTCCCAACAAAACTCGAAGAGAGCTTGAGCTTACAAGAAATGAAGTTGTACAAGCTCCAGTGATCTAGAATATGCCATGTGCTTAGGAAAAACCTAGAAGATATCCATGAGATGTAACTACAATAAATTTTCTCTTGTAATCAAGACTCGGATATATCAAATACAATAGATTGTTTTTTTTTCAAAAGGCCGCATGTCTCTGAGTGATCAGAGTAGCGCGGCGAAAGCATGGTAGGCCCATAACCCACAGGTTCCAAAATGATACCCCTTGTTTCTCGCGAGATGAGGACATGTCGAATTTCTCTAAGGCGAGGAGGATGTAATATTTCCACACAATAAAAATTAGTTGGTTAGTTTGAAAGTTAGTTAGTCCATTAATAAGTAAGTAAGATTACTAACTAAAGACTAACTAAGGTAAAACTAACTAACATCAATAACTAATAATTTTTATTTAATTAAAAATATTTTATTTTAAAAAAATCAAGAGTCGTAAATCTGATATTTTTTTCGGATTGACAAGAACCGTAGCCACCCTTTATGCAAGTTACAATGTGAATGAGACTTATTTTTAGATATTATCCAAAAAAATATATGGAGATTTTTAGAACTGGATGTCATTTAAAAAAAAAAAGACAAGTGATATGTTAGTTAGTTTTGGAGATTTTATAAAAAGAAAAACATAAAGAGAGGATTTGCGAAATTGAGCATACCGCGATCGCAGTCCACAGATAGAAAATAGCACTCTGAACAGAGAAAAGAATAAGGAGTGAACTAAGGACTTTCTAATCAAGTGTCTTGGGGTTTTACCCCCCTTTCGGAGCCAATGGAACTATCAGATTTATGATCTAAGTATCACATCACTGATATTTCCAAGATCCCCCTCCATAAAGAGCTCCACTTCTCAGCCACAAGCCCTCTTCTCTAATTCACTATAAATATGAGGCATGGGAGATGCACAAGGAAGCATAAGGAGACCCTGAGAGGCTGCGAGAGAGAGGTAGAGAGAAGGATACCCTCCAAGAGATTGTGAGAGAGCTCTTAAAAGAGAGAGAGTGTGTGTATAAGAGAGAGAGAGAGAGAGAGAGAGAGAGAGAGAGAGAGAGAGAGAGAGAGAGAGAGAGAGAGAGAGAGAGAGAGAGAGAGAGAGAGAGAGAGAAGACTCACCCCGAGAGGCCACACAATTCCCTCTATCTCGATCCTCAACTTAACCATCTTCTCTTTCACTCTCCCATCTTGAATCTATTCCACCTTCTTAATCTCTTGAGTCTACTTGCGGATAATGGCCCCCAAGCAAAGAATGTCGCATGCGGATGGTAATCCCACAACCAGAAATGAGGATTCAGACAAGGGCATCACTGTCAATCCAACTATGGTTCCGGTCGTAAGTAATGTATTTTCAAATTGATAGATGCTTGCTTTGATTCTCGTATGAGATACATTAGGCCCCATACTATGATGCACCAGTATAGGTCATTGGAAAGGATAAATTTCATCTCACCTACTCAGAAGATGGAGTTTGTGAAGTGCATATATCAAGGGAAGATAATTGCACCTAGTTACATATGACTTATTTGCTGGTAGAGCAATTACAAGGAAGAATCAGTCAAGGGTTATGAATGGCATAGTCGTCAAAAGAACGACATTAAAAGATTGTGCATACAAGTGCTAGATTAAAGCATAGTCAAGGGCTACAAATAGCATAATTACTAAAAGAATATGACATTGAGAATCATGAATAGAAAATCCTAGTTTAAAGTTTACATACTTCAAAAGTACTTAGCCTAAGAGCCCAAATATTAAAAAGAACTAGATTCTAGCTCAATGCAAGGCCTGTTGGAGTCGAATTACTTGAGATCATCTCGCAGTTATCTTATCAAGTATTTACACGTTATGCCTATAATATGTTTGATATATGAGGATAATTTTCTAGTTGCCTCATGACTTGACTAAGAGCTAGTACAAGAAATTAATCATAAGGGTTAAAACTAAGATGTCTTGAGATCTGTCGGATAACGATGACTTTTGCCAATCCAAATTCAGGGTTGGGTTATCAATCAAGGTAAGTGATCTATAGAACTTACATCATGAATAGTGTTTGAACCCTTAACATATGCCCTAGCCGAAGGAAGGAAGTGTTAAGAAACATTTTTGCATAGTATTGCTCTTAGATCACAAGGGGGAGAGCAAATATACGATGGAAATGTTATATCGTCTATACTTGCATTGTTTGGAAAGAATGCAATTGGTTTTGTTGGTTGATCGAACAACATTCTAAATGCTTTTACATTCAACTGGTTGTTAGTTGTTGTTTGGATAATTATTCCAAGTGCTTGTGATTTATGGTAAATGCATGGCAAGGGTTTGTGATGACAAGTTGCGATGGGAATAAAGGAATGTTTTCCTAGAAACTGATATTAGGGTTGAATACCATGTTTGTGCCTGATTCTTAAAGGATTTAATTAAGGAAGCATATATTGCACGGGTGGATCACCTCCATGATCGCACTACGGATTAACCCGAGAGGGCAATGCTCGATTCATGGGCCAAAGGTCGAGTGGTGAAAAGGCCAACCACGGGAATGATGTTTCGCTCCTAGACAGCTTGCGGGTCAGTTGGAGCTCTAGACACTCCTTGCTAGGTCTAGAATGGATTTGAAGACCTCCGTTGGCCCCTAGCGTCTAGGCATGTTGGGAGATCCTATTCTAGATAAAGGATTGAATTTGTGGTGCCCTGTGATTTGGACCAGTTACTTCTGCACGAGGGCAAAAGGGATATTTGTATTGGACAGAAGCGATACATAATTTCTCCTGTATGGGTGGGAGACAAAGATTAACTTGAAGATAAGTTAAGAAACTTGTTTGAATCTTGTTTGTCAATAGATTACTTTGCCATGTTTTCGTGTCTGTGCTATAAGTTATGCGTACGAATCCTATTTCCTGAAAGGCTTAATTAATGAAGCTGACGTTAAGTGTCACACATAAATGTGGTAGGACCTAATTAAAAAACTAAAGCTACTAAGGGAAGTGGGTGGGCGGAACCCCCGACGGGTCCTTCCTATGGCAGGTTGGTCCATGAAAACTTGGAGGCTTCTCACAAGATTTTATCGTCATTCGACCTTTAGGTATTGTTAGGTTAGAACCCGATTCATGTCGTTTTAGGGGACCGGATTAGGACTATGCCCTACGGGCAGAGAGGTTGAGCGGTGCATCCCTCTCGTTTCCCATTCTCTTTGAACCAAGTGCGGCATGAGTCTACTTGGGCTTGGGTATCTCTGCGTAAAGTAGGATGTCCAAGATCCAATGTTAGAATGCTGTTAGGAGACCTTGGCCACTAGGAGCCCAAATTTTTGGTCGATCCTAGTGGGTTCGACCGTAAGTGTTCCATTGCGAGGCGGATTAGGAAAACCCTAGGTGACAAAACCCGGAATATTTCATGGGAGTGCCAGGCAGCGACGCTTAGATTCGTTCTCAATAGACTGCTAAATGCGTGCCTAGACAGCCAATTGGCTGACACCTCACAAAAATTGTAGCCATCCAACAACTATAAAGCATTGTGCTTGACTACCACTTTTCATGTAGAATGAATACAATATCATGATGCTTTGTACTTTCAGTTAAGTGTCTTGTCCAAGCTTCCATCTTGGAACATAATTCACTTGTCTAATAGTTGTGGTCTTTAGACAATGTCATCATAAGGTCATTCTTCTTCTTCCATCCACCATAGCTCATTGCCATGTCCTAGATCCCGCTCATTTCAAGAGACTGCCTACGTGTGTGATGTAAGTAAGGACATCTATTAGGAAGTCGCCAGAATCGATACGATTAGCAATATGTAACTCTTCCTCGATTGGGAGGCGATCAAGGTAAGGGTGTCCTTTGATGTGCTCTTCCATGGGTCGGCCATGAATAGTTGTTAACACCCTATACGAAGTTGGAGCGACATAAGTTGGGTCCAATGTCTTGATTCGCATCGCTGCTCAACGTTGGTCAATATTTGGCATCCTTTGAGTTCCCATTGCAATCGAAGAGCATATCAGTTTTGTAAGAACAGGGATTCGGTTTCAGCAAGTTGTTTCAACTCTTCGATTTCTTGGTCAGTGATAGCAACAGTAGCTCACTTATCGTATGATGTAATGAGATGTTGTTTGATAGCTTGCTCTGTAGATATCTCAGTGCTGAGCAACTCTTCAGCAGTTGAGTGGGGTGCTTTGATGAATGCAAATTCGAATGTGTCCCATGAATAAGGCATTGTATGAATGTGAATCACTAAGGGCTCTTGCAAGAGGTCCAAGTCCAAGCGGTCATAGCTCAAAGCCAATGACATGAATGTGGCATCTAAGAGTCTAAGGCAAGCAATCACGTCATCCCCTGTGTCTTTTGCTAGATCTCCGGCTAGTGTCAAGAATGATTTCTACTCATAGGAGGGTCTAAGGCCTGTGGGTGGTTGGGTTTGAGAGAACTAGAGAGTTTGGTAGCAGATGGTTGTGGGTTCGGTTGTTCTTGAGATTATAGTTGGGTCCCTTGCATAACGGACTGGGACTGGGACTACTAATGGGGCACTCCTACTTGCGGATGTGGCTTACTGAGTCTTGGTAGAGTTATGTGGTATTGGTTTGGGAGTAGCAAGCTGAGATTCGGACCATAGACTTGTTTGGTCTTCATGGGTACAATCAGTTGTGAGTCTATGGGCTTGGTGTCTCGAGGCTTATGCGGCTTTAGGCCTTGATATGTTGTATGGAAGGGTACAATTAAGCATGAGGGCGGTGTTTGATTGGTGCCTTTGGATGTTTTAGCCTTAGGGATCCATATCCAAGCATTACTCTCATAATAGCATTGTGCTTGCAATAGGGTCTTAAGAACCCATCGCGGCTTGAATGTATGTCGCTGTTTGTAGCTTTGTCTTGGCCTCCTAGGTTTTGAAGTTCTGTTCTTAGCCCTGCAAAGGCATGGCCAATTGCTCCTCGGTGGCAAGCTCTAATGTTTAGGTATCCATCTGAACTAGGGTTCATGGGCATTGGCTTTGGACTTAGCACGTTGTTGGCTTAGAGGCTTGGCACATTGTAAGGGACACAACCCCCTCCTTAGACTTGACTGCAGGCATTTCTACCGGTGGCTTTGCAGATCTCGTAGGAGTTGCATAGCCCTTACTGAAAGCTGCTACTATGTGGAAATTGCCAATGACTAGGTGGATACGCTGCGACTCATAATCGACATTGCAGTGAGCTTGATTTTTAAAGATTCAACCCAGCAACGACTCCGTACCTGCATCTTTACTATTTGGTGACACATAAAAGATCATTGGTATGCTCTCAGACTCGATAGAAACTACGGCCCTGCACTTCCTTAAGAGTGCATATGATTAGCCCCCACATGGGCTTAGTTCAGTGGTAGTGGGATGTAATTATGGTTTGCCAATGTGGGTCCAATGATCGTGGGTTAAGACATTGAAGTCTTCTCCCTCATCGATCAAGACATTGAAAGAGTGTGTCTCCTTGGCAGTGACCATGATGTGGAGGTAAGCAAGCTCTACAGCTTCCTCATCTTCATCGTCAATCTTCGTGATTGTGGCTACTCGTACTTTGATAGGAGGTTCTAACATTGGTGGTTCATACAGAGGATGCATCGGAGGGTAGTACTTCTTGATGCAATTGCCATTGAAGAAGCCTATGCCCTCGCCTTCTAGAGTCTTGAGTTTGACATTACCAGTTTGGCTGATGGCACGAACCTTGAAAGGCCCTAGACCTTTAAACTTCATTTTCTTTTATGTCCTTTAATGGTGTACAAGAGCACTAAGTCTCCCTGTTCAAAGTTGTGTTGCTTGACATGCTTGTCAAACCAGCTTTTGCGTCGTGCTTTCTCGCATATGAGCGCATGGGTAGCTAGAAGTCTAGTTTCCAAGAGGTGCTTGAGTTCAACTAGACGTTCCATCCATGCCTCCTTCCCTTCCCATTGTTCGCATGAAGTGTGATCCTCAGGCTAGGAACAAAGAACTCTACAGGTAGAATCACTTCAGTTCCATAAATCAACCTAAAAGGCATCTGGCCTATAGCTGTTTTATAGGCTGTGCGGTAAGCCCGCAAGGCTGCCATCAAATTGTTATCCCAGTCATTGTGCGAAACAAAGACTACCTTTGTCAAGACATTTACTAGAATTTTATTTGTGGATTCCGCATAGCCATTTACTTGAGGGTAGTATGGCGAGGATTTCCGATGGATAATTAGAAAGGTGGATAGAAGATGTGCAATCACTTCATTAATGAAATGCGTGCCCTGGTCGCTAACCAATTCGATGGGGCAGCCAAATCGTGAGATTACTTGCTCCCATAGGAACTTGGCAATCATTCTAGCATCATTCTTTCTTGTAGCTCTTGCTTCTACCCATTTCGTTAGATAGTCAGTGGTGGCTACAATGATGTACTTGGCGTGCGAGTATTGTGACGCAGGACTAATGGGTCCTATGAAGTCAATTCCCCATTTTTCGAAGGGTTGTCATGCAATTATTGGGGTTAGCTCCATCTGATCCTTGCGAATCAGGACATTTGTCCATTGACACTTGTCACAAGGCCTAACAAATCATGCCGCATCGTGAAAAAGCATGGGCCACCACAGTTGAGACTGTAGCACCTTTTAGACTGTCGTATCTCTGCTAAATTGTCCTCCAGCAATTCCGATGTGTGCCTCTGAGAGCGCATCATGCATCTCATGCTTGCATACACATCTACGCAACAATCCATCTTGCCCTAGCATATATAGTTGGCTTGCTATAAACTAATAGGGTTGGATCTTGAGGATAAGTCGCCTAAGTCAGCGGCTTTCTCTATCGATCGTTCAAGTAGTCTATGCTCAAGCACTTGGATTATGTCATCTGCCCAATATGGTGTCAAGTCAGCTCGAAATAAATCTCTCTCGCTGAACAGGCTAATCAAGTTTGCATCTGGCAACTCATCAACGATGCATTGTCCAGCGGCCTCTCCCGTGGGGATGTGTGACATGTGGTCAGTCATGTAGTGTTGCTTTCCTTTTCGTACAGCCACGAAGAAGTCAAATTCTAAAAGCAAAAGGAGCCATCGAGCTATGCGTCCTATAGCACAAGGTTTGTTTACTAAATATAACAAGGCTTGATGGTCCACAAAGAAAGTGAAAGGTGTGGCTAAAAATAATGCCAAAATTTCTTCAAGGAAAATACCATGGCCACACCTTCTCTTTCTGTCATCGAGTAGTTCATCTCGGTCTCAGTGAGTTGCCTGCTAGCAAAGCTCACTGGATAGTCGAGATTGTGTTTGCCAAGTTGGCACAACACTGCTCCCATAGCGAATTTCGAAGCATCAATATGCACATGGAAGGTAATGGTCCAATCTGGAGCTCGTAGAATTGGTGTTGTGGTCAGAGCCTTTTTCAATTCCTCATACGTGCGTTGGCATTCTTCAGTCCATTCGAATATAATCAATAGTTTGTACATATGTCTAGCAATCGATACATAATTTAGCACAAACCACTGATAATATCCCATATGACCTAAGAAGCATTGAACTCCCTTATAGTTGGTTGGGGGTGGAAGATCAACAATGACCCTGACTTTCGAAAAGTCCGTGGCAATGCCGTTCTTCGACACCATGTGCCCTAGGATGCATATGTGCTTTACCAAAAATTGGCACTTCAAGGGATTTAGAGCGAGAGGATATAGGTGACACCATTCAAATACAGCTCAGAGTTTATCTAAGTGTTCTCTCTCCAAGTCAAGTGAACACACAAGTCGTCTATGAAGAATTCTAACTCTTTCCTGAGCATGTCTTTAAATATAGTGCACATAAGGCATTGAAAGGTGGCTGGAGTGTTAGTCAACTAGAAGAGCATGACTATGTAGGCAAAGACCACCCATTCACTGGCGAATGCAGTCTTATGCCGATCGCCAGGATGCACATGCACCTGATTGTATCCACTGAAGCCGTCTAGAAAACTGTAGGCCTCTTTGCCCTCCACTCTCTCGAGTATGTGCTTGGTGTATGAAAATGGGTAGTTGTCCCTCTTAGTGGCAGCATTCACCTTCTTGTAATTCATGCACACTCTAATCTTTCCATTTTTCTTCATTACAATGACTATGGGTGACACCCAGTCTATGTGCTCAATTTTGTAGATGAATCCTACTCTCATTAGCTTGTCAATCTCTTCCTTGACCGCATGAGCGTGTTTTGGATTCATAGGATACGATCACTACTTGTGACTGGCATTGCATCTGGCGTCATGGGTATATTATGAGTCACTACACTCAGATCTACTCCCTCAAGCTCTTCTAAGGACCAAGCGAATACGTCTATATACTCTCACAAGAGAGCAACGAGACTTGTCTCCTCTTCCTCCGTCAAGTCATCGACAATAAAGACAAGTCGGGGTGTCTCCCTTTCCTGGGCTAGGTTCACCTCCTTGACTTTGGCAAGTCCCTCGATGGGTTCACTTGCTTGCCCTTGATGTTTGGCACCTAGCAGGATCACTACCCTATCACCCTTCTTGAACTTCATAAATCTCCTAGGGAGGTTCTCTGGTTTTTATTGTTCATCTGCTGGTGCGTCCTTAGGCTATTTTTCCATTTCTTCATTTAACCATCTACGCCTCAGGTGGATGGGTAGGTCCCCCTTGGTATGTCTAGTCTTGGGAGGCCTAGGTATTTCTGGGTCGCTCTCTCTGAACTCACTTCCGACTTAGAATCGAACTTCCCGTCCTCACTAGAAGAGGTAGTCTCTCCCGGTGGTCGCAACTCAGAGGGTGACTCTGTTCTAAGCATTGGCGTGGTACCTGGTTGGGTTAGGCCTGCTTGTTCAAAGTCTATGGCTCCTATATGTTCCAACCAAGCGTGGTCACAATCCACGTGCATGACCCCTCGCTCTATCATGAAGGTGTTCTTTCTCTGTGGCTTGGAGTCTGCTCGTATCTGTTCTATCTCTCGTCCTTCAGCATCGTATTCTATGGTATCTATCTCACCCTCACTCTCGTCACTAAAGGAGTGACAGTCTTCATATTCATCATCAAAAGTATATTCGTCTAACATCTCTCTCTTATGTATTGGTATGTCTCATGTCTTTGATAAGGGAACTAGGGCCCAATTGTACATGAGGTTTAGGTCATGCACCCTAGTCCATTGCCACCTAGGTTCATCTAAGAGATCTTGGAGTGGCTTGAAATTTGCTGTTGGATTGCTAGCTACCTTGCCAGTCAAATACTCTAAAATCTCATGGAGTTTCCTCTTGTTTTTTGACACTTGGAAAGTGACAGGATTGGGTCTTTTGTGAAGATTTCTTGCCATCATGCAGACCGGTACTACTGAGGGTGTACCCTTGGGCTTGCAGATCATTTTAATGGCCTGTTTGTACTCCTCATCGTTCGAGAATGGTAGGTCAATGGTAGCAAGGGCATGCATCCAATCTCGCTCGTCTTCAGGACATGGGTTATACTTAGTTAGGGGCCCGTACAATTTCTTGATCGAAGCATCGCCCTTAAGCATTGAGGAAATGTCGTCGAGGTCGACTAGTGTAGTCTTCTAGGAGTTCATTTCTACCCTTATAGCTTTTGTTCTATTGCCTAGGAAGATGACACCATTCCCCCAATCTTTGATCACTCTGGAATTGCGCATCTAGGGTCGGCCCAATAGGATATCATAGTACACTCCCTTCATGACTCTAAAGTCAACTGAGAATTAGACTCTTGCAATTTTCACTAGCTAGTTTTTTAGTACCCCAAATGGCTTCACTTTCATTCCGTTAGCTAATGTGACATTTAACCTAGCAGTCTCAACAAGTGGGTTGCCCCAAGTCTGGAGCACTGCATGGCTCAGTACACTAACTCCCGTCGCTGTGTCTACAATCCCTTTCCTTGTTATGTCGCCTAGGGCTAAGACCTATAAGACTGCATGCATCTCAGTGCCTTCCCAAAAACTATTAACGTGCAAGGACTTAGGCATGGAGTACAATGTCAAAATCACTATCTGCATCTCTGCATCATGTTCTTGTAGGTCTGCAACAGCTTGCTCTCGTGATCCTTCAACCCACTGCTTTAATTTTTGCTATGGGTTTGGATGCTGCCTAAGTAGATCTCCCAGGCTTAGCATCACAAGGGTGGTCACTAGAGTGGTGAGGAGGTCATTGCTTGCTCGTCTTTCTCCTATTCTGGATTGTCCTGGCCAATGGCCGTGATTGATTTGTTGGCCCGTAGTGTTAAGGTTTTGTCTAAGTGGTATTGCTTGTGGTGGAATCGCATCCCTCAATTTTGGTCAAGGGGGTGAGACTGGTGTGCTTATGCTAGAGAGATCCTTGGTCTCGTCCTCTAAGATGGGCTCAGCATCTTTCAGTTGTTCTTGGGCCTCCTTTACCCACTCCTTGACCTTTTCAATGGCCTCTAGTTGGTGCTTTGGGTTGGGGTACTCCTCAATCGTAGCACTTTCCTTTTCAACCATCTTTGGAGCTAATGTCTCTACCTCCACGTTAGTGACTTTCTTTCCAACACATAGTGTTGTGGCACTCTCAGTTTTGAGCATGCTTAGCTTCGGGTCTCTTCTTCCTTTGCCTATGGCCCTTCTTTCCTATCGAGGCTGCGTCAAGATTGCTAGGACCTGGTAGTGATATGTTGGCCTGCTTTGCTTGTGCACAAGTCATGACATGCAATGGGATAGGTGTAGCCTCCCATCATGATTCTCGACACCAAACAGTCCCAATGGGATGAATGGCACGTTAGCCAAACTTGAGGATGGTTTTGCTTTGGAAAATCAATGAAGAGATGAGTGATTCCACACTCATGGCACCTTAGGTCAGCCTTGTCTCTATTTTGTTGCTCCCTTTCAGGACAGCATGATGAGATGTGTCCTGGGTGACCGCAAGTCCAACACATGATTGGTTCTTGAGTCTGCCCTCCTAGGCCTATATCTCATCTCCTACCTAAGGCCATCATCGGTACTGATCGATAGTCCATAAGGACTGTGTTGCCCTCACGTCGTGCAAGACGTAAGGGTACACGTAAGTCTCTTCCTCATTTGGCTCTTCCACGTAGTAGAATGGAGCATTGCTTGGTGGATGGGTCACATAGGGACCAAGTGGTCTAGGTATTCCAGTAGGATATATGTCTATTTTAGGAACAGCCAGCTTAACTTCGTTCAGCAAGGGAAGGGCCAATGGGGCTCCCCTTCCGAAGACTTGTTGCGGCCTATTCTCTAGGTAAGGTTGACCGTATGGTTGTGAGTACGGAAGTCTTCTAGGCAATCTACAATGCGTAATGTCATGACCAAACCTACCGCAATTAGCACACAAGGTCATGACTTACGGTCTTGACACTCGGTTGGCAGGTGGTTTCCACCACACTATACACATTGAACGTGTGTGCACGTTGGTCGTCTTAGCATCTCCTGTATCTTGGCTATTTCCATTTTCATGTCACCCAATTCCTAGTTGTTGTCCGTGGCCTTTCCCTTATCTTGGTTACTTGTGCCTGATCACTCGCTTGATGCTGAAGCTCTCTCCAAACTTCTATATTTGGTCTCTTCTTGGTTCGAGTTCCTGGAGCTCCTCTCCTTCAGTTGGTCATCTACTCGAATGGCTTCTTCAAACACCCTAGCTAGCGCATCTCACTGCAAGCTCAAGTTGCCTGCCAAGGCTTTATAAAGTTCCTCATTTCGTATTCCATGATGAATATCATTGACACCACTCTTTCGGTCGGTCGGCAGGATTCTCTTGAAGAGACTCCTCACGTGGGTCACATAGTCATGAATGTCCTCTTTTTCTTTTTGATCAGTATTCATAAGTCGTACTAGCAAGTTGTCAGAGTATCTGGGCTCAAAAAATCTCTTAATGAAGAGGTTTTTTAGGCCATTGAAGTTTGCTCGCTCTGCGGTACCTAAACTCGTGTACCGAGTCCGACCCTTGATGCCTAAGCAAAGCCCAAATGTTTGAGAGTGTTGAGTCAAGTCGATGAGACCGTTGGCCTCATAAACCTGCTCGAACTGCTCTATGAAGCTGTATGGATCGCCGTGGGGCTAGTACTTATCGAGTTGCTTAGCGACAATTGGTATCTTAGGCTGGCTCTTGGAGCCTTGGTTTACCCCTAACCCTGCTAGTAGTGATGTTGCTAATGCTGCAACGCTTTGCTCTGCTTCTGTGTTGTCTAGAAATTGCTTCATGAGAAGCTCACTCAGCGTCAAGTCTCCTTCTAGCACTCTCTCATGATCAATTCAATTCTTGTCTGCTAGGTTTAGCACTCGATGTACCTCTCGCATCTTTGTGTTCTACCTCAGGATCCTAGTCTGCTAGTCCTGGTTGTATTCCACCATGCCTTGCAATGCTTTGTGGGCTAGCTTCCTTTCCTCCTCTAGGTTAGCTATGATGGCTTTTGTCGTTCTACCGCGGTGCTCATACCAAGCGTGAGAATCATAGTTGTTCACCAATTGCTAGATCACTTTTGGGAAAACTCCTAAGTCGAGTTCCTCAGTCTGCCTACGGTCTGAGCTCTTTTTTGACATGGTTGTGTCCTCATGCTCCACCAAGTTGTCAATAAGGTTAAACAGGTTAGGTAGATCCACGTCTCTGTCGCTGTTTGCTTGGGTTGGGCTTCGATTGCCCATCTATGTCTTGGGAACTTCTCCTATTGGTGGGTTCCTTCAAGTTCTTTTATCTGAGTGAGTTCCTTAATTATTGCATACAATCCTCAAATTACCTCCACTCAACATGTGTGCATGTGTGTTCTTTTCCATGCACTTGTACTCAATCTTCTTGGGTGAACTTCAAGTGCTAAAAATCAATGTGAGTGCAAAGAACAACTGTTTAAGCAGCTTACGCACTCTCATTTTGTCTTAGGCCTGATAGGCTCGTTTGATCAATTTTTGGTCGTCTTAGGGTTTAGGGTTTCTTACTGTGTCGTCTTACTCGTTTCAGGTTTGTTTCAGGGTCTATGACTCCATTGGCTATCGTTAAGGCACTGCCAACAACCTACTCAAGCTGCTAAGTGGCTGCATCTTGCAAATTTTCCTGTTTCTTGCGCCAAAATTGAGTTTTGGGCGTCGAGCTGGCTCACAAAGATTTGCACAGTTGAAATATGGCTGGGTCTGGTGCAATTTTCCAAAAAGTTGCAATTTCTGACTCGGCCCAACTCGTCCAAATTGCAGGGGTTGAGTGGTGGACTCGAACCAGGCCGAGGGCCGAATGGGAACAGTGGCCGAATTTGCAGCTTGGATGGCCAAATGGACGTGGCCAAGGGCTGAGTAGAAATGGTTGAGTGGTTTGGGCCGAATCAAGTTAGCTGAGAGAATCCAAACAGGGACGAATGGTAGTTTGAACGAGCCAAGGCGCGAGGGCCAAGAGTTGAATTTTAAGGGGTTGGCCGATTTTTCCGTTCAGACGGACCGAAT
The DNA here is from genome assembly GCF_053477565.2 of Lygodium microphyllum. Classification (NCBI taxonomy): domain Eukaryota; kingdom Viridiplantae; phylum Streptophyta; class Polypodiopsida; order Schizaeales; family Lygodiaceae; genus Lygodium; species Lygodium microphyllum. Next base: position 76,249,801 of record NC_141162.1, read on the forward strand.
TGGACAAATGCAAGAGGGCCGAGGGAGGATTCTAGGACTCGGCCCAAAACCAAGCCACTCAGATGAATTGAGTCACGCGCGATGATGGCAACGCCAAGGATGATTTCATTAAATCTAGAGATCCAAGCAATCACAAGGCACACGAACTTTGAGATCACAACAAGGATATAGGGGGGAGGGTTTGACATACCTAACGTGTGTGAAGAGCTCCTCGATGGCAAGATCAAATCAAATTACCAATCCAACCTCTCTCTCTCTCTCTCTCTCTCTCTCTCTCTCTCTCTCTCTCTCTCTCTCTCTCTCTCTCTCTCTCTCTCTCTCTCTCTCTCTCAATGCTCGGGTGAAAAATGAGCTCTTTTATGGTCTTCTGGCCCTTAAACCCCTTCCCAGGCAAGGTCTTGCTATCCCCAATCACTCACTTGCAGACATTAATCATTTCCAACACTCTTTTTTTCCCATTGACCACAATTTGTGCCTTGTTTTACAGCAGTAAACCCTACGCTTTTCCAATCTAATTTCTTAATCCTAACCTATGCTAAATGCAACAAGAATCGAAAGCAAATAACTGAAATGATTTCCTCTTCTTTTCCAATCATCAAACAACCAAAATACTTACTTGTATCGAAGATCAAAAACCCCAAACTTCCTACCTATCTCAAGCTCCATTTCAGGGATAAATCCCTTACTTCGATGCTCGATATGAGGCATGCAAGTACTCAAGCTTGAAGCCGTTGGTGCCGACAACGAAGCCAAAATGTAGAGGGAGCTTACACTCAACCACCAAGACCCACGGACTGCTTATTGTTTCAAGTGTTTCAAGCGAGCTCTAATGGCTATCTCTCACCTAGCCAATGTGCCTTCGAACCTACGAGTGTAGTGAGCTTACCTCAATGTTGAAGTGAGTTTCCTCCTCCCTCGCACACATCGGTAATGTTCTTGATCCCTCACTCCCACACCCTCTTGATCCCTCATTCCCACACAGTCACTCCCTCACACTCTCACACTCCCTCTCTCAAGAGCACACACACAAGTAAGGTGAAGAGAAGGAGAGACGAAGAGAGGACTCTCGTTAGCCACACACCAAAGAATGAGCTTCCATTCACTTTTTGAACTTTATATACAAAATCCTAAATTGCCATGGGCACCCATCCCTTTTTACATGATTGGCCGTTGTGGCAACGTCATTTTTTTCCATTTCCTTCTTCTTGCCTCATGCCTTAAGCCTATACGTGTCTATTCTTTTACAAATGTCGCAGGAGGGAGCCTGGTGCTCTTTTACAAGAGTTTTTAGAGCTTTTTTAGGTGCCTTCCATTTAAAATTGAGCTTTTTGCCTCAGCTTAGATTTAGGGGCCGCCTTTGCGCCTTTGCTCTTTTTTAGTCATTTTTTCGCTCTTTGCTTCATATTTCTCCCATCTCGAATTGGGGTTCACACACACACGCACACGCACACACAGACACAAGAAGAAGAAGAAGAAGAAGAAGAAGAGGGAAGAGGTAGGAGAAGAAGATAGGAGGAGTGAGAAGAAGAGAAGAAGAAGGGGGGAGTAGGAGAAAAGAGAAAGAGTGAGAGGAAGAGAAGAAGAAGTAGTAGGAGGAAGGAAGAAAAAAATGGAAAGAGGATAGGAGAAAAAGAAGAGCAATAAGAGATCATCATCAACAACCCCACAAGGAAGCACTACTCCGGTTTACAAAAGCTTTATCCACCCTCTTGCCTCTAGCATCTATGGAGCGGCTCCTTCTTCTCTCCATAAGATTTTCATTTTGCAAGTAGCCTTCCTTAGCCACTCGAGGCTTCCAATCGAGACCAATGAAGCTCGAAAGCTAGCATATGAGGACTCCCTATTCGTGATGGCCTTAAAGAGACAATACTCTTGAGCAGGGTGCACAAGAGTTACGAATGCAGTCGCGAATGTGGACAACAAACCATTGCACATAACATAAAACCATGTTCTTTTGTAGATTCATATTCATTTAATATAATGATTAGGAATATAAATAAAATATTTTTCAATACTTGATGAAGAATGTATAGCTTAACAAATAGGCACAAATGAGAATTCAACAAAAAAGGAATGTTAGAATAAGTCAGAATTATTGAATTAGACTTTAGTTTTTGAAAGGAAGGGTAAATTGCACAATATCATAACGCATCAAATTTGATCATAGTTTAGCCGCATGTAAGCAGTGTAACAAATAAATCAAACTTTAATTTAGAAAGGATCATTAAAAAATTCTAAAACAAATTAGGAATTGAGTAATTGCATCCTTCGCATTTAAAAATTATGTAAACATAGGAAAATATGTTTTTAGCATTTATAAGTCATGTAAATAAACATAGAATAATATTTTCTTCGATTTATTAATCATGTAAATATTAAAAAATATTTTATTGATATTTAAAACCTTATGTAAACATAGAGAAATATTTTTTTGGTATTTATGAGTCATGTAAAGTGAATTAAGATAATTAAAGTAGGTCATTAAGTTCATTGAATTGAAGTATCCTCTTTAATAGAGAAAAATTCATTGTTATTAATTAAGTTAAGATTATTAAATTGCATACATAGCCATTAGAAATTATTGAATATAGTGTAAGTAACTATTAGAACCTAGGGTGTTCAAATCAACCCACTTTGCCAACATGACAAAGTGAAGTACGAACCCTAGTTCGTAATGCAATCAAAAAGCCGATACAATTCTCCTTTAAGAAAATAGAAGCTAAACTTCCTAGGAAAAATACTCACCTTATAAACTTACATAGCTTCCAAAGTAAAAATTAAGATTCCAAGGTTCCAACTTGATTTTCACAAATTAAGACAAATTTAAACTATTTTTCAACACATAGGACTATTAAAAAAAGTTAAGACTCGTAATAAGGTCAATTAACCAACCTTCGACAAAGATTATGTTGAGGAAGATTGCGAGCAAAGACCAAAACACATTGAAAAAAATCAATAAAAACAAAGAAAGAATCTAATAATAACAAAGACAAATCAAGATCGTGATTTCAAAGGGAACTTAGAAAAATCCGAACGAAAACTAGGAGAGATCCAAGAAGGGACCAAGTTGAAAAGAATTGCTGCTAAGCTAAAATCTTACTCTGATTGCCTCCTTATTTTGTGTAAAAATATTGCTTGAAAAAGAAATGCTTGTGCTTATAAAATATGCACACAAGTTTACTTGATGCACTTAGGAAGTTTGACTGAATTGATCAAAATCTTATTGTATCAAATTTGCAAGAAGATAAAAGAAAAGTTTCTAGATCTCCCCCAAGACTAGTTGCGGATCCATTTACCAAGGGGGATTGGTTGCGTGACTTAGGATGGAATTCTTGAGGGCCCCATTATAGTACTAGTTAAAGACAAAAATCTTGGTAAAATAAAGGCATGTAGGTTATTCTTTCATATGGGTGGAACGTAAACACTTCTATAAGATTCTCTAATAAATAAATAAGTACTTTTTTTCAAAGGATTGTTTTCACTATTTGTGTGTTGTGACTTAAGTTTTGTGAATGAACATTGTGACTAAAGGAATTAATTAAGGAAGCTGATTTTATGTGTACAACATAAATGTGTTAAGTAAGTAGACAACTAAAACTATCCAACCAAGGGAAGTAGGAGAGTAAGATTCCTGATGAATCTGTCCTAAGGCTGAGTAATCTTGGTAAGCCGAGTGCTTCTTTACAATTTGATGCTTTATAGCATAGGACATATTGACCATATAAGATCAATTAGAGCCTTGACTCTATATCACTTTAGGGGAACAAAGTGAGACTTTTCCCTACGGGTAGAAGGGTCAATATACGCATACTCCCCCTCATTTCTCACTCTCCTTAAACCAAGTGTGATACAACTCAGCTTCAATTTTGGGCAATCTAGCACAAGTAGTTGCTCGAACATCAATGCTAGTGTGAATTTGAATAGATGCCTTAGTTTACTTAGAACCCAAAATTCAAGTTGATTCTCATGGGAATAACCAATACCTTCCATTGTGAAGTGATCTCGAGAGAGTCTAGGTATCAAATCATGTGTTTTTTTAAAGAGTAATGAGCACTATCACCTAAAAAATCATCATGATGGACTACTAAATCATGTGACTGAGGATGTCTCAAAGAGGATACATCACATGTAGTATCAGAGCAGAAAAAAATGAATTAATGCATTAAAATATTTGTATACAACCTTGTCTAAGGAAATGTTTGATACAAATATGATTCACTCTCTAACAATCAGTGGAATCTCTTTTAGAATAATGAAGATTGGCACAAAAAAATTTAGTGTTTTGAGTAATTTTTATCTCCACAATGCATTCCCTTGATTTTGATTGGTGGGATTGCTTAATGAGGATCTTGGAGCATATGTATAACCCTTCATTGCTATATCAGGAGCATCGATGGATGCGAAGAAGCGAAGTCTACTGCTTCATCAATGCTAATTAACTTATGTATCTTCAAAATAACCTCAAAAGAATCAAGTGGATGAAAAACGTTCAGCTAATCATGCTATTTATATTTAAAGAATAGCACCTAAATTTCATTCTCAATGTAGGAACAAAATGGATTTGCCAAAACTATTACCTTTATGATCAAGTGCTTCATATTCTCCTAGCTGAGTGCATTGCCATTTTAGGGCACTTGCACCATAATAATTATTCAAATTCCTAAATATATTTAATAAGCCTCTAACCTACAAAATTATTGATGTACGTGATTTTAGTACCATATTAGAGAATTTGGGAATCTCCAAAGTTTTACTTTTAAATAAGAAGTAAAGATTTGACCAAGTGGCTAAATCTTAACCCCATATTTAAGAGTGGGGATTACTTATATAGTATATAGGGAAAATTTCACCTTCAAGAAAGGGGATAAGATTTGACCATGTGTCCAAATGTTAATCACATTAGGAACTTCCAAACTTTATGAAAATTTTCAAATTCTTGAATATGTGGTTATTTCACAATTAGAACTATTATGACCCAAAAATTTTCCTACCTTGATCTCTCTATTTGATGTAATAAAGAAATCTGGTTAGCCCTATTGCAAGCCATAAATAATAAAAGAGTCTTGAATTATTGTAAGATTGTGTACTTTGTACTAGACTGTGCTGTAAATCTAAAATTCGTGAATTCAATTATTGAAAACCTTAAAGAGAGATAAAAGTTATAAGCATATAAAACATACATCTAATCTTGCAAATGTTAACAAAACCAAGGTATTATGCCTTCCATACCTATGTCTACCTCGACTCAAGCATAAGAGAAGAAATTCCTTCTCTAGAAAATAAAACCACTCGAATTTGATGGCAAAGGAAAGGATGTCGAGTCTAAAGATGAAATTTGGATTCAATTTGTGGAGGATTACTTTGCTACTATTGCAAGCAAGCACTGCTCCTCCTAATCAGGTAATGATAGCTAAGCTAAAGTTGACGAGTGAAGGCCAACTTTAGGGGAAGAAATGGTGCAAGGGCCAAGGGGTTGTGGAAGCAACCATTACTTGGAAACATCTGAAGAAAGCTGGATGCGGACGATACCTCCCATCGGCATATCGCACATTAAAAATGAATGAATACTTTAGTTTGGCACAATGTGAATTGAGTTTCGAAGCCTATTATTCTAGATTTGTGTCCCTTTTAAAGTTTGCTCCACCCATGGACATCATCCAACAAAGTATCAAAGTTTTTCCATGGATTAAACCCTCCATTGAATGCCCATCTCAAAGTAACGTGCCCATACCCTCCATTGAATACCCGTCTCAAAGTAACGTGCCCATACCCATCTCGAAGGAACGTGCCCATACAATTTACAAGACACATTTATTATCCAAGAACTTCAAACAACATCCAAGAGTGGCAACTTTTGGGGACAAAGTTCTCCCTACAAAGGATCCCGAGGATATGTCAAAAGGATCCAAGGACAATACCAAACCGGTCAAATAAAGAAGGAAAAGATAAGTCCAGTTAGAAACTTCGTACCTACAATTAGCAGTAAAGAGGCACCAAGGTGTTTGTTATGAATTTAGGAGCTTACGAGTGTTTGCTAGGGATGGATTAGATAATCCCCAACAACACTCATATTAATTGTGGAAAAGGTCAAATCACATTCCTAAATAAAATATGAGAGTTAGTAACCCCTCAAGGAAAAGCCAGAAATCCTAGAGTCCAACTAACAAATGCTTCTCAAATCATGAAGGGGCTAAGAAAAGAACTACTTATCTACCTAATCAAACTTAATAAGATTGAGCAAGGAAAGGAAGCTGAATAAGAACCATCATGGTTAAAGTAATATGCAGATGTGTTTCCTGAAGAGTTATCAAAACTTCCTCCACTAAGAGAAGTTGATAAGCTAATACCAAGAGCTACTCCAATAGCAAAGCAACCCTATCATATGTCCATTCTATAAGCCACTGAGTTGAAAGAACAATTCAAGCAACTCTTGAACCGATGATACATCAAGCCAAGTAATTCACCATGGGAAGCCCTAATGTTGTTCCAAAAGAATGATGGAACCCTTCATCTGCGCATTGACTACCATGGACTAAACTAGGTGACGATCAAGAACAAGTATCAAATTCCAAAGATAAATGAATCACTTGACTGTCTTCAAGGTGCAAAGATCTTCTCAAAGATTAATCTAAGATCGGGATATTATCAGATAAGGATCAAAGAAGAAGACATTATAAAATCCGTGTTTAATACAAGATACAACCATTACGAATTCATTGTGATTTCCTTTGGATTAACCAATGCACCTGCAACCTTTAACAAGCTAATGCAAGATATCTTCTGGCCCTATCTTGATGACTTTGTCCCTGTCTTCTTTGATGACATCTTGACCTACTCAAAGAAGGATGAAGACCATGAGCCGCAACCCCAAGTTGTCCTTGAAACAATAAGGACACATGAGCTTTGTTCAAGAAGAAGAAATGTACATTCTTCAAGAGGTAGATTGAGTATCTTGGATTTATAGTCTCTAATAAAGGAATTACGATAGATCTTGCCAAGGTTAAAGATGTGTAAGAATGGGTGCCCCTAACAATGGTTAAGGAGATCCAAAAAAATTTGGGCTTGACAAGATGGTATGGGATTTTTATCAAATATTATGGCTTAATTGACATACCCCTAACTGATTTACTCAAGAAGTAGGTTGCTATTGTGTGGGCTCCCATTGAATAGTCTAGCTTTGAGAAGCTTAAACAAAGCTTGATCATAATTCCTATTTTGAAACTACCTGACTTGAACTAAGAATTTGAAGTTGTCACTGATGCAAGCCCTCTTGCATTAGGTTGTGTACTCATGCAAGAAGGCCATCCGATAGCCTATTCTTCTAGGAAGCTAAAGACTCATGAGAAAACTTATGCTACCCATGATTTGGAGCTACTTACTATAATTCATGCTCTCAAATTATGGAGACACTATTTACTTGGCAACAAGCTCACTTTAGTCACTAACCATAAGAATCTCAAATGGCTTTTTACTTAGTCAAACCTAAACATGAGACAGCGATGATGGATTGAAGTCTTGCAAGAGTATGACTTTGAGATCAAGTGTAGGCCAAGTAAGAAGAATGCTATTGTGGATACCCTAAGCCGCAAAGCATTTCTCAATGCCCTTATCTCAAAGGAACCCCCTAAGGCAAGATCTCTAGTAGCAATGGTGTCAATTCCCAATAATCCCTTCATAGAAATAGCCAAAAAAGAAGTAGATAAGGATCCAAGGTATCAACAAATGATAAAAGAGGTCCTATCCAAGGAGATAAATCCCAAGCATAAACACAAGTATCTAAACTTCTCTATAGAGGGAGGACTTGTCTACTTCAAGACAAGACTGTGCATTCCAAGGTGTCAAGATCCCAAGAAGAAGATCCTTTGGAAAGTCCATGATTCCCCTTTCTCAAGACATCTGAGCTATGCAAAGACTCTCAACATTGTAAGAAGAAGCTTCCAGTGGAAAAATCTCAAAGGAGATGTGCTTAGATATGTCGCCAAGTGCCTAAGTTGCCAAGGAGTAAAGACTGAGTATGTTAAGATGCCAGAAAAACTCCATGATATCTCATAAATAAAGTGAAAATTTATCAACATATATTTTGTAGTTGGATTACCCTATATCCAAGGAGGATTCAAAATTCAATCCTAGTGATTGTGGATATGCTAACTAAGTTTTTTATCTTGTGCCAGTTAAAACCAACTACAAGGCTTCATATATTACAAGGATCTTTGTGAAAGAGATCTTTAGCAACATGGATTGCCTAAAAGGATCATCAAAGATCGTGATTCTCTTTCACTTCTCACTTTTGGAATAGCTCATTTTAGGCCATTGCTACCCAACTTTGTTTCAACACCACCTGTCACCCACAAATTATGGGCAAATCGAATGGGTTAACCAAGTCATCAAAGATATATTTAGAGCTTACTACTACAAGGAATCCAAGCAGTGGATACAATAGCTACCTTTGGTGGACTTTGCTTACAATGCATCCTATCATCAAAGCATCCAGATGACCTCGTTCTAGGCTTTCTATAAACAAAAATGCCTAACTTCACTAAAATTTTATAACCCTACCTTAAAGGTAGAAGCATCCAAGTAAATGTTGGAAGAGATGGATGGACAAGTTAAGGCTATCAAATAAGATATCCAGGCTACCAAGGTTCAACAGAAAGCATATGTTGATCTAGGAAGACAAGAAGGGATCTTCAAGGAAGGAGACATGGTTTTTATTCATGTCCATCCTAAGAAGAGTTATTTATCCTTGGGGTGATTCAAGAAGCTAAACCCTAGATATTGTGGACCATACAAGATTCTTAAGTGTTGGGGACTCAATACTTACAAGTTACAACTTCCTGAATACTTGAAAGTTCACAATGTATTTCATGTTAGCCTACTAAAGGGTTATGTACCCAATCTTGATCTTTTTTTTAATGATCAACAAGTTGTAATGTATTTCATGTTGGCCTACTAAAAGGTTATGTACCCAATCCTAATCGTATTTTTGATTATCAACAAGTTGTAATGCTAAGCTAAGGAGTCCTTGAGCTTCAACCTGACAAAATACTTGATATAAAAGAACGTACTCTCCAAAGAAGAACTATCAAGGAATGTCTCATTCACTGAAAAGACTATCCTGAAGAGGATGCCGCTTGGATAGACAAAGATACTCTATGTGAACAATACCCCCAATTTCTTTCATAACGAAGGACTAAAGCCCACTAAAATCTTGAAGGTAATTAGAAATCTTGGAAAGAGTTTCGGGAGATGTAATAAGCCCCACACTTGTAATAAGAACTACCTTGCAATGGCTATTTTATATTGCCTCTATAATCACTACGTTTCTTTAAACGTCCATTGTTGTATGTAGTTAGAGTAGAGTAGCAAAAACATTGATAGATCCTAACCCACAAATTCTATGATTCCCACTTATGCTAGAACCAATAACCCCTAAGTTCCCTTGAGATGAGAATGTCTTGATTCCTCGATGGGAAAAAGGATGTGAGGACTTGAAAACTGTGCACGAAAAGGAACTTAAAGGGGGGATTAATGAGGTTATAAAACCTTAGTGATATGAAAAGAAATTGAAACAAATTAACAAATTGATAGATTAATCGATCACACCAACTTTGTAATCAAGCGCTACCACCCCTTCATCACGTCGATTATGACATTATCTTCCTTGTAAATGATTAGTACTATGTGATACACACCACATCAATGATCCTCAAAATCATCATTGTTTGGATAGAGAGTAATATGCACTGCACGATGAACTATGAGATGACTTTGACAACCAATATCACCCTTAATAGCCTTAGAACTACAACTCAATGCTTATAAAGACCTTAGCTTAGACTAGCTAAACGATTGGTTTTTTTCTTTTACCCTGCACTATTTGGTGAATCAAACACACACACACACACACATAGAAGAAGAGACAAGGAGTGAGAGGAAAAGAAGTAGAAAGAAGAGGTAGGAGAAGAAGACAGGAGGAGTGAGAAAAAGAGAAGAAAAAGGGGGAAGTAGGAGGAAAGAGGAAAAGTGAGAGGAAGAGAAGGGCAAGGACAAGGAGGAGGGAGGAAGAAAGAAGAGGATAGGAGAAAGAGAAGAGTAAGAAGAGGTCATCATCAACAACCCCCCAAGGAAACACTACTTTGGCTTGTAGAAGCTTCGTCTATCCTCTTGCCTCTAGCATCTATGGAGTGTCTCCTTCTTCTCTCCATAAGATCTCTATCTTCCAAGTAACCATTCCTAGCCACTTGCAGCTTCAATCAAGACCGATGAAGCTCGAAAGCTAGCATATGAGGACTCTCTATTTGTGATGGCCTCGAAGAGATGATACTTTGGTGCGAGGAGTACGAGAGTTACGGATGGTGGTTACAAACATGGACAACACACCATCACATGTAGCACAAAATTAGGTTCTTTTGTAGATTAATGTTCATTTAATATAGTGATGATTAATAACATAAATAAAATATTTTTCAATACTTGATGAAAAATTTATAGTTTAATAAATAGACAAAAATGGAAATTCAATAGGAAATGAATATTAGAATAAGTGAAAACTATTGAATTAGACTTTAGTTTTTGGAAGGAATGATAAATTTCACAATGTCATAACACATCAAATTAGGATCATTAGAAAAGTTATAATGCAAAGAAATCAGAAATCATTCAATTGTATCACTTTTCAACCCTTTTTCTCCTCCTACCATTTCGGTTGTGCTTTTTGCATAGGTATAGAGGGTTTTGTCATGAAGTTTCTATGTAAATAAGTAATAAATACACTTTTCACGCATAAATGGAAGCAGACTGAGACTATCCTCATGCCCTACCTTCATTATACATCCACGAGCACACTCCTAATTATTTATCATTTTATACACATTGACACTAATTTTTTTCCTTTTTTTCTCCCAAAATTTATTTTTTTCATCTTGTTCCTTTTTTTAAATTACTAACTACTATTTTTTTCTAGTGGTCCATCAATATATACATTCTTATTCCATATTCCATATGGACAACATTGAGCCTGTAAAAACCAACAAACCCTCCATTTTTCTATTAAATCTCATGTTTCAAATTTTCAATCTTATTATTTTGTGTAACTGAGAATGACCGATTTTTCCATTGTTTCAAACATTTGCAAACATTTCTCAAACATTTCAACTATCTTTCCATAATATAAACAAAAATATGGCATGCTACGCAAGAAACCGAACACACATTATACTTTGCACACATGACGCATTGATTTTTGATAAATCAAAGCCACTCATGCTACTACATAGCCAACTGATGCCTCCAGATTCATCCATCAATGTGCAATCACGTCCCGGAATCATTGCACACACTCGTTCCATCGAATCATCATTCCTCTTCCTTTCCCTCTCAAACATAGGCATAGAAACAAGGGATAGGAAGGAGAGAGAAACATGAGAGAGAAAGACTATATTTGGATCTCTTTGAAGAATACATCATCTTCAGTGATTTTGAGGCAATAGGGAGTGTAGAAAATTGAAAGTATATGGCCTTGGCTGCTCTATGCAATTCAACCAGTTGCAAATCCCAAGAATCATGGATTTGAGGGGACGTGCCAAAAAAATGCATCCTTCCCCCCTCTTGTTGAAATTTTGAGCTTTAAGCTATTTTACTTCACATTAGCCACTTAATTATCAACTTAATGGTTCATTACTCACGCGTTCGTACTACACTGGCAAGTGGTTCGGCTAAATCAGAGGGGCAAATGGCCTCGAATTCGAGATCTGAAGGTAAGGTCGCATTTCTAGCATTATTTTCTACCCGATTGGTCTCCTTGATGATTTTTTTGGCTTTTGGATCAAGTAGCTCCTTTGTAATGCCAGAGTTGTACCTTTTGAAATGGGCTGTCTAATGAACTCGATTGATGAAGAAATGCTTCCAACACATTTCAAGGCACCCGCTTTTGCTTGGAAAGCTCTGGCACCACCTTTTTTTTAAACCACAAATGCTTCATTTTTCCTTTAGTTTTAGTGCCTAAATACACCTCTGGTTGGCGACAATGGGATAGGTGACTCAGCTCATCAAATCCACGAACATATTTGCGCAAAAATAAAACATAGAGAGCATCAAGCTACTTCAAATAAAGTACACAACATAATACAAAAAACAGCTCCCACTCTACCCCCAGACAAAGATCAAGACATGAATTCCACATGGAATAGGCCAAGAAAAATCTAACAAAGAGATCAAAAGATAATTGCTAACTCACTACTCCAACATAGACCCACTAAAAGAGCTATCAAAGAGGTCCTCCTAAGTGGTGGCCTAACCCATTTACCTGACCTAGGACAACTATATCAGGAACTTCTACTATGCGAGGACTCTTATAGCCTAGTCCACTTGAATTCATATAGTGTTTCATTTTTCTTATTTCCTATTCTTCATAAGTTGATACTCGAACGTGTAAAAAGGAGGGAGCTAAGAGTATTGCGACCAAAGGAGAACAAGGCATCAACCACAGGTTCAGTCTCAGTACCCAAGAACCCACCAAGCTCTCGTGAGGCAATACTAAATCTTTTTTTTCCGCTCACTTTTATTTTCACTCCAACCATCCTTATTTTGTTTTTCCTAATTGTTACCCCCAAGAAGGCAAGGCATCGGCCCTAGGTCTAGACTCATCTTCTTCATAAGCATAAATCGGCAAACTAGTTCCAATGTCGTGGAACCTGTTGAAGAGACACACTTTCAAACTTGCCAATCATCAGGCCTATAGTAGCACAATAATACATACAAAGGATAGGGTTGCATATGTGTATATCCCATTTAGTTGTTTCAATATCAATTGAGAATCCTCCTTTACTAATAAATAGCAAATAGCCTCTCTTAGCAACGTTCAGCCCCATTATCATGGCTTTATATTCTACCATATTGTTAGTAAGTCCTACCCTAAGGTAGGCAACTAATTTCATCGTGACCGTAGTACAAGGGATCTCTAATGATTACCCAGATGCTCTCTTTCTTATTGGGACCCCTAGACGCTCCATCAAAATACAATGCATATATCCATAAAGGGTTTAGACAGCCAGGCCACTATCAATGCCTCTACTCGTAACTATGATAATCAAAGTTCAACATATTCAAAGGGTGAACCAAATGCTCCATCCCACCTTCATTAAAACGTATAGGGATACTTGTCAAAAGACTCATATAGTGATGGTAAAAGTCTTGAATTTCCCAAATAAATGTATTGTGTTCTTGCTTAATCACCTTATATCCTTTGCTCCACCAAACCAACATTCCCTGATAGTATCTTTATTCCAAGTATGGGTGCTCCAAATAGGGAATTAGTCGCCCCATTACAACTAGTTTTAGCCTCACTTATAGGTTTCAAATCAACATGGCATAGTTAATAAGGGTTAATCTTATTAAGATTAACCTTGTTCTTAAATTCCACCCCTTGTAATCTATTAATAATACATTGGAATTATTTTATCTATTCTAGCTTTTTTGTAGGGCATACCACTTAGGCTCTAATTTTTCAGGGAAAAAATCCCTATGCACATCATAGTATAGGACCAATTGTCTTTTTCTAAAGGTATGCTTCTTCACTTTCATGTCATGCTATTGTTTCATGCGACAGTTAGCCACCTCTTGATGTAATAAACTCTAAAGTTTAAGCTCATCAAGATGCACTAAGGTCATAAAATGTTCAAATAGTACATCTTCATCCCCTTGAGAATGGTGATCATGAATCTTATTGTGGCGGCTTACTCTTAATATAATATCAAAGTGATTAATCACTTTGATAGCCGATTGAGCAATTGCAACTTGTTCAGTAATAACCTCAGCCCCTCTTCCTTTTGTATAAAATACTACCTTCTCATATAGAACATAGTGCCTAAATTTCTTCATAGCAAAGACTATTCCAAGGTACAATTTTTCCATATATGTATAATTAATTTCAAACACACCCAATTTGCAACTAGCAAATGAAATCAAGTGTGGCACCATTTTTCATCCCATATCTGAGCTAAACAATAGTGGATACTATACATCATGCTTGTTGAAAACACATAGAATATCTCACCTCTTTTAGGTGCTTTTAGGACTGGCACTTTAGCCAATTTCTGCTTCACATCCTCGAAGGATACCATGCACGTATCACTCCAAAGAAATGAAAAGTTGAAGGCTAATAAATTTTGTCAATGGCAATATCCTTTCAAATAATGCATTGATGAACCGTCAGTAATATCTGACTGATGATAGGAAACTATACACTTCCTTGGGGTTTCATGGTGGACTCATAACAATGATGACTTTGATCTTTTTTAGATCAATCATAATTCCAACTGAACTAACTACATGGCCCAACAATGATCCATAGGGTACTCCAAAGACACACTTCCTTTGTTTTAGAGCAATGCAAAACTACTTGTGGCACTTGAAGCATTTTCTCAAAAGTATTAATTGTCTTTTCTTAGTGTTAGCTATTCCTAGATCATCAATGAAAACTTTTAGCTTTTCTGAGGAAATGTCACCGAATGTTTTATCAGTGTGAGTTGCCACCAAGAATTGAGTGCATTACATAATTTGAAGGCCATGACATGATATGCAAAGGTTCCAAAAATAATTATTAATTTTATATTTAACTACTTTTCCTCTACAATGGCCATCTGATTGTAGCCAACAAAACAGCCCATAAAGAAGTGTATATCTCTACTTGCTAGTTAATCTAAGAGTTGATCAATGAATGACAATGGATAATAATCATTAACTATTTGTTTGTTGAACTCTCTAAAATCAAAGCAAAGACAAATTTGATCTTTTTTCTTCTTCCAATAATAACGACTAGTGAACACAACTCCGTGTGTTGCACGGAAAATACTAGATGAGCCTTACATAATTTTGGTAACTCTTCAAATAGGTTGTCCCTTAACTCAAAAGACACACACCTCATTTGTTAGACAGTTTGACTTCCCTCTTTTGAGGAAATAGTATGCACAGCTAAACTAAGGGGAATGTCCCTCATTTCATCTTAACTCTTAGCAAATATATCATGAAATTATTGGATTAAGGACCCCATTAAGGACAGAGTTCTTCCTTTCTTCCATGTTGAACATAGACCCTTATTTGATTAGTGCAAATCATTCAATAAACTAAGGTCTATCTCTATCACATCTACATCTCTGATTCTATCATGAGCTTCTATAGGCTCATTTAGAGTTACCTAGCAAACATCTTCTATAGTAGACTCCTCTCTTGATTCATCACTCAACAAAGTCTCACTACCAAAAGGCCCCTCTAGCGCATCCAATTTGGTTGAGGATATGGGTATTCTCTTGCTTTGAGGTGATTTCACGTAAGCATCAATTACAACCTATATTGCACCTCTACCAAAGATCAAACAACCAACTAATATGTCAACTTGAGAGTCAAATTATTGTAAGATCCATGGCCTTCCTAATAGCACTTGTAGCTTGGCCGCCTTGCAAACCTAATGAACCTAAATTCCAAGATACATTCAATGTTAGCAACGATTACATAAACTTTAGTAATACAGCCTTCCCATTGTCTCAAACTATCATAAGCCATCCTTAGAACTGAGGCATCTTTTTGGATCTCTAATCCTAGCCTACCATCAATTCAGAGCTCATAATATTTATGAAGGATCTTGTATCCACAATGGCATGGTCTAGCAATATATCATCAACATAAGATGGCACATTTGGGCAATGTTTTTCGGCATGCTCAAACCATTCATAACCAACATAGGCTATACCCAAGGGTTCGACAATATATCTACTGCACATGATCTTCTTAAACTCTTTAAGCACCCCCAAGGATAGTTTAATTAGATGCAAGGAGGTTAATATAAAGCTTGATCTCACAAAGAGAACTTGCTAGATCAAATTTTTAAAAGTTAGCAATAGTCCTCTTCTCCTACCAAACCATCCATTTTCTTGGTTGCTTCATGGCCTAGATGCCTCTTTTTTTTCCTTCGCTTTTTTCTTCATCAACTCCTTACTTAGGTATGCTTTGTCATTAGTAGCCTTCAAAGGACCACCTTGTATATCAAGGCTAAGGATTTGCCTGCTCTTATCATCCTATTCAAGGGTTCCCTCAGCAGGTTTTGCATTATCTTTACCTCCCTCTTTGGCCTTGTGATCTCTCATAATTATTCATAAATTAGAAGCATCAATGGTATTAACACACATTGCTTCAATCAAACTTATGCCACTGTCACCGGGTAGTTCTTCCACAATAGCCTTTCCTCTTTGCAAAATTTGCTTTGGTTTGTCATCTTGTTGAAGATTATTTCCTTGTCCCTAATGATTAATAGGACCTGAATATCTACTTCTTTACAAAAGGGAACTAATTTTGCTACAGCAAGTACTAGCTAAGTGGCTAGACTTCCTGCATATATCACATTTAACATTGGGGTAGCTTCAAGGAAGTATTGACCACCACACCATTTACAGCTAAACCTCGACGGACCACCCTCTTCAAGGCATCGACTTCCTATTAAGTTTTATGGCCTTCAAGAAGTTTATGTCTACTATGGCTATTTTTCTATATTGTTCAGATATCATGTCAATATAATGCTTCATCAAATCCTTGACTTCCCCAAGAATATTCAACTCACTAGAATCATAACCATAATCATCCACTTGGGATTCTGATGGCCTAGCCAACTGGTTAGGTATTGGTAGTTGATTATTTGGCATTAGATTGGGATTCATAATTTGGCTTCAACTATTTGATGAAGCCATTTGGCTAGCCGTTGGCATAGCAACATTAGGAGGAGCCTACAACATAGGTACATTTTGCATCACACTTTCTCATACATTAGGGTTGGTCATGGATGTGCTTATTGTACCTTGACCTCCACAACTATAGTTAAGGTCAAATTATTGCTAGGACCCAAACTTGAATAGATGTTTTCCCTAGATACATAAGCCGCTTGTAATTGCAACTCTATCTCCTCCACTTGTATAATGGCAATATCTATATTGGTGAGAATAACACTACTCAACTACACTTTGATGATAAAATCTAATCCATATAGGAGATATTACAATTGGATAGCAGGTGGAATGGGAATAGAGGCTTGCAATTTATGGAACACCTCCTTCAATTTCATGGCATAAGCTTGAGCATTCTCATGAGGCTCTTGATGTGTTACATTCAAAGTACGCAGCCAATATTGAGCACCTCTCTCAAGGGAAAACTCTCTTTAGAAGGTCGCATAAAATAGATCTATCATAGTTATGGTTCCAGGTTCCAAGCCATGATACTACACCACAGCTCTTCCTTTCAAAGTCATATTAAAGACCATCATAAGATATACTTTGCCCTGAATTCGATAACTAAGTATTAACTTTTGAAACTCACTAATATGGAGCTCTGCATCCTCTTCTATTGACCCATTAAAAATGGGTAGATGAAAACCAAGGACTGGAAAATTTGACAATGCTGTAGGTATCACAATTGGTTGTGCCATAGTAATGACCAAGTCTGCTCTAGGGATCTATATCTATGGGATTACACTCCCACTAAAAATAGGCTGCTTTTTTGGGGAAAGAGAGATACTAGAGCTTCCTCCTTTCCCTAACAAACTAACTAGGGTAGTAGGGTCAACAAGACCTCTCCCTCTCAAGGATATTGGACTGCTATACTTAGGAGAATACCTCCTAATGATCTTTCTTTCCATCTAGCCCTTTCAACTCTTTCTTGATGTTGAGTCTCAACTTGACGACTTCTATCAGGATATATTGAATCTATCTCAACATTCTCGATAGATGCACCACCTGTCGACATATAGGTCAATGGTTTGGCAAACAATTGCTATGCATCCAATAGATATTTTTTAAATACCATGTTTAGATGCACACGTAATGTGACATGCTATATTGTACTCAAATAGCTCTAGCATTAAAAAATAAAGTGACTTGCGAAATCATTCATTACATGCTTTAATCTAATGTAATGTGACACTAGCAGAGACAGTATTGGGCTAACTTGTGCTACCATTTCTCTTTAAACTTACATAAACCTCAACCTATATGCTATGTAATGCAAAGAAATAAAAAATCATTCAGTTGTATCACTTTTCAATCCTTTTTTCCCCTACCACTTAGGTTCTGCTTTTCTATATGGGTGTAAGCAGTAAATGCACATATTGCACACACAAATTGAAGTAGATTGAGGTTATGCTCATGTCCTACCTTCATTATATATCCATGGTAGAAACACTCCTAATTATTGGTAACTATATATGCACTAAAATCAAAATTTTTCATCTTTTTTCTCCCAAAAATATTTTTTAATATATTTTCATGTTTTTAATGTAAATTATTGTAGTTTTATAGATTTTCAGTTTATATGATTAACATGGATTGTGACCCATCAAAATATATTACATTCTTATTCCATACGAACAACATTGAGCCCGCAAAAACCAACAAACCCTCTATTTTTCCATTCAATCCTGTGTTTCGGGTTTTTGGTATTACTATTTTGTACATGAGGGACTAAGGATGATTGAGTTTTATATTATTTCAAGCATTTTTAATATTTCTCAAACATTTCATCCATCTTTCCACAATAGAAATGAAAATATGGTATGCTACGCAAGAAACCAGCACTTACACTATACCCCGCACACATGATGCATTGGTTTTTGATAAATCAGAGCCACTCATACTACTACATAGCCATTGATGCCTCAAAATTCATCTTCAATGTGCCATCACATCTTTGAATCATTGTGCATACACATTCCATCGAATCATCCTCTCCCCCCTTCCCCCCAAAACATAGGCATAGAAACAAGGGATAGGGAGGAGAGAGAAACATCAAAGAGAAAGACTAGATTTGGATCTCTTCGAAGAATGCATCATATTGACTAATTTTTGAGATGATAGGGAGCATAGAAAATTGGAAGTACATGGCCCTAGGCTACTCTCTACAATTTGATCGGTTGCCAATCCCAAGAATCATGGATTTGAGGAGATGTGCCGAAAAAATGCATCCCCCTCTTATTGAAATTTTGAGCTTTAAGCTCTTTTAGTCCACATTAGCCACTTAATTATCAACTTATTTGCTTCATGCCTCGTGCATTCTTACTACCATTGGCTAAAATCAGAGGGGCAAACAACCTCGGATTCAAGATATGAAGGTACAACTACGTTTGTAGCGTCATTTTCTATTGATTTGGCCTCCTATATGTTTTTTTCACCTTCTAGATCAAGTAGCTACTTTGTAATGCCAAAGTTGCACCTTTTTAAATGGGATGTCTATAACAAACTTTGATTGATGAATGGAAGCTTCTAATGTATTTAGAGCGACCTGCTTTTGCTTGAAAACTTTGGTGTCACTTTTATTTTTATCACAAATGCTTCATTTTTTCCTCCAATTTTGGTGCTTAAATATACCTCTCAAAAACAAGCTTGTAAAGGCCTTTTTCTAATAAGGAAGTTCATCATATGGAACTTCCATGATGGGTGGTTGTTCTTATCTAGCTTCTCAACTATGGGGTTTTCATTATTCTTTGCCATTATCACAAAATTGATATGAAACATCAAGCAAGTCTTCTGCAACCTTTCACGACAAGTAGTGCACATCAATATACCAAGCAACCTTTTTCACTAATTACTTGATAGTACATGTAATCTACAAATGTTTGCAGATAAAACTTGTGTTTGCTTATTAACAAACACCTCAAGACTTATAGATTCAAAATCTATAAACTATGCATCCACTTTCACTCAACACAACCAAAATCGCAGTATACCCTGAAAGTATTGTCCTTAACATTGCGACTCTAAAACGAGGCCCAAAATGACCACGAATGGCCAAAAAAGTAGCGGTACATTCCTACATGGTTGATCTGAAAAATATACAATGCTTTTCTTGCACACCAAATCTTACCACAATCTAAGATTTTTACTCCACTTTGCTTTCAGTGCCTCCACATGCACTATCCAAGAGAAAGAGTGGAAAAATGGGAGAACTTTTTACCTACTGCTTGCTTGCTCAAATCCTTGCTTCTTCTCATTCACTTCAGTCTTCAAAACTAGCCTCTCTAAGTAGCACCACACTAATACCATGTCAAGAATCGTGTGATGGGTACCATACACATAAGAGGAAGATCACTCAAGAGCATAAGAAGAGAGATGGAGGCCAAAACATTTTATTGCTAGTTTCTTCTTTTCCTTTCACACACACTACAATGTTTACAAAGTATAGAACAAGATATGATATAAAGAAAAGTGGCCCACTAAATCAAACGGTGCATTACTGACTATACTAATCAACTCGCACTATAACTATGCCAGCTATAGGTAGGTGCAACAAACTAAATAAAATAAGTGATAAGTCAGTGGTAATGTGAGGATTATAATGATTGCCAATGTGCTAAGTGTAGACATGCAAACCCATCTAGCTAGGTGGTCTCTCATTAATATCCACACATGTTGAGCTTGCCATCTCAACATAACCTTCACATAAGAAGGTAATAGATAGTCAATAGGCTTACCATCTTGCATTTGGAATCACTCAAGTACTCTGTGAATTTAATCCTTCTAAGATAAGTAGAAAAGTCCCTTAGAATGATTGCATGTAATGTACATATCAAGTATATGTGAGACCTACCCCATATTCTTCATCTCAATGCTCTTCTTAAGCTGAGTCTTTAAAGCATCAAGCTCAGCATGAACAGTCTGAGCAATAAGCATGTCATCAATATAAAGCACCAAGATAATAAGGCTACCATCACGAGCTTTCTTCCTCTATAGACACAAATCCATATCCTTAACGAGAATATCGATGTGAATGTATGAAAGCATTAAACTTACGGTACCATACCGTAGGTGCTTGCTTAAGCCCATAAAGACTCTTCTATAATTTGTATACTAGGTAATCCCTATCTTTTTCAAAAAGCCCTTCGGTTACTATATATAAATGTCCTTATGTATGTCCCTATGTAAAAAAAACTAACTTAAGATTTATTTAATAAAGATCCAAATCTAATTGAAGAACCAAGGCCAGTACCATGTATAGGTAGTTATCTTGACTACATGTGAGAACATCTCATCAAAGTTAACTCCCTTTTCTTGCTTGAAAAATCCTTAGTAATCAATTTGGCCTTATATACTAGCTTAGGCAGCTATGGATTCTCTTCAACTTATATATCCACTTGCATGGCAATGAATGCTTTCCATCAAGCAAGGAAACTAAGTCCCATGTATTATTTTTCTACATTAAATCAAACTTAGACCACATGGCCCTCTCCCAAGAATGAGAATCACCTCTACGCATAGCCTCCTCATAGATAACTAGCTCAATAGAGCCTCTCACTATGATATAGTCCATAGAGGGCTCATAGCGATTAGGAGGACATGAAGCTCTAGTGGAGTATCTCAAGATTTGCTATGGGGCCTATACAATCTATCCTCTTTGTCCAACATCATGATCCTACATAAAAGGTGGATCCTAGGCCACTATATCATTAGCACAATTGTAGCATGCTATCTCACTAGGCTTGGCTATACTATAACAAGAGGCTTCTCCTGAAAGATCACCCTACTTACCTTAATTCCCTATTCTTGTCTCATATGTATCTTTTTCTCATGGAATATAACATCATGGATATGGATAACCTTCCAAGTCTACAGATGCCAACAAAGGCAATAGCCCATCTCACCTACATCACCATATTCAAGAAAGATGCATTTGACAAACTTTGAATCCAACTTGTTACGCTTATCTTTGGGAATATGTTAGAAATCCTCACATCTAAAGACTTGCAAGTGTGCATATGAGGAGGTTTACCAAACATCCTCTGTAGCTCTATCACCAAAAGAGCAGCGCATGGGGATCTATAAATGAGATGAATAAATATAGTAACTATCTCGGCCTAAAAATGCTATGATAAACCTACATGACTAAGCATACTAGGGACTCTTTCTTGATTACTCCTATACATGCCCTCTACAACACCATTTTAGGTGGGGTATATTGGGTAGTCAATCGACACATAATATCTCTCCCATCACAAAGATTCTCAAAAGCATTAGAAATATATTCACCCTCATTGCCAAACCATAGGCATTTCAAGAAAGCACTAAAATTTAGGTAAAATGTATGATTTTTTCTCAATACCATAGGCCGAAATCTTATGTAAATAATCATCTATGAATATAATAAAGTACTTGTGCCACCCAATGACTGAGAGGGCATGGTACTACAAACATCTAAATGCGCAAGAGGCAAGGGCTCATGCACGTGTATAGAGCTAGACTTTTTATAAGAGCTACATGTTTATCTTCCATAAAGACAATGACCATATGAAAAAAAATATGAGTAATCAAGAGGCAAGAGATACTAAAATGAGTAAGTACTTTCATTCCTTTCAAAGACATGTGTACAAGGCAACAATGCCATAAACATACATATGGAAGATCAAAACAATACCTCCAACAAAGTGAAGACATGTGGACTTTCTACTATCTGCATGTTCTACATAGTCAAAGTCTATCTAGCCCACAACACTAGTATTCTAGACATTATAACCAATGCACATATCTACAGTACCCTCAAGGTATCTCATGATACCCTTTAGGGCATCCCAATGTCGCCTACAAATGTTGCCATCTAACGAGCCACAACTTCCACTGCAAGAAGATTTCTTATTACACATGTTTATTTAACTAGCCTTTTGTGAAGCATTTTTAGCCTTTTGATACATGTGTGGCTAAGAGGCATGTTTCAATCAATTGTTCTAGCCTTGTTAGGAAATTCTCCAAGCTTTCTTTCCTTCCCATTGTTCTTATACCACTATGTGCACTATAGGGATAAGAAATTCCATGGAAATGATGTCAATGCCTAAGTTATCCTAAATGGAATTTGGCCCATTCTTGGGCCATAAAGCAGTAGAGGTAGAGATTATCTTGGTCAAGACATTTATCAATGTCTTTTTTGTGGATTTTGTTTAACCATCTTCTTAAGGATAATATAGGGGTGATTTTCTATGAATGACTAGGAACATAGAGACCAGGTGTGCTACATGAAGTGAGTCCCTTGGTCGCTTACTATTTTACTGGGATAGCCAAACCATGAGGTGATCTATTCCCATAAAAACTTGGCCATAGTTATGGCATCATTCTTGTGAGTGACTCTAGCCTGTATACACTTTGTCATGTAGTCTATAGAGTTTCATCTTTTCCGTTGAAATTGGCACCTTAGTATGTTGCCACTCATCATAGTATTTCATGAAATATATCACATCTTTGAATAGGGTATGCTAGAAGTTGTGATTGTAATACTTTTTGAGTCCTTGTGATGGCATCAAAATGGCCACCTACTATCTCTTCATATGCTTCCTGTAGTACATCCACTATCTCATGCTCATGCACACATCTTCTCAATAAGTTAATTGATACATTTGTCATGGTATCCATTGGTAGGCTCCAGTCTTGATCACATGGTAAAAGAGTCTCACCTTTTCTATTGGGTGTTTAGGTAACCCTTTTTCCAAGTTCTACATAATTTCATATGTCCAACAAGGTGTTAGATTAGTCTTGAAAATCTCAACCTCTTGTTAGATTCTAAACAAGTGTGAGTCAAGAAGATTATTGTCAATTCATGCCATCTTCTTGCCACTTGGTATTCTAGCCATGTAGTGATGCTTTCCATTTTTACATTAGCAATGTAAAGTCAAACTCCAATAGAAGGAGGAGCGATCAAGCAGTGTAGCTTATGGCATATGGTTCATTCACTACATACAACAGTGATTTGATGGCCCACAAATTTAGTGAAGTATTTACAAAACTTCTTGATTACATATGACATTCCTAGTTATTCTCTTTCAATTGTTGAATAGTTAATTTCTATCTTTGAGTTTTTCGCTAGCGAAGCTCATTGGAAAGCCCATATTTTATTTACTAGATTAGCATAGCACCACTCTGATAGCAATTTTGGATGCATTGATATGTACATGGAACATCACTATTTAATCTAGGGCTTGTAAGATAGGCGCTATCATTAAATCCTTTTTCAATGCTTCATATGTAGCTTCACATTCTTTTGTCAAATTCCAAACAATAAGGCACTTGTATAGGGACTTATTTGTGGAAAATCAGAGTGAAGCGACATTGAGATGTGCATGAGAGGGAGAGAAGAGCTCAAAAGTACAAGAACAAGTCTTGCTTATTAAGTTGCTCATGAAAGTACAACTTTAGTCACTCTCACTCATCAATTGATGTAGACCCATGGGCTATTTATATAGCCCTAGATGGCTCCAAGGTTAGGGTTTTCCCTTCCCCTCAGGACCATTCACACTCAGCTACCCTTATCCCCTCCAGCATAAGGAGAGTTCACATGCTTACACTCTCAAAACACCCCCTCAATGCCAGGTGGCATTAGATAAAGCATGACAAGATGCCCCCCCTTAATCCACAATGAGATGCCTAGATAGGTAGAGAGTTTACAAGACTCAAAAAAGTCAATCTTCAGTTGATGATTGGGAGGAAAAGTTAGCCTCCAATTCCTTAGGTGGTTTTGGAACATTAGGACACTTACTGGTTATATGCCCAATCTTTTTGCATTTATTGCATTTCATTTTTTTATGGGTACTTCTTCCAGCAATTACTTACAATATGCCCTTTTTTATGACAAAAAGAGCACGAAGCTGTATGGACTAACACTTGCTCATGGGAAGTGGATGTTGAAGTGCCCTGCTTATGGTTCCTCTTCTGTTCATTAGACATGAATGGATGGTACCTTCCAAGCTCGGATTTGGGATTTTTTTTAATGTTGTTACAAGAGTAGGAAAAACCTTTTTGACGGCCTTCAAAAGGATAACAGTAGCATCAGGTTCTACTACTGGTGCTTGTATGGAAGCTAATTGGGCCATAATCCCCTTCATATGGGAGATAAATTTTTCAAGATCCTCCCTTGCATTACATTCTAAGCTGAAAATTTCAATTTTAAGAAAAGTTTGTGAATTTTTTTCATGGGCACTATAGAGTTTTTCCAACTCATCCCATTTGGCATTGGCAATAGAGTGTTGATCTACATGGTGTATTAAGGATTCATCAAGGTGGAGCATGATAATAGCCTGGGCTCATTGATCATATTCCGCATCATTTGGGTTGGAAGGATTAACAGGTCTAGTCACATGATGAGAGGCTAGTAACCCCTTTCCATCATCTTGTATTTGATAAGTACTTGCCATGGATGGTAGTCATTCCCGATAAATTTTCAGATTTATGGACGAATATCAGCATAGGCAGAGGCCATAGGAAGGTCTTACTCCGTATTACTAAGTGCAAGTAGCAGTGTTTAATCCTTTACAATAGGCCAAGAATAGCTCAATGCAGACAAGTTTAATACAAGATGTTTTAGACAAGACATGCAAGTATTTGTGTGCTTATAAGTGGACACACAAATATTACAAAAAATGGGAGAAGCTTAATAGGAAGTGGTTTACTATTTTAAGCTTACTGATTCAAGAAGCAAACCAGGCAATAACAGAAATTAAAAATGTGACAAAACACTTTAATATTAGTGTTAACAAACACTAGTTGCAAGCTTAATGTAATGCTTGACCATAACCAGAATAGTCGGCTTCTTGGTGAGCTTATGATGTCCCCCGATTGTTAAAGCTACTCAAAGATCACGAACGCACTTCGTAGCATATACTTCAGTGATTAAAATCATTGTTAATGATTCACAGATTGAAAAAAGTGAGAATAGGAAAGCTTGAAGATCTTTGGCTATGGCTGCCAGGAAACCCACAGTTAGGGTTTTGTTGATTATAGGCAATAGAGAGGGAATTTCTATGAACCCTCTTAGTTGTAGATGGCCCTCTTGGGGGGCTATGAAATCCCATAATAGTTGCCTCTATTGCGCCCTATACTACTCATGGTTCAGCTCGAAGCAAGTCTCTGCCAAAAACTGCACCAAATCTGCATCTACTACAATGTCATGCTCCTGCAACCATAATGTCAGGGTTTTATGTGCCACGTTGTTGCACCTGAGATAAGGAAGTGATCCTCTCCCAAGTCCTCCAACAAAGGTGGGTATGGCAAGTAGCTATGTAAGTGGAGAGTATGATGAAGAAGATGAAGACTCATGTGCACTTAGTGATGGATGATGCTAAGGAAGTTGAGGAGATCAGAGATGGCTCTGATACCATGTGGAAAATTAGAGTGAAGCAACATTGAGATGTGCACAAGAGGGAGATAAGAGCTCAAAAGTACAAGAACAAGTATTGCTTATTAAGTTGCTTATTAAGTCTTGCTTATTAAGTTGCTCACTCTCACTCATCAATTGATGTAGACCCATGGGTTGTTTATATAGCCCCAACTAGCTAGGGTTAGGATTTCCCCTTCCCCTCAGGACCATTCACACTCAGCTACCCTTATACCCTCTAGCATACGGAGAGTTCACATGCTTACACTCTCAATATTATTATCAAGATGTAGTTTAGCACGAAGCATGGATAATATCCAGTATGGCCTAAGAAATTCATTTGATCTCCTTAGGGTCGGTTTGGTCCATTATTATCAGAATCTTTGTTGTGTTAGTTCCAATGTCATCCTTGGACAGCTAGGATCATTCCATGCTTTATCAAAAATTAGCACTTTCATGGATTAAGAGAGAGTTAATACTACATACACTATTCAAAGATGAGTCTCAATATTTCTAGGTGTTTGTTCCAATTGGAGTTGGCATAGAGGTCGTCCAAAAACACTTTTAGCCATTTTTGCAACATATCTTAGAAAATCATGCACATCAAGTGTTGGAAAGTGGTTGGTGAATTGGTCAAACCCAAGGTATAATTATGTACACAAACAATTTCCATTCTATGGAAAATGCTATTTTGTTATATGGACTTTAAAATTACAAGAATTGAAGTTAACAATGGAAATAACATATTTAGCAAAAGGTTTCATGAATTACTTTGTAATTTGTTCAATCCATGCTCAATTTCTCCTTTTTAGTGGCTCCTCTATTCCAAAGCTCTTGCATCAATGTGCCTCCTTTTCTTCTCTCTCTTTCTCCTTTCTTACCCTATTCAATAAGCCCTCCAAGTAAGTATGCCTACTTTCCCTTCTCTTATAGATATGGGATGGGGTGATGTCCTAGTAGTTGGTTCACACTTGGTGCCTTTGTGAGGGTTGCTTGTAGTAGGGTCAACTAAGAAGATTCATGGTGAGGGTATCTTGTTGATGGTGGCACTATCAAGTGAAGATGCTTGCAAGGTTATGGCAGCCTGAAGTGGTAGATTTCTCACCTACGATACTTGTGGGATTGAGTGCAATGGATAGTAGAGGTAGATGCTTGCGGGGTTGTCATATGCAGCAATAGTAGGTGCTCATGGGATTGAGAGTGATGACCAATTTTTGGTCTTGAAGGTGATGGGTAGTAGAGAACATGAACTGATGCTATCAATCAGTTCATCCCTACCTTCACTATGTGGCTGGTGTTGGGTGGATATCGAAAGAAGACCATCAATTTCTTGAGGGAGTCACCTCAAAAGTTATAAGTGTACCACATGCGATCAATAAAAGGGTTTTTTGATTTAGTAAAATTGATAGGATTACATTTATAGAAGGGGTTATTTAATTACAATTTGAGAAAAAATTGTAGTTTCTTAAAGGAAAGGGATCATTTTATTACCTTAGAGCATGTAAGGAAAGGGTATTTTCCAATACCCTTTGAATGCACATGATATAGAGGGTTTACATAAATGGCCCTGCTCCTCCCCCCCTCGAGATCAATTTATGGTGGATGTAGCTCTAATAATGGCTACACATATACACGCACACACAAATAGAGAAACGTATACCAAAGCTGAAATAATAAATTCATTATCCACATGAAGGAGATTATATCCAATTTGTGGCATGCTCTACATCTCATTTTTTCATTAATTTTATATGTTTATATGTTTTAGACTGTGAGAGAGAGAGAGAGAGAGAGAGAGAGAGAGAGAGAGAGAGAGAGAGAGAGAGAAAAGAGATAGGGTGATCTTTGATTAATCATATGTGCACTTGAATTCTATTTATTATATCCAGGATCATCCATGGCTCTATAGTTCTCTACTTTCTTAGATGTGTTTCTTCCCATCCTATTTTTTTCTAATGACCTCCTTATCTACCATTAGAATCCTAGGTACAGCATTGATATCTTAAGATTAAATTGCCTCTAAGTGTTGTTTTAGCTCCTAATTTGAATGACCAGCTACTTCGATTGTGTTTACCTCTCAAAAGACTACTAGAACCTTCTATATCTTTGTTGATGTCAAAGGTCTAACTCCACTCTTTGTTTTTCTAGGTTGAGGAGACTTTTTAAGCATTCATCCAAGTGAACAACTAAGTCGTCTTAGTTTTGGTGGTTTGAATCAAGTTATGGACTAGGGGGCCTAGAATGGATTTGAGAATTAACCCTAGAGTTGCTTCTTTAGCACATGTACCACTCCCATGTGATGTGAGTTTAGATCAAGGTTTTAGTTCTAAGTCTTTTAACTTTAACATGATTTTTCTTGAAGTTGGTAACTATACTTATGATCTAATGAGAACTCTTAATTTTACTTTAGCTACTACTATGCTCTTTAATCTTTAGGATTGAAGTTCCTTTAGTGTCAAAAACCTTTAGTCTCAAGCTAAAATACTACCAAACATAGCTAAAGTTTTATAAGAGGTGATCACAATAAAAGGTTTACAATAAGTTGCTCTCTTTTAGTGGAACCTTGGGGTTTTTTTAACCTCCAAGTACTTCATTGGAGGGATTAACTATCCCTTGGGATGAACCCATGATGGCTAATGTTTACTTCAAGTTGGAGTGGATCTATCTTTGAGTTGCTCTTTTTCCTAGAGTTGAAAGATGTTTTTTCCTTGAGTTGGTTTTTTCCTCCAGAAGTTGGATTTTCCTTTAGTTCATTTTTCCTTGAGTAATCAACTTGATGATGATCAATTAGCCACCATGATTGTTGATGATATTAGCCTTCAAACATGCATACTTCCCAAGCTAAGGTTTAAATGCTTTGAGTTTTTAAATACTTATCTCATCTTTGACCATTTATGCAAGAGCTAATGATTTGGGGTCTTTGCAAAGCCCTAGAAAATATTAAGGGACTTGCAAAGAACTTGAGTGCTTCTTTTGAGTGAATAGCAAGCAACCTTGTGTTATTATGCCTTTGATTACTTGTCCCAAGGTGTAGGGTGAAGTCAAATTGTTAACATAAGGGATGAACTATAATTTTTGTTAAGTAGTATCTTACATTGATTTGTTTTTCCTTGAAGGTATTTTTTACCTCAAGTTGACATAAGCTTTTTCTTGAGTTGCTTTTTCACCTCAAGTTGAAATATAGCAAGCAATTTTTGCACAATTCAAGTACTTCTAGTTTTAGTGAGAAAATCAAGGAAAACTATAGAGTTACTAATCTACACATAAATCAAATTTCTTATTCTAATGTATTCTGGTCTCTCTCCCAAACTACTAGCTATCTTCATTGTTTCTAATGGGTTCATGGATGCTATGCTCACTATTTTCAAGAGTAAGTATAATGGCATACCATATCTATCAAGATGGTAAGGATCAAGCATACACTTTCAACCTATAGAGCTTTGTCATGGTATAGCAATAAACAAAAAAATTGAGGCATGTAAGCTCAACATGGGGACCTGACCAGCCATATTTTCTTTTAGTGGTTTCTCCGCATTCCAAGACTAACCTACCTCTCATCTAGGTTGTGCTATCTCGACCTCCTTCACTTCCTCTTCCTCCACTTCACTCCTGTCTCTAGGAATGCAAGAAAATGAATATGAAAACTCAAGAGAGCAAATCAACCATCACCATAGCTTCTTTGCAATCATAATTGGGTTGATTGAAGAGATGATTCCAATGGCTCCCTAATCCGTGTTACAAGCTCCAATAGACTCCTCTTATTCAATCCATAACAACATAGTCATGAACAAGAAATAGAGAAGAAGATAATGAAAGACTATTTAAAAGAGCGAGAGGAGCATTTCTCACCCTTTCGAGCTCAAGAACACACTCTCACACAAGCCATCAACCTCAATCAACCTTAGCTCAAGCTTAAGTTGTATGGAGGTTACAAAGGAGTGAAGAATATACAAAGAGTTCACAAATTTGCACACATAAGACCTAAATGAGTTTCAATATTTTAGACAAATCTAGATAGGGCTAGGATTTTTATCCTTCAGTGCAACGTTTTGGTCATTATTTTATTAACATAATACTTGATCCTTGGCCTCGATCTTTGCAACAAGCATGTAGGATTTTACAATTTGCTTAAAAGAGAACTTAACTCTCAAAATTTACATAGATTTATTTTCGTCATTTGTAGGACATAAGTCATTGATCCAAAAACAATCTATAGGCACCTATTGTGGTGCTCCACTTAATTATCTACTTATCCATTTGAGATCCTAAGATAATCTCATATACCAAAACAAGGCAAGGGAACATCCTTACTAAATTTTGACTTTCAAAACAAAGGGTTGTGACTCAAGTCCATTAACATATGTCTTAGCACATACAAAATAGACCACCTACCATCCTTATAAATGTCTATCCAAAGAAACTTTCATATACTAAGAATAAAGGACCACTTTTTGTCATTTATTCATCTTTTATATGTTATCCATTTTATATATTATTTGACCTTTGCATTGGGTATCCTTAACCAACCTAAAGGCTCCCAAGTCTATGTGACACAAGGAGGAGAATTTTGGTATTTAAGAAATAAGAGGGCTTTTCTTGAAGGGTGAATGGTGGTGGTTATATTTATTTTATTCTCTCTCTCTCTCTCTCTCTCTCTCTCTCTCTCTCTCTCTCTCTCTCTCTCTCTCGAATGCACACACACACCCTCTCTCTCTTTTAAAATGACATACAAATACACACACTCTCTCTCTTTTTTAATTCAACGAGGATATAATCATGCAAAGGGAAAAGGTGGGTCTTTGAACACACACACACACACACACACACACACACACATGCATGCATGCATGCATGCATGCATACATACATACATACATAAGATATAAATTTCTATTTTCATTGGATATATGAATTAATATAATATTTTAGTGGGTAAGCATTTACATGCAATGTGTACAATACTCTAAAAACATCTATAGATGCATATGCACTATAAAAAAGAGTTGAATTTTTGTAATGTCCCCGTTACTTAGTTTATCTTAATAAACAATGTGCGTATACATTCCAAAGAAAATTGATTTATGTTGCACATCCACACATGGAAAAAAACTGCAGAATCTCTACAGGATTTTCAGGAAGCAGGATTGGTTTACTAAAATAATCTGAAATCTCTAGTATCATGTTTAAATGACTTACTTCCCACTTTAGATGGATCCAAATATATAATGTGACTCATTTTGAAGGGAATAGTCGTCCAAGACAAAAGATGGAATAAAATAATATAATTTATAAAAATGGTCATTTTTGTCTATTTTTGATAGATTTTTGCAATACTGCCTATGCTAAATTGTCAACTAGATGTGTTCTGATTGTTTTGAGTACCTGAATGATTATATTTGGAGTTCATATGACGAAGTTATGATCCAAACAAGTTGCAGGGCAGAAAAAAAACAAAAATAGTTTTTAAAAAAACATAAGCTTTAAAGCTAAGCACTAAAAGAAAGTGTTCTCTCTTTAACATCGATGATGTAATAAAAAATGCTAAAAAGCAAACACCCTCTTTTTACCCCCTCCCTAATTACTATATAAACAGGGGTAGAACGTCACGCGAAGAACACACACAAACACACAACGATCCATGTATAAGTCTCTCTACTGCTATTGACGCGACGAAGCCCTGCTACAATCAGCCGAGCCTCTCTTTCTCTCAACCCCTATGCGGAAGTGCTGTGCCCAACCTATCAAGCTTCTTCCATGGCTCCCAAGCGACGTCGAGATGTTGAGCGAGGTCACTCTCAAAGAGCTCCCCAACATGAGAAAGTGGTCACCGTTGTTGCTACGCGAACTCAATACAATGCTGAAGTACAAGCAAAAGTTAACCTCAAACCCATTGAAACCGAAGAACCAGCCATCCCACAACAAATCGTGGTTACGACTATAACCCGTAATCATGATGCATGGCCAAATGGAGATGATCAGGTTAGTACATAAGAAAAGGATCACGATTAGTTAGAACTTACTTAAATTTGTAAAAACATGTTAGTATTATCAAATGCTCTTTAGGAAAGAACACGAAAATTGATAAAGAGATAGATTATATGCATCACATTGACAACTGTGTTAAAATGTCTTATGGTTATGACTACTTTTGGACTTGTGAATGATGAGTTATGGCTCTTATGATTCCATGCTTGCACAAATGGATGAGTTGTGGATTGTGGTGGTTCAAAACATTGGAATCCCCAACCCATTGCTTCTTAATACTCTACGGAGTGTGGAAAAACTCACATGCAAGTGGGGGTCCTACACTCCCAAGGGAGGTAGGTGTTTTTGATTTTGATCACTCGAGCACCTGAGAGGGCAAAGGGCCGAGTGGTAAGTGCCCCTGTTATGTAGGACAGCTCCGGAGGCTCAAGGAAGCTTAGAGAGGCTCTAAGCCAGTAAATTCCCTGTTGGACCGTGGATGTAGTGCGATCACATACATCCCAATCCTGAGGGATTGGAAGGTCCTACTATCCTAGGCTGGACGGTATCTTTCTGTGGAAAAACGGTTTTATACCACTCTGCAAAGGGATGGTGAAATAAAATATCTGATTTTTGACTTGTTTGTTATGTGCTAAAGATCTAGTTTAATGAACCCAATTTAATGGAGTAATAAAAGAAAGCTCATTTTATATGTCCAAACAGTGTGGTAATATGCTTTACTAATTAGAAAACTAAGTAAACCCCATCAAGGAAAGTGGGAGGCTTCAATCCTGACGATTGGACGCCTATGGCTGGGTGGACCCGATAAGTCGGCCAACATTAGATAAAGCTGATTAAATCGTGACCCTCCCAATATCGATAGGATTAGTTACCAGGTTTAACACCGTTTTAGGGGGTCAGAGCTAAGATTTTACCTTATGGATGAGGGGGATCGAGTTACACTCTCCCCCGTCTCTCACTCTCTTTGAACCAAGTGCGGTGTTAACCTCACTCTTGCCTTTGATTGATTACAAAGTGGTCTTTCTTAGGTGGGCGTTAGATTGCTGTTAGGGGTGACTTATCCACGCTTCCCTTGTGAAGTAGAACTAAGATTTCCATGCTCAACTAAGTCCAAGATTTCCCATGGGGAGACGAGATGATGATGTCGATGGGTATGAATTTCAATCGACTACTAGAGGACTCCTCCAAGTTTGTTGGAGGAGGCACCTCACAATGGTATCAGAGCCTAGGTTTTAAAAGAACCTAGGTTTCAAAAGAGCTTTTAGTGTAAGGTTAAGTAGTCAACGTATAAAAGGAATTAAGAAAATAACCACACTTGTTTGAAGAAAACTGTTGTTGATTATCTTACACTAACACTAGCATACACATTGTGCTCATCAGGAACTTACCGATGAGGAAGATACATGTTTGGGGGATATTTTTCCCATCATGTATCAAGTAGCCTTAGGGTCGAATAATTTCCCATATCGCGAGGCTATATTTGAGATAATGGAAATGATCTTTATTCATTCAATTGTTTTGCAACCTTATCCTAACTCATGGTATTTGAGAGATTTCTGGCCAAGGAAAAGGTCACATATGGAGATATATCATGGGCATACTATCCTTCTTCATTACAAACTATGGAGGGTTTGATGGGCTGAACAACTAAGGATAGTTAAGATATATATATTTTTTAGTGTCTTTGCTAAACATTTACTAAACAATGGGGATGAGCCTATATCTGAAACCTTGTGGGTATATCGGAAAGTGCTACAAATAGTACCGCCCGAGAGAGTTGTTGTAGTACCAAGAAGGCCTTATTTTGGTACGAGATGTTTTGGTTATCCTCAAGAACCACCATATTATGTTATTTGCCATGTACATGAGAACCCCCCAAGATACGAGAATATAGACTCTAATACTTTTCATGAGGAAAGGATCCATGTCACATGAGATGATGTATTGGTAGATCATAGTATGATCAAATACATCTTTGTAAGTACTTTTCATAAATATAAAGTTTCATTATTATTGAAGAGTGTGAGTTATGAGCTTATGATGATAGTTGAGCTGCTTTGACAAGTTAATGATGAAGTACACTTTATGTGAGTTATTTTTGAGATCATGTACTCCACTGCGTGTGTGCCAATCAAACATGTTGGAATTAAGAGAAAGCATTATGGCTATCTTAGAGAAGACTCATCTATCCTTACGAAAGGGCTAAAACTAGGGCCCAAATCTAGGGAAGGAATGACTCTTACATGTACTTAGACTCAACTCTATACGAAGATGTGAAAGTCCATCTCAAGTTATTGAAATGGATTGAAGAACTAAAACTAATCAATGTGATTATACTATGAGGGAGCCAATGACACTACTGTCAAGAATCTCGTGGTGGGGGGACTTGCTCAAGATGCTGCGCCGAACACACACAAAATGCACAAGGAGAAGCTCACTCAAGAGACAAGAAGAGAGATGGAGGCCAAAACGTTTTCTTGTTGGTTTCTTCTTCTTCTTCCACACTCTTTACAATGTACACAAAGTATAGATAAGATACAACATAAAGGAAAGTGGCCTACTAAGTCAAACAATGCATAACCGACTACACTAGTCGACTGGCACTATAACTGTGTCAGCTGTAAATAGGTGTAACAACCTGAATATAATAAGTAATGAGTCAGTGGCCATGTGAGAGTCATAATGACCACTGGCGTTCTAAGTGTAGACATGTGGATCCATCTAACCAGGCGGTCCATCATCAATGTCCGCATGTGTTGAGCTTGTAATCTCAACACTCCCCCTCAAGCTCAACTGCATCTCTGCAACTCCAAGTAAGCTTCAAAACTTTTGAAGCTTCTCTGTACCCAATGCCTTCGTGAAGATGTCAGCTATCTAATTCTGTGTGCTGACATACACCAAGTCAATCTCACCTGCTAGTACCTTCTCTCTCACAAAGTGGTAGTGTACCTCAATATGTTTTGTCCTGGCATAGAACACAGGGTTTCTAGCCAACTGTATACTGCTCATGTTGTCACAATAAATGACAATTGGACCTTCCACCTGCATATCCAAATCAGTCATTAACTTTTGTAGCCATACTACCTCACATGCTGCAACAGCAGCACCTCTATACTCAGCCTCTATACTCGACAAAGCACCTGTAGATTGCTTTTTGCTGCTCCAAGTAACTGCTGCACTACCAAGAGAGAACATGGATCTGCTAGTAGATCTTCTATCAGACATACTACCAGCCCAATCTGCATCTGTGTATCCAAACACATGTACATCTGTACCTGCCTCATAGAAAAGTCCATAATGTAATGTGGACTTCACATATCTCAATATGCGTCCGACTGCATCCAAATGTGGCTTTCTAGGTACTTGCATAAACTGACTCACAAGACCAACAGCGTAGCTCAAGTCTGGCCTTGTAATGGTCATGTAGATCAAACTCCCCACTATTCTCCTGAACATAGTAGGGTCTTCTATCTCATCCCCAACATCAGCACTCAACTTTACATTCTGCTCCAATGGGACTGAAAGTGGTTTGCATGCTGTCATACCATACTTGGATAACATATCCAAGCCATACTGTCTTTGGGACAGCCATATACCATCATCACATCTGATCACCTCAATGCCAAGGAAGTATCTTAGCTCACCTAAATCCTTCATCTCAAACTTCTTCTTCAAATAGTCCTTGACTTCAGCAATCCCACTATCACTATCACCTGTAATAATCAAGTCATCCACATAGATGACTATGATGACCAAACCTGCATCTCCCTTTCTCACATAAAGTGAGTGATTAGCATCAGAAACATAAAAGCCAATATTGACAAGATACTATCTGATCTTGTCAGACCATGCTCTAGGTGCTTGCTTGAGTCCATAGAGCGCCTTCTTCAACCTGCACACATACGTGGGATGCTCTAAATCTTCATAACCTGCTGGCTGATCCATATACACTTCTTCCTGCAAATTACCATGCAAGAAGGCATTCTTCACATCCATTTGCTGCAATCTCCAACCTTTGGCTGCTGCCAAACAAATCACACATCTAACAGTTGCCATCCTAGCAATTGGACTGAAGGTTTCTTCATAATCTATGCTATATGTCTGGGCATAGCCTTTTGCAACAAGCCTAGCTTTGTACCTACTAATAGAACCATTTGCATTGTGCTTAATCTTATAAACCCACTTACATCCAATAGCTTTCTTGCCCTTCGGCAATGATACTAGATCCCAAGTCTTATTGGCCTCTAATGCAGCCATCTCCTCATCCATTGCTGCATCCCAATGAGCATGACCAACAGCCTCCTCAAAACATGTGGGCTCAACATCCTCAACTAGTTTCACCATATAAGCATAATGGTGAGCTGCATAACCTTCAAAACCAAATCTTTTAACAGGGTATCTAACCCTGCTAGATCTACGTACCACCGGATCACTCAATGGAGCCTTTACATTACTATGAGCTCTCTGTACACCTGGTGTCCTGACAGAAGGAATACCAAGCTCATCATCCAAGCTCTCTAAGCCACTGGAGTCTCCATCAAGAACTGCATCAATGCCATCTGACACTTTATTCTTTCCTTTGTCTTTACCTATAGTGCTACTACATGCACCTGAAGATGTAGAGGTACTCCTTAGTCTCCCAGACCAAGGATTACCAAATGACGTCTCTGGTCCACTAAGAGTTCGTGATTCTTGCTTTTCAGCCTGCACATGAGTGTCATGATCATCATCATCATCCAATGCATCACCACTAGATGCATACCAACTACTCATTCCATCAAAGATGACGTCCCTACTCACTCTGAACTTACATGTGACAGGGTTATAATAGCGATACCCTTTCTGCTCTAAAGAGTATCCAATAAAGACACACTTTTCAGCCTTTGGATCTAGTTTCTTCCGCAACTCATCTGGCATATGAACATACGCAATGCAGTCAAACACTTTCAAGTGTGAGACATCAGGCTTCTTACCTGTAAAACATTCTTCGGAGGTCATACCATGAACTGCAGCTGTGGGAGTTCTATTCATATTATAAACAGCAGTATGAACAGCCTCAGACCAAAAATGCTTAGGCATATTCTTTTCAGCCATCAAGGCACGTGCAACTTCTGCAATATGCCTGTTTTTCCTTTCTGCAACCCCATTTTGCTGTGGGGTATACCTGCATGTGAACTGTCTCTTTATCCCATGAGACCTCAGAAAATCACTGAACTCATTCGAAAGGTACTCTCCCCCTCCATCTGACCTCAAGCACTTTACTTTCAAGCCTGTTTCTCTTTCAACTGTAGCCTTGAAAGTTCTAAAGTGCTCAAACGCTTCACTATTTTCCTTCATAAAATATACCCACAACTTTCTAGAACAATCATCAATGAATGTGACAAAGTATGAACTACCTCCAAGAGATACATTTTGTGTAGGCCCACAAATGTCTGTATGCACAACATCAAGGATATTTCTGCTTACATCTCTGTCATATGAAAAGGGTTGTCTTGCCTGCTTACCAAACTGATATGCTTCGCATACCTTATGAAATTCTACAACTCTAAATGTAGGCAAACCTGTAACCAACCCTTTGGACTGCATTAATTTCAGCCTTTGTACATTTGCATGTCCAATGCGTTTGTGCCAAATTTCAATATCTGCAACAACACCTTTTTCTTTAGCATACATAGCAGCATTCATAGTAGGAATTCCAGCATCCAGAGTAAACATACATCCAACTCTACTTCCCTTTGCTACCAACCTGCACTTGTCATTGAAGTCTTCTACAAAGCAGCCCTTTGCATTAAATCTGACTTGCAGACTGACACCAAGTTCTTTGTAATAGATGGCACATGTAATACATCTGAAAGACTCTTTGTCTTACCATCATGCAAGGACAAGGGAACTTTTCCAATGTGTGAAATTGGGTGGCATGAATCATCACCCGTCTGCACATAACCTACATTTTGCAAATCCTGCATCTCTCCAAACCATTCTGTATGGATGGTCATATGATTGGATGCACCTGAATCAACATACCAAACATCATCATGTGCTCCCTTTCCTGTAACAGCATTCAATATATGCTGTATAACAAACAGACGTTCATTTTTGTCTTCATTCTGTCGTGAAGACGTGCATAGTTTCCTTGCTGCAACTTACCACTGCGAATATCATCTTTCTTAGCATAACATTGGGCTGCAATATGACCTATTTTGCCATAGTAGTGACACACAATACCAGAGTTGTTAGAGCCTCTGTTCTGCCATCCACCTCTTTCTCTAAAGCTCCCCCTGCCTCTAAAGTTACCACGACCTCCTGAAACCTGCATATCTCCAAATTGTTGATTCAATCTGTTTTATTGGTTGTCACTACCACGTCCTGTACCACGGCCTCTTGAAGAGAACTTGCCACGTCCCCTTCCTGAACTGGAGTAGAAAGCTTAAACCTGTTCACCACTTCTTTCAGATGTCTCACTCTGCATGTTGATCTCTTCAGTGATCATAAGGGAGACCAACTCATCGAAATCTGGAAATGGCTTTCTGACATATATGTAAGTTACAAAAGACTTCCAAGCATTTTCATTGTTAAGTCCACCCAAGGTAGACGACACCAAATCATCATCATCGGGCATTGCATCAATCGCTGCCAATGCATCTGCAATGCTCCTTACCTTCAGTGCATACTCATTGATAGAAATCTTCCCTTTCTTCAATGTATTCAACTCTTGCTTGAGTTGAATCTTTCGTGCCTTTGTATTTACGGAAAACATACTTTCAAGTATGGTCCAAGCTGCATATGAATTCTCTGCATTTCTAATATGTCCCAGCATATTATTGTCAATTACTGTAGACAACCAATACATGGCCTTCTTGTCTTTTGCATTCCATTCCTTCCGTGCCTTTGTCTCTTCTGCAGTTGGAGGATCACTCACTTCCGGCTCCTTTTCTTCACTTGAAACAAACTCGTAGAGGCCTTTTCCAATAAGGAAGTTTGTGACACGGAACTTCCATGAAGGGTAATTGTTCTTGTCGAGTTTCTCAATGATGGGGCTTCCACTGTTCTCTGCCATTATCACAAAACTAATACCAAACAGCAAGCAAATCTTCTGCAACCCTTGACCTGTAGTGCACAGCAATACACCAGACAGCCTTTTTCACTGCCTGCTCAACAATACATGCAATCTGCAACCTGTTTGCAGATAAACCTTATGTTTGCTTCCTGAAAACACCTCAAGAATTATAGATTCGCAATCTATAACCTGCGCACTCACTTTCGATCAAAATGGTCGAAATCACAGTGTATCCTGAAACTGCTGTTTGCAACCTTGCGGCTCTAAAACGGGGCCTGAAACGGCCTCAGATGCCCAAAATAACTGCAGGAAAGTCCGAAAGGGTTAATTTGCAGAATACATAGCGCTCTTCGCGCACACGAAATCTCACTACAATCTGAGATTTTTGCTCTGTCCTGCTTCCGGTGCCTCCACAGGCACTATCCAAGAGAAAGAGTGGAAGGATGGGAGAGCTTCTTACCCATGACTTGCTTGCTCGAACCTTGCTTCTTCTCCTTCACTTCAGCCTTCGAAATCAGCCTCTCTCAGTGGCGAGGCTCTGATACCATGTCAAGAATCGCGTGGTGGGGGGACTTGCTCAAGATGCTGCGCCGAACACACACAAAATACACAAAGAGAAGCTCACTCAAGAGACAAGAAGAGAGATGGAGGCCAAAACGTTTTCTTGCTGGTTTCTTCTTCTTCTTCCACACACTCTTTACAATGTACACAAAGTATAGATAAGATACAACATAAAGGAAAGTGGCCTACTAAGTCAAACAATGCATAACCGACTACACTAGTCGACTAGCGCTATAACTATGCCAGCTGTAAATAGGTGTAACAACCTGAATATAATAAGTAATGAGTCAATGGCCATGTGAGAGTCATAATGACCACTGACGTGCTAAGTGTAGATGTGTGGACCCATCTAACCAGGCGGTCCATCATCAATGTCCGCATGTGTTGAGCTTGTCATCTCAACAACTACATCGTTGGGTGTATGACCAATATGCAAAGGGTATCTCTCCCGATAGGATAACCCTTATATTGGGACTATAAAGTCAAAAAAAATATGAGCTTCCAGAGTATCCAAATCTCCCAAAATCTTATCGATTCCTAGAGACACCACGAATTGATGAAACATACAAGGAACTCTAAGAGAATAAGTTTTTTCTCAAGTAGACACCAACACCTAGACATAGCGGTGAAGAAACCAAGGTGGAGCAAGATGCAAAAGCGTGGATTGAGGCTTTGGATGACTATTTCCTAGCCATTGAAACTACTGCTGCAAATCAGTCCATGACTGCTCATTTTCGTCTTACTGGCGAGGCTAATCTTTGGTGGACACATTTTTGCCGAGATAAAGGGGTAACAGAAGCTTCCCAAACTTGGAAGGAGATCAAAGAAGCTATGAAAGGACGTTATCTTCCCCCATCTTTTGAATCAATCAAGATGAATGAATTCTACAACTTATGACAACTAAGCCTAACCTTGGAAGGATACTATTCCAAGTTTGTGAGTCTGCACAAATATGTACCCCCAATGACATCTCAACGGATTGCAAAGTTCTACTAAGGACTAAATCCACCTTTGGACACTCGCCTTGAATCAATGAGACCGACGACTCTCGAAGATGCTCTTATGCGAGTAAAACCTATGGCCAAGGAAATCGCTCAAAATGGCTAAAGGAACTGTTCAATAAACAAATATGGAAGGGGCTACACAAACCATGGTGTTGACATGGCCAATGCCAGAGGGAATGGTAGAGCTAATGCAATCACCCAAGGACCAAATGGATAGGAATCATGCAATGCTACCAGTGTAAAAGGACTGGACACCTAAGGGAAATTTGTCCTAACCATCCTCAAAATCCTAGCCCAAACCCGATTGGTGGAAGAGGCCGAGGGAATGGCAACAACAACCCAAGCCATGGATGTGGAAGAATAGCTTATGCTCGAGTAAATACTATGATTGGACAGCCCGAGGAATGCACGTTAGGTGAAGAATTTGAAAGAGGATACATTCATGCTGCCATAGAAAAGAAAGGAGCGGACCACCAATGTTCAATAATTCAATCTCCAGCTACTTACAAGGGTATGTCGTTTTATGATATTGATTGATTGTGGTAGCATGCATTCCTTTCTTGCACCCAATACAATTAAAAGATTGCATGTAGAATCCAAGGGGACAAGGAAAACGATAGTAGAATTGGCTAGTGGGGAGGAAATCGCCTCAACCAAAACTGTAGGGAAACTTCAATTAGAGTTAGACAGTCATATAATTAAAATAGAATTTCGAATCCTACCACTAGGATGCTATTATTGCATTCTGGGAATGGATTGGCTCAAGAAGAACAAAGCCCAGATTCTATGTGCTAAAGAGGAAATAATATGTCAAGACTTTGAGGAATAAATCATAAAGGCATATGGGAAAGCAGGAAGAACTAGAGTCCAACTCGCCAAGGCAAGTCAACTAAGGAAGGGATTGAAGAAAGGTCAACTAATCTACATGATCTGATTGAATAAGGTCAAAAAAACTAATGAATGCACTCTACCTTCCTGGATCAACGACTTCGAGGATGTCTTCCCAGAAGAATTGACTCAACTGCCTCCAAAGCGTGAGGTTGATAATGAAATAAAATTGATTCATGGAGGTGACCCAATGTCAAAACGACCGTATAAAATGTCTATTCCTAAAGCTATTGAGATTAAGGAACAACTGAGGCAACTGATAGAGCAAGGATTTATCCACCCAAGTAATTCACCTTGTCCTCTTCCAAAAAATAAAGGACATAACACTTAGACTATGCATTGACTTCAGAGGGCTAAATCAGGTTACAGACAAAAACAAGTACCCAATATCCAAGATAGACAAACTTTTAGATCGCCTACACAGAGCCAAGGTTTTTTCCAAGATTGATCTAAGGTCAGGATACTATCAAATTTGAATCAAGGAACAAGATATCTCAAAGATTTCTTTCAGCACTAGGTATGGTCATTATGAATTTTTAGTCATGCCATTTGGATTAACTAATGCCCCAGCTACATTCAATCGT
Source organism: Lygodium microphyllum (assembly GCF_053477565.2). Classification (NCBI taxonomy): domain Eukaryota; kingdom Viridiplantae; phylum Streptophyta; class Polypodiopsida; order Schizaeales; family Lygodiaceae; genus Lygodium; species Lygodium microphyllum. The sequence goes on from NC_141162.1 coordinate 76,292,040, forward strand.
CTAATGCAAGACATCTTTCGACCATATCTAGATGATTTTGTACTAGTATTCTTTGATAATATACTAGTATACTCCAAATCAATAGAGAAACATTAAGGTCACTTAAAGATTGTCCTAGTAACACTCCGTGAAAATCAACTCTATGCCAAGATGAGTAAATGTGTATTTCTCATTGACAAGATTGAATATCTTGGATACATTGTTTTCGCTAATGGAATCTCTATAGGCCCTGCCAAAGTAAAAGATATCCTAGAATGGCCAAAACCTTAGATAATAAAAGAAATCTGAGAATTTTTTGGGACTAACAAGATGGTATCGAATCTTCATTAAGGAGTATTCCCTCATTGTTGCACCCTTGACAAATCTTTTGAAGAAAAATACAGTAATCTTTTGGACCAATGAGCATCAATAAAGCTTTGATAAGCTTAAAGAAGTTGTAACCACTGCACCTGTATTAAAACTCCATGACTTCAATCAACCATTTGAAGCAATCACTGATGCAAGTGGACTTGCAATCGGTGGGGTGCTAGTACAAGAAGGAAGACCAGTGGCCTATACTTCCAGAAAATTGAAACCCTATGAGTCCAACTATGCTACTCATGACCTTGAGTTACTCGAAGTAATCCATGCCTTGAAACTGTGGAGACACTATCTATTGGGAAGGGAAATCACTTTAGTAACAGATCATAAAATTCTTAAGTGGATCTTCACCCAAACTGACCTAAACATACGACAAAGAAAATGGATAGAGATATTGCAAGAGTTTGATTTTAAAATCAAATATAATCCAGGGAAGGACAATGTTGTTGCAGATGCATTAAGCCAAAAAGCCTTTCTTAACAGCGTTGTAGAAGTTCGAAGCTTAAGAATCGTATCCATACCTGATAACCCTATACTTGAGCTTGTATGCCAAGCTATTTCTTAGGATAAGGAATATGAATGACTCATGGCTAAGGTACTTCAAGGAGAAAGCTCTGATAAAGAAAGGTCTAAGATTAAGGATTATCATGCTAGCAATGGTTGTCTATATTACCCTGATCGCCTATGTGTCCCTAAAGGACCAGAAGTGAAGACCAAGATCTTATGGGAAGCACATGACAGCCCCATTGTATGACAACTAGGGTATGCCAAGACACTCAACGCAGTTCATAAGAGCTATCACTAGCCAGGATTAAAAAGGGATGCATTAAAGTACGTAACTCAGTGCTTGACTTGTCAAAGAGTCAAGGCAGAAAGGATCAAGATTCCTGGAGAGTTACAACCCTTGGACATTCCACAAATGAAATGGGAGTCAATAAGTATGGACTTTGTTGTTGGATTACCTACTGTTGCTGGTGGATATGATTCCATCATGGTAGTGGTTGATAGATTGACAAAAATTGTACACTTGATCCCAGTCAAAACAACCTACAAGTCATCTGTCATTGCTCAAGTCTTTATCAAAGAAGTATTTAGGTTACATGGATTGCCAAAGAGCATAATCAGTGACCGAGACTCCAGATTCACCTCTAAGTTTTGGACTTGCCTATTCCAAGAAATTGGAACGAAGCTATGCTTCAGTATTGCTTATCATCCTCAAACTGATGGCCAAACTGAGAGGGGCGAACCATACCATTGAAGATATTCTAAGGTCTTATTGTGGCAAAGAACCAAAACAGTGGATTGAAGATTTACCTTAGTGGAGTTTACGTATAATACTGCCTTTCAACAAACAATCAAGATGTCACCATTTCAAGCCTTGTATGGGCAAGAATGTCGTGCACCTCTAGACTTCTCAGATCCCACTCTCAAAATAGAGGCTTCTAAGGCTATGCTTGAAGAGATGAACCAACAAATCCAATTGATCCGACATGACATCCAAGCTTCTCAAGATCAGCAAAAATCCTATGCAGATCTTGAAAGATCCATAAGAACATTTAAGGAAGGTGACATGGTGTTTCTAAGGGTAAGACCCAAAAATAGCTCATTATCCTTAGGGAAATACAAAAATCTTAGTCCAAGGTACTGTGGACCATATGAAGTAATCAAAGTAATAGGAAGGCAAGCCTACAAGCTTAAATTGCCACCCCATCTCAAGATTCATAATGTATATCATGTAAGCCTATTAAAAACCTTATGTACCATACCCCGATCATGTGCTTAAAGACAATCAAAGAGTTATGCCTGCCCAAGGAATTCTAGAAATGCAACCCGAGCAGATACAAGGGAGAAACATCTAAGAAGTCGAATCCTAAGAGAACACCTAGTACAATGGAAGGATTATTCTGAAGAGGATGCCACATGGGTCAATGAGGCAACCCTTATGTTCTCTCGAGATGAGGACATCTCAATTTCTCTAAGGAGGGGAGAATGTAATGTCCGCATTACTTAGTTTATTTTAATAAACAATGTGCGTACACATTCCAAAGAAAATTGATTTATGTTGCACATCCAAACATGGAAAAAAACTGTAGAATCTCTACATGATTTATAGGAAGTAGGACTGGTTTACTAGAATAGTTTGAAATCATGTTTAGATGGATCCAAATATATACTATGACTTATTTTGAAGGGAATAAGCTGTCCAAGACAAAAGATAGATAAAAATAATGCGATTTACAAAAATTGTTATTTTTACCTATTTTTTATGGATTTTTGCAATTTTTCCCCACGTAAGCTTGTAAATCAAATACATTTTGATCATTTTGAGTACCTGGATGATTATATTTGGAGTTCATATGACAAAGTTATGATCCAAACAAGTTACACGACAACAAAAAATGAAAATAGTGAAAAAAGCATAAGCTTTAAAGCTAAGCGCTAAAACAAAGTGTTCTCTCTTTGTCATCGATGATGTAATCAAAAACACTAAAAAGCAAACATCCTCTTTTTACCCCCTCCTCCGATTACTATATAAACAGGGGTAGAGCGTTACATCAGGAATACACACAAACACACAACGATCCATGCAAAAGTCTCTACTGCTATTGACGCAGTGAAGCTCTGCTACAATCAATCGAGCCTCTCTTTCTCTCTCTCTCAACCCCTATGCAGAAGTGCTATGCCCAACCCATCAAGCTTCTTCCATGGCTCCCAAGCAACGTCGAGATGTTGAGCGAGGTCACTCTCAAAGAGCTCCCCAACATGAGAAAGTGGTCACCGTTGTTGCTGCGCGAACTCAATATGATGCTGAAGCACAAGCGAAAGTTAACCTTGAACCCATTGAAACCGAAGAACCAGCCATCCCACAACAAATCCAGGTTACGACTATAACTCGTAATCACGATGGATGGCCAAATGGAGATAATCAGGTTAGTACATAAGAAAAGGATCACGATTAGTTAGAACTTACTTAGACTTGTAAAAACATGTTAGTATTATCAAATGCTCTTTAGGAAGGAACATCAAAATTGATAAAGGGGATAGATTATATACATCGCATTGACAACTGTGTTAAAATGTCTTATGGTTATGACTACTTTTGGACTTGTGAATGGTGAGTTATGGCTCTCATGATTCCGTGCTTGCACAGACGGATGAGTTGTGGATTGTGGTGGTTCAAGACATTGGGATCCCCAACCCAATGCTCCTTAATACTCTACGGAGTGTGGAAAAACTCACCTGCTGCTGGTGGGGGTCCTACGCTCCTGAGGGAGGTAGGTGTTTTTGATTTTGACTACTCGAGCACCTGAGAGGGCAAAGGGCCGAGTAGTAAGTGCCCCTGTTATATAGGATGGCTCCCGAGGCTCATGGAAGCTTAGAGGGACTCTCGGCCAGTAAATTCCCTGTTGATCGCGAATGGAGTGCGATCACATATAGCCCAATCCCGAGGGATTGGAAGGTCCTATCCTAGGTTGGACAATGTCTTTCTGTGGAAAGACGATTTTGTACCACTTTGTGGGCGCTTTGCGGAGGGATGGTGAAATAAAATATCTAATTTTCAAATTGTTTGTTATGTGCTAAAGATCGAGTTTAACAAACCCACTCTAACGGAGTAATACAAGGAAGCTGATTTTATATGTTCAAATAGTGTGGTAGTATGCTTTACTAATTAGAAAAACTAAGTAGACCCCATCGAGGAAAGTGGGAGGCTTCGATCTTGACGATTGGACGCCTATGGCTGGGTGGACCCGTTAAGTCGGGTAACATTCCAACATTAGATAGAGCTAATTAAATCGTGACCCTCCCAATATCAGTAGGATTAGTTACCAGGTTTAACACCGTTTTAGGGGACCGAAGCTGAGATTTTACCTTATGGGTAGGGGGATCGAGTTATACTCTCCCGCGTTTCTCACTCTCTTTGAACCAAGTGTGGTGTTAATCTCACTCCTACCTTTGATTGATTACAAAGTGGTCTTTCTTAGGTGGGCGTTAGATTACTGTTAGGGGTGACTTGTCCACGCTTCCCTAGAATTGAGATTCCTATGCTCAACCAAGTCCAAGGTTTCCCATGGGGAGATGGGATGGTGATGTCAATGGGTATGAATTTTAGTCGACTACTAGAGGACTCCTCGGGGTTTGTTGGAGGAGGCACCTTACAATTTTTTTCATTAAACATGTAGGATAAGATAATAATTTTAATGGTTGAACTTGTTCATGCAATATATACAAACCCTAAAACCACACACAAATGTATATAGACTATAAAACACATTAATAATATATGTACACACACACATATACACATATTGTTCAGACATGCACATGTATGCATATATGAACACATGCATGCATGTGTGCAAACATGCTTATACAAAACGAAATATATATGTGAGAGTGAGAGATAGAGAGAGAGAGAGAGAGAGAAAGAGAGGGCAAGCGAAGTTGTCATGCACGGCAACTTCGTTCAACAGTCCATTTCTCCTCTTTCTCTCTCCTCTTTTCCCTCTCTATTTCTAATTTTTTTCTTTACCCTCTCTCTCTCCCCCCAATTCCCTATGTCTCTCTCTCTCTGCCTTCTATTTTAGTTTACTTTTTTCCTCTCTTGGTTCTCTCTCTTTCTCTCCTTTTTTCTCTCCATGTTCTCTCTCTCTCTCTCTCTCTCTCTCTCTCTCTCTCTCTCTCTCTCTCTCTCTCTCTCTCTCTCTCTCTCTCTCTCTCTCTCTCTCTCTCTCTCTCTCTCTCTCTCTCTTCTCTCTCCCTCTCCTCTTTTTTCCTTTGTTTTCTTCTTCTTCTCTCTCTCTCTCTCTCATTTTTTTAATCTCTCTCTTTTAAATTTTATATTTCCTCTCTCTATTATTCTCTCTCTCTCTCTGTTTATATTCCCTCTTCTTCTTCTTCTTCTTCTTCTTCTCTCTCTCTCTCTCTCTCTCTCTCTCTCTCTCTCTCTCTCTCTCTCTCTCTCTCCTCCTTCCCTTAAGCTCTCTTAAAGTATGTAAATTTTATCTTTTTCCTATACATAATTCTCTCTCTTTATATTCATATTCTCTCTTTTCTTCTCCTCTCTCTCTCTCTCCTTTTATTCTCTCTCTACTCCCTTTTATTCTCCTCCCCTTTCTCCTATTTTTCTTTTTTTCTTCTCTCTCTCTCTCTTTTAAATTTTATCCTCTCTCTCTCTCTCTAAATTTTTAAAAAAATTTAAAAACGACTTTTATCTTTACTCTTTTCCCCCCATCTCTCTTCCTCTTTTCCTCTTTCTTCTTCTTCTTCTTCTTATTCTTATTATTCTTCTTCTTCTTCTTCTTCTCTCTCTCTCTCTATTTTTTTCTCTCTCCTCTCTTTTCCTTCTCTCTCAGTCTCCTCTTTTTTCCTTTTTTTCTTATTTTCTCTCTCTCTCTCTAAATTTTGTTCATTTCTCTTTCTTTTAAATTTTATCGTTTCTCTCTCTATAATTCTCTCTTTGTGTTTAAATTCTCTCTCTTATTCTTCTTCTTTTCTCTCTCTCGCTTTCTTCTCCCCACTTTCTTTCTATTTTTCTCTCTTCCCCCTCTCTCCTATCTTTTCCTTTTTTATTTTTCTCTCTCTTAAATTTTATATTTTCTCTCTCTATAACTGTTGAGTATTGAAATGACTTGTTTTTTGGCTGATTTTTGTTGTTTTTGAGAGCTGAATGGTTGATTTTATGAGAAGATTGATTGATTTAGAAGTGGTTTGAGAGTGTTTTGGATGATAATGATTGTGTTTTGGAAGATCATGATGTTTGTTGGTGGTTCTGTGATGTTCTGATATGTTCTGAATGGTTCTGTATACCTTTTGTTTTGCTCTGTTTTGGTCTATTTTGTTCTGATTGTCTTCTGTAAAGAGGGATGGAGTATTGATTGATGAAGAATGAGATATTGTGAAAGCTTATTGAATGGTTTGTGAGAGTTTGGAATGGTTTGAGAGTGAGTTATGTAGTTTTGATAACCTTCTGTAACCTTCTGTAGGTCTTCTGTAGAGCTTCTGCTTCTGTTCTGTTCTGTTCTGTACTGTAGCTGTTCTGGTACTGTTCTGTAGACTGTTCTGTATGCTTCTGTAAGTGTTCTGTGGAATGTATGTGTGACTTTTGGGAAAGTTTTCTAGCCTTGGAAAGAGGTGAATACAAGTGCAAAAGAGCTGAAAGAAGTGGAAGAAGTAGCTGCTGAAGACTCAAGAGAAGACTAGAGTGAAGTGACAGTAGTGAGCTGTGAAGAGACACTGTAGTGGCTCTGGTGACCCTTTATATCAGACATACCTCTTGGGAGGGGTATCCACGACCTAAGAGTGATTATTGAGGGTAATTTTTGAGAGATTGTAGTGAGGATATGATGTATTATTGATGAAGTGAGAGAGAGAGAGTCAGATATAGCCAATTCTACTCAAACAGAGTGATTGTATATGAGAGATTGAGAGAGAAGACTATGAAGATATTGAAGATGAATACTATGTGATGTATTTCCATTCCAAGATGGTGTACTTCTTTGCTTTCTTGGTTCTATTGATGGATTTTGTGAAGATATTGAAGAATATGGTTGATTCTATTAAAAACCGTGGGAGATCTACATGATGCTGTATGAAGATTTGTTGTGCCTGGTGTTCTTTTCTTCATTGTGATCATATGAAACATGATAAACAAGCTTGTTGATGTTACAAGATAGATTTTCTTGCAAGATAATTCCCTTTTTCTTGGTGTTCCTCTTGGGGCTCCATGTTTTTGGTGCGCAGCCGAGGAATCTTGCCATCAACAAGCACCAGAAGAGGCTGAAAATGAAGGAAATGGCATTGCCAATAAGAGAAGAATTCAATGGATGTTTGTAAAATTCCTTATTCCACTGAAGAGTTGGAATTTCTCATAATCAAAGCCACTTTCCACAAGAAGTTCATCCCACAATGGCGGAAACACATCACCATCATGATGCATGCTCTATGTGGTGGACAGTTTCCTCTTCCTGTTGAAGCAGCAGAAACTTGCATCTTGGTGGCAAACTGTTTGGGAACAAACTGAAGAGCAGAAATAGAGAGAATGACCATCCATGGAAGATTTGGCATTCATTGAGAAGTTTCCAGACAACATCAAGTGGGAGATTGTGAAGAAGCTTCAGGAGTCTTGGTCTGTAGAGGTTCACAAAGACAAGAAGGAAAAGAGTTGGAATTTGTTCGTGGATGCTCAACAGCAAGATACATGGGATGCTTGGTGTACTGATAATCTTCTGTTTGTTCAATTAGCAACCCACTGGAAGTTGGTAGACAGAGTGTTTTTCACAACATACACTGTTGAAACCATCAGAAGCTGGCATTACTATGATGATGGCACCACCACAATGCTCAGACGTATGCATTTTGACACCTTCAGAACCGAATACCTTCCTCTATGCAGTGGCATGACAGCAGAATTCAGGGACGTTGAAAAGAAAGAAGTAGAAGAAATGTTGGCAAGAGAGTCCTCCAGAGACTGAAGCCTTCTGTTAACCCTCTGTGGAGCACTAACAACATAGTGGAGCCAACCCCCTGATGAATGACGCAATAAAGAGGCAAGTGTTAGAACGAGTCCAGAGGTACGTGAGAAGAGAGAAAGCAAGAATCAGAGCCAAGAGCGAGCTCGTAGCAAAAGTCGCCTTTGACGCCGTTGCGGAACTCTTTACAGAAGTCCCAATGGCACATCAAGCCCTTCCTCCTCCTGCTGGAGGTCCACTTCCAAGCCAGATCCGTCCTGGAAATATTGATGATAGGCCAGCGAATGTAGTCCCATTGCCAGTTTTTAAGGGAGAGTACAATGAAGACCCCGATCTTCATGTAGCAGAGTTTATGGTAGCGTGTGTGGCTAACAATGCCAGAACCCCTGAGCATTGGTTGGCAATATTCCCCGCCACTTTCAAGGGCGCAGCGTTTCAGTGGTATGAGAGACAAGCAGCAGGAACTTTTGGCACATGGGACGACCTGAAGTTGGCCTTCCTCACTAAATTCAGGCGTGAAGGTTTTGAAGAGCGGATGAGAGAGGAATTTATGAACCTAAGTCAGTCCTCTGGAGAAAGAGTAGAAGCTTATGTCTCACGAATGGAATCCATCCTGAAGAGATGGACTAACCATAATCTAGATGATGGCATTCAGAAGGGGGTGTTTCTCAGAGGATTACAACCAGAAGTCCGTAAGTTTGTGGAGCTGCAAAGACCAGCCACACTACAAGCTGCGACAGAAGGTGCAAGACTGTACGATGAAGTGGAAGCTAGACTAGCAATGAATACAGGAAGAGGAGTCCTACCTCCTCTGGTGCCAGGAATGATGTACCCACCAAATGCAGTTGCAGGGACTGTTCCCTATCCCTACCAACAGATGTCCCCGGTATCACAGTACAGTGCACCAAATCCACAGTGGCCACAATCCATGCCTCAAATGATGGCTCAACCACAACAACCATGGTCTCAACCAATTTCCTCAATGACAAGTCAACAGCAACAGTGGAACCCTACCAACTGGAGCCAACAGCCAACAGTTCAAACAGGGGCTCTAAATCAGAACCAGAACAGAGACCCCTCTGTACCAGCTCAACCAGTTTATGCAGTGATTACAGAAACTCCTCAAAACCCTCCTGCCAGTACGTTAGGAGGAGAAAGCTTGAAGGATTATTTATCTAACTCAGTTGCAAACATCAAAAAGGAGTTGATGGATGTGATTACAGAGCAACTACAGACGTTGAAAGTGAACACAGCGAGCATATCCAACGTTGCAGAAGCAGGAAGAGATGTGATGCGGTCAAATACTTGGTGTGGTAAGTGTCATCAAGCAGGCCATTTAGCCACTGAATGTACACGAAAACCAACCATCCCTGGAGCCTTCTGTTCCTATTGTTTGCGGAAGAACCATACAGAGGACATTTGCTCTCTGAAGGAGATGCATGATAGGAGAAGGAAGGAAGAAGACGCAAGATTCAACTTGCTGGAATCCAAAATGACAACACAAGATATTGGACCCAAGCCTAGAGAGTTTGGTCCTAATTTCGGACCCAGAAGATTTTCCTCTCAAAGTTACAGAGGAAGACAGTCTGGCGGTGGTCAGAGATCAGAAGTGGAGTGTTACAGATGCGGAGAAAAGGGACACATATCACCAAATTGTCCAAATCCTCGAAGGTCAGTGGATTACAAGCCCTTATGCAGTCAATGCAAAGGAGAAGGCCACACTGCAAAAGACTGTCCAAGCCCAGCCCCAGTGAAAAACAGTGCTACTGATAGTCCAGCCAAGGCACAAGAGCCTACCTCCAATTTGGTGGAATTGGAAGTTGCTGCCATCACGCCTGCAAAGCAGAAGGAACCGCCTATCCAGAAAGAAAATAACCCTCCTGCCAGAACAGTGAAGTTTAATCTTCCACCAGAAGAACAGAACAGAACAGAGCCTAACAGTGCCGTACAGAGCCCTACAGTGCCACAGAGAGTTACAGAGACAGGACCAAAGGTCCAGGATACAGAAGAGGAGGAAGTGCCACAAGTGGCAGAAGAAGTTCCTATAATTCCTCTGTTGGAAGAAAAAGGGAAAATGAAAATGGGTGTTGCCCCATTTCCTAATCGTTTAGAGAAGCCAGTGGATCCTATTAAGGAATACGATCTGGTTAGAGATCTAGATACCTTTAGACCAAACCTCACATTCCGACAATTATTGATGTTGTCTCCCAGTTGCCGGAAAAGGTTCAAAAGTATACTAACAAGAAGACGTGGCTTAAGGATTGCTCCCTCAACAGCAACAAAGTCGAACAAGGCTCCAGAGCCTGTAAAAGAAGTGGATGTGGCTAACGCTTTCCTAGATCCAGGTACTCCAGAGACTGGTGTATGGATAGAAGGTTGCTTCATTGCAAATGCACTGATTGATGGAGACTCATCAGTGAACATTATGATGGATGTGACGATGAAGGATCTAGGCCTACAAGGTGTGCAACCAACCCAATGGCTCATCAGGCTGGCGGATCAGAGTAGAATCAAGCCTTTGGGCATTCTCCCATATGTGAAGACTACAGTGACTGGAAAAGATTATTGGCTAACCTATCTGGTGGTGAAGCCAAACTCTTATGGTACATCCTATCCCCTGTTACTGGGCAGACCATGGCTTTTTGAAGCCCGAGCAAGGACGGATTGGTTTAAAGGAACTTTGACCTTGGGTAGAGGACCCAACAAAGTGGTGCTGAAACTGTATGGTTCTCAAAAAGGACATGGATCCACCTCCTTGGAATTATCTTCTGACTCCCCTAATGAGGCTACAGATGGAACATCAGCAGACGAAGATGCTGTCAAACAAATCCTTCCCAAGAAAATAATGGCACATTCCTTAACAGTGGATACTGTAAGTCGACTTCCAAAATATGCAAAGCCATTATCAATGGGTGAATACTTCCTGCATGAACCAGAAATGACTTCGGAAATCACTTCTGACAGTGAGATAGAAGCATGGATGTACTGCTCTCCCTGTTACATGGTCACAGCAGGAACAGAAGCAGAAGCAGAGACAGAAGCAGCAACAGGAAGAGAGACAGAAGCAGCAACAGGAACAGAAGCAGAAGCAGCAACAGAGATAGAAACAGAAGCAGAAATAGAAACAGAGACAGAAGAGGATGGATATGATATGGACGAAGAAGATTATGAAAGTGAAATGGAAGGGTCTATCCCACCTGAAGAGGATACATTTGAGGAAGAAGTTCCAGAAGTATCAGAAGCCGATGAGCTCATGCTATGGGACAGAATGGTGATGGTACCATTCGGTCTGGTAAATGGATCTTCTCATATGCAAAACCTTTATAAGAAGTGGATTAAGAAGAACAAGCCATCTTTCAGCAGTGGCTCATGCCGTCCTAACCCATCCTTGCTAAAGAAAGATGATGATGATGCACCGTGCCAACAAACACCAGTCCCACAAACCCAACAAGCATCAGAGGGTCCCTGTTATGTGACGTTCTTGGATGTGTCATCTTCAGAAGATGAGTCCTCAAGCCAAGAGGTAATTACTTTTGAAACCAAACCCGGAACGGCTCTAATTCCATTTCAACGTCTTAAGGAGCAACCTAAGTCTCCACCAAAAGAAGAAGTTGGTTCTAGTGGGACATCAGAAGAGGACACCACTCCCTTGAAGGAGTCGGATCTGTACCCAGAAGCAGTCCGCGGGACCTTCATCCGTGAAGTAGAAGGTGAAAGGCAGTTAACCCTTGTGGATGCTGAAGGCATTGAACGCCACTTGAAGGTGGGTAGCAGTCCCCCAGAAGAGGAGTTGTCAACTTTGTACAACTTGTTGAAAGAGAATTTGGACGTGTTTGCATGGTCCTACAAAGACCTAAAGGGGATTGATCCCACAATATGTCAACATCATATTGACTTGGAGCCTGATGCCAAGCCAGTACGGCAACGACAGAGGCGAACGAACCTGAATTATTCCACATTGGTGAAAGCGAAGCTGCTGAAGCTTCTGGAAGCCGAGTTCATCTATCTAGTGGCAAATAGTGAATGGGTTTCGCCCATCGTGGTTGTACCCAAGAAGAATGGCAAATTGTGAATATGTGTGGATTTCCGGAAGCTTAATTCCAAGACGAAGAAGGATCATTTTCCTATCCCTTTCACAGATCAACTGTTGGACACAGTGGCAGGACATGAGCTTTATTCCCTTCTGGATGGATTCAGTGGATACAACCAAGTGCAGATTGCGGAAGAAGACCAATCCAAAACAACCTTCACCACAGAATGGGGAACCTATGCTTACCGGGTGATGCCATTTGGGCTCTGCAATGCCCCTGCTACTTTCCAACGAGTCATGATGGCCACATTTCAAAATCATCTGCATGACTTTATTGAGGTATATTTGGATGACTTTTGTGTCTATAGTTTGATCAGTGAACACTGGGAACACCTGGAACAATGTTTTGACCGATGCCGGGAGTATGGGATTTCCCTCAACCCCGACAAATGCATCTTTGGGGTCTCTTCTGGCGTTCTGTTGGGCCACATTGTCTCTGCACAAGGGATATCAACAGACCCTGCAAAGATCGAAAGGATCGCAGCTCTGGCAGCACCCACCAACCTCAAACAGTTGAGGGGATTCCTAGGCCATGTGGGTTACTATAGAAGGTTCATAGCTCACTTTGCAACAAAGGCAACTTCCTTGCACAAGCTCCTGAGGAAAGATGCAGAGTTTACATGGACAGAAGAATGTGACAAAGCCTTTCACACTCTGAAGCAATGTCTGATCGAGGCACCCATTCTGCAACCTCCTGATTGGACGAAAGAGTTCCACGTACACACTGATGCATCTATTGAAGGCTTAGGCGCAGTCCTATGCCAGAAGGGCTCCTCGAAGTTGGATCAACCGATCTATTATGCAAGCCGAAAAGTCACTGATAGGGAACGGAACTATACAGTGACCGAGCTGGAGTGCTTGGCAATGGTGTTTGCCCTAGAGAAGTTTCGCCACTACCTCCTATCTACCTACTTTAAATTTTATGTGGATCATGAGGCCCTGTCCTTCTTGATGAACAAAGCAGATGTGAAAGGACGTATGATGAGATGGCTCCTTTTGTTCCAGGAGTTGTTCTGGCTGATCATCTGTCGCGTATCCCACAAACTTCAGACGAGGAGCAGGATGATCCAGACCTCCCTGATGCTTCCCTATTCTTGGTAGAAACTGTCACTCCCTGGTATGCAGACATTGCCAATCTGTTAGCAACCCAACAGTACCCTCCTGGTATTTCTAGTTGGGAAAGGAAGAAGCTCATGTTAGAATCAGCCCCCTACACCCTGCTAGGCGGTGCACTGTACAAGAAAGGCAAAGATGAAGTGCTCAGAAGATGTGTTGCAGGAGATGAGATTGGGATTGTTCTGAAGGCTTGCCACGACGAGCCATGTGGAGGTCACTTTGCAGGAGAAGCTACAGCCAGGAAGGCTCTGCTAGCAGGATATTGGTGGCCTACCATTCACAAAGATTCCTATGATTACTGTAAAAGATGTGATGCTTGTCAAAGAATGGGGAAACCCACCAAGACAAGTGCCATGCCATTGCAACCTATCCTTCCTTTGAAGCCGTTTGAGAAGTGGGGCATTGACTTCGTAGGTCCGATCGATCCTCCTACCAGAAGGAAACAGAACCGATACATCCTCGTATGTACAGATTATGTCACAAAGTGGTGTGAAGCTAAAGCCCTAAAGCGGGACGATGGTAACAGCGTGGCCCTGTTCATGTATGAGAATATCATCACCCGTTTTGGTAGTCCCTTAGAGTTGGTAAGTGATAGAGGCACGCATTTCCTCAACAAAGTCATGGAAGAGTTGACAGAGTTGTATAAGATCCGCCATCGCAAGTCCACTCCTTATTACCCCAGAGCCAACGGCCAAGTTGAAGTCACGAATCGCATCCTCTGCTCGATTCTGATAAGAACAATTGCAGCACATCGTCGTGATTGGGATGATCGACTTACAGAGGCCCTCTGGGCGTACAGAACCTCCCATAAAGCAGCAACGGGACAGACACCCTTCCAGCTGGTGTATGGAACAGAAGCTGTTTTTCCTGTTGAACTAGAATTACCCTCTTTGAGAGTGGCTATCAAAGAGCGTTTGGGAGATGATGATTCACTGCAACGCCGTCTCCTGCACCTGGAATGTTTGGACGAAATTCGCAGGATGGCTCTACAGTGCATGGAAGCCACGCAAGCTCGACGCAAGGCTTACCATGACAGTTTCATCAAGCACAAGGAGTTCAAAGAAGGTGATTTGGTCCTAGCCTATGATTCACGCTTTGACAAGTTTCCTGGCAAGCTTCAACAGCGGTGGATGGGCCCCTATAAGGTACTTGCAGTCAACCCTAATGGCTATGTCCAAGTGTAGACCGTTGATGCGTCTGATGATCCCTTTCTGATCAATGGATATCGCCTGAAGAAGTACTTCCCTCCTTGGGGATCTTGACAATTACGGACACTTGATCCTTTCCCTCGTTGGCGCAGCACTGTACTTCTTATGATGCTACTTCTGATAGCCGTTCTTCAATCACTCCTGATGAAGTGGACGCAACCCTCTGTCTCCTTAAACCCCCCTTCCAGCCTTGATCTCTTATCCTCTATTTTCCACCAGCGATAGTGGCGAGGTTGGTCTTGACACATGGTTTTTCTACCATTCCCTTGCTCAATTTGCAGAGAAAAAAAAAAGAAAAAACGAAAAAAAAAACAAAACAAAACATATCGGTCATGGGAGAAAAGGACTTAGGTCCCTGTCATGCCGACCTATTCTTCGAGAAAAGGTGGAAACACCCTCGGGAATAGGGAAAAACAAGAAAAAGAAAAGAGAAAAAAAAAACAACAACAAACAAACAAATCTGTTATGAGAGAAAAGGAAGCAATTCCCTGTCATAGCAGGCCTCGTTCCAAGAAAAGGTGGTAAACACCCTTGGGCGAGAAGCTGGCTGTGGAAAAGGTGGTAATACCCAGCAGTCCAGAAAGTGGATTCATTAATTGATATCCCCAGGATCCAATTTCGAAGCTGCCTCCCTTGGTACGCTGCATCATGGGTCTCTCTGCAAAGTGTCTAACTGTCCTCTAGCAGATGACATGTTCCTATTCAACACAATGTTCGATTTGATGGCTACCTCCCTGGGTACGCCTCTTCAACAATTGATGACGCGATCTTCATCGACAACCCTTTGAGTGATGTGAGCTTTCATCCTAACCGGATGGGGAAGTGAGTACGGTTGCCCTCTGTATTTATCAACAGAGAGTGAGACAGAGGGTGGGGCGAGAGACCAGTCTTTTCCCTTCAAATCAAATGAGAGGTGAGTAGTGTGAATGAAGTGTTGCACACACGGGATGGGCCTCTCAATGCACAAAGCACAATTTGTTTCTGTGCACTGCACCATAAGGCTCCCTGGCCTTCCTTCTCGCACCGTATGCCGGCACAGGGGGGGATGCACAGTTGCACCATCAAATGCGCACAAGGCATACAACCTTTGCACAAGTGACTGTGAGGATTACATCAATGGGTTTCAGGAAAAGGCTGCCCTCCTGTAACTATCAACAGAGCGTGAGACAGAGGGTGGGCTGAGTGTGACTGGAGTTTCTTCAATCAAATACCGAGAGGTGAGATTGAGGGACGTTACAACACTTGGAGTCAGGTATGTTCCCGTTTCCCTATGCACCCACGGGATGGGTCTTTACAGTCAACACAAGACACATCACCCTGTTCTGTACACTGCACTGTAAGGCTCCCTTACCTTCCTCCTTGCACTTATGCCAGACGGGTTAGATGCACTAATGCACCATCAACTGTGCACCCTGGCATACTCCTTTTGCACCATTTCCCCCTTGTTGATTCCTCAACCGGGTATGAGATATGGGTTTCAATCATTCTTCTTCGAGTGATATCAGTCATGGGGCGAGTGACTGATCTTTCATTCCAATTGAGTGACTGTGAGTTGAGTGTAGTATCCCTCATCATCGACAATGCATTTCCTGCGATTCCTTCCATCAGCTACCTCCCTGGGTGCTGTGGCGTGGTCCCTACCATGACGAACGTGTGCCGAGAAGAGGCCTTGGTCCCTCCAGTGCCGACAACCACACTGGACGTGCCATCAATACTCAACCTTGATTCTTGACGAAACGAGCCAAGTTTTTCTAACCCTACACCTTCTGTTTCTTCGTGACGGTCATGTTTTAAGTGTGGGGAAGTTAGTGGATGGTCTGTGGTGTGGTCTTAGGTCCCTATTGTTCGGTTAACCCTATCCGTTAAGGTCTTAAGTGTGGGGACGCGTCCCTGCGCGTCTATATTGCATATCCTCTGCATATGCCTTACCCTGCTCATGCATGTTTGCCATGCCTTGCTTTTACCCTGATGGGGTCCCTTCCCAACCACCCATTCATTTTCCACCCACCCTTGGGGCTGTTCCCTTGTAGTTTTCCTTCATTCCTTGATTTTGAGGTCCTTCCATGTGAATGTACCCTACCTTCACTGAAGTCCAAATCCAACCTCATAACCCTGTTCCTCCCATTGAACTGATCATTTTTCCTTTTTACCTACCCCTGTTCCGGTGCACGGTTTTTGAGTTATTAATTTTTGAAGCATTTTGCACAAATTAGCCGGTTTTCCATGTGAACGCATTTTTCTTGCTTTGGAACCGTGATCTGTCGTCCTAGCCCTGCCAATCACTTTTCCCCTGACATTTTTCCTTTTTATTCTGCATCATTCCGATACACGGTTTGTCCGTTAATAATTTTTTTGGGTTTTCACGACTTTTTCGTGTGTATTTTTGACATTTTTCCATGTGAACCTGCCCTGTTTGCATCGGAATTCCAATTTGATTTGACAGCCGTGTCCCCTGTGCCTTCCCCTACCTTTTTCCTTTTTCCTTCACCCTTTTTCGGCTTTCGGATTTTTATGTATTAATTTTTAAATCAGTTTTCGGGCGTATTTTTGGCATTTTTCGCATGTGAACCCCTCCTATTTTCACCAAACCTGTGTTTTAACGTGATAACCCTGTGCCACCCCTTCCTGCGGACATTTTTCCTTCTTACTGCATGTCTTTCCGGTGAACAGTTTGTCCGATATTAATTTCCGATTCCATTTTCGGGTTTGTTTTTTGGGTTTTTCCCATGTGAACGCGTCTTATCTCAGTAGGAATTATGTTTTGATGTGATAGGATTGTCGGACACATCTTTCCGCATAGTTTTCCTTTTTTCTGCACTTCATTCCGATGCACGGATCTTTTGCTATTAATTTTTAAATTGCGTTTTTGGTTCATTTTTTGTGTTTTTTGCACGTGACCGCCTTTACCCCTCCCGGAACCCCCGTCCCATATTTTCCTTGTTTTCCCCCTGTCGTCCTGCCCACTTTTCATTTTTACGCTATTTCGTTTTGACGTCCGGATTGGGAGTTATTAATTTTTCTTTATTTTTACGTTTTTCTCGCGCCCGTTTTGCGCGTAAACGCGCCCTTTTTCGATTTTACGCATCTCCACGCGCCCCGGTCGTGTCCGCGTAACCCGTACCGTCTTCCCCGCGCCATTTCAATCCCGTCACGGCAAATTTTTTTACCCCGCCCCGCGCACGCGCGCGGGACGGGGGTACGCGCCCTTGCCCCCCACCCCTTCCCCCCACCTGCCCACCCCATGGCCCCCCCATGGGCCCCCACCCCTTTCCCCTAACTGCCTACCCCTTCTCCCCAACCGCCCGTCTCTCTTCCCTCTCTTTCTCTCTCTCTCTCTTTCTTTCGTTCTTTCTCTCTCTTTCTTTCTTTCTCTCTCTCCCTTTCTTTCTCTCTCTCTGTGCGTCCCCTCCTTCTTCTCCCTCCTCCCCCCAGCCCGCCAGCAGCGCCTCCCTCCCCTCCTTCTTCTCCCTCCTCCCCCCAGCCCGCCAGTAGCGCCTCCCTCCCCTCCTTCGCTTACTCCCTACCCCCCCGCCAGCAGCGCCTCCCTCCCCTCCTTCGCTTACTCCCTACCCCCCCGCCAGCAGCGCCTCCCTCCCCTCCTTCGCCTTCCTCCCTTCCCCCCCGTCTGCCTCCTTCTCAGCGCCCCCGCCGTCTCCGCCTACTCCCTACCCCCCCGGCCATCTCTGCCTACCCCCCCGGCGGCGTTTCCCTCCTCCCCCCAGCCCGCCAGCAGCGCCCGCCCGCAGCCCTTCTTCCCCCCCGCCATTTCTTCCCCCCCCCGCCATTTCTTCCCCCCCGCCATCTCTGCCTACCCCCCCGGCGGCGTGTCCTCCTCCCCCCGCCATCTCCGTCTTCTCCCCAACCCGTCGCCGCCCTCCCCCCTCCCTCCTCCTCCTCCTCCTTCCTTTCTTTTCCCCTCCTCCTCGTAGCCGCCGCCACTGGACGGAGTCGCCGCCGCCGCCATCGGACGAAGCCGCCACTGGATGGAGCCGCCGCACCGCCTGCCGCCTCTCTCCACGCCGCCACCACCACCTCCACGCCACCACCACCACTAACCCTAACTACCTCCTCCACTAACCCTATTCTGGTAAGTACCCTAACCTTAGTTAGTTTTAACCTCACTAACCTAACCTAACTTAGTTTACTAACCCTAACCTAGTTAACTTACCTTAGTTGACTAACCTAACTTAGTTAGCTAACCTAGCCTAGTTGACTAACCTAAGCAACCTAGACTAACCTGACTTGACTTAGGTCGACTAACATGACTTACCCCACTAACCAGACTTAATTGACTTATGCCTAACTGACTTATTTGATTAATGTGATTTAGGTGACTTAATTAATCACTACATTAATTTTTCCATAAAAAAATTTCAGAAAATTTTCTAAAAACTCCTTTTGCCTTTTGTCAATTTTTGGGAATTTGTCTGCTGGCAATTGCCTATCCTAAAATTTCTGAAAATTAAATATTTCCTCATTTCACCCCCAAATTGCCAATAAATGTAGAAAATTCATTTAAAAATTCTAAAAAATTTCCCTCACCTCCCTTGCTCATTTTCCATTTATTCAACCCTAAATAATCCCAACTTACCACAATAAAAAAATATAAAAATATAAAAATATAAAAAATAAACATAAAAATAAAAATAAAAATAAAAAACCCACAAAAAAGAAAAAAAAAACAAATTAACACATCTGCTAAGGTGTTGTTATTGTTGTTTCATCAGTGATCTTTACTTTTCCTTTACTGGATTCCCTTCTTTTGGTGGACTCTTCCGTGCGCATTCCTGCATTACATACACACCCCTTCCAGGTATTTATTTTATGTGCTTTATTTATTTTCATTTTCTCCTTAATCACAAATTAATTGTTAAAATGAACCCTTTAATTCACCTACAGTTTCCACGCGCATTCGCGCTAAACACACATACTTTTTAATTAAAATAAACCAGCCGTTCACTTAGCACGCGCTACGTGCGCTAAAGAGGCACTTTAAATTTTTTAATTAAAAAGAACCAGCCGTCACTTGAGCACGCGCTGGCAAAAAAGCGCTCCACATCACCTTAATTTGTAAATAATGAATTGCATTTAGAGACCCAGTCGGGAATCGAAGTCCGGGAATCGAATAACTGCACCGTTTTAACCTAATAATTGGTAATTTAAATTACTAATAAGGAACCACCGTTTTCTTGTTAAGGTTTATCACCTAATAAAAATTCACCCATTTTTAATAATTGATTAAAATCAACCCTTTATTAAATTAATTCCCCCCTCACTGCACTTAATTCCCCTTTTTAATGAAGCGTTTCGTGGGATGGGTATGCGCCGTCATTAGAGTTCTTTTCCATGGTCCAGTCTTGGTTTATCACAGATGTCGTATTGATATGTGTCAGATGTGGTTTTATTTTGGTTTCCTATCTTAGTTACGGTTACGGTACGGTATGCAGTTTTTTCTTTTATTGCCTGATACGGGGTTCAGGGTGTTTGTCTGATGCATCGTATGAAGCTTTCGGTCGCATTTGTCTCAAGGTCATGTCAAATTTTTTTAGGATGTGGTTTGCTTGGGGTTAGTAGGTCGTGTCACGTCTTATTTGGTTATTCTCTTATCCTTGGTTTTTTGTCTGTTGCTTTGCAGGCATTCTCCTTGATTGTCTGTGTTTGTGGTGTGTGTGTAACCATCTGAATGGCGCCTTCTCATGCTCCTCCCCCTATCCAGTACGTCCCATTAGTTAATAGGGATTACTCTTCCCTACTTACTTTTGAGCCCCTCACGAAGGCAGGACTTGCTGCTTTTGTGGCCACTCCTTTTCCATTGCTTCCAGAGGATCCGTCCTTATGTGATGAGTTCCTGGCCTCTTACAGCAAGAAGACAGGCGTCGTCCAGGGCATGTCTATGACATTGACATCTCGAGGCTTAGGGAAGGCTCTATCTTTACCCTTCAAAGGAGAACCTTTTGTGACCACTCGTCAGCTCTTCTCTAATGAAGAGATTCTCAAGCTGTTGCAGAAGCAGACAAGGGAAATCCTTGATGTTAAGAAAGTAATAAACTCTTCAGGAGTTTCGTTTTCTATGATTACTGATTCCGTATGGAAGACGATCTGTCAGTTCCTTCAGGACAGGTTTATGCCTGCCAAAACGCCATCCCACTATTTGTCCAAAGAGCTTTTCACAGCTTCCAGGATGGTGCTGAAAGGAGTTGCTATTGATTGGAGCACATACCTCCTCACTAAAATGGATCAGCATTTTGTTAAAGTCACTAGGGGTAATGTTACCAATGTTACATACGGATCCTATTTGTCTGCCTTCTTGACCTATTCAGGTTTACAGAAGACTGTGCCTCCACCTCCTCCATCAGATCCAGTACCTCCTCCTCCACCTTCCGAGGAGTCAGCACCTATTGACATTGAGGATGATGATTCTCCGCCTCCCCTGGTCATACAGCGCAAACGCTTGAAGAGGGTAGTGGATAAAGCCCCTGCTGTACTTCCCTCAGTACCTATCCCTGCTACTTCTGGCAGTGAACTCCCTGGGTATCTCACTTGCAATAACCTGTTCAGAGCACATCGAGAAGGATCCTTGGAGATCTCAGTTCCTTCCCTGAATAGTCTCGTTTCAGGAGATGCCATTCCTTTCCTCTGCAAGGATATTCAAAGTTCCATTGAGTTGTCAGTGACAGCCTGTGTTCAACAGCTGTACGCATCTTTCTATGAGGAGCTCATGCAGTCCAAAGACTAGTTGCATAAGGCAACATCTGAGTTAGCTTCTGCTAAGGATACCCTAGCAGATTTATTTAAGCAAATGGAACAGCAAACCCAACTGGTAGCCACCCAAAGCGATGAGATTTCTTCATTGAAGACCCAGTTACTCGAGGCTCAGTCACAGGTTACTAGCCTTTCAGCAGAGAAGGAGAGGATGTCCAGCGAAGCGAAAGAATTCCAAGTTCTCTTAGATGACAAGCTTTCAGCTTTACAGATGGCTAATGACACAGTGGCCAACCAAGCCTCCCAAATCCAGCAGTTGCAAGATCAGCTTGCAAAGTCCCGCTCTGTTCCTCCAAGCCCTCCTGTTCCATTAATTTCTTCTCTTTCCCAGCAGGACTTGGCTGCCTTACAGAGACAGGCTACTTTGTGCCCTCTATTCCAAGACAAAGTGGAAAGATTGCAGTCCAGAATGGACTTGTTATGGTCTACCTTTGAGCAGTTTCAGGAATATGTCTTACCCGACCATTCTTTCTTTGTCCACTACCACTTACAGAAGTTGGTATTCTATATGAAGCTTTCCACGATGGATTTACCTTTTCCAGAGGATGGCTGGAGTGGGGCTTGGTCTGCTGAGTTGTTGACAGAGATAGTCAGAATGGTCTTTGAAGATTCTGTCACGCCAGATACCATGTTGATGTCATACATGTATCTCCGAGGAGATTTGTTAATTCCAGATGAGGTAGATATGGCATGGTATGTGGGGGATGTGGTCTTACAGGTTGTTCTATATGTCAATCATTTGGAGTTGCGCATAGCTGATATGTTCCAAAGTTATTCCTCCAAAGTAACTGATTGTCATGATAGTTCGTGGCATCCCATGATTGATTCGGTGGTCCTCAATCAAAGACAAAACACAGCTCCTACCTTTGCCCAGAGTACTAACCAACTGAGGATGGATCTCTTAACCTATCTTTCCAAACATAATCCGTTTGATGCTACCTTCTTTGATGCCTATCATAGACGATCTCTCTTAGGACCTTCTGTTCCTACCCTCCTCTATTACCAACAATTGGCTCACCGCTATGCTATATATATTTCCCTTTGTCAATCTAATTCCACAATTATTTTACCACTTCTTTTCCAACCTTCAAATTTCCCTCAAATTCCTATTTTCACTTACTGTTCCTTTATTGAGGATAGGGTATTTTCCCCTTCTCCACCCTGTCCTTCACCCCTCATTAATGTACCCTCCACATTTCCTATTTATCAGTTAACACCGTTCCTTAGTGATTCCTTACAAATTTCTGCCACTCCTTCTTTAACCTTTTCTTCCTTTTATGATTTTTCCTATCCTTCCCTTCATCCACTTTCCCTTATTCCATTACCCTCTCCTAACACTTCCATATCTCAACCACCTCAGTTGGTTAGTGACTGTGACGGTTTTGATAATCAGATTTCCAGAAGAAGGGGATGGAGTTCGGATGATTGCCTTACAGGACCGCAGATTAATTGGCCAGTAAT
This sequence comes from Lygodium microphyllum, assembly GCF_053477565.2. Lineage (NCBI taxonomy): Eukaryota > Viridiplantae > Streptophyta > Polypodiopsida > Schizaeales > Lygodiaceae > Lygodium > Lygodium microphyllum. Next base: position 76,314,506 of record NC_141162.1, read on the forward strand.
TCCAGGAGAATGGACAGCTTCCAGTCAAGCTTATCAAAACTATGTTCATTTTGCCCAACAGTATTCACAGTCTGCAGATCCCTCAGTGAGATTAACTGCTCACTTTGCTTGGTACCTGGCGTATATGCATAGGCACTCTCATACTAATTCAAAGCCTATTCCAAAGTTGTGCATGAATGTCAATGTTAGCATTGATTCCCAGCAGCTGGAGATACTGTATTTTCATGCCCTCTGTTTGCCTAGCAGATACCTGGTCCTATTGGAAAGGATGTGCTGTCTCCAATTTTTCCAAAATCCTCCTAAAAACTTTGTAGATGAATCCTTATCTATGGATCGATTCCGACAACATCAATCTTTTAAGAGGGATCATCTTCATTGATACCTTTCCAATGTATAATGGAAGCTTTTAATGAACAACTCTCTTTTTGAAGAAGTCATTCAGATGGTTGTGTTGTGTATTAGTGTTTGTGTTGTGAGTTCATTTATGTCAAACGAACGTGGTGGTTTTCTATTGGATTTCGTGTACGAGCTACGTTTTGGAAAATTGTGGTGATGGGGTCGTGGTTGGAGAGTTGAAGCAGATGCAGATGAAGAAGAAACAAACTCTTATATCCTTTATAAATTTGTTTTGATTTTTAGTTTGATAAGAGGTGTTAATTTCAAAAGAGTTTTCCTTTCTTTGTATTTTTATATCAGAAACAGGTTATAAGTTGGGGTCGTGGTGGATGGATTCTTTGTGAGAAGATATTGAAGATCAAAGTTGAGCTTTTCCCTGAACTTGTATTCCCTTTTTCCTGGGTCGCGAGGACGCTTCCTTATTAAGTGTGGGGATATGTTGAGTGTTGAAATGACTTATTTTTTGGCTGATTTTTGTTGTTTTTGAGAGCTGAATGGTTGATTTTATGAGAAGATTGATTGATTTAGAAGTGGTTTGAGAGTGTTTTGGATGATAATGATTGTGTTTTGGAAGATCATGATGTTTGTTGGTGGTTCTGTGATGTTCTGATAGGTTCTGAATGGTTCTGTATACCTTCTGTTTTGCTCTGTTTTGGTCTGTTTTGTTCTGATTGTCTTCTGTAAAGAGGGATGGAGTATTGATTGATGAAGAATGAGATATTGTGAAAGCTTATTGAATGGTTTGTGAGAGTTTGGAATGGTTTGAGAGTGAGTTATGTAGTTTTGATAATCTTCTGTAACCTTCTGTAGGTCTTCTGTAGAGCTTCTGCTTCTGTTCTGTTATGTTCTGTACTGTAGCTGTTCTGATACTGTTCTGTAGACTGTTCTGTATGCTTCTGTAAGTGTTCTGTGGAATGTATGTGTGACTTTTGGGAAAGTTTTCTAGCCTTGGAAAGAGGTGAATACAAGTGCAAAAGAGCTGAAAGAAGTGGAAGAAGTAGCTGCTGAAGACTCAAGAGAAGACTAGAGTGAAGTGACAGTAGTGAGCTGTGAAGAGACACTGTAGTGGCTCTGGTGACCCTTCATATCAGACATACCTCTTGGGAGGGGTATCCACGACCTAAGAGTGATTATTGAGGGTAATGTTTGAGAGATTGTAGTGAGGATATGATGTATTATTGATGAAGTGAGAGAGAGAGAGAGTCAGATATAGCCAATTCTACTCAAACAGAGTGATTGTATATGAGAGATTGAGAGAGAAGACTATGAAGATATTGAAGATGAATACTATGTGATGTATTTCCATTCCAAGATGGTGTACTTTTTTGCTTTCTTGGTTCTATTGATGGATTTTGTGAAGATATTGAAGAATATGGTTGATTCTATTAAAAACCGTGGGAGATCTACATGATGCTGTATGAAGATTTGTTGTGCCTGGTGTTCTTTTCTTCATTGTGATCATATGAAACATGATAAACAAGCTTGTTGATGTTACAAGATAGATTTTCTTGCAAGAGAATTCCCTTTTTCTTGGTGTTCCTCTTGGGGCTCCAATAACTCTCTTTCTGTGTGTTTCCCCTCTCTCTACCTCTCTCTCCTCTTCTTTCTATTTTGCTCTCTCTCTCTCTCTGGTTTTTTATCTCGCTCTTTTTTCTTTATATAATTTTTCTTCTCTCTCTATTTTCTCTTTCCTCTCTTCCCCTTTCTCTCCCCCTATTTTCTCTCTCTTTCAAATTATATATTTCCTCTCTATCTCTCACTCTAAGTCAAAAACTATATTAAAAATGTTTAATTTAAAAAAGACTATTCTTTTTTCTCTTTTCCCCCTCTCTCTGTCTTTTTCTCTTTCTTCTTCTTCTTCTTTTTATCCTTATTATTATTATTATCATTATTATTATTATTCTCTCTCTCTCAAAGTGTGTGAAAAATTATGTCAAAAAAATATTAAATTAAAAAAGATTATAACATATTTAATTAAAAGAAAATTTTAATTTAAAAATTTTAATCTAATTGAGAGAGAGAAAAAACTTTTGATTTAAAAAGAAGTTTGATTTAATTAAAGGGGAGAGAGAGAGAGAGAGAGAGAGAGAGAGAGAGAGAGAGAGAGAGAGAGAGAGAGAGAGAGAGAGAGAGAGAGAGAGAGAGACACCTACACATGAAAGAGAGGGGGGGAGGGGGAAGAGAAAGGGAAAGATTATATGTGAGAGAGAGGGGGAGGGGGTTTTAATTTTAAAGAGAGAGAGATCCTAGGCCCTACAATGAGAGAGAGAAGGAGGAAAAGGGGCTTTTAATTAAAAAGAGGAGGAGAAGAAAAAAAGAGAGATTGCACATGAGAGAGAGAGGGGAGGGGAGGGGGTTTTAATTGAAAAAGGGAGGTTTGGAGAAGGGGTAGGTTGGGGAAGCCCTTTAGAGGTTTAGGGCTTTCCGAACATACAACCAAAATAATATAGTAGTAAGATGGATACACCCATATATACAAACACACACACACACACACACACACACACACACACACACACACACACACACACACATGCAATGCATACATATATGTGCATACACATGCATATACAACACATGAGAAAAAATGGGAAGACAGAGAGACAAAAAGAGAGAGAGTGCAAAGAAGAGAGAATGGATACACACTTATACAATATGTACTTACAACCATGCACACATGTACATATGCAAACACACACACATCCACACATTAATATATATATGTATATATACATTCAATGCATTAACAAGTGTATACACATGCATACATATGAGGTGAAGAAAAATAGATGCTTTCTCTTCCACATCTATCCCATATATGCACAACAAGCAAAATGCTATAGAGAAGAAGGGTATAAAATGAAGGGTTGTATCGACACCTTGTGAATTGTATTCAGGCTATTGGTAAGTCAACGGGATCAGTCTTGTGGACTTTAAATTAACACGGACTAAATACATCTTTGTTATATATTAATACATTATATATATATATATATATATATAATGCAATATATGTATCAGCATATATGCATATTAACGTGTTAACGTAATATCCTTTTATATCTACTGTTGTATATATATATTTTGCATGCATATTATTATATAGTAGCACATTATATTACGTATTATATTATTAAAATTATTAAATATATTATATGTACATAAAATATTTGTAATATATATAATAATATTATATATTACACATTAATAAATTATATATTTTTAATAATATTAACATATTATATATATAAATATAGATACATTGCATTAACATTATTTTTGTGCGTGCATGTGTGCGTGCGTGCATGTGTGTGTGTGTGTGTGTGTGTGATATTATACTATATATCTTATATCTCTATCTAATCTTAACGAGATGTTTGGAAAATGGAGACAGTAAAAAAACCCACCTTCTTAAGGACATAACCCTCCTTCCCAAAGGCTATCTTCAAACCTGATAAATCATCCCTTACATCGCAGACATTGGCATAGGGTAGAAGCCAACACAAGGATATGGGGGGGCACATGACATAAGGCACTAACAATCCCTTCATTTTTTGTATCGTCCTCATTCACCACCTTAGGGCACATGACATAAGGCACTATCTACAATCGGGTCTCCAAGTCATCAACAAGAGGGTCTAGGTCAACATGCTCTTACTCATGCTCTCCAATTGGTCCCCCATCATGTTTATCTCATCTCCATCATCCACTAATGTATCGAGAGTAGTCCTCCCACCCCTTCTCCTATTTTTGCCCCTCCCCTCTGTAGAGACACATTGAAACTACATAAACTAGAGCACAAACACACAAATTTAAGTTTTCTAGACAAAACAATATTCAAAACTAGATGATAAGAGTCACTAGATGACACCTTCTATGCAGAGGCATTGCAACCAATGAAGACCCCCCAACTTGCACATCAAGAAAAAAAGGTCCTCGTTAGCTTTTTCCAATTGCAAGAGACAAAAGGTTAATGCCATCTATAAAGGAAGGGCATCCAATGAGTGACACCTTTCATCTATTAAAGACACCACTGAATCATTATAATTATTAATAGAGTACTAGGGAGATATTGAACCTTGATAGACAGATATATGCTTAAAGATTGCTATTGATTGTCATATCCAGATACTACATTGCCATATGTGTGGAAGGAAGGATGTTTCTATGTTTGTGTACATACTAGTTTGATCACATATTTGGGAAGCTAAATGGAAGCCAACTGTGATATATAAAAGTTGTTGACTTAGAAACATAAAAAAGAGTCAATTATAGGTCACTGCTTGTGATTGATGAGTGTTTTTTCCCATTCAATATAGTTTCACTAGGCACATTGATTTGCAAAGGCTTACACTACTTTCTACTGAGTTGCTAAAAGTGTAACTTAAATACTTGCAAAACTATTTCCTTATAGTAATTACCCAACAAAACCTACAATGTGGACTGCCCCAAATTCCATGTGACTTCTCACATTACCTAGACCCTAAACCACTCCATGCGAGCATGGGATCATTTGGTACTTTGGACTCAAGGGGGAGAGAGAGCGATTTAATCATTCGACTATATGGTGAAATGTATAGCTATTTCACATAATTGTAGAGAAACTAAGAGCATCTATTGCATCATATTTGCTTCCAATCAAGCAAGCACACAACTTATCGATATAAGCATGGCAAATCGTACCAACCCCAACACTGCTGGCATCCATGGAACCAACCATCATAACCTCCTCTCCAAGTTCCTCTACTCCAAAATCTACCAAACTACCTACTGAAAGCATCACTGCTTTTGGTCTTTTAGGTACTAATCATTCGACTATATGGTGAAATGTATAGCTATTTCACATAATTGTAGAGAAACTAAGAGCATCTATTGCATCATATTTGCTTCCAATCAAGCAAGCACACAAGTTATCGATATAAGCATGGCAAATCGTACCAACCCCAACGCTGCTGGCATCCATGGAACCAACCATCATAACCTCCTCTCCAAGTTCCTCTACTCCAAAATCTACCAAACTACCTACTGAAAGCATCGCTGCTTTCGGTCTTTTAGGTACTTACCTAGCCCTAATCATCATCATACATATATATAAATATTAAATGACCATCAAAGTAGCTAAGAGCAATAAGGGGGATTACAATCTACATGAATTGTCACATTTTATGCCTACCTAGGTCATCATAAATGAACTAGTTAATGAGTTCACTTATTAATTTTTATGTAGCTACAATGTTGGTTGATAAGGCACTAGAACATGATCATTTGGGGGAACCTTTTGTGGCAACAAAAAACCCACTTCTTTCATGTGCTTGACATTGAAGATGCTCCAAATTCCACCATACAAGAAGATCATTGCCCGATTTCTCAAAAATCAAGACCATAAGTACGTACTCAAATTGAATATATTTCCATGACAACATTAGGAAAGTTATATGCATATCTTGATCATGATGACAACAGTCACAACAGCAATGGTGTGGAGGTTGTGAGGAGGATAGCACAAGGATGGAAGTTGGTTTCTTTGTGGCATTGGCCATGGTTTCTGCTACCATAATGATAGGTAGTGAATTGTTTGAGTCCACCATGTGGGAAATCATAATAGTCTAGTTCGCACTACCTAGAGTATCAAAGGTACCACTTGTCACCACAGGTGCCATTCATCTACGTGGTTTGTGCGCTATAAATTTTCTATAGTGTCACGGTATCCCCCACTAGTGTAGGCTACTCTAGGAGCTCTAGTAGGCAAAAAATAGGCATGGGATACCCTAGGATCTCAGCATGCAAAATGGCAGATAGGGGGTACTCTTGAGCACCACCAATCAAATTGAAAGTTGTTTGTTCAATATTAACTGGGGACTAGAGTAGTCCGTGTTGGTGCAAACTACTATAGGAGCTCTTGATACTATTACAAGCAAGATTGTAAATCGATCCTAGATTGATTTGAGCTTGGGTTTTTCATTTTCCAAGACATTGAAGAAAGCATCCTATTAGTTGAGAGGGAACCCATTGATATTGGTGGGATTGGACAATAGCACCCATTTCACTTCAATATGGCCTTCTAAATTAACATCCAGCACATTGGCTAGGCCTTCTCTTCTTTGATCAAGTCCTCTTCAATGACTTCCTCCACACAAGATAGTTAACTAGCTTACTTCCTCTCATGATATGTAGTAGCATCAATTCATGCTAATTAATCAAAGCCTCCATATAACTATTAAGTAATCTTCAACACATGATTAGTAACCTAAATACACCATATTAAATAGATTAGTTAATCTTTGTTGTAAATTAGACAAGGAAAAGTGATCTCGAGCCCTTTTGCATACTAGCATATATTGAAAATGTTAAAAGAATTGATAAAAATGGAGGTACCATTGCCATGAAGTCTCATAGCAGTCAGAAATCCTTTAGTTGAAGCTAACTATAGTGCTATAGCTCAACTTTGGCCTTGTAGTCATAGCTCCTGTAACAAAGATAGTTTCTCATAGGGAAGGATACTTAGAAAATATAGAAAATCCATAATCAAGGTAACCATAGCTAATGCTCGAATTAATATATTGACATGGTGGGAGGTCCAAGAATAGGAGTTCTCAAGAAAGAGATTTGATTAATGAAAAAAAGATAATGACCCATGTTACATCTCAGTCTTTTATACTCTTCATAAACCTATGCTTCATTATAGCTCATGGTGCTCAGACATAGTTCTTGGTCACAACTCTTTACCATGTATGGAATAGAGACCCATCCTCCAAGGATTGTTAGCTTCATAGTGACTCCTTAACTAAGTATGGAATAGATGTGCATAATTTTGAACCTCTAGTAGCAACATTAGTGACCCATCTAGCATATTGAGAAATGTCACATTTCTTAGTGCCCATTCACCTTATTACAAGTTACAATTTTACTTCTACATGATGTAACGGATTTCTCTTACATAAACATGGAGTTATTCTAGATGCCCTAGCATGTCCATGATGTTCAACCACAATCTGAGACTCAACCTAGCATATTTTGTGACCACTTTAATGGAGCTAGAGTTTGATAAGCTCATCATGGAGTCCTTGAATAATAACAACTGAGTGTCCTATGATGGTAAAGTTGTAGGCTAGTTATGGCATTGTTAATAGGAAATCATGTATTGTAACTTCTCTAAACTTTAAACCAATGACTCAATATTGAAAATTCATAGTGATATGCCAAGGTACTTTGGACTATTGGATCCTCGACATATCATTAACAGTATAGAAGAGACACAAACATTGGCATTCAACACAGTTGTGCAATTCCCATCCATGTAGTTGTCATCCTCTTGCATTTCATCATACTCATCACCCACTCAGAAATAGTGGGCCTCAACTACTCTGTAAACCCAAATCCAAAAAACCTAAAATATGAAAAGCTAAAGATGAGCTTGAAAGAGTGGCAAGAACCATACCTTTAGGGAGGGCTTGGAGCACCCCACCCTAGCGTGTTCTTATCACTTTCTCTCTCCCTTTCACGTTGGAAGCTTGAAGATGGACTTGTTCGAATATGAATCGATATCAAGATGGAAACCTATTTCACACACACACACACACTCTCTCTCTCTCTCTCTCTCTCTCTCTCTCTCTCTCTCTCTCTCTCTCTCTCTCTCTCTCTCTCTCTCTCTCTCTCTCTCTCTCTCTCTCACAGCCTCTTTTCACTCTGCCTTCTCTTTTGGCTTGAGAATCTCTCTCTCTCTCTCTCTCTCTCTCTCTCTCTCTCTCTCTCTCTCTCTCTCTCTCTCTCTCACAGCCTCTTTTCACTCTGCCTTCTCTTTTGGCTTGAGAATCTCTCTCTCTCTCTCTCTCTCTCTCTCTCTCTCTCTCTCTCTCTCTCTCTCTCTCTCTCTCTCTCTCATAGTTTTGGTTTAACTTGAACCACATGTATGCTTTGTCTTTGAAAACAACATGATACTAGGCTTATTCAAAGGAGTCCATGAACATTCTAATAGGGTAGGGGGGACTATTTGCAAAGAAGTTTAGAAAATCAAACACATTGTAGCTAGTACTAAAACTAGAATTATTTATTAGGTGTCATTTAATGATTTGCTAAAAGGCATCATATTGCTAGCCCACCAATATATTAAAATATATATACCCACCCAGAGAAGCTATAGTCAAGAAGCCTGATGAATAATTGTCATTTATTTTGCATTAACTAGTATGAAGCAATTGCAGTGCATGGCTATCATTACTCTCCCTAATTGTACCAAGGGTGCAAACCTTAATGTGAATCAAGGTCATTATGTTTCGTGATTGAAAGGCTCACATGTGACTTGGTGCAAACTAATCTCATTTTGTATTTCATTGTTCCTTGGCCTACCATACCCTTCTATGATCTTGCATAACCTTCTATTGCTTTTGAAAAGACTTCTTATTGTAGTTATAGTCTTACTGTGATATGTTCTTTTTGGCAACGATTGAAGTGCTGGCCAACAATGGAGTATTCTCCATCACTTTGCAACCTTAAGGTTGCCATATATCTCATTGTCCAATCTTTGAACATATGTTTAAGAATGTAACTATATATGGTCCATAAGTTGGTATTAAGCTTGTCATCCACTCTGCTAATAGATTCATTGAATTTGGAAGACATGAAATCATTGAACACTTTGAGATTTTAGGGATTCCATTTTCTTTGCTTCCTATCATGCCAAAAGTTGAGTGTATCAACTTGGAACCTGTGACTTTGGAGGATGGTTGTAGGGTCTTATTATAGATACTAAAAGTAGATCTTTATACAAGATATATTTAGCACCCAAAAATATCCTAGCCATGGTGGATGAGGATGTTGAACATAGACTCAAAGCTCTTCCACAAGAAAAGGTCTACTCAATGACTTCAATGAGTGTCCTTGACCTCATCCAACTTCATCCAAAAGGAAGCAGTATTCACGTTGCATTCCAAAGCTTGCAAAAAAATGTGGCTACTAATGAGCTTCTAGCAACCCACAATGGTTACATTTCCTTTGAGTTATCACGTACCAAAAGCTTGCCTCCAATGATTAGAATGAAGTATAGATATGATAGACATGTTTGGGCTGACTATGTAACTTGTACTTGTGATTGTTTTCTAGGAACAATCCGGTCTTAGTCTCATTGTGCTAGTCATATACATTGTTATAATTTGGATTGTGCACACCTATTGTCTAGATCAGTTAGGTGATGAAACTCATAGGGTTGGGAAATTGGAAAAATGTTAGCAGTTGGAAATGTTGGGGCAAAGAGTGAGTCTTTGGTTTGTAGCCACTACAAGTTCCCTTCACAATGTGTCCAACAATGTCCTTCAGTGATATATTACAATGTTCCTAGGGATCAAGAGCAATACACAAGATGTGCAATACACATGGGGTTTCATGACCATCCTTATGCATAGGGAGTGAGTCATGGAAGGAAAAGCATTGTTGAGGATGAAGTTTTCTCTATCTATGGTGTGCCCACAATTTGCACCTAAATAAGTTGAAGTGTTTGTCACCCCCAAGAGATGGTGCTTGATATGCATAGGGTGTAGAGTTTGGGCAACATGAGTTGAATGAGTTGCTTAAAGTTGTCACACCTCTAAATAACAAAAAGATGATTAAAGAATGTATTCAACAGGCCAGAGGAATGAATGGGGATGGTTGTGAAGGGCTTGAGGCAATCCTAGATTTAAATAATAAAATTGGCTACCATTTCATACATAGTATTCTTTTTCTCGGTTAGTTATGCCTAAACATACCATCACATGTCTTCAAGATCTCAACATTGGGACTAGTGGTGTGGATCTTGTGATGCAGGTCCACTTTGACCATGCGTATCTTGTGGTAGGATGGTCAACCATGGGAGCTCATGTTTATAATCCATGTCTTTAGGAGCTTCTAACTATTGTGATATGTGAGTTCAAATTTGAGGACAAGAATGCTTAGAAATAATTTTGGAGGATGTTGAACGAGCCTCACAAGGTGAGATATTGCTCCTTCCACTAGGAACAAAGTATGGTGAAACACATAAAGTATTATGTCAAAGCACCTTTCCACGAGGAACACAAAGTGCTTTGTGGAAGATGGGGAGATGCATATTCAAAATCAAGGAATTGCAAGCATGCTTTGTAGCAATGGCCGAGAAAAGTCATAAAACTAAGCTTGAGTTTTTGACCCTTGAGACTTGGCTTGCTTGTGGGAATTATGGTCCTCCCATTAGAGCTCATGGTTCTTAGCTCAATAAGATAATGGTCCATTTCTCCCTACAAGAAATTTGGTAGAGACAAAGCACTCTAGTATGAGAGTAGTTGTTGGATATGCAAAGGACTTGACTAGTAGGCAACAATAGTTGATCTCACCATGGTTGTACTACAAAAGTATGTGTGCTAACACACACTCGGTGGGTGGACATACTAAGACTGGGCCATGCTTGTAAGAAATAAACATTTACATTTCTCTCTAAAAAAGGAGAACCAAGATTTAACCAAGTGACCCATTGACTTGACCCATATTGCAATGAATAAGGTTGGGATTGCCAAAGAAAGGACTGTTGAAGAGCAGAGCTCTGTAAGATGTATGCATCCAATGCTTTGCAAAACCCAGTGTTGTGTTGGATGATGATAGTCATAGACTAGAGTATGTAACGACCATGGTAGAAAAGAGAAAATAACAAGGTCAAACATCTTCGATGCCATCCCCATCAAAGAAAGGGAAATAGCCGAAACTATGTGGGCAATTAGAAGGACAAACCCAAAATTAAAAGTCACTTGTAATAGGGTTCTTGTCAAAAGTGAATGTAGCAATGGAAACGTATACGTATATTGAGAAAGATTACTTAACACAACACAAAGAGAAAATAAGGACATGAAAAAAGAAGAGAACTCAGAAGAAAACTAAAGAAATGGAATCCATATACCAAGACATGAGATATTCATGTGTACAACAATGAGTCACTCAGGCACTAGCACTCGCTCCTCTCTCCAATCAGGGCCTCCAAGTGATGAACACACTGACCAAAGAGATGGAGCACAATATATAGGCAATAAATATGCCACAAACAGTAGCTAGTCAGCCAGCATTAAATGCTAGTCGACTGGCATAAAATATCTAACTCATGCCCACAGCCTAGTTGTGAGTCTAGCATGCATAGACTCACACATAAGTGGACATATCTGCGAACACTCTCTCTTAGATCATGGGTAATATGATACAATATACAATGATAATGTCCCATCACATATACAATGATAATGTCCCATCATAGGACATACAACAATGTCCACCAAAGTAGAACCATGGATACCCAAGTAGTGGGTGTGCAAGCTACCACCAAGGTGCCTCGGAGAGAATTTGATATCGATGTTGATTGAACCAACTCCAAAAAATAAAGAAGAATCAATGTAGCTCTCAATGTCTATCAACAATGTCTTGTAGTAGTATAAAAGTCCATCTTGTGAAAGAATAAAGAAGAATCAAAGTAGCTCTCAATGCCTATCAACAATGTTCCACAATAGCATACAAGACCATTTTGTCGAAAAGGCCTCTGAACACATGTGACCATTGATGGTCCAACCTTCGGATAGACCACCAAAGTGTCCCCCTATATAAGCACGAGACTAAGAGCAAAGCCCGCTCTTTTCCACATACCATCCCATCATGAACCTGGATGTCAATCCCAACTCCAAGATTTGAACCTACTAGACTTCTATCGATGCATCAAGGACATCCCTCTTTGAAACCTGTGCACTTGTATACCTATATAGATGAGGTTCACTGATTTGATCTCACCACCCTCTCACACTCCCTCTCTGGCACTAAAGAGTTGTGAGGGAGGACCCATCACCTATACTAGAAAGTAGTGGAGGAAGGGGCAGTCAAGCCCTTCCCTTGATTTGAAGAAGTGGACCTATTCTGCACCTTGGCCTTCACGTAGGTCAGAGGTTTTGAATTGAAGTTTGAGAAAGAGAATGACTTAGTAAGAGAGTTTAGATCCTACTACTTCTTCTTCTCCTTCTTCTTCCTCAAGCTATTGACTCTTTACAATCCTTTCGCAAGTGTCCCTTCTTACCATAGTGATAACACTAGGCCTTCAACTTCTTCTTCCTATCACCCCTCTTTAAAGCTACAAGAGCCTCACTAGAACCTATATAATGAGATGGAAGCTTGCCTTATAGACACAACGATACCTCATGCTCAAGTAGCATGGAGGACATATGGGTAAATCTCATAGGTGTTGAGGATGTCTAGGCCCCCAAAGCATTAGTCACTCCATCAAACTCTAGGGGAAGCTTGTAGAGTAACGTCCCTACAAGATGCATGTGCCTCTAGAAGGGAAAATTGTATGTGGCAAAGTTGGTGTTCTATACCTTTGTAATATAGAGAAAAAATGATTGAATAGTGTCCTTAGGCTCAAATTGCGTTTGCTAAAGCTATCCATAAAGTGTCATTGCACGCATGGTGGAAGGTGCCTCTTGTACAACATCTAAAGTACCATAAAATGCATGAAACAACAAAAATGACATGTACACATAGTTGCCTAGCTAGTAATCAAGGTCAAAAACCAAAACGTATACTAAATTAAGTAATAAATGTAGCAAATTGATGAAATCCTGGCTAAATGTTGATGCAGGCTAAAAACAATGATTTCTTATAGAAAACATAGGCAACAGTAGATCACAAACAAGCTAAAATCAACAGCAGATCACTTGATTAGAAGAGCTACGAAAGACATGTAATCAATAAAAAAGATAGCATTAGAAACCTAGATTTTACAATATGTAATCAATAAAAAAGATAGCATTAGAAACCTAGATTTTACAATGCAATACCATGTCAGAAGTGGACGCAGCAATGGAAGCATGAACATATGCTAAGATAGACTACTAAACACAAGACAGAGAGAAAAGGAGAACATAGCAAAATAAGAAAACTCAGAAGAAGACTCGAGAAATGGAATCCATATACCATGACATGAGATAGTCATGTACAACAATGAGTCATTGGCTACATGGGCACTGGCACTAGCTCCTCTCTCCAATCATGACCTTTAGGTGATAAATACAATGATTGAGGAGAAGGAGTGCAATATATATATGCAATAAATATACCATAAACATCACTTGGTTAGCCAACAGATTGGTATAAAATGCCCTAAAATGCCACAAATAATGCATAATAAAATGGCTAAAATATCTAATTCATGCCTAGCTCAATCTGGCATGCACAAACTCACACGTGAGCTTATATATTTGCGAACAATTCTTAAGGAGATTAAACGATGACATGGTGCTTTTATTAATCTCCAAAATGCTTCATAGTATACTAGGGTGCTTGCACCATGTTTCTTGGATTGACATTCCTTTCCACCATCTACAAGTGCCCCTAAGGGGGTGTTCATGAGGGGTTCATATGGTTTTGTACTTCTGTTGTTTCACATTGTTGGAGTGTAGATAACACTTGGATGTCTGGACCACTTGGGCCAACTCCTGGTTTATGGTATGTTGCTAAGGGTATACACCTATCATTGGAAGACGTGGTAGATTTGGAGAGGACGGAATTCTTATTGGAGAGGGATATGGTGACCCCTATGATGTCTCATACTACAGTGGGGATGTGTCCTCATTAGTGAGGAATAAGTTCGTTTAGGCCTAAGTATTAAGGTGGAAAAGTTTCTCGTTGGCGTTCCAAGATGACCAAAGAGTTTAGAGATAATATAGATAAAGGTCGCTCTATTATTGTCTTTGTTGTGAGAGAGGAGATTGTCATTTGCAATGAGTGTCACATGTTTCATGTGGATACGGAGGGATCTCAGGCAGCAGTAGAGGTGCATTACAGTGTGACCTTATTAGAGTCTTCGAGTTGCTTTTGCCCAAATTTTCAGAAGAGAGAAGCAACACATGCCATGTATCTCCCATGCAAGCACATCTATTACATCTTCTTGCAAGTTTTAAACCTCGATGAGGTTGTCCATGATTTCATGCACTAGCAAGCTCTGACCAAAGTTGAGTTATTCCAATCATTGTCATCGTTGATATCATGCAAAATTGGCAATGGCACAATGTTTTGTGAAGTTTTACTACATTGCAATAGCAAGGTTACTGCTAGAAGGGTTGCTTTTTTTTTTGGTCATTTTTTTGCATTTGGGAGTTCTCATATTTGGTTCAAAACTTCTTGAAATATGGTTAGCTCCTTAACAGAGACAAGATGTGCATGTGTGGTCTTGTCTACATCCAAGAGCACACATTAGCTATGTAATGAGAAAAAAATTATCTACTTTTCAATGTGCTAATATATTCTAGAATTTTTTCTTAGGATAGTGATCTTGTGTTCCTCTAATTTTATTCAAGTTAAGATTTTTATGTGTGTATAGCACTTCCTATTTGCTTTTGTTAATAGGCATCGATTGAGTCGCCTCTCAAGAGATACTGCAAGCTCCTTGACAGGGACAAGATGTGCATGTATGAGCTATTTCTCATCTACATCCAAGAGCAGTTATGAACTGTGTAGTGAGGAGAAAAATGTCTATTTTTTAACATGTTAATATATTCTAGTGTTTTTCCTTGGGATAGTTGTCTTGTGTTTCTCCAATTCTATTGGAGTTTGGATTTTTTGTGTGTGCAGTACTTACTATTTGCTTACCACAATATAAAGTGTGATCATGGAGTTCCTTAGTTGATGTATTTGGTCTTACAATTGCACGTTCCTTGGTTGTGCTCATTCTCTCTTGCTCCTGAAATGGAAATCCTCCAAATGAGTAGAAACTATCCCCCACCTGTTTTTAAATTGGCCACAAAACACTAATATTTTCTTGTTCTTTGCAAGTCTTGATAATGTCATATCATCCCACTAGGCTTCGTTGGAAAGAGATATTGCTGGGTGAAATTTGTAGATTACCACCTCCAATTTGGAACTCAATGAGAAGTTATTGCTTGTGGAATATATGGATATGCAAAAACACGATGATCTTTGATTTTAAAAATGAAGAACCTTTGTTTGGTTTTAAATATGGTCCATGAAGCTGGTGGACAAGATGGCAAGGTTGAGGATGTGGCCACCATTCTCCTTGAAATTAAGAAAAAATCCTCCTAAATCGTACATAGCTTCTAAGACTTCCTCTAAGGATTATAGCTTGTCACCCCTTTTTTGCAATATGTGTAGGGAATCTTCATGGTTTTGAATAATATCCCTGTACTAAACAGCTGTAAACATTTGTACTTTTAAATACAATTTCAACTTTCAAGCATTCTTCCTTGAACAAAGAAAATTGAGAAAGAGAAAGCCGATGAATAGTGTTGTTATTGTTTAAATATATTAGCAAAAAAAAAATCTTTGATTTGCAGGCAACGCCCCCCCCTCTCTCTCTCTCTCTCTCTCCCTTGGTGTGGTGCTCAACTTATTCTTCTCTACTTCTTTGTGTTGAACCTTCGTGCATGCGTGTGGGTGTACGCAAAGGCAATGGTTGAGGATCCATCTGCCAAACATAGTAGACCCTCTAATGTAGGGATGTTGAAACTACAAAAACAACCTATCAGAAGTAGTCCACTAGCTAGGGAAGATGAGAGACTGCAAAATGCAACTAAAGGTGGAGGTTGTCGGTGAAGGTTCAAAGTGACGGTTTGTGTTGTCCACAAAAGTGTTAGTTTGTGTTGTACTACCAACGGTGGATTCAAATGATACCATGAATAATAGGGTGGATTAACCTATATGGATCCATGCAGTGATTTCAAATTTCTTTAGATCTAAATTTGAGTAGCCATGTGGAAATTCATCTCTTGCATGAATAAAAGCTTAGGACCGGGACACGCCTAGGTAAAAAGACCTAGGCAAGTCCATGAAGTACAAGAAAATAGATGCGGGGAACTACAACTTGACTTCACAAAGTCTCTAGGCCCATTGATCAGTTCCTCTCGCACAACTTCGCCAAGTCGATGTAGTCCCTTCGTTTTTTAGAGGGACTACATCAAATTCTTGAAGTAATCTGTACGTGGCTTCAAATGATTGGATTTAGCGATAATCAATTAATTTCTCTCTCCTCTAGCAATGCGTAGTGTTTTTCTCTCTCCTCATTGTCCTCAATTACATGTCATCATGACAACTTTGGTGTGACCTTGAAGCTTCACTATGCTTGTCATCCCCACTCAAGTGGGTCATGGCTCTTACTAGCCTACCAAAGTGTAAGAGTTGATACATGTTCTCCACCCATAATTGACTTTGTTTGGTTGTGGTGGGACTCACACATCTTGTATGATCATATTGTCTATCTACAAGGTTTGGCCCCATTACCAAGTACTGCACACAACACACAAATTTGTGAGTAGGTGTAAAGGCATTGTAAAGTTAGTCTCTTTGATCACACCCATAAAAGAAAATAGACTAGCCACATGTGAGTGATGTATCTACTTACACCAACAATCGTAGAGGATGGCTTATCATGTGAGGTAGAGGCAGGTGTGGAGGCTCCAAATGTGGGGTAACAATGCTAGATGTTATGATGAAGATCAAATAATGGCTATTTTTCAATTTTCACGATATTAGAGTTTTCTCTAATGGGCTTAGGCTTGACTTTTTGAAACATAACCCCACCATGTTGTTCAGTGTATGAATCTCTAATGTGACTGATTTAATGTAAGATGAAACTATGACTTCTTTTGTTGTGCATGTTAATTAGAAACAGAAATAACATCACTTCTTTGTGGTTCTATGAAGAGTTTGGAAGGATGAATAGTTGAGGATGGTTGGAATGAGAGAGGAGCTTATGTAAGAAGGTCATATAAAGCCACATAACATAGGTTACAATATGTATTTAGTAGTGGAATACTTTCCATTTCATTTGTTACTTGAGAGTGCTAGAGTCTTCCTTAAAGTCTATTTAAAAATTGATTACCTTTTTTTGTAAAAGATCTTTAGAAACATCAAGTTTTTCACTTGGATAAAATGTTACTCCATCTTTAGATTTGGGAATATGATTGGTCTTTCCATGGAGGGGCAGGGGGTTGTGTTTTTGGAAAACAAGTTGGGAAAGGGAACCCTAATATGATGCAAGGCTCATGTAAAGCAATGATAACATTTTCCAACAAAGATATAAATAGCATCATAATGGAAAAAGAGAGGGGAGAGAATCATAATGTGACATAAGCTTCCCCTTTAGATAGTTGTAAAATCAATCTTCTCCATTCCTTAATCTATTTGTGACGAGAGAGAGAGAGAGAGAGAGAGAGAGAGAGAGAGAGAG
Source organism: Lygodium microphyllum (assembly GCF_053477565.2). Lineage (NCBI taxonomy): Eukaryota > Viridiplantae > Streptophyta > Polypodiopsida > Schizaeales > Lygodiaceae > Lygodium > Lygodium microphyllum. The sequence goes on from NC_141162.1 coordinate 76,332,114, forward strand.
AGAGAGAGAGAGAGAGAGAGAGAGAGAGAGAGAGAGAGAGAGAGAGAGAGAGAGAGAGAGAGAGAGAGAGAGAGAGAGAGAGAGAGAGAGAGAGAGAGAGAGAGAGAGAGAGAGAGAGAGAGAGAGAGAGAGAGAGATCCATACTTCTTGAAAACAAGTAGGGTAAAGGAACCCCAATACAATGTAAGGATCATGTCCAACAAAGATATAGAGAGCACCACAACGGCAAAAAAGAGGGGAGAGAACCCTAACATGCATAAGATTCCCCTTGAGATAGTCTTAAAATATACTATTGCTAATCTCTTCAATAGCCAAGTTGCCCCATGCAAACATGGTGTAGCTTGAGCAACAATTGTCCAATGAGCACAAAGGTGCTAAATTATGTTGCCATTGCATATTGAGCATGTGATCATCGCAAGCATGTTGGAAATGTTCAATATGTTGACATCTTGAGCATTTCCAACATCTTGAACACACCCTTTATAATGATAATACGATATTGTTTAGCTTTTATAAGATGAGTTTTTGGTTGTGAGGCTTATGCTTGATGATACTCTAGCTCGAGATAAACCTCTTTCGTTATCATATAAGTTTTGATTTTGTGAGATTACAACAAAGAGCATGGTTTCACATCAACATGGAAGCAATGATGGACAATTGTAAATTAGTGCTATATTTGAAAGAATTTTATAAGCATGGTAATAGAACATCAACATTAGAAGAGTTCAATTAGTGGTATATTTGAAATGAAATGATTTTGTAAGTGATAATAGAAACATTTGAATTAATGTGTGTGTTATTTAAACTAAGTTTTAATGTATGTGTTGTTTAAACTTCTTTTATTAGTTTTAGCACTTTAAGTCTATCTAACAGAACATATAAAATTGGCAAGTCATGTAATATTGTTTCTCCATGCCATTTCACACATTACTCTCACAAATACTTGCTTAGCAATATGAAACAAATTTTAATGATCACGAGGGCATATGACATGATTTTGTATGCAAGCCACAATACTAAAATAGAATACATGTGTGAACCCTTTTGCCACATGAAGCATCTCTTAGGAAACAAAGTGCCCTAACTATTAGTAAGACCAATGTGAAGCATCAACCTAACATCGATGCGAAGAACCATAAGAATCTACGAGCAAAGAGCCTAGTTTTCTCCCTTAACAACATGATTGGGGTCTACAGATTATAAATTTTACCTAAACAACCTTATGATATCTTTATTTGAAGGATGGGAGCCATCCTCCTCCTCAACAAAATGGATAAATCTTCCTTTTGTGCTTTAGTGTAAAGGAAAAAGTACAAGGGCCTTGCTCACATCTCCCATGTAGCTTGCCATGGAAACTTTGTAGCTTCAATATCTCAATCATTTGCATATACCCTATTTGACATGGCTGCTCTCCAAGTAGATTAGGCTAAACTAACGTCTTGGGTATGTGTTCTTTAACTAGACAAGATTAACCTTGCATCACAGTTAACTGTAACAAGGCCATGCAACCTATTCGCATAGTTGCATGTCGTGTTTCAATTCCTATGAAGACCACGCCTTTAGCCAAAATAGACCTCCATGTGAAGAGCATGCATACTTTGATGGAGCCACCTACATTTAAAATGATATTGTTTGTCGATCTCACAATGCCTCCCTTACCCCCACTAATATCATAGTACCTCCCTTACCCATGTCAACCAATAAGTTCCTCAACATGACTATCCATTAATTCCACCCTTATATATACATATTTATCCCACATTTTGAAGTTTTTGAAGAGAGCATCAAGATGAGTGCTTAAGCTTTGTTAATGCTAAGCGTAATGGAGGAGATTTCAGCTTAAAAATGATGTTAGGATTGTGAATAGAATTTTAAGGGTGTATTTTGATAAAAATCAAGTAGAGCTAATTCCAATGTATAGATCACCTGGATCTGATCTATGATTTCAATACTATGATGTAAAATTGGTATCTCAACATGGTGTTAAGCCTCTACGTTAAAGAGTGGAAGCTATGGTGGAAAATAGGTAAAGAAGGTGATCAATAACTTGACTAATACTAATAGATCCGAATAATGAAGTGTGTGATAGAACAAGAGTGTGCTTGATGCAAAGCAAAAAGGCCTAAGGAGCTCCAAAATTGGAGACTATGATGATGCAAGAGTCATCCTAGGGAGCCACAATGTAGCTCTCACACAAGATGTGAAGAAATGAGCCTAGCCAATAATGAGTATCCTAAAGCCCTTGATAAAGCTGCACTTTACCTATAGTAGTGTTTGTTTTTTACTAGGATGCCCAAGAACTATCTTCCATATGTTGTAAACTTGCTTTCCCTTAATGCAAAAGCTTATTAGAAGATGTAGTGTACCAATGTGGGGATATGTATAATGGAAAAGATATTGCCTTACATAGGCAAAAAGAAGCTAGCCATTAGTAAGTCAAGTCTAAATGTGCATATTTTTGATGAGCACTATTCTTGCCAATGGGGTTGCAACCCAAGTGATTTGAGCATTTAGATGCGTACATAGGTATGCGAGTTCAAACCTAGGATATATCCCTTGAGGTACCTATCCAAGCTCTAGTCTTAGACCTCCAAAGAAGCAATCTTCTTAAGTTGTATCAAAATTCTAAAGAAAAGTTATTTCCTTCTAAAACATCACACCTTTAGGCTCGGTTCAGACTGTGCGAAAGGCCACATTTAAAAACATATGTATAGGCTTATGATGCCGACGTGTTAAAAGGGGATTTGTCAAGATGATTTCCAAGCGAAGATATACATGTCCAACCTTAATGTACCGGACAAGGCCCATTAGCTTTTTGGAATAAAAACAAGCTACAAGATTTGAACCCCTATCTAGATTGTGTGGGTTTTACGTTGCCACGTAAACCAACAATCCAAACAAGAACTTGTGAATTCTATGGCCAGCTGTTAAATATATTCACACACAATACAAAGAAAGCGTAATCCACACAAGCATCCATCTGCCATTGTTTGAACCGGGCCTTAGTATGGTTGAAGGGGAAAAGGAACGGCTATGTAGCTCTTTTTCTTTGGAATATGTGAGAGATGTCAAAGATTGCCATCGACACCTCATATCCAGGCCCCAGGGTGAATATTCAATACCATTGCAATCGTCACCCCATGCGATATTCAAGGGGGGGCGGGGGGGACGAAAACATATCATCAGAAATCCTTTGTGGTGGGACCCGGGGCGTGAAGCGAGACCGAAAGGAGCAACTAGGCGGCAGGCTGTGGTGTAAGCGAACTTCGAAGTCGTGACTCGTATGTACTATGCTATGCCCAAGGGACTTATGCAGGACACGTTTCATCCACGGACCACCAACTCCGAGTCCCGACTTCATTTCGCTGCTTCTTCCTTTTCTTGGCCTTGGTTGAAGCTGCTTGTTTGTCCGTTGGAGGGAGCTATTCTGACCAATGACCATGACACAGAAGACACAGCACAGGCTCTCTCTCTCTCTCTCTCTAAGTAATGCAAGGTCCATCCATGTGCAAATCCTTCTCACCTTGTTTGCTTTGCCTTCCGATTGTTATTGTTCCAATTTGCGCTAACACAGCCGCCCTTCCCACGGCAGAACAACAGTTTGTGCCCTCTGTCAGGCCATCCTGTGGTGCTTGCGTTATCATCTTCCACGGAAAGAAGATCGTCTGTTTCTGGTGCTTCCTTTCTTAGAGATAACCCGATAACCCTACATTCTTCCGTCTGTCTTTGTTTATCGAACCAGAGGTAGTAGGGAACCTTGTTTTAGGACATATATCTGGAGCTGTCGATCCTTCGTCCTGCAGATTCGGCAATGGAGTTTCGTTCTGGCTGGAAGGAAAAGGTCAGAGAAGGAGGTTCTCTCATCCAAGTTCCTCTTGAAACAGGTTCCAATGGCTGGTCTTCTCCTCCGGGAGATTTCTTTCAGGTTCGCGGCGCTAACTACTTCACTAAGAAGCACAAAGTCTCCGCTGGTGAGTGTCTTTTTAAGCCTCTCGGTGTAGACTGGCTTAAGTCTCATGAAAAGCTTGATCATGTCCTGTCGCGACCTGACAACCGAGTCATGCAAACTGTTCGACAGTCTCAAACAGATGGAGATTGCTTGAAAGCTTTTGTGTTTGCAGTGAACTTGCAAGTTCCTGGAAGAGATCAACACAGTGCAGTCTTTTACTTTGTTACAGAAGAGTTGATCCCTCAAGGTTCCCTGCTCTATCGTTTCATCCATGAAGATGATGCATTTAGAAATAGCAGATTTAAGCTTATTAACAGAATTGTGAAGGGACCTTGGATAGTGCGGGCAACAGTCGGAAACCATGCTGCTTGCTTGCTTGGAAAGGCCCTCACATGTAATTTCATGAAGGGATCCAACTACCTGGAAATTGATGTGGATATAGGATCTTCAGCACTTGCAAGTGCCATCCTGCACCTTGCGTTAGGTTATGTGAACTCTGTAACTGTGGATATGGCTTTTTTGATTGAAGCTCAGGATGAGCAGGAGCTTCCTGAAAGGATTCTTGGAGCTGTTAGGATTGCTCAAATTGAGATGTCATCAGCAGTCTTCACAGAGAGCCAACATAATGCTCCCATTCTGCATCAAACCCCAAGCAATGAATCAACATGGCGGAAATTTAGTAGGAGTATTTCTCTTCTTGGCTATGGAGCAAAGCCTGCAAAGGTTGATGCTGAACATGGCAAGTCAAAAGAAGATGAAGACTAATCTGGTCTTTCCGTCTAACCACATACTCGAGCTACTGTATTGCTCTAAGGATACATGCTAAGAGTAGTTGTCATGCCTTGAGGAGGGTATGTTGGGATGCAATTTTGCGAGATATACTTGCCCTGGCATGCCCTGAAAAGCCAACTTGATTAATGCCTGTGGAGATGCTTGGCCATATCAAATCATCCACCATGTGTATCTTTTATTGCCTCGTGTAATAAGTGAGTGCCTTACTTTGATATGGTTTTTCAGTGTACCTTCCTTATGCTTTCAAAGTAAAAGAGTAGACGTGCAGCCATTATCAACTGACATGTAACTATTATCTACTGTTAAATGAGTCTAGGAGTTAAGTGTTAGAAATGCACAACTAGTTATGGAACATTGTTTGTATCTGTTTGTGCTTTTTGCTGTGAGTGCTGAAGTACCAGGTGCAAAGTACAAAGTTCCATGTGTACATGCTTAGCATTCATGTAGTAGGATGTTGCAGCATGTAAGTACTGTTGCGCACTCTGAAAGACACATATCAAAACTGTGCTTTTGAACGTGAAGAAATTTGGTTGGAGAGCTTTATAGACATGCCATGTTAAATTTGGCATGCACTAAATGCTAATGCTTTTTTGAATCCCATATGAAGATTTGGTGTTTTCAGAAAATTAGCAAAAGACATCATTAAATTCCATGCATGGGAGTTCCATATTTCTAGAAGCCTTGTGCTGGTACTTCACAAAATGGTTCTGCAACTTGCAATTAAGCTTCAATAGTAAGGCGTTCTGCGCTATCTGCCAAGTCATGCAAGTAGATGTTGGTTGAACTTCGTTTTTTATTCTCAGTCACCTTGAAATAAGGCTGAAAGAGATAAGGACACGCTCAACTTTTGAGTCAATTGCTGGGCCAATGTAGGACATGGCAATGGTTCCTATGTGTACCCAGAGTGTGGACAGAATGGTTCTAGGGTGAGGTGGTATGTCCATAAGCTTCAGAGAGCTTGATGATGGCCCCAGTTTGTCGTCATGTTCTAAATTCAAACAAGCATGATCCATGCTATGACAGGAAGGATCTGTTATTCATCTAAATTCATGTATTTACTTTTAGCCAGTGCATCTCAGGGGATTTTCTTAGCAACACATAAAGGTGTTTTGGGGAGTAATTAAAATAGCATGCGTATTTAGTCAAATTTGTCAAGTTATTTCTGCCCCTAGGTCTTTACCTTCAAGCTGAAGCTTGACAATAAAGAATCGGGATGCCTGGTGAAATGGGACGTTTTATTTGAACACTACTGGCCCCTTAACGCATGTATCTTTGTTTTGTGTGTAACGGTATCATGTCTAATCCTCCTGACAAAATGATAAGAGTGGAGTTGGCCTGTGGAGGGTTATCGCTGTTGCTATTCTATCTGGAAGTCGGCTAAAGTGCAGTGGGATCACTTGTGGCTGTTGCCTGTGTGGTACTGAAGAGTCCTTGACACATTTTTTGGGACGGCTGTACAGCCCAGAATGCATGGATGCAAGTCTCACAGCATCTAAAAGTCTCTGGTGGGGAACAGTATCTACGTAAACTTTGGATATTTGGTTGCTTTGGGTTTAAAAGCAATATCAAATCTTCCACTCCTTCAGGTTATTCGCTTTCCTCTCACTATGGGAGGCTAGGAATCTGGCTTGTTTTATTGGGAAGATATAGCAGTTTCTTGGTCTGAGATTGTACCAAAAGTCTTTGGGTATTGGGGACTTTCTTTTAAATTGGGGCATTTGGCCCAGAGGAGCTTGACACTCTCCACAAAGCCTTGGCAAATGCCTAATTTTGTATCTACTCGGTATTATTCAATACATACTTTCTCTTTTCTCATCTAAAATAGAGAATTGATATGTTGGCGTTCTTGGGCATTTTAATTGACTTAGTAGCAGCCCTTAAACCGAGCTTTATATCTCTTTTGTGTGTAATGTTGTCATGGCAAATCCCCAAACCAAGATAGTAACACAGTGGTTGGAACTTGAACTTGTTGGATTCAAGTAGTGGATCACATTTAGAACAAAGTTAATCTTAAGATGCTTGCCTGAATCCATGACCATGAACAAACCTTCAAGATTTGTCCCAATGTTCTAAATCTTCATAGCTAGTCTTTGAACATTTAATCATTGCCTTCTCTCTCCACATTTGTAGGCAACTATTGATAGCCATCATAAGAATCCACCATGACAATGATCAAGTACAAGGCATCTAGTCAATTTGAATGATTGTACCTTGTGAGTTGCATTGGTCCAAGCAATTAAAAAATGTGAGGGCTCCCAATGCAAGAAACCATAAACCATGTGCCCCAAACGAGGCTTCTACACCATCAATTGGAAACCTTATAATTGATGTGGACCTCTCATCAGCATTCAGTTATGATTTGCACTTCGCTGCCCCTCAGCTCATGTGAGTGTTGTGCATAAGAAAACATCTTGGACCAAAGCTCTCAATTGGTGTTGTGTTCATAGTGGAACCTTTCGGTACAACTTAAAAATCATGATGTGGGTGACTCTCGGACATGAGCATTTTGTAGCGTGTCAACCTTGGGTCTTCTTTGAACGTGATACCACTTTCATCCCTATTGCCCTATTATCCTTCTTTAAGGTACTCACACTTGGTACAAATAATAATGCTAAAGTGCTCCAAAGGTTAGAAAAATGTGGCCATTGTTATTGCCCTTTTGCCCTTGTTGAAATTTTCTCTCTCTCTCTCTCTCTCTCTCTCTCTCTCTCTCTCTCTCTCTCTTTGTGCCTATTCTTTATTTGACATTCTTTTGAAACTTCATGGTTGGGTAGTGCATGTAGCATTCTTTGATTTGACCTATTGCTCTACCCTCCCATGGAGAACCTTTTGGATACCCAAACCCAATCTCTTCCTCATATGGCTTGACTTGCTCACCACTGGTGCATAGCTAGAGGCATAGGGTTTGTTGACCTAGCTCGAGTACCAAAAAGCAACCATAAGCCCCCCGAACAAGATGGTGCCTAGTAGCATGGACACCACTAACAAGTGCATCCAACTATAGTTGGGGAAATTGTTCTCTGAGCCCTCCATGACGTCTCATAGGCCACCACCCCCCTCAAAGACGTTCAATTAGTGCATGTAGGAGCTTGGCTGCAAAGCATTTGTGGCAGACCCCTAATACGGGCAAACCATAGCTTGCATGGTCCCATAGAACCATGTGCTCACACACATTATTCAAAACATGCTTAATAATTTGGTTTATCTGTTCCAAGTATTGCTCATGTACTACTCATTATTGCCAATTAGGCTTTCTTTGGGTTGAAACTAAGTGTGATTTAACTTTGTTGTAGCTTACAGGCTATTGTATCAGTGGTAGAGGATAACATGGAAGCATGTAGGTGGAAGTGTGCTGATGAAGGTCTCACCCCGTGTGAGATGGTAGAGAGAAGCATCGGTGAGGAGTATTGGCAACATAGGGGGAACTCTTCTTCTCCCCAAAGCTCTCCTCCTACCCTGCCCGATGAGAGAGAGAGAGAGAGAGAGAGAGAGAGAGAGAGAGAGAGAGAGCAGCCATGGCATCTTCTCTTTTCTCTCTATTCTCCTCTTTTTGCAATGGCTATTGTTGGACCTTGATAGAGCCAAACATGATCTTTCCTGCTAGTTTCACACACACACACACACACACACTCTCTCTCTCTCTCTCTCTCTCTCTCTCTCTCTCTCTCTCTCTCTCTCTCTCTCTCTCTGTGTCTCTCTTGTATAGGACTTTTCCATTGTGTTTTGTGTGGGGATGGAGGGAGGCAGAGGTGGAAATGGAGGAGGTGGGGGTTAGAGGAGTGAGTGTCATCTTGAGAAGCATCGAGGAGATCTTTCTGTTGGATTACAAGGGCAGACGAGTAGGCTAGATCAAGGCCATCACTTTAGGCAAATGAGCCCTCAAGCATTGGAGTAGGGTTTGCCCCGAACTGGTGCTTGAGATAGGTAGGTAGCGAGTAAGAGGGCATTCAATCTCTTTTGCAAGTAAGTTTTTGGGTTTTTGAGGTTTAGGCAATTAGGTTGGATTTGTTTAGGTGTTTGTTTGTGGCTTGGATGCATTTTGCTAAGGAAAAAATTAGGAAATACTGAGAAACAAACAATAGGGTTACTACTGTAAACAGGGAAAAATGGGGAGAAAAAGGGGCTTCAATGCATTAAGAGAGGAGAGAGAGAAGAAGGGGAGTGGAAGACTAAATAATAAGGGGCAAAGGGAGCAAAGGAGAGCTCATTTGTGCATTTAGAGTTGAGAGAGAGAGAGAGCTGGACATGTTTGTTGCAAGGCATTAGTCAAGTAAGGAGAGCTTCAATTCGTGCTATTGGATGCATTTGCGGGCTATAGGTGAGTCAGTTGGATTATTAACTCCTCATTGTTTGATTGTCGGGATCCCCAGGGACTAGGACGAGGCATTGTGGGCACTGAGATGGATTTTTGTCAGCTCTACACCCATTTTTACCGCCGTGTTCGCATTATTTGATTCCCAAGATTGAACCATCCGATTGTCCCAATGTCGTGCGATTTTCATAATCGGACACAATCGGATCATCCGATTGGACAAAACTTTGACCAGAGTCCAAAATCAAACAACCCAAAAATCAGATAGCTTGACTGTCTGATTCAGAAAAATCAGACTCGGACAACCCAGAATCAGACGTCCAATTCTAGGAATCGAACCAAGAACCTACAAATCGGATGGGAAAATTGAACACCAATTTCTGACAAATTCTAACTTTCCTGGACCCTATAGGGGCTAGGTCCTAGTTGTAGGAGGACATCTCGATAGATCCCCAAGTGAGTGAAACAGGACAATAGAGCCAATTGACTCGAGAGTTGAGACCCAACAATCTAGGAGCAACTGCAGTCATTGATCATACCCCATAGAGGTTTGGAAAGACAACCTGAACTTGCTACCCCTTAGACCATGCATTAATTGTGTAGTAGAGGCCTAGAGTGGACCACTGCGTGTAGCCACCACTTGTATGAGAGAGCTAGCATTAGTTGAAATCAATCAAAGGGAGTGTGATCTGCATTGATTGTGACTAAATTCACACACTTCATTACATAACCACTTACAGTGCACAAGGAAGAAGAGAAAGCCTGATCTAAGTCTAGTCTATCACTTGTGTGTCCAATTCATGTAACATTGCAAGTTGATTTGTATGACAAGGAACACACTAACGGGGTCTAAAGCAAGGAACGAATCCACCAATAGGAGCAAACCCTGAGAAGCTAGGTACGACCCGAGAACTAGGACCTGAAGCAAGCAACTGTGAATTGTCAAAGCAATGCAGAAGGGAGAGAGAACTGACACGATTAGGGACACAATTTTGCTCGATTTGATCAATCTGATCGACACACTAGTTGCCCAGGAAACCATCAACATGTTGGGAACCACCACCAATCCTATAGATAACAAGCTCGACTTGGGAGAATTCCTAGTCAACATTCAACAAATGATAAACCAATACGACCTGCAAACCAGAATGGTGCACCATGGTAGACCAGTTGAGGACATCATAGCCGATCTTGAGGAGAGAAGATTGGCAAGGAAAGCGCTGCAAGGCATAGCTGCCTACAACCAAGAGTAGCGAGCTCAGAAGCTGAGACAAGACATAGAAATGCGCAAGGTTCGGTGCGTTTTAGCTCTTGCCAATAGGACTAGGGTAGGACCAAATTCTGAGAGGGAGAGAGCATTAGAGGTTGATCCTACACTGAATGAGGTTCTCACGAAGCGAGTCTTAGACAATATAGCTACTATGAAGCAGATTGGAGTAGCCTTAGCAACTACGTTGCTAGCAGGACTAGGAATCATGCCAAACTCTAAGAGCCAAACCAAAATACCTACGGTTGCTAAGCAACTCGATAAGTATCAGCTTGGCAATGGCTCATATAGCTTTGTGGAGTAGTTCAAGCAAGTATACGAGATGAACGGCCTCACAGACCTTGCTCAATGAGCACAAGCTTTCGGACTTTATCTAGGAGACAAAGGACAAACGTGGTTTACTAGCCTAGATAATGCCAAACGGAATGATTTTAATAACCTCAAGAGTCTCTTCATCAAGAGATTCTCTGAAGAAGTGGAATACTCACAACCTCATCATTAGGTTGATGAATGTCAGCCAAAAGGATATCCGCGAGACTACATCATGCACGTGGGGAGTCTCTTTAATACAATCCCAACGGTACGGGAAGGGAAAGAAGCAAGTTTTTTGAGTGAGCTTTTGAGTGAGTTTTTTTTGGTAACCCCTCTATTCTTATTCCACATAGTTCACTTATTCCAGCCTCAGATATACCCATCTCCACTTCCACCACCACCACCACCACCACCACCACCACCACCATCACCACCGTTGCCGCCACCGCCACCGACGACTGTCACTACTAGCTCTCCTACCACCACTGCCATCATTACCTTTACCACCACCTTCACTCTCTCACTCTCTTTCTCTCTCACACACACCCTCTCTCTTTGCATGTAAGTAGCTCATTCTCTCTCTCCCTCTCCTTTCACACAACACACATTCTTAGTCTCTCTCTCTCTCTCTCTCTCTCTCTCTCTCTTTTGCAACTCAAAAATAATTTGTGCTAGCAATCTGGATTGATGAAATCTATATCATATTGTATTATGAAAGGTGTTTCAATAAATAGTTTTTTTTTCTCTCTCTCTCTCTCTCTCTCTTCTCTCTCTCATGTTTGCAATATGGAAACATTTGTACAAGCACTCTAAATTGATAGAACTTGTATTACATTGGATTGTGACATGTGTTGCAACGAACAGTTCTCCCTTACTGATATATAGAGCTCTCTCTCTCTCTCTCTCTCTCTCTCTCTCTCTCTCTCTCTCTCTCTCTCTCACACACACACACACACACACACACACACACACACATTTGCAATACAAAAGTATTTATGCGAGTACTTTAGGTTAGATAGAACTTATTTTACATTGGATTATAACATGTGTCACAATAAATAGTTTGCTCTTTACTTGTAAATAGTACACACACACACACACACACACACACATTTATAATACAAAATAATTTTTACAAGCAATTGAGATCTAGATTTATATTACATTGATCTTTGGCAAGTGTACTATTGTTCCATAAACTAATAGACAATGATAGTAAAAGATTATCATAAATTTAATCATAGCTAACCAAGCGAGGTATATTTATATTTTCTCAACAAAATAAAATGCATTTGCTCTAGGAATTAGCAATCTTTGCTTTGCTAGTTACACTTATGGGCGACATTGAATTTTTTTTTCTCTTTTCAAATATGAGATGTAAGTTCTCTTCCGTAAGCATGGATTTGTGTATGTTATATGTCTATATTTGCATCCATTCCAAATACTCACTAAACATTTTTCTTTATACATGGCTCTAGCAACCTCATTAAACATTGGTTAAAAAATAAAAACCTATTATTAAAGCTACATTTGTGGATTATTTATTATGGTGGCAAGAAGAGATATTGATTGGTGAAAATAAAAACTTATTATTAAAGCTTACACATTTGTGGATTATTTATTATGGTGGCAAGAAGAGACATTGATTGGTGAAAATAAGTATAAATTTGATGCTCAATCAATATGCTTAATGAATGAGAGAGAGAGAGAGAGAGAGAGAGAGAGAGAGAGAGAGAGAGAGAGAGAGAGAGAGAGAGATCTCATTGTGCATATCTTTGCTAACTTGACATCATATTGTTGTAATATTAATATTCACAGGCTATAAAATATAGTTATACTTCTTTGAACTAAGCATATGTGTGTACATATGTGTATGCATATTAGGACTTCCAATATACACACATAAATATGTGTGTGTATGTGTGTTATTGAGAGATGAAGAGAAAGAGAGACTCTTGGTGATAATAGTTTTTGAATAAGAGAGATATATAGAAACAAGTTCTTAATGAGACACACACATGTGTATGCATGCATGTACGTACACATACACGTAGAGAGACAAATCAAAGTATTTGAATAAGAAAGAGATATAAAAACAAGTTCTTAATGAGACACACGTGTGTACATGCATGCACATGCACATACACATAGAGAGACAAATCAAGGTAGGTTTGATATTACAGAACTAAAGATATAGCTTTGAAGATTATTGCTCATACAAACTCTAATCCACCTTGACTAAGTAATTCATCAATGGTTTGCCTAGTCTTTAAAATCAAAATACATTTTAGATACTTTGAATGTAAGAAATTTCAATTAGAAGGGTATTAGGACTCAATGGAGAAGAGAGGGAAGAGAAAGAGATAAAAATGACTTTTGGATGTTAAGAGAGAGAGAGGAAGAAGGAGAGAGATAAAAACAATTATTAATGAGAGACAAGAAATATGTCTTTTTAAAAATAATTGATAAGAGAGAGAAAAAAAGTGAAAAGTAGTTTGAATAGAGATGTACCTTTTTCAAATTAATGTAATAGAGGCCCAAAAGTAGTATTGTAGTATTATAGGAGACATTGTTAGAAATTTTTGAAGCCAAAAGAAGGAGGCGCTGTTAGCAGCTTTTTGAATGACTCCACAACCTGGAGTACCTTCAGAAGAAGCTGGAGCTGCGGTAGCTGCACAAAAATTTCTAGCACACTCTCTTATAATATTACCTTAGACCCTCTCCTACATTAATAGCCTTGGATCTTTAGACACACACACACACACACACACACACACACACACACACACACACACACACACACTCTCTCTCTCTCTCTCTCTCTCTCTCTCTCTCTCTCTCTCAATACTACAATATTATTTTTGGGCATTTCTTACATATTAATAGCTTTGAATTTTTATCAAAACACACACACAATCTCTCTCTCTCTCTCTCTCTCTCTCTCTCCTTGTAGCTTTAAAAAATTCTAGCAACTCTTTTCTATAATACCATAATACTACCTTTGGATCTCTCCTATATTAATAGCTTTGGACCTTTATCTCACACACACACACACACACACACACACACACACACACACACACACATTTTGTGTGTGTGTGTGTGTGTGTGTATGTATATGTATATGTGTGTGGTTTTAAAAATTCTTTTAACTTTCTCTTACGATACTACATTTGGGCATTTCCTACACATTAATAGTTTTGGATCTTTATCAACACACATACACATGCACACTCACTCACTCACTCTCACTCTAATACACACACACACACACACACACACACACTCTCTCTCTCTCTCTCTCTCTCTCTCTAGCTTAAAACAATTATAGCAACTCTCTTCTATAATACTACAATACTACCTTTGGGCTTCTCTTACATTAATAACTTTGGACCTTTATCAAAATACACACATACACATTCTCTCTCTCTCTCTCTCTCTCTCTCTACTTGAGATCAACTTTTTCTATTTAAAAGTATTTTTGTCTAAGTACAATTAGATGAAAAAGTCACATTTTGAGTACAATTTTAATAGTGTAAAACTTTTTTAAATCTTTGATAAGGTCTTTATTTTTCCAAATACACAATGCAAAAGACAATAGCCATTATATGTAATGCTAATTATTTGTTTTCTATGTTAGGATTAAAAAATATCCCAAAAGAGAGGACAATTTTTTATTTATAAGGTTCAAACATTTCAATAAAGTTCATTCAAAAAGTTTCGATCTACTATGTCTCATATTAAAACATTATATATATATATATAGATTTTCTTAGCTAGGAATTATTTTTTATCTCTTCTCTCTCATCAAACATTATTTTAAAACTTTTCTCTCCTCTTCTCTCTCTTAAATAAATAAATAAATAAATAAATAAATATTCTTTCTTTCTCTATTGACTCTATTAAGTCCTGATGACTCTAGAGAGAGAGAGAGAGAGAGAGAGAGAGAGAGAGAGAGAGAGAGAGAGTTGCAAGAGATACACATAGTGAGAAATGAAGATGAGGGCCATGCATAAACACATACACACATGTACTACTTAATTTATTACTTAGTTTATAACTTAATAATTAATTATTTTTTACTTAATTACTAAATGGAAATATAAAGAGAGGGGGAGAGAGATAGAGATGAATGAGAGAAGGAGAAAGCGAGATAAATGAGAGAGAGAGAGAGAGAGAGAGAGAGAGAGAGAGAGAGAGAGAGAGAGAGAGAGAGAGAGAGAGAGAGAGAGAGAGAGAGAGAGAGAGAGAGAGAGAGAGAGACTTGCTTTGACTTTTTTTTTTGGTCGAAAAAGGGGTTGCTAGCAACTCATCGAGAAGAGGGTTGCTTGCAATCCCTTCTTGAGATGACTTTTTTTTTCACTAGTCTCCTCCATTATTTCTTTGAGGGGACGTGATTTTTTTTTTTGCCAAACAGGGGGTTGCCAGCAATCCCTTCTTAGCGATTTTTTTTTTCGCAAGTCCTCTCTTAAAAAAAATTTCACTAAACATAGAGCTATCAACAACCCCTTCCCAACCAAAAAAATTTCCATAAGTCCCCTCAGAGAGATAGGGGCAACTTGTGAATTTTTTCGTTGAGAAGGGGTTACCGCCAACCCCTGTCTGGCAACAAATTTTTTTACCTCCCCTTAGATAGATGATGGAGGGGAGTTGTGATTCAAAGCTCTCTCTCTCTCTCTCTCTCTCTCTCTCTCTCTCTCTCTCTCTCTCTCACACCAAAAAAGGGTTGTTGGCAACCCCTATTCGGCAAAAAAAAAGTCACGTCCCCCTAGAGAGATGATGATAAAGTCACATAATCTCTCTCTCTCTCTCTCTCTCTCTCTCTCTCTCTCTTTTAATGACGAAACTACTACAACATTCAAGTGGACAAAGATTTGTTCTTCTCCTTCACATATGAGATAAAGAGAATTTCAAACCAGATGATGATATTGAGTCTCAAAAGTCATGAAGTTAGCAGTATGTCTCTACAAACATAAGTTGGTATCCTTCTATAGAAGCATAATTGCAATGGTATCTTGTTGATGTGTTCTCTATATGTAATAGAACTATGAATGATAGCTTTATGTGTGGGTAATTGGAGGAGATATTGCAAACTTTGCCAAGAAAATGCACAGATTAGGCGCATTTGAAGGAGGAGTAGCTCATATATAAGGATCACCAGATTGAGCAGCACCGGAATGAGGAGGTGTACTAGAGATGTTCTATCCTCCTCGACTACCTAAAGGTGAATTCCCCTCCAACATGAAGGCATTATACCAAACATACTCGAAGGAAAAAATGTGCAAGAGACACGAGGATCGAGATTTTGGTAAGTAATTCCACATGCATTCTTTAAAACATGTCATAGTTTTATGTCTTCTTCTAAAGAGAATATGGTTGATCATAGGAAAGTGATACCTCGAGTGCATTTCTTTTTGTAACTCATTCTTCGGTAAGGAGTCAAGGTGAAGCCACAATTTCTAAAATGTTTTGATGATATTGATTAGCCACACTTTAGACCTACAATGATACTATTTGTGGATGATGGCATTAAGAAGATACATTGTAACCCACCTAACTCCTTTACATATCCATTTATATTTCAAGAAAATCCCATGGATACCATCCTCATCAAACACATGCTTCTGTACTTGACTAAGGTAAATCCTTTCAATAGTATTGTCTTAGAATATATGCTTCCATGTTTGATTGAGCTAGCACGTTTTCAGGGGGGAGTCTAGGAGTTTGTTAGAGAACATCCATTTCACCCTTTAGCAATTGACATTTGGATTGATGTTTAATGTTTGCAATAAATATGTTCATTTACTTTGCGCATAGTAGTTCACTAACTTACAAATGCATTTGTGGATTTAGTATTTTTTTGTAGTTTTTATAGTAAGTTCATGAAATATAATGTGAAATATATCAGTATATTAAAATATTGATTGTTAAAGTCTAGAGTTTAAAATGAAGAATTCTTGAAAAGAATAACAACTACAAGTAATGAAGCAATATGGAGCTATATTTTATGGAGATTGTGAAGCAATTGCTTGCAAGGGTTTATTGTAAATGAATGCATAACTTCAATCCATATGTAAGTCTAATCAAATGAGGAAGAGAGAGAGCAATATGGAAGTATAAGTGGGTGTGTTAGTAGTTTGCTTATGTGTGCATAATTAAAGTACTAACACATCAAGATGTAATTATAAAATACATGTAAAGAAGGGAGAGAGAGAAGATGTGCATGTATATATAGTGTGATAATGTTGAGATGTTTGCAATCACATCTACTTCAGTCCCTTTGTAAGGAGCAATGAGGGCTCAGGACCAGAATCCCATATGCATAGAAGGAGAAAGTACCACCACTCAATTCCTATAAAGCATTGTACTTGCACTCTTTTTCTAATGCAATGATAGTACTCTTTTCTTTCCAGTAAAGTGTCTTGTCACTGTCAATACTCGAGATTGTGTATATGAGTCCAAGTCTCAATCTTGAAACCTAATTCACGTGTGACAATTTGTCCTTGTGAGGGTCAATGTCTTCATGAGTTTCTTCTTTATCTTTCAACCTACATAGCTTCCGCATCTACCATGCTCTAGATCCCGCATATTTTAACATGGTATCAAAGCTCAGCTGAGCATGGCCTAGATTCCCTTTCACTCCTCTCAGCTTCTCTTCATCTCAGTCTAGCTCAGGTTGAGTGCATAATCCTCATTTCTCACTTGAATCTCACAGTCACCTTGTGGCAGCCATAGCCAGACAAGACCTGCTGCACTTGAGACTTTCATATCTCATCATAGAGCTCATATCTTTGGAAGCTTCCTTCTAGAGGGTTGTGCCTTTTCTAAGGGAGAAGATATCTATCACATGACACCTTGACATTGGCCACTCCAAAGCCCAGCATTAAAGAAATTCGTGGTCGTTGTGCCCAGAAGCGCTTGATGTCGTTCGTACAGTTGTCGCCGTCAGTACAGCTCGTGATATCGATGACCACCATAGGGCATTGATAGCCCTTGAAGTAAGCTTCATCCTCATATAAAAAGTTTTCAAAATGATCAAGTATAGCTCCTACAATGTCAAAAAAACCAAGCTGCCCCCAGAAACCCTAACCGTGACTTCATAGCCAAACTTCACCAAGCTAAAAAATCTCATCATTTTCTCTCTCCTGCCACTTGGAATAACCCACTGTGACTCAGATCTGAAGGTCCCATCATCAAATCATAAATAGAAAGATTTGGATCTGAAAGAACTTGAAGGATTTTGTAGATTTGGAAGACTCAAGGAAGAAACATAGTGTCCATTGATACTCATTTAGTGCTCTTAGCACTTGTGTCTTTTGACACATCTCAACCAACTCTTATGTTGCTTAAATTTGATAATTTTGAAGCTGATTTGCTGATGTTCCTTCAAGTCTAACATGGACAAAGACTCTCCAACTACCTGTTTCAAAGGAGTCGTGTTTCATACATGGCAGACTCGCATCAAACTCATCCTGATGAAGAAGGGCCTCTGGGCCATCACCATCAGAAAAAAAAGAAGCCTTGTGATGCGGACCTTGCTGTCACTTGGCAAAAGAACGATGATAAGGCTCAGGCCATTATCAAATTGGAGCTAGATGATAACTATATCCACCATGTGGACAATTGTGAGACTTCACAGGATACATGGAAGAGACTTGACACCTTGTTTGGTGCACAGTCTAAATCATCAAAGTATGGTCTCTTGATTGAGTTTTTCAAGCTTGAAATGAAGTCCAACACATCACTTGCCACACATCTAAATTACATGGACGGACTTTTGACCCAACTTGTAGGAATCAACATTAAAATGGAAGAATATTTTTGCATCGGTGTTCTACTTAAGAGTTTGCCTCTTGAATATAATAATGTATCAAAAACTTTAATCAACATGCCAAACCCTGAACTTGTTGATATCCAAGTCTCACTGTTAAAGGAGGAAAAGAAGCTAAAAACTAAGGAAAAACCAAGCACCTCTAGATATGAACATGCATTATATGTTGGCAACAGGTACAAAGGCAAGAAGGATTAGCTCTTCCGTGACTTCTGCAAAAGGACAGGACACACCGAGAAGTTCTACCATGCCAAAAAGAGGTCCCAAAAGGCCTATCTAGTTGCGATCAAAGAAGAAGAAGAAAACAGACTAAAGGAAGAAGAAGATCACCAAGAGAAGGACAAACCTTATCAGTCCTTCTATTTAGATAGACTTTTTTAGCTTTGTATTTCCTAGCCCTAATGCCTCAGACATAAACTTGTAAACTCCTCAGTTGGCCATGTATTATAGCCTCCTCTGTACACTTTGTGAGGCCCCTACTACAACCTTTGGATGTCCACTATGTTTGTGGTACCCACACTTAGCCTTTTTTTACAACAGCTTCTGGAGTTTTGCCATGTTTATGGTGTGCCCACACTTTGCAAGTGTTGCTTTCACTAAAGCCTCTATACACTTTGTACTTTTGGTTATGATTGAGGAGGGGTGTTGAGATATTTGCAATCACATCTACTTCAGTCTCTTTGTAAGGAGTAGTGAGGGCTCAAGATCAGAATCCCATATGCACAGAAGGAGAAAGTACCACCACTCAATTCCTATAAAGCATTGTACTTGCACTCTTTTTCTAATGCAATGATGGTACTCTTTTCTTTCCAGTAAAGTGTCTTGTTATTGTCAATACACAAGATTGTCTTTATGAGTCCATGTCTCAACCTTGGAACCTAATTCACTTGTGTGACAGTTTGTCCTTGTTAGGGTCAATGTCTTCATGAGTTTCTTCTTTATCTTCCTACCTCCATAGCTTCTGCATCAGCCATGCTCTAGATTCCGTATATTTTAATAGATATCTCATATATATGCATAATTGAACCATTAACATCGTGATAATATTATCAAAGATAAGCACATCAACTTAATTTAGTGATGTAAATAAGTTAAGGAGAGAGAACTACTAATGCATTGTTAGAGAGAGAGAGAGAGAGAGAGAGAGAGAGAGAGAGAGAGAGAGAGAGAGAGAGAGAGAGAGAGGAGACTCGATTGTGGTTTTGATGAGGAGGAGGAGAGTAAGATGTGGTGATGTAGTGGCAGTGCTAGTGGTAGCAATGTTATTGAGGGGAGTAAGATGTCAATGGTTGGTGGTCCCCAACATACGAGGAGAGAGAGAGAGAGGAGAATTGGTTGTGGTTCTAATGAGGAGAGGGAGAATAAGATGTAGTGGTGGCAGTGCTAGCGCTAGTGGTGGTGGTGGCAATGGTGGAGCACCATTGGTGCTTGAATATTCCCAAAAGGAAAAGAGGAACAAGTGGACTATGTGGAATAAAACTCGAGGTTGCCAAAAAAAGCTCGCTCCAAAATTCACTCCTCATATGCACTCCCAACGGCAAAATGACCCAACGAACGAGTGGTCTCGACTATGTTTATAAACAGATTCCGAAGCGAGGAGCTCTACAAGGCCTTGGTGAGCAATTTGAACCTACAAAGGGACATGCTAGCTAGGGTATTTGAAGAAGCCATATGCGTGGATGACCTGCTCAAGTAGAGAAGCTCCAAAACCATGGCCCGAGATGGCATTGCCGCTAGATCCTCAGAGAGAGCTATGACCACTAGCAAGAGATCTAGCTGAAACACACAAGACAAGTGGAAGGGCATCGACTAGAGCCAAGAGCTGGCGGACATAAAGCTAGAATTGGCTGAGCTTCAAGAGATGATGAGAAGGTCCACACAACCTCACCTGTAATGCGTACATTGCAAAGGAAACCACCTCCCCACCGAATGCATGTATCCTAGGTCAAGACCATGTGCTAATTGAGGTAGGTTTGGGCATAATGCAATGCATTGTAGATTGCCAAGATGATTTCCATACCCACAATCGTACAATCAGCCGTACTACCTAGGGAGGAATAGGCCATTGAACTTCAGAAGGAGAACTCCATTAGCTCTCCTAGCACCCAAAGACTCAAAGCCAGCCGTCCCTAGGATGGACATCAATCCTACAGGGATCCCTAGATCACCTGCACTCAACATGACCCATCCATCAAGCGATGCTACTATACATTACGTAGAGGATCTGAACAAGGATGAAGCATACATGAACCCTTATGTCTCATATGACAAAGAGGAGAATCCCATCTTGATGGATTTCATATCGGTGCCGATGATGGCGTTAAGTAGGGAAACAGGTAGAGATCTAGGAGCTTAGAACCAAGAACCCATCGTGGGCTGGACTTGTGATCACACCCAAGGCATATCTCATCTCACTACTCCAAAAGGGAGCAAGCCAATCGAGACAAGACCAACCTGAGATGTCTAGAGTGTGGGATCACACACTTGTATGCCGAGCCCTAGGTGGAAACCTTCCACTAGTTTAGCAATTGTGCTATTCTTACCTTTGGGGCTATTTACAGCGATGGTGAGACCATGCCAATCCCATTAAACTTCATGACCTGAGCACAAACAAAGCATGTCCATATCTCATTACCATGGCCTAGCAATCTTGACACAGCTTCAATGGGGAAGAAGAGACATAGGAGAAGGAGAAAGAGGGTAGAAATGAAGGTACCACTCAAGACAGATAGTGCCACCACATTGCCCAAGGGAAAGCAAGTCACGGACATAGAAGCGAAAACATCTGCTCCTAAGACAACAGAAAAGGGGAGTGCCAAGATCAAGGAGTATCTCAACCCAACGCGCCAATTGGAAGCAGTGGATAAGGCCAAAGAGTGGGTGAGACCAAGAGAACCTCAAGGATGTTGAACCCATCATGGAAGAAGAGATTAATGAGCTCTCTAGTGTGAGCACACCAGTCTCGCCTATGTGATTAAGATCAAGAGATGCATCCACACCCCATGTAGCACTGCAAAGGACAAAGCCTAGGCACCACATGCAAACAGATCAGCCAAGGTCACTGGCAAAGGGATGTAGACCTAACGAAAGGCAAGTGGTTGGCAACATGCTCATGACATTGATATCAGCCCCTGTGACCCTATCTTTGGGAGAGCTTCTTAGGTAGAACCCGATGCTATGGCAAGGGTTGAAGTAGTAGGTAGAATGACCTGATGATCTTAGGGCTGCCAACTTGCCTGACCATGATGTAATAACACACATACCAAGCTTAACCTTGAACTCAGTGCCTAGGTCTTTGCATTTATATGCTTTTTAGGAAGGCACAAAAATGCACACGGTCTTGCCCATCAACGCATTAGAAGATGCTACAAGGAAGGGAATTGTAAATATAGGAGCAAGAGTTAGTGTGGTCAGCCATGCAGTCTTGTAGGCTTGGGGTAAAAGATTACTAGGTTTAATGTCACATTGGCTAATGGAATGAATGTCAAAATGTTAGGAGTGTTGAAATATTAACCCTTGAAGATAGCGGGAGTCTAGTTCTAAGTGAACTTCATAGTCATGAAGGGAGTGGACTATGACATCCTTCTAGGCTAACCTTGGATGCGAAACACACGAATGATAGAAGATTGGGGCAACGGTCTAATATTCTTGGGAAATAGATTGGAAGCCATGAGAGTCGAGATGGATACTTGGAAAACCATGCCAGTCAACCTAGATTCCATCTTTGATATTTTAAAAGAAGAATCACGAGTTAGTGCGTCATATGGGCCACTAACAAAGTATATCCCTTGCCTCAAGGACGAGCCAAGATTAGATGCATGTGCTAGCCACCATCGATCTATTGTTCTTAGATGAAGAGGAGGATTATAAGTAGGCTGCCAAGATAGCCGATGAGTCCCACAAAGTCAAGCCATCTTAGCTACCGAAGAGTAGGACCCCGCTATTAATATCACTCTACATGATGGCCAAGAGCTATGGCAGTCAACTAACACCTACCCCCTTCCACATCCCAACAAATAGACTCGAACTCTAGGGGATTCTTGAATACTTGACAAGAGAGCCAGCTAGCAACACAGTTGCTGCCAATCTCAAACCTCTCAAGAATCTGATTGATGAGACGAAGTGGAAATGGACAAAAATGCATGACTTGAGCCTATCATACAATTGGACACTAATCATAGACGAGAAAAAGACTGAGAACAGAAGCCTAAGAGATGAGAAGCAATCAAAATACGATGATTTGGATGATGATTATGAAGATTGCTACTCTACGAATGAGGAAAGTGAGGAAGAGGCCAATACGATAGAGTATGATATGGATGGCCGAGTGATCAAACAAATACGAGTAGACTCCCAAACCACAGAAAGCTAGTGTCTCTAACATTGAGAGAGGAGTCATTAGGATGGAATGCAGCCGTACTTGGTTGGACTATCTAGATGTAATGGACTATGAGCAAGCTGGATTAGTTTAACCAAGTACCACACCACTCCTTAGAATTGATTTAGACTCAGATCTGCAACCACTAGGGGAAACTCCTTCTTCTAGCAAGGGTTGCGAGTTTAACCGTGAATCGGAAGTGAGCTCTTTGAAAGTGATCCAGAGATACCCCTACTACCTAGGACCAAATGCACCAAAGGGGACCTACTGATCCACCTAAGGCACAAATGGTTGAGGAAGGAAAGGAGGAAGTACTCAAAGGGGTCAGACATCAAAGAGCAAACCTCCAAGATCTATCAAGATGCTGACGAAGTTCAAAAGAGAGGACAGAGTGGTGATCTTGTTGGGAGCTAAGAGGCATGGATAGGAAAGCAAACCAATAGAGAGTCCCGCCAAGGTCAAGGAATCCAACTTAGCAAGGGAAGGTCAAAAGCCTCGACCCGTATTCATAGCTGATGAGGACTTGACTGAAAAAGAGGAGACTAATCTCATCACTCTCCTACAAGAGTACATAGATGTGTTTGCTTGGACTAAAAGGGGTAGATCGGAGGGTCATGACTCATAACATCCCCATGACTCTGAATGTAATGCCAGTTAAGCAATGACCCCACCCAATGAATTTGAAGCATGCACATGCCGTTAAGGACGAGATAGACAAGCTATTGAAGGCCGGATTCATCTACAAGATTGAGCACATGGATTCATCTACGAAGCACACTGACTGGGTCACCTATAGTGATTGTCTTGAAAAAGAACGGGAAGATTCGAGTGCGTGAATTATAAAAATGTCAATGTTGCAATGAAGGGGGACAACTGTCCACTACCCTACACGGAGCACATGCTTGAAAGAGTATCAGGGAAGGAATCCTACAATTTTTTGGATGGCTTCTTAGGCTACAACTAGGTGTGCAGGTGCACCTTAACGAAAGACATGACATTTGGGATAAGTCCTACATCGGCTACCTTTCACAGTCTCATGTGCACCATCTTAAAAGACATGCTTAGGCAAGAATTGGAGGTATTCATTGATGACCTATGTGTCCACTCCAATTGGAAAGAGCACATAGATAAGCTTCGCGTAGTCTTTGAGCGGTGTAGGTTGTATAATCTCTCCTTGAACCCCCTGAAGTACCAGTTCTAAGTAAAACACAAATGTATCCTAGGGCATGTAAGGGTGTCTAAGAATGGCATTGCCACCGAATTCTCCAAGGTCAGAGTAATTGTCAATTTACCACCATCCACAAGCATAAGGAAGTTCCGTGCTTCCTGGGACACACAGGGTACTATCGGTGATTCATTCTAAACTAGCATTAATCACTAGACTCCTTTGCAAATTATTGATTGTATTTGAGTGGATCGAGGAATTCCAACACGCTTACGAGGAAATCAAGAAGGCTCTTACAACCACACTAATCCTGGATTGGAATATAACATTCCATGTGCACATTGATGCATCAAAGTTTGCCATGGGAGGTGTTTTGTGCCAAACTTGGTGAGCATAATCTCGATTATTTGGTGAGTTTTGCTAGGAGATGACTCACAAATACAGAGATGAACTACTCCACGATGGAGAGAGAAGGTTTAGCTATGGTGTTCATTGTGAAGAAGTTTCGTTATTATTTGTTAGCTACACCTTTCACCTTCTTCGTTGACCATCAATCTTTGCTTTATTTAGTCAACAAAACCAACGCTATAGGATGCATAGCTAGATGGTTACTTTTGCTACTAGAGTTTGACTTCTCCATGGTTTTACGCAAGGGTAAGTAGCACTACATGGCAGACCATATGTCTTGCATACCCATAGGAGAAGCTGCTAACCAGATTGTACATGACCTACCAGATACACACCTTTTTGAAGTATTCAATGAGAGAGCCAATCTAACACCATATTGGGCATACCCATAGGAGAAGTTGATAACTAGGGCATCGTAGATGACCTACTAGATGCGCACCTTTTTGGAGTATCCACGAGTGAGAGAGACTTATTGTTGATCTAATATCATATTGGGCAGAATATATAGTCCAAATCCTAGAGCATGGATTGCCTGAGAGACCCATAGAGAAGGCTAGGCCAAAGCCCCTTATCCTCAAGGTTCAGCCTGATCAATTTTGCTGGCCATCTCTATAGACTAGGACAAGATGGGTTATTACGAAGATGTGTGTGTGAGTACGATATGTATGATGTACTTGCAGAAGTGCATGGAGGAATTGTTGGTGGACACTTCAGTAGAGACACTATGGCATGCAAGGTGCGGCAATCTCAATTATGGTGGCCCACCCTATTTTGCGGTGCACCTTAGTTTGTGAAGCATTGTGACGAGTGCCAAAGAACCAAAGTCCCCATCCAGATAGACAAGATGGATAGCAAAACAACCATTTGAAAAATTGGGAATCAACTTCATTAGGCTAATCAGTCCTGCAGCACAATACTCACATGTGAAATACATAATTGTAGCAACGGACTATCTCATGAAATGGGTTGAAGCTTGGACCACTAGGAAGAATGATGCTAGAACCATGGCTAGGTCTCTTTGGGAGCAAGTGATCTAGCGATTTAGATGCCCCATCGAACTAGTTAGTGATCAAGGCACACACTTCATCAATGAAGTGATTGCCCATTTGCTATCCACCACCTTGATCATCCATAGGAAATCCTCACCATATTATCCTCAAGCTAACAGTTAGGTAGAATCTATGAATAAGATCCTAGTAAATGTCCTAAATAACTAAGGTAGTCTCCACCTCTGTGTAGTGATTGGGACAATAAGCTCATGGCAACACTATGGGCCTATAGGACAGCTTACAAGACGGTTCTAGGGAAAACACCATTCAAGCTAACTTATGGGGTTGAAGTAATCTTGCCAGTCGAATTCTTCATTCCAAGCTTGTGAGTGGCAGTACAAAACAGATGGGATGGCAAGGAAGCATGGATTGAACTCCTGGTGGAGTTAGAACGCCTCTTTGAAACTAGACTCCTAGCAACTTAAGCGTTGATCTATAAAAAGGCGAGACACAAAAGCTAGTTTGACAAGCATGTTAAAAATGTGACTTCGTGCAGGGAGACCTAGTGATTCTGTACTCGGTGAAAGGCCATAACCAAAATATGAAGTTCAAGGGATTGGGACCCTTCAAGGTCCCCAACATTAGTCAAACTAGTAATGTAGAGCTCGAAACTATAGAGGGGGAGAGCATAGTCTTCTTTAATGGCAATTGCCTCAAGAAGTACTACCCTCCAATGCACCCATTACATGAGCCTCCAATGCTGAACCTGCTTGTAAACGTAAGAGTAGCCACCATTACTAAGATCGAGGAAGAGGATGAGGAAGCAATGGCACCTGCATACCTATGCATATTGGTAACTAGTCACATAACATATGCCTTTGACACACTCATTGATGAGGGAGCTGACTATAATATCCTTATGCACGATCATTGGACCCTCATTGATCAACCCCAATTGCAACCTATTAATGCAAAACTTGGACCATTTGGGGGATAGTCTTATTCATTGCTGGGAAAGTGCAAGGTGGTGGCCTCTAACGAGACTAAAAGCCTACCAATGATCTTCTACGTGATGCTTAACACGGGTGCCGCTAGTAAGGAATCATTACTAGGATGTGTATTCAAGAAACAAGCACACTGCAATGTTGATTACAATTCATAGCGCATTCACCTTGCCATAGGCAATGTTTGGATAGTGATGGCTTTCAACGAGGGCATCGCGGCTCCATCTAAGATCGCAGCACCATCGGTAGAACAACTTAGTGCCAAGCCTAAGGAAGGGGTTGCGACTTATCCTAACAACCCACCATGACCAACTACACACAACCACCAACTACTCCCAAATCCATTGAGCAGCATCTCAGATGGGTACCCAAATGACAATCGCAGTCACCTTGAAGCCAATCTGTGTGATCTCGTAATCCTAGAATCTCATGGCCTAGGCCTAGGAGACAAAGTTCGCACTACAGGAGCCCATAAATGGCCAAGCCGTGATGGGTGCCTAAAGCAGGTTGTCCAAGTTCGCACTTCAGAGGAATATGAATTCATGTTTATCAAGATTCCCAAGGTGGCTGAGGCCTTGATTGCCAACAAGATTTTTGAAGAGTAAGCTTTCAAACAACAGTTTCTCACCTCCTATAGCAAGAGTAAAGTTTTTGCAACAACCTAGGAATTAGAAGAGCTGAAACGGTTAGCCAAGTTTGACTCTTTCTTTTTACAAAAATGGTATGATTTACATCTCTAATGGAAATAAGAGGATTGCCAAATTATGACCAATGCCAAGCAGAGATGCACAATCAAAACTGCTGAGTAGTATGACCCAACCTATGTGGCTCCTACCTCATTCAAAGTATTAGTCATCATGCGTAAATGAACTTTAGAGGAACATGTTAAGGCCCATCCCTATTTGGATCGACTTTCCTGATTAAGGAAGAACTGCACATCGCTAATAGGATGAACTTTGGAGACTTCCTAATTGATGTCTTGACCTACATTACACACATAGGTATTAGGCCTCAAAACATGGAGAGTCACACCCACTTGGAGTATAATCCATAGTTCTATGCTTGACTCATGAAGAAATAAAGCACAACAAGCAAGTGCTTCACCCTCCAATCCTAGGAAGAATTTTCAGCATTCCCAAGGGGTAGGGGGTGAGGTAGAAAAGAAAATATGACTTGAACTTCAAAATTTTAGACCGTGAACTTCACAAATAAAAAAGGTTCAAAAGAAAAAAAGGAAAAATAAACGAAACTCGTACTTGAAAAAAATCTTTTATGGAATTTGTGTTAGGAATGTCTAGTTTTTACTTGAAGTATAAAAATTTCCCATTCCTTATTGGAACATCGCACCATTCCATAATGTTGTTCTTAAAATTTTTCTTTTTTGCAAAAGGTACTCCCAAATGAGCTAGTTGTAAGCTGTTGTGCCATAACAAGAACTCAAGATGGCAGGCCAACTTCCACTCTCAAAGAAGAGCATAACAGGTATTAAATGACCACTGAAACACAAGTCTACAAGTAGCTGAAGTACCTTAGTGTCAGGAATTTGGGATAATTGGTGAGATGAACAAAGAAGGTGTGGTGAGACAAATAGTGTCCACAGATACATAGAGAAGGTGGGCTAGAAGATTGACCACAACAGGTGCACGAAATTCGTGAGAACCTTTGACACAAGGAAGAATAATGGCATGGTAAACTGTCAAGAAGGAAGGCTCCCCTAAAGGATAGAGGTTGTGCTTATCTTGGAGAAAGTGGAGAAGGACTTAGGGTTGGCTAACACACATGGAAAGATGTTGAAAAGGGACATTTATAGCATGTTGAAGATGCTAAAGAGACAAAGGTGCACACCAATGACAGGATTAGTCTAGCAGACATCCTTGACCTCACCGTCCAGTTGCAGGCCAAGATGGTGCGTGCCTTGTTCTCTAACCTTCAATGATATAATACCCTCATGTCTCAGATATGAGTGCCGATGCTCAAAAGTGTCATAGTGGAGGCTCTAGATGAAGTAAATATGAATGTGTACATCTACAAAATGATTGAATCATTAGCCAAGGCATTGTCCTCAAGCCAAAGGCCTGCAAGGGGTGAGTCACCCACCACCACAACCGAGTCAGAAAATGCATACATCAAAAAACATCCCTGATAGGGTTTGGAGGGGTGCTGACTACTATCATCCAAGAAGCTGCGGGAGAAACAGATATGGAAGAAGAAGTAGGGGAGACTTCGAAGAGATCTCCCATCCAAGAGGGGCATCTCTCTCCAGTCCCAAAAAGTCCATCAACATCTCCAAAAGCAAGAAAGGTGGAAAACAAAGAAGCGAGCAAGCCACATAAAGAGAAGATAGGGCGAGCCGCAAGAAATAAGGGAACTCAACTCCAGGCGGTGCAACAACAATAGGAGGAGGGCTCTAGTGAATGGACCATTAATGAGCAAGGCATGGAGGGTTCGGTCCCATCAAGCCAGAAGGAGTAGAAGAAAATCTTGTTGAAAATTCCAAGCAAGAAGAAGAAGCAGGAAGAAGAGGAGGAACACCTGCAAAAGGCGGAAGAAGAATCTTGAAGGATGGAGGAAGAACAAAGAAGGAAGCAACAAGAGGAGGAGGAAAAGCTAAGGAGAGAAGAGGAGGAGTAGATGGATCTTGCCATCAGGCTATTGGTCAAGCAACCCTCCTGCACTGAAGAGCTAGCAAGAAGGATCTTAGAGGATGCACCTAGGACCACCTCCACAGTAGCAAAAGTGGCTAGAGGACCCGTGGTGGAAGGGAAAGGGAAGGCCCCATTGGAATCACACCCACCTGTCATGGTTGCCACTGCTATCACCACCCAAGAAACTACTGCGTGCCTACCTCACAATTCCATGGTGGCACGTTTTAGTGTTCCATCAGGGAACTATCCTAGACTGCTTTTCCTGGCACTCGCGAGAATGCATAGGGTCTATGGTCTAGGTTTCCCAAACTCCACCCCGTAATGGAAGGTATTGGCCGTCCCCATGAGGATCAACCTACAAACTCGAGGTTCTAATTTGACAACTGAGGTCTTGATGCATTAGCTTGTTCCATCGGAGGTGTCCCACAAGGGCTTCTTTTCCGAATGGAGCAATTGTAGTTACCCTTGGTTCATGGAGTGCGACACTTTTTTCCAGCAATTGGTTAGGATTCAGGGAACCTTAACGGAGTTCTGGCACAACCGCCACACCTTTCCCCTAAGATAATTACTGATCAAGGTTTTAAGACCTGTCCCTATGTCAGTCAATGTTTGGCTCTACCTAATTTTTCCTAATTAACGATTCCTTAAATCTCTTGAGAGAAGCTCCCAACTTACCGAGACCACCCATCCGTAGGTTGGATCCATCAGGGATCTCGTTCACCCGCTTCCCACAAATGGTTTTCTTTAGTTTTCTAATTACCTATCACATTAAGTTATAACATATGAAAGTAACTTCGTTAATTAACCCGTTATCATAGGCTCCTTCACGTAATTTTATGACATAACACAAAGATAGAGAAAAATAATATTTTGGTAAAACATTATTATTTCACAAAGTTATTTACAATTCTTTTCTCCTTCTGCCTGCGCAAAAGATAAAACCTCAGTTCATCAGAAAATCCCTTCTGCCTGTGTAGAAGAAAACAAACCCTCCAAGTTTTTCGTCCCTTCACTAGTACCGGGGACTCTAGGATCCCATCCTGATTCTTGTGAGGGTTAGGTAGTTCCTAGGAGCGATGAGAGATTTACGGTCACAGCCACCTTGGCACTCCCACCTCCTCCTGCCTAACGGATTCCTCACCTAGAGCGACCTCTCGTCGTCGGGGCTGGTCCAAAGCTCATTGCGGCGGTACAAAACAATCCCCCTTGGAGTAGGGTTCCGCATCTAGCCGTGGGGGAGGCATAGCGCGATGTTTCCTCTTATTATCCTAATTATATATTTATCATCAAATCTAGCTACTGCTGCAAGCATAATTAATCTTTCATGTGCAACCATCAATGCATGCACTAATCGAAAAAGAAATAGCATCAAGTGTTTTTAGCATAGGAAGCAGCCCCACCCAATTCTAAGGTTTCTCTTTTAAGGTCCCACCTTATTCTTAAGGTTTCGCTTCCTACTTGCAACTCTTTTTTCTGGATTTGCAAGTTATTTCGTGGATCTGAAGTCTATTTTATCCTTATGAAAACTTGGTATTTTTTCCCTAAAAGATAATATGGGCATTTATACCTATGGTAGGCAATTCATGCGTTGCCCACCCTAACCCACACTTAATAGGATTTCAAATGCTTTTCCAAGCCTGTTTAGACATTAGAATTTGTATCGACAAATTCTTATTAATGTCCAATAAGTCTTAAAGACTTCCGATATTTATTTAATTTTCCTGATATTGATAGTTTCAGGGTTGTCGAGTATTTCATGCTATTTTTGCTTCAACATTCTTGATAATTTGGGTAAGGTTTTCTCGTTGATTCATACATAGGTCAACTCATGATATTGATGCCCTCGCTAATATAATAATTAATATTAACATTGGGTGTGTTTTTAGCGAGAAAATAATTTTTATTTTATTCTACTCATATTCTATGGTTTAATCGACAATGTCCGACCATTTGTTGAACTTTCAATATTATCTAGAAAGATCAATTTTCATTTAGCTATGTCTTAAGTGCAAAACTCATTATTTTTCTTAAAAAATTTATTCTAAGCAATGAAAAAATCACACTTGCAATTTTTCTTTCATCTTTCATACATTGAACTATATTTCCACGCACCTAATTTATGCGTATCTAGTATATATATATATATATATATATATATCTATCTATTCCACCTTCTAGGATAATGTAGCTTGAAAGAGAAGAGCAGGACAAAGGCGGTGTTGCAATGTGTAGGGTTGAGGGTCACCACAGGGGTTTGGCAAGAAAACTAGACAAGATAGATAGAGATGTGTCTTCAAGAGATAAGTAGATTATAGTGAATGTTTAAAGGTTCAAGAGGTACTTCATGGTCAATCACAGGGGTTTGAGAGAGAAGAATGTATGGGGGTTCAAGAGCTTAGACTCCAGAGATAGTAGAGATAAGAGAAGGGTTGAAGGTTTCAAGCCAAGTTCTTGAAGATATTAATAGAGCTTCCAACTGCATGTTCTTAGCAAAGATCACAAGAATATTATCTCTTAAGTTCTAACTCAAATCAAGATTTTTTTCTTGACTGTAAGAGCAATTAAAAATTATAAAATCAAGTACAATATGCTATCATGTATCATAAGCAACTCCGCATCCCATCATTCATACATGATGCCATAGCATGAATCAACTTTGCATGATTACATTCAATGTAGACTGTTAGGGACAAAAGCTTATGAGTCAATTACAAGGCTTATAGGGCAAAGAGACTTGCTTCAAGAGAGCTTCAAAGTGAGTTCATGATAAGGATAAGTTACCAGAGCCAAGAAATAAGAGAAAAATCTCCTCTTAATTCAACTCAAAGCATCTATGAATGATCTACAAACATTGCCCTGCCATAGGGGCACATAAGACTTGCATATTTTGACAAGATATCTTTTGTAGAGTAAGAAATGAATTAAAAGAAAACTTATGTAGCTAATTCTCTGAATATGACTGAAGATATCAGCTTCGAATCAGCCCAAATATCTTTCGGAATTCACCTCAGATGATAGCATAAACTTCCCCTAACACAGTGTCGGTGTGTTTGGTGTCGAATATCTACCACGGGGGTAAGAGACAGTAGGGTGAAGGGAGATTCAGGGAGAGGAGTAGATGGAAGAGAAGGGTTTCAAAGAAATAGAAGACGTAGAAGAATACTCCTGGAAAGAAATAGAAAATGTAGAAGAATACTAACAGAGATGAAGCCTGTCGGTTTATTTTTGTATTATGAGAAGATAAAACTCTTGTAGACAAAAACATGTATAAAATAATACATTCCTCTATGCTGCTCGGATTGCCAATCTAATGGGGGGGTAAAATACCAGCACACCTGGCTAGAATTATGCCAGATCACTCCCTCTTCATCTCCCACTTCAGAGTGCTGTTCACTACCTGAAAAACAGTGATCGTGTGTCGTGCGATTTCGCTAATCTTTCTTTTTACATAAAATCCTCTCAAAATTGTTGAAAGCTACATGCTTTCTTTTACATGTTATCCTAATCTAGAATTTGTCTACAATTTATGGATTTTTATAAGAGATAATATCTAAAATATCAAAAATTGACTAAAACTTGTCCAAAAATCTAATATTTTTGAACCATGGACACTAATACCAATGCCTAAAGTGGCATTGGCTCTCTAGATCTATAAGGAAGTCGCACTCTAGAGTTTTTCACACGATATGCACGTAGTGGCACGACATCCATCCCCTCCTAACGCACACATCCTCTGGCATGTGCCAAAGTCTTACGGATCTGCAGTATTAGAAGAAGTATCTTTTGCCATGTCAATGTCTTCATCTTCTGCCTCTTCTTCTTCCTCTATGTCTTCATGCTCTTGAACTATATCCAAGTCTTCCAACTCATATGTTGAACTTTCTCTTCATTTGAAGAGTTTGATTATTTTTCTAGCTACGGGTATCTTTGTGCTTGTCTCATCCAATTCAGCCAATGAATATGTGGCATTGTCATATATATATATATATATATATATATATATATATATATATATATATATATATATATATATATATATATATATATATATATATATATGCAATTTTTTGTTGATTTAATACATTGATTATTTCATGATATTATCTAAGTGATTTTCTATAAATTATTATAAAACTCATATGCATCTATTTTTCATTAGCAAAATTAAATAGACATAGTCACTTTCAGGGAAAATTTATAAAATATTCATTTCCCTAACACCATCTACCTTTTTTTCGTTATTATAATCACATGCGTCATTAACAAAATAACAATAAATATCACAAAATAAACCATAATTACGATATTTTCTTAATGATAGGCATATAATTCTTTTCCAAGTGAAATATTCTTTTCATTGAATAGTTAATTATTATATTACTTAGGCTATTTTCTTAAGCGACAGTTCCTATGCATTTTCTTTAAAATACGTTTATAATCATTTAAAGCCAAATATAGCCATAAGATTATAAAACATTAATTTTTTCCAAACTGACGAGATGTTACCTCTATCAAGTTTGTAGTAACAGGGGTTTCACCAATTTCTACCGCATCATTTTCTCCATCGGCCACGTTTCTTGCTTCTCTTGCTTCAAATGGGCTTCTTGAATTTTTGTGACCTCGTGGAGCTTTGGATGCCAAGCGAAATTAACGTCGTAGTTCAAGGAGAGTTGATGGTCATCTAGAAACATTTTGCTAGCATTTTGCTTAGCGATATGGATGTATGGAAGGAATTTGTAACATGGGATAGAGAAAATGGAAATGAGGTAGAAGAGGGGTATTTTTCTCCTTTGAGGCTGAAGCTAGAATGGAAAAGAGATGTAGAGAAAATTTTCCATCATCAGGAGGTCTTCCTTCTTGGTTTCTTTGTGAAGGAGAGGGGGTGTATTTATAGCCAGGAGGGGGAGCATGCAGTCAACTCATTCTTTTGGCTACTTGTCAAGAGCTAAGTAAGATTTATAAAAAATGCTCTCAGTATATCTTCAATGACCTGATTAACTCACTCTGTTTGACCATCAATTTGGGGATGGTAAGCTATGCTAATAAAGCAAAGTTGGGTTCCAATTTCTTCAAATAGGCTTCTCCAGAAATGTGACATAAACAGAGAGTCACGGTCACTAACAATCCGTTTAGGCAATCCATGAAGCTTAAAGATTTCTTTCACAAACAATCATCCAATATCTAAAGCTTTATAGTTGGTCTTGATTGGGATAAGATGAGTGACCTTTGTCAGCATATCCACAATTATCATGATTGAATTATACTCTCCTTAAACAAAAGGTAAGCCAATTATGAAATCCATATTGATGAACTCCCATTTCATCTATGGAATGTCAAGTGGTTGGAGCTTGTTTGCCTGGCATTTTGACACACTCAGCTTTCACTCGATGGCAACTTAGGCATTCAGTAACATATCTGAGTACATCATGCTTCAGTCTTTCCCAATAGTAACTTTTCTTAACTGCATTAAGAGTTTTACATAGCCAGGGTGTCCTGAGAACGGGGAGTCATAGTCATGGGCTTTCCATAATATCTTCTTTTTCAGCATTTGACTGAGGGGAATCTAGAGCCTTGTTCTGAAATAGACAAGTCCATCATCCACAATGAAATTTTGATATTTGACTCTGAGCTTAGGATTAGTGTCCTTAACTAGGATTTCTCTAAGCATTAGCTGATACTTAGGATCCTTGTCTACCTCTTCTTTGGCTAGCTCAATGACTGGATTGCTAGGCATTGATATCATGGTAGCTAAAGTCTTTGAGCCTTTGAGCCTTGTTCTGAAATAGACAAGTCCATCATCCACAATGAAATTTTGATATTTGACTCTGAGCTTAGGATTAGTGTCCTTAACTAGGATTTCTCTAAGCATTAGCTGATACTTAGGATCCTTGTCTGCCTCTTCTTTGGCTAGCTCAATGACTAGATTGCTAGGCATCGATATTATGGTAGCTAAAGTCTTTGAGCCTTTAGATGGCTCTTCCATGATAAGTGCATTCAAAAAAGATTTATGACTTAATGCATTAGGAATCACATTTTCTTTCCCAGATTAGAACTTGATTTCAAAATCAAATTCTTGTAAGACTTCAATCCACCGACGCTGCCTCATGTTGAGGTCTGGTTGAGTAAAGATCCATTTGAGACTTTTGTGGTCAATGACCAAAGTAAACTTGCTTCCAAGCAGATAGTGTCACCACAATTTGAAAGCATGGATCACATCTAACAACTCAAGATCATGGCTGGCGTAATTCCTTTCATGGATTTTCAGTTTTCTTGAGGAATAGGCTATTGGATGACCTTGCTGCATAAGCACACAACCTAGTGCAAGAGAACTTGCGTCTGTTACGACCTCAAACTCTTGACTTAGGTCAGATAGCTTTAAAATGGGTGTTGTTACCAAACTTTTCTTGAGCTGCTCAAAACTAGCTTGCTCAATGGGCGTCCATACAATAGCAGTTTATGTTTTCAGCAGATCAATGAGAGGTGCAGCTATTAGGGTGTAATTTTTTATGAAAATTCTATACCATCCAATCAACCCTAAGAAACTTCTCATTTCCTTAACTGTTGTTGGAGGTTGCCACTCTTAAACATCTCTAAATTTGGCTGGATCTACAGAGATTCCTTCAACAGATACTATGAATCCGAGATATTCCATCTGTCTTTTGAAAAAGGCACACTTCTTTTTCTTTGCATAGAGCTTGTGCGTCCTCATTGTGTCCAACACAATGCGTAATTGCACCTCATGGTCTTCGTTTCTCTTGGAGTATGTTAGGATGTCATCAAAGAAGACTAGGACAAACTCATCAAGATAAGGCCAAAAAATTAATCTGTTAAATGTAGCAGGGGCATTAGTTAGACCGAAAGACATTACAAGAAATTCAAAATGGTCATATTTGGTATTGAATGCAGTTTTGGGGATATCTTCTTCCTTGATCCTTATTTGGTAATAACCAGATCGGAGATCAATCTTGGAAAAGATTCTCGCCCCTTGTAGCCTATCAAGTAGCTGGTCTATTCTTGGGATCAGATATTTATTCTTGATTGTTACCTGGTTTAGACCTCGATAATCAATGCAAAGGCGGAAAGTTCTGTTTTTTTTTTTTGAAACAGTATTGGGGTTCCCCATGGCGAATTACTAGGTCTGATGTATCCTTGATCCAATAATTGGTTGAGTTGCTCTTTTAGCTCAATTGCTTCAGGGATAGATATTTTATAAGGACTCTTAGCGATTAGAGTGGCTTCTGGTTCAAGTATGATCTCGTGATGGACTTCTCTTCGAAAGGTGGTAATTCAGTTAGCTCTTTTGGGAAGATGTCATCATATTCCTTCAGCCAATATGGTTCTCTCTCATCTTGTTTATTCTGC
The DNA here is from genome assembly GCF_053477565.2 of Lygodium microphyllum. Taxonomy (NCBI): domain Eukaryota; kingdom Viridiplantae; phylum Streptophyta; class Polypodiopsida; order Schizaeales; family Lygodiaceae; genus Lygodium; species Lygodium microphyllum. The sequence continues at coordinate 76,368,528 of NC_141162.1, forward strand.
TCAACCTTATTTAATTTTATGAGATATAAAGGTAATCATTTTCTTAACCATTTTATTATGCAATATGATTTGGCTAGTTGAACCTTGGGTTTTCCTGCCTCACTTTGGGTCATCACTATTTCCCCCTTTAGGTTTTGAAAAGTCACATGGCCTTTTCTGCACTGAATATGTGCGCCATTGGGGATTAACCATAGTCCATACCCAATAGACATTCGTAGGCCCCTAAATTCATGATCCTAAATCCCATTTCAGAGAGTTTGCTTCCCAGGCTAAATGTCACTTTGCAAGTTTGCAGAGTAGACATGATTTCTTTTCCATTAGCAAGTTCCACAAGTAACCTAGATGTAGGTATTGTGTCTATACCTAGCACACTTTGGTGACATGAAAGAGTGTGTGCTTCCACAATCAATCAGAATTTTAAAGGACTTACCCTCATATTCTGGTGGTGTTTGAATAACTGAAAATTGGTGATTTGAGCCTTTCTAATGGAGGGTGGTGTGGAATGATGCCCTCTCCATATGCGCTTCCATAGTTGGGTTTTCCTCTTCTTCAAGTTCTTTAAGAATTATAGCATATGCTTTTCCTTTTGTAATTGAAGCTTGGTTTTGACCTCTGTACTATCCTTGGAGATGAATTTGGCCAAGCTTTGGGAACTGTCTTTTAAAGTGGCCTGGATCATTACAATGGAAACACCTAGGTGCTCTTGAATTACTTCCTGTACATATGAAGTTCTCGATTACATTTGTTTTGGCCCTCTTTCCTTGACCAGGCGGATGTTGACCTTGGGCTTACTTAACATAGCCCCACGAAGTCCCTTTGTTTTGATTCCAGAGCCTATTATTCCTTTCCTTTGACTAAATCTCCTAAACAAGAGGTGCTACGCCAATCAAAGCATGTTGCAGATTAGTTGGGCGCATAGATTCAAGGCGTGTGTTCAGAGGAGCATTCAATCCGTGACAAAACTTAGACACATGGTGAGCAATAGTAATAATGGAAGGTGCATATTTAAGCAGTGAGATAAACTTTCAGTAATATGCTTCCAGGCTCATTTTCGATTGTCTGAAGTTAAAGAACTCATTCATTTTTAGTGTGCGATAAGCTAGTGGCAAATATCAACCATGCACAACTTCTTTCAGCTTTTCCCAAGTAATGGCTGTCTTAGCAAGTCCCTGGTCTTTACACCACTGTTTCCACCACAGGTGTGTCTCACCGGTCAATTTCAACTTGGCGATCATAGCTTGATTAACAAGGGTAGTTCTAGCAGCAGTAAAGTAGTCCTCCATGGTCTCAATCCAAATCTTTGCCTCGGCTTTGACGTCTTTGCCCTTGCCATCAAATTCCTGTGGCTTAACGTGCTTAAGGAGATACTTCTTCTCCTAAATTTGAGTCGAACTAGCGATAGCTATATTACCCTGGGTTATCGTAAGTTTCACGAATTAGTTTAGTGCTTTAAACTTTTCAGCTTCGATTCCACATTAACATATCTTACTAGTTTTGTAAAACAATGATGGGCCAAAGAGCACAATATTTTTACAAAATCTAGTTGCTGTTATCTTTTATGATCATTAGCCATATGCTATGATTTTTACAAGGGATATTTACAAATGGCAGATGTTTACAAGTTAGATACGTCAACATCAATAGGATAGGGTGGATGCTATGTACAATTTCCAAAACAGGATATCATTATATCTTTCTTTTTCATGGATGGATATCAGGTACATGCATGTAGAAGAATGTAGGCCAATTGATGTCTATGTCCAGAAACGTATATTGTGGAAATGGAAGATCTGGAAAACCATGGATATAGTAATCTCGATACTTGCAGCGTCCTTGGATTATAATCATGTCGATTGGGATTACCTTCAGTACCTTGTCATAGACATATCAGTCTAGACGTATCTGCCAACCACTGGTAATCATAAGTGGATTCCTTTTAGACGGACAAAAGATAAAGGCCTCAACTACTTTTAAATTTTCCATCCATTCAAGGCATTTTAGATTAGTCTACATGTTGAAGAATCGATCGGCCTAAATGTAGCAATAACGCTCATCCTAGAACCATCTTCTTTCACGATTCACGGGGGATGGATCATATAGGCGATCGAGTATCCTCATCATTTCTCTTCTCCACTCGTCATCCATGGAATTCAATGCAGATGTGTACATTGCTCGAAAAACAAGGAACTGATTCCAAGCTTCATTATTCTGCCAAAGTTTATCCCTTAACAATTAGCAGGCTCAATATTCCTTATAATAATTTGTCTTAAAAACCATAGATAATCTTAGTTTCAATTATGCTCTGATACTACGTGTCAAGTGCCTACCCAACAATTCCCTGGCGGCACGTTTTAATGGTCCATCGGGGAACTATCCTAGACAGCTTCGCTCGGCACTGAATGCACAGGGCCTATCCTTTAGGTTTCCCAGATTCCACCCCATAACAGAAGGTACCGGCCATCCCCACGAGGATCAACCTGCAAGCTCGGGGTCCTAATTTGACAACTAAGGTCTTGATGCATTAGCTTGTTCCATTGGAGGTGTTCCACAAGGGCTTCTTGCCCGAATGGAGCAATCGTAGTTACCCTTGGTTCATGGAGTGCAACACCTTTTTCTAGCAATTGGTTAGGATTTAGGTAACCTTAACGGAGTTCTGGCACAACCGCCGCACCTTTCCCCTAAGATAATTACTGATTAAGGTTTTAAGACCTGTCCCTATGTCAGTCAATGTTCGGCTCTACCTAAATTTTCCTAATTAACATTTCCTTAAATCTCTTGAGAGAAGCTCCCAACTTACTGAGACTACCCATCTGTAGGTCGGATCCATCAGGGATCTCGTCCACCCGCTTCCCACAAATGGTTTTCTTTAGTTTTCTAATTACCTATCACATTAAGTTATGACATATGAAAGCAACTTTGTTAATTAACCCGTTATCATAGGCTCCTTTGCGTAATTTTACGACATAACACAAAGATAGAGAAAAATAATCTTTTGGCAAAACATATTTATTTATTATTTCGCAAAGTTATTTACAATGCTTTTCCCCTTCTGCCTACACAGAAGATAAAACCTTCGTTCATCGAAAAATTCCTTCTATCTGTGTAGAAAAAAACAAACCCTCCAAGATTTCCGTCCCTTCACTAGTACCGGGGACAATAGGATCCCATCCTGATTCGCGTGAGGGCTAGATAGTTCCTAGGAGCAATTAAGAGATTTACGACCATAGCCCCCTTGGCACTCCCACCTCTCCTCCTGCCTAACAGATTTCTCACTGAGTGACCTCTCACCGTTAGGGCCAATCCAAAGCCCCTTGCGGTGGTACAAAACAATCCCCCTTAGAGCAGGGTTCCACGTCTAGCTGTGGGGGAGGCATAGCACTATCTTTCCTCTTATTATCGTGATTATATATTTACAATCAGATCTAACTGCTGCAAACACAATTAATCTTTCCTGTGCAACCATCAATGCATGCACAAATCGAAAAAGAAACAACATCAAGTGTTTTTAGCATAGGAAGCAACCCCACCCAATTCTAGGGTTTCTCTTTTAAGGTCCCACCTTATTCTTAAGGTTTCACTTTCTACTTGCAACTCTTTTTTCTGGATCCGCAAGTTATTTCGTGAATCTGAAGTCTATTTTATCCTTATGAAAACTTGGTATTTTCGCCCTAAAAGATAATATGGGCATTTATACATATGGCAGACAGTTCATGCATTGCCCTGCCCTAATCCACACTTAGTAGGATTTCAAATGATTTTCCAAGTCTGTTTAGACATTAGAATTTGTATCGAAATTTTTTTATTTATGTCCAATAAGTCTTATAAAATTTTGATATTTATTTAATTTCTTGATACTGATAGTTTCAGGGTTGTCGAGTATTTCATAGCTATTTTTGCTTCAACATTCTCGATATTTTAGGTAAGATTTTCTCGTTGATTCATATGTGGGTCAACTCATGCTATTGACGCTCTCGCTAATATAACCATTAATATTAACATTGCACGTAATTTCAGTAAGAAAATAATTTTTATTTTATTCTACTCATATTCTATGGTTTATTAGACGACGTCTGACCATTTGTCGAAGTTTCAACGTTATCTAGAAAGATCAATTTTTATTTAGCTAGTCCTAAGTGCAATGCTCATTGTTTTTCTAAAAAATATTATTCTAAGCAATTAAAAAAATCATAAGTGTACTTTTTTTTTCATATTTCATACATCAAATTATATTTCCATGCATCTACTTTATGCGCATTTAGTATATATCTTCCTATGCTAATTTCTGATGATTTAATGCATTGATTATTTCATGATATTATCTAAATGATTTTTTTATAAATTATTATAAAACTCATATGCACTTGTTTATCATTAGCAAAATGAAATAGAGATAGTCACTTTCAGGAAAAAATGATAAAATATTTCCTTCCCTAACACCGTCTACCTTTTTTCAGTTATTATAATCACATGCGTCATTAACCAAATAACAATAAATATCACGAAATAAACCATATTTACGATATTTTCTTAATGATAGGCATATAATCCTTTTCCAAGTGAAAGAGTCTTTTCACTAAATAGTTAGTTATTATATTACTTAGGCTGTTTACCTAAGCGGTAGTTCATATGTATTTTCTTTAAAATGCGTTTATAATAATTTAAAACCAAATATAGCAATAAGCTTATAAAACATTAATTTTTTCCAAACCAACGAGATGTTACCTCTATCAGGTTTGTAGTAACGGGGGTTTCGCCAATTCCTACCGCATCATTTTCTCCATCGGCCGGGTTCTTGCTTCTCTTACTTCAAATGGGCTTCTTGAATTTTTGCGACCTTGTGGGCCATGGATGTTAGGTGAAATTAACGTGGTAGTTCAGGGAGAGTTGGTGGTCATCCAGAAAAATTTTGCTAGTGTTTTACTTAGTGATATAACTGTATGGAAGGAAGGTGTTACACACAAGGGGTAGAGAAAATGGAAATGAGGTAGAAGAGGGGTATTTTCCTCCTTCAAGGCTCAAGCTAGAATGGAAAAAAGATGTAGAGAAAATTTTCCATTATCAAGAGGTTTTCCTTCTTGCTTTCTTTGTGAAGGAGAGGGGGTGATTTTATAGCCATGAGGGGAAGCATGCAGTCGACTCATTCTTTTGGCTACTTGTCAAGAGTTAAGTAAGCTTTATAAAAAATACTTTTTGAGTGCCTACCTGTTGGATGGTGGCATGGGGATGATTTTAAAATTCTTTCTTTCCCTCCAAGTGTAAAAAAGTCATGATTTTTTGCCTATTTTTTAAAAAATGTATTTTTTTCTTCAAAACAACTTCATCTAGTGGTTTTTGGCCAAGTTACCTCATGTCTTATCTAGTTTATAAAGTCATGCCATACTCTTTGATACTTAACTTACTCAATATCATGCTCGTTCTTGCGCGCTCTTTGTCTACAGATTAAGGCTTTTGCGATTTGTCTTGCCGTTACGAAATCAATGTGATCTTTGATGCATTAAATGGAATCGGGAGTGCTAAATCAAATATAATGCAGGAAATATTATGACCAAGCCATCGTAATATTATTTACGAGGCGTCTTTGCTTCTTGTTGGCTGGGATCATTGAGGCGTCTTCTCGTGTCGGATTGCAGAATTGATTTAATGCAAGACGATATTACGTGCGGTCACTTATGTGATAACTCAACGAGTAATTTTTAAAACATTTCAAGACCAAATTTGTTTCTTGATATGAAGTTTTATGGTGGGAATATTACAGAAACCATGGATGTGACAGTGGACCAAAGCAACGTGATGGCATGGGTACAATACCTAGCCAACATGGTGCAACACCTTTGACTAGCACCCAATGGAGGAGCCTCCATACCAAGAACAAAGAGGCCTACTCTATTGTGGATGCTGAATCTAGAAAATACCCAAAGAAAGTTTGGGTGGAGCCCTCTACTATGTCCATACCCTCGGCCATGCTAGGGTCAACACAATATGATGAGTATGTCCGAGGGTTGCTAAGCTAGTTGAAAAGAGTAAAGAAGGAGAGGATGTTATCACTATCGGAGTTGGAAGCTGAAAAGGAGACATTCTCAGCCTACCAACTCGAAAAAACACGCTAGATAGCCACCTAGCAAAGACAAATATGCGACTTGAGAAAAGAGTTGGAAGCTAATTATATATAATAGAAGGGAAAATGAAGGAGAAAGTTGCAAAAGAGCCCCATGGTGAGGGAAGCGGAGAATAGGTGATGCTGAAGGAGGAGTCTTTGGTCCTCCTGTTGTGCAGAGCAGAATGAGTAGATTCAAGAGTACCTTGACCAACTAAAGAATTGGAGACGAGCTCATGGAGGAGCTAGAAAGGGTTAGGACACAAGCTTACATAGAGTGCAGGAGGGAGAATCAATATAAGAAAGAGCTGCTCAAAGAACTATGTAAGGCTAAGGCACAAAGAGATGCAGTGGTAGCCAAAAATCTGACAGAAATTGAAAACCAACTCCAGGTGGCCCTTTTAGAGTGAAAATGACTTGTAAAGAATTTGAATTGCCTCAAACAACAGAAGGAGAAAATGCTCGAAATTTGGAGGGAGTAAGAACAGATGGTCATGATGTTGTCTTAGTGCCAAAGTTAGGCCATAGAGAGGATGAGCAAAAAGGCCAAGGTGTGGAAGGAAAGACCGCTGGAAGACTAAGAGACCTTGTCAAATGCCTTGCTTTGGCAGGAAGTGAATGAATCATAGTACTGGCAAGGGCAAAAGCAATGGAGGTAGGTCTTGAGGTCCAATAGTAAGCATTTCTGAACATAGTCTTGCATGTGACCCAAGCTAAGGAAGAAGATACCATGGAAGGCTTGTAGAGGAAGCTAGAGGTTACAAGAGGAGCCTTGAGATATTGCCTCCATGAAAGAATGCCAAAATAGAGCACCATCCTAAGCATGAAGCAATAATGATATTACCTGAGAAAGGTTGGGCTCTCGATGCGGGAGCTAGAAGAATTAGGGTTCGCTAAGCTAGAATAAACAGCTCAACGACCCATTGCATCCCCAATGGAACCATTAATCAAAGAAGGGCCAGATTTTGAATAAGACCAATATGAAGAAGAACAACCGCAAGTGCCGAGCCCCACACATGCAAACTCAAATGGAAGAGTAGGGTGATGAGGCTGCACCTGTGAGGGTTGTAGAGAGAAAGCATAGGTAGAGAGAGCAGGTAGAGTTGGCACAAAGGAGACTCCAAGCAAGGCCGCAACAAGTTCTTGAGGTCCATGTTCCACAAAGAGAGGAATACTACTGTGTAAAATGGACCCATAAAAACTAGCTATTTGGGAGCAATGGGGAAACCAAAGATGACCCTTCAAGTTCTCCTTCCATTACCCTCGTTCCTTAGACAGAGTTATATCTCTAAGGGTGGTGGAGCAAGTGATCAAGCTTGGGCAAAGGCTAGGGAATAGGTGGACAAAGGAAAGAAGAAGACACCCCACAAGGTGGTAGAGAGAGCCTGCAGATTATTGGCAAGACAAGGTTTGGGAGATTCCAAAGACCATTAGTGGATAGGAATCCCAACTACAATAGCGGTGACACATCTGGGAAACCAACCTTGATGCTTGGATGACATTCTACGGCACCATACTAGATGAGTGTAATGATCCTACCTGCATGCCATATCTGTAGAGAATAGGGGTAGATTACAACCCGGATATGCATGGTAGGTATGACTCTCCAAGGATATACAACGTGAATGCAAAAAGGCCAGAGGAGTACCTAATCTTCACTGAGTGGGACATCTGCCCATCCATTACTTACTTCCTTGCAACTAGTTCTCATCCTGCCCAGACCCCACCTTTATTACCACATGTAATTATCTTAGGGTACTTAGGATTTTACTCAAATAAAAGCCCACGATGGAAGAGGCTGACTCTCACCACTCTTTTTTAATCTAAACTCAAATATTGATAGCTGTGCGATGGCCCGTCTACTAATGATGAGGGCGGCGCTCCTGCCTTTTTTTTTGCATGGCCATCCTGGAAGATATGAATGATAGCTGTTTCACCAGGTGTAGCCACCCCTTCCTATCAATGACACCTCTAAATATACATGTTTGTATAAAGGGCTACTTGCTGAGTAGACCCTTCCTTACCAAGTCCCTTAGACCCCCTCGCAGTGTAGATTTTGAAAAGCATAGGGATGATGTCTAGCATACTCCCTCCCCATGTATAAGTGCCCCAAAAAAAGAGACATAGACAAAGCACAAGAAGAGGATGAAATGGGATTCTCATGCACCATCAAAGTGCCACAAACATTGCACCTAGGGATAATTATGTCCCTAGCCCCTTCCCCCCACTTCACATACTTAGGGCACATCAAGGGTAGGACACACCTAGGGAGCTCCCACTCATCTATCATTAGACTCTTCTCCCTAAGTCACACCCAAAGCACCTCCCCTTGTACATGAACTAAGTCCTTAAGTGTGGGGCAACATCGTAGGCTTGACCCAACTCCCAGTTCCACTGGCATGCCCCCAGGTAGTGCACTTCCTTTTCCTTTTTAGATACATTCGGCAATCCATGATTAACCATCGACATCGGAGGTCCTCGTTTCCCACTCAATCTATCCTCGGCCTCCATAAACTCTCATTCATTTGGTTATCCTTCTTCTCCACAACCAATCTTTCCGAAGCCCCCATCATTGACTCCCATGGAAAACCTTCAACCACCTGAGCTCTCACCAACCAATAAGTGCCACTGGATTGGCACTCGGCTCTAGGAGGGGATAACGTTAACCCTGGTGCAAAGAAAGCAAAGAAAATTAAAAAGACGTAGAGGATAGAGCAAAAAAAGGTAGCCTAATGGAAAAAACAGGAGGAAAAGAGCCAAAAGCGTAAGAAGCAAACTCAAAGGTCCAAGGCAAGTGCAAAGGAGAAAATGCTCATTTTAATTATAAATGCACCCTAAATCCTTGTAAAAGAGCACTAGGCTCCCTCTTGTGCAACTTGTAAATGGTAGACAGGAATGAGTGAAGGAACCATGTAAATAGGAAGGGAATAGGGAAAGAGGACCTAGGCTAAAATGGCTAGTCATGTAAAAAAGGATGGGCACCCAAAGAGGAGTAGGGCATGTATAAAAAAAGGTAAAAAGTGAATGAAGAAGCTCATTCTTGAGTGTGGCCAAAACTAGCTCTCTTCTTCTTCTTCTTCTTCTTCTTCTTCTTCTTCTTCTTCTTGCTTGTGCTTGTGCTTGAGAGAGAGAGAGTGAGTGTGTGAGGGTGAGGGACCGTGGTGGGGAAGCTCTCCATCTTCTCCTTTCTTCTTCTTCTTCTCTTCTCTTCTCTTGTCTCATACTACACATCAATGGAGCTTGGAGCTTGGAGCTTAAGGATTGAGCTTGTTTGAGCTTGTACCTTGGATCGTGGAGCTACAGAAGAGCTTGAGGGAGGACGCAACTCGATCGAGCATGAAGGTAAGCTCATTACATCCATAGGTGTGAGAGCACACATGGCTATGTGAGAGGTAGCCATTGCACTTGGCTTGAAACGCTTGAAACAATTAGTGGTCCTTGGGTCTTGGTGGTTGAGTGAGAAGCTTCCACATGAAGAGATCCTAGAATGAAAAGAACAAGTGGTAAGCCCTGAAAAGAATTGAGAAAAATGCCATTATAAAGGCAAACAAATGCGAAAGGGGGGAGTATGCCATTTTGTGATAAGTTTGACAAGAGTGGAAATGCCAACAAGGCACATTTGTGCACAGGCTATGAGCTATCCTATGGGAAGGGCAGTCCATTTCCACTAAGGATCAAAGACCCCTTGTTGTGCCATCCATCCAGTCATCCCAAGCAAGACATAAAAGGATTGCAAATCGGCAAGCTACCAAATCATGCCTTGTTGTGGCCGATTGCTCCATCTAGAAAAGCCTAAGCCCCAAACGATGTTTTGTGAGCCGCTTACAAGAACCTAAGAACTATTGGCATGGTGAGCTGCTATTTATTGTTGCGACATCAATCCACTATATATGCAACAAGCTTAATCCACTTGTGGATCAATTAATATGAATAGTGATTTCTAATTATTTCAATCCCACCTCCCTATTTGACTCTATATGTAGTGATGTCTTCCTGTTTGCCTCCCTATCTATGTCTACATGCTTGCATATGAATAGAAAGACAACCTTAACAAATGGACCTAAGAGTGAGAAGGTCTCGCATGTTTTACATTGTGATGTAGAATGTTAAACCATAAGATTCAACTCCAATATGTGCATGCAGTTGCTACCAATTGGTAAATGAGACAATAGCTAAATGAGAGAGTTCTAATATAGTACTCTTATGAAATAAAGCTACCATTATTGAATACACTAAAAAGCAAACCTACAAGCTATTGAGACTTCAAGCTCGTGTGTGTGACCGACAGTCTTAGCTATTTCCAGCTGTATTAGCAAGTGTGGGACATTAAATAAGTCAGTGGATTAAAGCTATGTGTGAATGGTCTTACAGACCTTAGAGTGTTGTATTCCTTTTTAGTTATATGGATTATGGAATATGAAGAAAATGAGTGAGAGCATACAGCTCCTCTCTATTGCTCCAACCCTTCTCTTTGTCTCTGACTCTCTCTCTTCTAACATGGTATCAAAGCCATGAATGGGCTCTCTAGAGCAGCAGTAGGCAATGAAGAAGACCTGAAGAACTTGAAGGCCAAAGTATCTGAGAAGAGAAGTAGCCTGCCATTGTTTCTTGAAGGTATGCATTGAGACATTGAGTTTGCCATTGCTCAAGCAGTGTCTATAGCTTGTTTGGGAGCTTGCTAAGGCTTCCTTGAGCACTTGTAAGGGCGTGTTTGTCATCATTAACCACACGAGCAGCATCAACAACCTCTGGAGCAGCCATGTGATTGCGCCTGCTGTCCAAATTGCTCCTTATGACTGCAAATTAGTAAAGTAGTCACTGCTCAAGTGAACTACAGCTTGCGTACCCTTTGAAAGGTGCTTGAAGACTATTGTATGTAAATACTCTAGAGAGGGCTCAGTTATGAGCTAAGACATGAATGTACAGATCTGAAATTCAATCCTAAACTACTGTTAACAGAGAATACACATCATATATGCTGCCTTGACATGATCTTGGAGCTTATGTCATGCTTAGAAAGCATAATTGAAGCATATGTATATGCAAGAAGGACATATGAATTGACTCTTAAGTCTTGGAGTTGAAGTTGCTGACAAAAATACACAGTTCTGGAAGTTATCTGATAGGCTGAAATCTATATTGGAATTTCCAACACTAATATAGGGCGTCGTTTGATCCATACATGCTTTGGAATGATGGATATGACTATCTAGAATGATGGATGAATGTCTGGGCAATACCCGTGTACACTTGGGCATGATTAAAAGGATTAAAAATTTAGTTTTGAAATGCATTTACAGATCTAAAAATCACAGGCTAAAAACTATCATAAAATTGTGGACATCAAACATGGTCTTTGCCTGAGGCACTGCATGACATTGGTTGGTCCCTATCAAATGTATGGCTTGGAATATTTCTGGGAATGTTTGGAGCATTAGGACAAGAATTGAATGCTACTAAAAACTAAAGTCTGGAGATGAAAAAAATGCATTTAAAGTGTCTTGCCTGGTTATAAGTAAGAAATGCGGTCCATGAAAGTGCTTCTTGAAGATAGAGGGTTTATGGTTGTATGAATGGTCATGTATTGACCCTGACACACTGAAGAAAATGTATGAACTAATTTGAAAACATTTTGGAGCTAGATAAACCTTTCTTTGCTGAATCTTTGTTGACTGCAATCTGTGAATAGGAGTTTTGACACTTGTACTTACTGGTTATGCACTGATTTGTGCCCATATGGTCATATTTGGACTACTACATGTACTAGCAGATGTCTATGAAGTTATGGAGCATGTATGACATGTATACATCTCATTTTTAGCTGTGAAACAGCTAGTGGTCAACAGTTTATAGATTTCAGACTGCATGTATGTACTTTGACAGTATGGTTGCATGAGATAGAGTTAAAGCAAGTACATGGTCTACGTATTGACTGATGTACCTACGGGTTCTCCCACATATTTGTGGATGGTTTTGAGATGTTAAGGGGCTGAAATACTTTGGTTTCAGCAGTGAATTTGTTGCAAAAAACTATCATAAATAGTCAAAGACTGTAGTTAGTCCAGTTAGACTTATTGGCTTGCAGGTAGTCATGCATTGTTTACAATATGGCAATTGCAGACAAAACCAACAATATAACCCAGATAGTGGGGGAAAACCTTGATAGCAATAATTATGCCATATAGAAGTTCCGCATGGAGAATTTCTTGACAGGAAAAGGATATTGGGACTTGGTGATAGGTGTTGAAGCTGGAACCTGAAATTCCGGAGAGGAATCCTACAGCTGATCAAAGATGAGCGCACCGAGCTTGGTTGGTAAGAGCTAGTAGGGTGCTACACTGGTTATCTTTGTGTATCTCAGATGCTATGGTAATGCAAATCATGAAATGCAAGTCACCAACAACAGATGCATGGAACATATTGATCAGGTACTATGTCACAACTACCAGTGCCAGGAAGATACAGTTGAAGCAGAAATTCAACAACATGGAGAGAAAAGGCAAAACTATACAAGATTATGTCACAGAGATTAAGACTATTGCAAATTAGCTGGCATCCACCATTGGCACACAGGTTGAGGATGAAGACATGGTTGCAGTGACATTAAATGGTTTGGGATCTGAATATTAGTCATTTGATACTTCCATCTCTGTGTAGGCTAAAATGCCAGATTTCAATGAGCTGGTTGCATTGCTTATTCATGAAGAGGTTAAAATTGGATTGGCTACAGGTTCTAGCAGCTCCAAGAACAAGGATGATGTATTTTATTTGAATCAATGCACCCGTGGCAACCATGGTAGAGGTTATGGTTCTAACAGATGAGGCCAACAAAATGTATCCTATGGTCATAATAATCAGCAGGGTTCAAATGAACGAGGAGGTGGAAATTTCAGAGGTAGGGGGAGATCTAGCCCCAGAGGCAGAGGCTCCTGGCAGCAACAACGTCCATCTGACAATCCTGATCAGGATAAGGATTGTCACTACAGTGGAAAGTATGGCCATATTGCCATGGACTACTGGAAGAAGCAAGGCAATCAAAGAGGCAAATAGCATGGACATTATGCAATGTCCAATCAGGCAAAACATGCATTTGGGGACAGATTGTTTGCCATGACATATGTGAAAGACAGGGCTGTTGAGAAGTTTCATGAGGAAGCAGTTTGGTACATTTATTCAGGGGTATCAAATCATATGACACCTCATGGTGACTAGTTTATAGATATGGTACTGGAGAAGAATGGCTATGTATGCACAAGGGATGACACGTAGCATAGTATAGAACATAAAGGCAAAGTACCTTTGGTAATCCATGATAGTAGGAAGAAGAACTTACCTGATGTATTGCATGTCCCATCAATTACTAAAAATCTATTGTCTGTGGGTCACATGACTTAGCAGAATTTGCAGCCCGATTGAACAAGCATGGATGCTTTATTGAGGAGTTTGGTAATGGCTGCAAATTGATTGCTCGTGGTCATAGGAATGGCAGGATGTTTACTCTTGATGCCACTTTGCCACAGTTGAAATCAACAATGTTTGCCCATGGCTCTGGCATAGTTAAAGACTTAGAAATATGGCATAAGAGAGTGAGACATGCTAATCTTTAGCGACTGCAAATGATGCAGAAGAAACAACTTGTGACAAGTTTACCCAAGTTTCAGTATATACAGATATTGGTCATGTCTATGATGCTTGCTAGTTTGGTAAACAGTCAAGGTTGCCATTTATCAGGCATGTAAGAAATAGTACGCGACCATTGTAGTTAGTTCACTGTGATGTGTGGGAGGCTAGCCCATAATGCATCTGTGGGAGGTTCCAGGTACTATGTGGCATTCATTGATGACTTCAGTCGCTATACTTGTTTATATACTGAAAACAAAGGATGAGGTGTTTGTTGTTTTTCAAAAATTTAAAATGCAAGTTGAAAAGGAATTTGATTGTTACATCTCTTGCTTGAGATCTAACAGTGGTGGGGAGTATGTGTCAAATGAGTTTGATAGTTTTTTGACTGAAAATGGCATACGTAGGCAGCTTACATGCAGCTACACTCCACAGTAGAATGGGGTAGCTAAACAGAAGAACATGGTATTGATGGAAGATGCTCAGGCAATTATGAATGAGAAGAGTATGCTGCTCTATTATTGGGATGAGGTTGTTATGACAGCCATGTATATCTCGAATAGGACTCCCACTGCAAGTATTCATGAGATGACACCATTTGAGAAGCTGTATGGCTACAAGCCAGATGTCAGTCACATGAAAGTATTTGGTTGTCTTTCTTATGTGCATATACCTGTTGAGAAAAGAAAAAAGGTGGATCCAAAAGCACATAAGTGTGTCTTTATTGGATATTTGCAAGAAAAGAAGGCATACAAAATGTTATGATCTCTCTACTCGGGATACATTAGTGAGCAAAGATGTCATCTTTGATGAGATGGCCTCTTGGTATGCATCACCGGCTATAGTGCCGTCGAATATGCCTTCTATACATATTTCTATAGTTGATTCGTAGTAGAGTACTGTAGTGACAAGCCCTAGTGGTACGACGGTATCTCCATGGACAAGGAGATTGAGGAGCTCTGGCTCACCATCCACTGCTTTCACTATGTCAGTGAGAAGGAGATATGATGTGGTGGGACAGCAAAGGAAAAGAAAAAGTCATTGATGATACATATGGTGTGATGACACTTGGCAGGATGAATTCATGTTATGACTCAGCTGATAGTCTAGACAGTGAGCTTGGTATTCCGACAGTGTATATGCCTGGTACTAGGCAGAATAGGTACATTTCGCCTCATGAGAGAGGGGAATCGAGTAGTGCACCACAACTTAGACGATCACAGAGAGTTAGGCATCCTATGGATAGGCAGACTTATAGTGGTTACTCTACAAAGCATTTTTCTTATATGAAAAAGGTGATAGAGGTCAAAGAGCCTGCTACATTTACTGAAGTAGTGATGGATAAAAATTGGTGCACAACTATGGATGAGGAGATAGATGCTTTGGCTAAAAATAGTACTTGGGATCTTGTGCCACTGCCAGAAGGAAAGAAGACCATTGGCTGCAAATGGGTCTACAAAATTAAATGCAAGTCAGATGGCAGTGTAGAGAGGTATAAAGCCAGGCTAGTTGCTAAAGGATATGCTCAGCAGTATGGGTTAGTAGACTATGAGGAAACATTCAGTCCTGTTGCCAAGATGGCAACCCTACGAACAGTGATCTCATTGGATGCTGCTAAAGGCTAGAAATTGTAGTAGATGGACATGAAAAATGCTTTCCTCAATGGTGACTTGGAAGAGGATGTTTATATGGATCAGCCTGAAGGGTATATATACCCTGATTTTTAATATTATGTATGCAAACTAAAAAAAGCATTGTATGGGCTGAAGCAGGCCCCGAGAGCCTAGCATCTAAGGATCAGTAGTTACTTACAAAGTTTGGGATTTATTGTTGGCAGGGCTGATCACAGTCTGTTTATGAAAAAGACAGACAAAGGCTTGGTAGTGTTGGTCATCTATGTTGATGATTGGATAATCACAGGTGATAATGACTTGGGGATACAACATGTTATGCAGATGTGTTATGCAGATGCTAAAATTTGAATTTGACATGAAAGACTTAGGTGAACTGAAGTCTTTCTTGGGTATTGAGGTGATCAAAGTTGAAAATGGTTATGGTTGATGGAGAAACACTATACCATGGAAATGTTGAAGAAATATGGCATGGCTGAATGTAAACCACTGGATACACCTCTTGATTAGAATGTCAAGTTGGACATTAGCACTGGAGCTGAAATTGATGATGTGACTACGTACATGCAGATGGTTGGTAGTCTGATCTACTTGACTATCACTAGGCCAGATTTGAGCTATGGAGTTGGGCTCATAAGTTAGTTCATGTAGAAGCCCAGAAAGCCACATTTGGATGCTATTAGGCAGATTATGAGATATGTTAAGTCCACTATAGATCATGGGTTGTTCTATGAGAAGGATAAGGTCCTAAAACTCATTTGTTACAGAGATGCGGATTGGACAGGATGCTCATATGATCGCAGATCTATGAGTGGTTATGCTTTTGGATTTGGAAATGGAATGATCAACAAGAGCAGTAAGAAGCAACCAACAGTTGCATTGTCTAGCACACTGAGGCAGAGTATAGGGGTGCTACATTGGCAGCATGTGAGATTGCATGGCTGCTCAAGCTTATGGCTGATTTTGACATACAAGTGGATGCTCCAACGACTTTGTTGTACGGAAATCTTAGTAGTATCATGCCATGACTAAACACATTGATTGAGGTACACTACCATTTTATCAGAGAGATGGTTCTTGTAGGGAAAGTAGACCTTATGCATGTGAAGATGGATGAGCGGGTTGCATATATCTTTTCCAGGTCTTTGGGTAAAGATAATTTTAGTGTTTTTTGACAGCTACTTGGTGTGCAGAGGCTATCTTGAGCTTGAGGGGGAGTGTTGAGACTTCAAGCTCGTGTGTGTGACCAACAGAGTCTTAGTTGTGTCCAACTGTATGAGCAAGTGTGGGACATTAAATAAGTCAGTGGATTAAGGCTATGTGTGAATGGTCTTATAGACATTAGAGTGTTGTATTCATTTTTAGTTATATGGATTATGGAATATGAAGAAAATGAGTGAGAGCATATGACTCCTCTCTATTGCTCCAACCCTGTTCTTTGTCTCTAAGACTCTCTCTTCTAACACAAGCAAGTAAACCCTGGGAACATTTTGGAACAATTCCTACTTAACTTAGTTAATCCCACTCATTGGTTCCCTTGTTGGAGCTGATAAAAATTCAGAATTATGCCATCAAACATTACTAGCAAATTGAAAACACTTATATGATTGTGCTATAGAATTTACAATGACTATTACAAGGAAAAAGCTTATTAGATCATTACCCAATTAACAATGTTGAACTAACAATCTTGAACTTATCCTTTACCTTCCTTTCAATAGGCTAATTGCCTTCTTGATCTATATATTTGGAAAGCACAATGAATTTGACCACTACATATCCATAATGCTAAGGTGAAACATACACATACTGATCAGTAATATTGTAGATGCAACACCAATAAAGTTGAGTACATTGCAATCTCTTGGGAGCATAAATCGCCAAGACTCATGGATTGTTTACCTAGCTCATTTGGATTAACACAAGATATAACTAAAAGCATCTATCACACATGGTATTGTATCCAAGTTCTTGTCATAATAGGCAAGCTCTCGTTAGACAACCCCATCATTTGGCACTATGACTCTTCAAAAACAAGGCTAATGTTGGGACTTGATCTCACCAAGGGTTTTTAGGCCTCTTGCTTTCACTTGTAGATTGTCGTCATGGAGTGTGCTCAAATATAGCAAGCACATGGATGTATCCTAGCTCTTCGGGGTACTACCAAAAGCCATATCAAATGGATTACTAACTATCTAATCATGACAAATCCATTAAATGACCAACTCTACATTTAGGCAAACAAATAGATTTGGGGCATTTTAGTAAATCGTAATGTGCGACGACAATTCACCCTCTTCAAGGTAAATTAGATCCAGGTAGATGTGCATGTAGGCTCCCATAAGGTGCATGAAATAATGGAAATCATTAATAAGAAAGATGAAAGAGTTGGGGTACAAGATCTAGGACAAAGGGCCCCGTTGAGATGTGAGGTCTCTCTATCCCGATAGAGATGTGAATGGGAGCTTACTTTCAAAGCTTAGAATGCAAGGGGAAACCTCAATGCCTCAACATATGGGTGCCAAAATTTTCCCCTCACAACTGCGAAAGGGTATAGAAATTCTACAAATTGCAAAATCATGCTCACCATCTGTCACACATAAAGATGCTTTATAATGCTAACTATAGGGGTAGCTACTTAACAATTCACTTTTCTCGAAGGTATTGGCATACTAGCTTCTGCAAATTGTGCAAAGACAAGGATTGATCAAATGCACAAGAGTACAATATTTGAAAATAGCAAATGAAGGTTAGAATAAAAATGGAAGGTTGACTACAAGATCCTCTACACAAGCAAGATAAGGGACACAGTGAATGAATAGAGCACATGTGAGACAAGATATATCTTGAGCTAATGCTAACTACAAGAGAGGTTGGAATAAGGGTGAAGACTCAAAGATGTGAGTTTTAGATGGTCATTTTTAATGGTCTTATATTGGCATCTTTACCCTAGATGATAAACTAATAAGTTTATAGGGAGCTCTAGATGCACACATGCCACCTCTTGCTCCCCCATTTTTAATGACTTCTATAAACTAGTTGGCATCACTTATGTTGCATGATTTTCATGGTTGGATTTATCGCAAATCTCAAGAGGCTACATGCCACTCACTTCACAATTTTGTAAGCAAAGGGAAGCAACTGTAGTATCACACGATTGCTTTCCTTTGAACACAAAGAATAAAACAAAGAGCACACTACGTGTGCAGTAAATAGAGTACTCCACACATGATAATACATTGTTAAAATTACTTAAGCATATACAAATTCTTGGATATTGGATATATGGTTTATGTGAGTGAAACAATTCAAACTTTCTAGATCTTCATTTTCATCAAACCTTTAAACAATGCATTTTTTAGTGTTACGTCCTTAGATACATTCATATCTTAGATACATCATGTAGTTGATCCTAACCTACAATGTTTAAGATATGCATACTACAATAATAGATTGTTCACATCTAAAAGTCCCCCCCTCCTCCCCCCCCGCACACGCGCACACACACACACACACACACCCACATCTCGATGATAGGTAGACACTCATGTTGTGCATGTTCAACTAGGATTGAGTCAAAAAGGAGTAAAGAGCCCCTCTTTTTTCAAATCCAATGGAATTAATGTGTTGCAAGTCATCATATTAGATAATGCTCCACATGCAAGTTGATGTCTATAAAGACTATTAAAATAATGTTTTGCATTGTTTGATAATGTTGCTTTTTGCATCAACCATCATCTAACATTAGCAAATTACCTAGAAATACTAACATTACTAGTATATTCACTATAGATTAATGAGTAACACCAATGCATGCAAAAAAATAACATCTACAAGTCAAATTTTGACATACCAATGAGACTACCAATCATCCTCAAAAGTTGTATTAATATTCAAAAGAATGCTTGTAGAATGGCATGATAATATCCAAAGGATTTAGAGTCTTAGGTCATTCAAGGTAGAAGGAAAAATGTGCTCATGAAAACCCACCAACCCAATAAACCTGAAAAAAAGTTTCAAGGATTATTGAGCACGTACAAATAACAATATCAAATTTAACACAAGCGCATACATACATTACAAATTTTGGCTTTAGCTTCCAAGTCATCCTTTCCACTAATTTCTTGATTGTATATTCATCCTTACAAAACATAAAGTGCACATGGATTTTATTGTCCTTGTTGGGATTCGAATAAAAAACATAAGGAGGAATTGCAACCGTGCATACTTTTTCAATAAGATACCTATAGAACTCCACATTTGTCTCAAAGCTAGAGAAAATGTGGTTAGCCTTGACAGGGTAGGTGCCTTGTGGCTTGTAGACCTCACCCAATCATCAATGTACTTTACCCCATTGTCTTACATAGACCCACCATGTGGAAGAAAGGACTTTGGGACTTGTTTCCATTATATCACACCTTTAGAAGAATATCTAAATGAATAATAAAAGTATGCCATATCTATTTGAGAGAGTGAATAAAGATATGTTTGCATGAATGAACATATACTTGGATTGCAAGGCAAACACCACCCTTTAGCACTACACCCTCAAGTATTCACTTATTGCATATATGGGAATTGTCCTTATTGAGGAAACATAAACATGAGATAGTTATCATGTTTTGATTGATCATAACTCTTTTTCAAAAAGGGTCATTTGAGGGACTAGAAGCAAGGAAATAAAAAGGTAAATTTGATCAATGGTGGAAAATAGATGAGTTAAAGAGGCATTGGCTCCCTTTACTAGTCTGATACATGGTTAGAGGCCTTTAAAACTTCTAACATGTGGTGGCTCCCTCTCCCTTGCATGGATGCAAGGTGCTAGGGTGGGGAAGAGATTTGCAATGCTTAATGGGAAGGAGAGCCATTTTGGGAAGAGGGTAGTAGGGTCCAATGGTAGAGAGATGGAGATGGACTACACCCAGCCATTAGATCAAGGGGCCAAGACATGGTAGAATTAGAGCAAGTAGTCAAGAATGAGCAAATTTCCATCAATGCTCGGAGAAGAGTAGAGGTTGCAATAGCACGCAAGAAGTGCTTCAAGGAAATTGTTCATCTGTCCATCCAATGGATTCATTCAATATATGTTGATTATGCTTCTTGTGGAGTCTTCTTTTATTTCATGGGACATCCCCTAGCAAAGGACGAATTCAACCGATTGTTCTTTGCTACCTTATCGAGAGAGAGCCTTCACATCAGTTTAGATTTGTTGGGATGAGTTTCTTCATGGCCCTACTTGGCTCACCACAACTAAAAGAGCCTAGGTGTTGGGCATGGGGTGCCTTGGCTGACTTGCCTATATAGGTGGATGATGAAGTCTCCACGATTGCCAGTGCCTTGGGGCATGTCCTCTATGTGCCAACCAATGCCTCAATTTATTGTGCTCTCAAGTTGAAAAGGAAGGTATGTATCATTTGGGAGTGTCATGGAGAACCTCATGAATACCTATGCCACTCGTGGAGAGAAAGATGAGGGTAGAAAGAAGGAAGATGGCCTTTCCACTAAGGTCCCATAGTAACCACCCAAGCCTGTGATATCAGAGTCACAAAGGATAGCAAAGGTGAGGAGAAGGAGAAAATTGATCCCAAAAATTATGGATGGAAGAGCAAGACGTAGAAACTAGGTAAGGTCTCTCTCTAAAGCAGTTGGTGAGATCATCATTGGTAGATTGTGTTGGGATAAAGGGTAGTGCCCAATGCAGTGCCCATGAGTGCCCTAAGGGCTAGGGTTGTACATGACTTATATACCTATCTGAAAACTTTATTGAGTACTCTTGAGTACCACAAAACTATGTCAAGATTGTGGGAGAGAAGGAAGGAGTCTCACTTGTAGCTTTCTTGCTTGCACAATGGGGGAATACACACAGGGGTGGAGGCTGAAAACAGTTTTCCTCTTCTTAGTTGTGTAAGCCAAAAAGAACTCAAGTACAAAGAAATAGAAGAACCCTATATATGGGTCTCAAACCAAACTCAACTAACTAAGGTGGCATACTAACTGAGCCACGAACTAGAGTAGATAAGGATAGCTATCATGTAGCTATTATTCATGGGCGGTGTACCAACCGCGTCTGCAACTGACAAGTCGGTGACATAAATACACAACGGTCACCCTGGCGTATCACGAGTGGAGCTCGATATCTCAACACTCCCCCTCGAGCTCAATCCCAATTCCTGCACACCAAGCAGGTCTCTGAACTTGCGCAGCTTCTCTGCTCCCAATGCCTTCGTGAATATGTCAGCTACCTGATCCTCTGTACTGACATAAACTAGATCAATAAGACCTAGTAAAACCCTCTCTTGCACATAGTGATAATGCACCTCAATGTGCTTTGTTCTAGCATGATAGACTGGGTTATTTGCCAAGTGTATACTACTCATGTTGTCACAATAAATGACAACTGGCCCATCTGTAGGCTCATGCATATCATAAAGTAGCTTATGCAACCAAGCTACCTCACATGCAGCCATTGCTGCACCCCTGTACTCGGCCTCTGTGCTCGACAAGGCAACTGTAGGCTGTTTCTTGCTGCTCCAAGTGACTACAGCACTCCCAAAAGAGAACACATATCCACTGGTAGATCGTCTATCAGAAATACTACCAGCCCAATCAGCATCAGTGTATCCATGCAACTGTATCTGAACTCCAGTCTCATAAAATAGTCCATACTGCAATGTGGACTTCACATACCTGAGTATGCGTCTAGCCACATCCAAATGCGGTTTCCTTGGAGCCTGCATAAACTGACTTACCAATCCAACAGCATAGCTCAAATCTGGCCTGGTAATAGTCATATAAATCAAGCTTCCTACTATGCGTCTGTACATAGTAGGGTCTTCCAGAAGCTCACCTGCATCTGTGCTCAGCTTCACATTCTGCTCCAAAGAAACTGAAATAGGCTTACAGCCTGTCATCCCATATTTGGATAGCATGTCCAATCCATACTGCCTCTGCAAGAGCTGTATCCCACTTGGTGATCTAATCACCTCAATCCCCAAGAAATAACGCAGCTCTCCCAAATCCTTCATCTCAAACTTCTGCTTCAATAGCATTTTCACATGAAGGATATCTTCATCACTGTCACCTGTCATAATCAAATCATCAACATAAATGACAAGTAGCATAATACCTTTCTTTGTTTTTCTCACATAAAGTGAGAAGTCTGCCTTGGAAATCTGAAAGCCAATAGTGACAAGATACTGTCCTATCTTGTCAGACCATGCTCTAGGTGCTTGCTTCAAGCCATACAAGGCTTTCTTCAACCTGCAAACAAACTCAGGATGAACAGCATGCACATAACCTGGTGGCTGCTCCATATAGACCTCTTCTTGCAAATCACCATGCAAGAAGGCATTCTTTACATCCATCTGATGTAAAGACCATCCCTTTGATGCAGCCATAGCAATGACTGCTCTTACGGTTGCCATCCTTGCAACCGGGCTGAATGTTTCTTCATAGTCAATGCCATATGTTTGTGCATACCCCTTGACTACTAATCTTGCCTTGTATCTGTTCACAGAACCATCTGCATTGTGCTTCACCTTATAAACTCACTTACAGCCAATTGCATTCTTACCTTTAGGCAAAGGTACTAACTCCCATATAGCATTTGCTTCCAAGGCATCCATTTCTTCATCCATGGCTTTCTCCCATTTTTCTTTTCCCATGGCTTGCTCAAAAGAAGTGGGTTCTGGTTCCCGTATCACTTTGACCATATATGCATAGTGAATGGCTGTAAATCCATCATATTTCAGCCTATCCACAGGATACCTAGCTCTCGTAGACCTGCGCAAAATAGGTTCACTCCCAGGTGCTCTCAAAACATCCCTGGTCTTCCTTACTCCATGTGTAACAATAGAAGGAATACCCAACTCATCATCAATGCTCTGTTCTGAGCCACTGGATTCACCATCCACAAAAGAGTGACCTGCATTCACATCAAACATGGGCTGATCTACCTTCTCTTTTCCTTTTCGTGATACCTGCATACCACTATCTGCATTGCTTTGAGAAGATTCTCCTGATCTCAATCTGCCTGTCCATGGCGAAGAATGTGAACCACTGCTAGAGGACGCTCCAGGTCCACTAATATTTTGTGACTGCTGCTGTGAATTCTGTGCAGCATTACCATTTTGTGCATCTACATCATCAATCACATTTACTGGTTTATACCAGCTACTCATCTCATCAAAAACAACATCTCTGCTCACTGTAAACTTACGAGTAGAAGGGTTATAGCATCTATACCCTTTTTGCTGCAGAGAGTAACCAATAAAGATGCACTTCTCAGCTTTTGGATCCAACTTGGATCTCAACTCATCTGGCACATGTACATAGGCAATGCAACCAAAAATTTTCAAATGAGAAATATCTGGTTTCCTACCAGTATACCTCTCCTCTGGAGTCATCCCATGTATTGCTACAGTGGGAGTCCTGTTCATTATATAGACTGCTGTAGCAACTGCTTCAGCCTAATAAAAATCTGGCAGGTCTTTTTCATTGAGCATGGCACGAGATACCTCTCCAATATGCCTGTTTTTCCTTTCTGCAACTCCATTTTGTTGTGGGGTATGACTGCATGAATATTGCTGCTTTATGCCATGCTCCTGCAGGAACCTTGCAGACTCATTTGAGAGGTACTCTCCCCCTCCATCTGACCTTAGGCATTTTATTTGCAGGCCTGTTTCTTTTTCAACCATAGCTTTAAGAGTTTTGAAATGCCCAAAAACTTCACTTTTCTTTTTCATAAAATACACCCAAACTTTTCTGCTATAGTCATCAATAAAACTGACAAAATAATGACAGCCTCCAAGAGATGCAGCTTTAGTAGTCCACACATCAGAGTGGATTAATTCCAATGGCTTCTTACTCTCTTGAACATGTCTAGGAAATGGTTTCCTTGCCTGTTTTCCAAACTGACAGGCTTCACATACCTTATGCATTTCTGCAACCTTGAATTTAGGCAATCCTGCAACAATGTTTTGGGCCTGCATTGATTTAAATCGCTGTATATTAACATGACCAATGCGTTTATGCCAGATATCAATATCTGCAACTACACCGGTCCCATGTGCAAACATTGCTGCACTCAATTCAGGCATGTCTGCATCCAATGTAAACATTCTGCCCTTCTTCTTTCCTTTTGCTATCAAGCGACCTTTATTTTTCATATCCTCAACAAAGCATCCATGAGGATTAAATCTGACCTGCAAGCCCTGCTCAACCATTTGACCAACAGAAACCAGATTCTTGGTGATATTCGGGACATGAAATACATCGGACAGGTATTTCTTTTTCCCATCCTGCATAGACAAGGGAATTTTTCCAATCTGCACAATAGGATGTGCAGTAGTATCACCAGTCTCCACAAATCCTGGTTTTTCCATTTTCCTTGCATCCTCCATCCATTCTGCATGACCTGTCATGTGGTTTGATGCACCTGAGTCAACATACCATACATCATTGCTTTCTTCTGCACTTGTCATAGAATTGTTCATGTGCTGCACCATGAACAAATGCTCATTTCTGTCATCACCCTGTCTACTAGAAGATGCATAATTCCCTTGTTGCAGTTTTCCATTCATGATGTCATTCTGCTTTTTATAGCAGTCTTTAGCCATATGACCCATTTTACCACAGTAGTAGCATTCAACATTACTGTTTGCATTTTGACCTCTTTGCCATCCACCACGACCTCTTTGGCTCCCCCTGCCTCTAGAGTTACCACGTCCTCCTCCATAGGACTGGTTTTCTTGAGTTTACTGCATATTCTGATTTCTACCACGGCCTCCAAATCGGCCTCCTCTACCTCTGCCTCTACCTCTTCCAGCATTTGAGTAGAAGACAGCTTCTTTTGAAGTTCCTCCTGAAGAAGATGCACCACCATTTCTCTGCTCCTCAGAAATTAGAAGAGCAATCAACTCCTCAAAATCAGGAAATCTTTCACGGACAGAAATGGATGTTCGAAACTGTGCATAATCCTTTCCTAGACCATTCAAGGTCATAGAAACTAAATCATCATCTTCCACTGGCGACCCAATGGAAGCAAGTGCATCTGCAATCTTCTTCACCTTCATGTGGTAGTCATTGATGCTCATATTTTCTCTTTGCACATTATGCAACTCTTGCTTGAGCTGCATTTTCCTGGCTTGAGTATTTGTACTATACATTTTTGACAAAGTATCCCATGCCTCCTTTGGCGTACTTGCATCCTGAATATGCACAATCATAGAGTCTGAAATACTGATAGACAGCTAGTACATAACTTTCCTGGCTCTCTCATGCCATGCTTTAAATGCCTGCATTTGCTGTTGATTGGGAACATCAGGAAGAACTGGTTCTTCTTCATTTCCTGCAACAAATTCCCAATATCCTTTTCCCATAAGGAAATTCGTCATTCTAAACTTCCATGCTTGGAAGTTGTTCTTGTCAAGCTTTTCAGTGACAATTTGTGAAAGAGAATGAGATGCCATCACAGAATACTGCAAAAAATTCTGTCACTGCAAAAAACACAGCTTCACCCTCACAAGGGCAAATCTGCAAAACTGGCGAAAGTGGTATTTGACCACACAGTCACTTCCTAGTGACGATTTTGCATAAACATGAACCAATGATGATTCTGAAACTCCCAATGTCTCTGCGCACAAGCATACGATGCAATTTCTACAGTAACTTTTCACCGACCTGTAGAACAGTGGTCGCACAGCATAAAATAGGGTCTTTTCCTGAGTGCGTGCAGAAAACTTCCGCCTTCAAAACAGGCCCCGAAATGGCCTCAAATCAAAAAAACAAGGTCGCCAAGGGCTAAAGCCCTTTCCCGCAGCATATAGTGCCCTGTTGCTTCACCGCGAAGGGCGTCTCAACCTGAGACAATGCACTCCTGCACTTTCTGGCTGTGCTACCTGCAGAGATCTGCTCCCAAAACAGAAAATGAAAGCAACACTGCTCCTCTTACCACAACACCGCGAGCTTGGCTTGCTTTCTTGAGCTCCTTACCACGAACAAGGCTCTGATACCATGTCAAGATTGTGGGAGAGAAGGAAGGAGTCTCACTTGTAGCTTTCTTGCTTGCACAATGGGGGAATACACACAGGGGTGGAGGCTGAAAACAGTTTTCCTCTTCTTAGTTGTGTAAGCCAAAAAGAACTCAAGTACAAAGAAATAGAAGAACCCTATATATGGGTCTCAAACCAAACTCAACTAACTAAGGTGGCATACTAACTGAGCCACGAACTAGAGTAGATAAAGATAGCTATCATGTAGCTATTATTCATGGGCGGTGTACCAACCGCGTCTGCAACTGACAAGTCGGTGACATAAATACACAACGGTCACCCTGGCGTATCACGAGTGGAGCTCGATATCTCAACAAACTACTGTGTCATTGTCTCTCTCTCTCTCTCTCTCTTTCTCTCTCTCTCTCTCTCTCACACACACACACACACACACACACCTGCATCTAAAGCTTCACTCCTTTTATCTTTGCATTCAACAAAGTGGTATCAGAGTGTAGGATTTGAAGCTGGAACTTGGCATTGTGGAATTGGCTGGAGCTTGGCAATAGGGTCAATAAGTCCTTTTTTGAATTCTCACATTGTGGAACTAGCTGGAGCTTGGCAATAGGGTCAATAAGTCTTTTTTTGAATTCTCACACGTTGCAAGACAACCATAGCTCAGGTGTGTTAAAGCTTCTCCACCTCTATTTTGTCTGTGACTCATAGAGTCTTGTGTGGGCATTGTGTAAGACCTCTTTGGCTTTGGCTGTACCCCTCCTTGGGCTCCATTGACTCCACATAATTGTAATATACTAGTTCTCACAACAAGTCAAATAACTGGAAATTTATGAATTACACCATACTTGCAAAGAAATACAAGAAATACACCATGTTTGCAAGGAAGCCATAGCCAAGGTAGCTAAGCATGGAAGGCTGAGAATCATAGATGTAAGTTGCAACATGAATACTCACCTCATGTCAAGGTGGGACATGGTATGCACCCTATATCTTGGTGGCTAAGAGCATGCACCCTCTTAGTTGGTGGGAGGAAGGAACCTCAAAGCATACATTTCTTGAAAAGGCAAAAAGATCCCTCACATGTTACATCCCCACCTTTTATACTTAACCCTAGCCTACCTAGTCTAGACTAAGGTGATTTATGCTTTATTACAAGCCATCCCGGTCTAAAAGAGTTTTGTCCTCAAAGCTGAATTGGGAAAAAATTACAAAGATGATTACAAAGATAGCTTGAATCATTTGGAATCATGATGTAATAAAGCTTCATGTTGATGAACATCAAAGAAGTTGATGAAGAAGGATCATATAAGTGGAACAAATTGCTGTAAACTGTCCAAAACAGGCTGTAGTACAAAATTAGCCATATCTTGAGCTAGAAGTGGCCGATTTTCATATGTGAGATACAGAAATGTAGAGGACAACATGTAGTATCCATCCGTGCTTTCAAAATTATATTTTGATGTTGATGAGACAATTTACTTTCACACAGAAATTTAATATAGCAAGCTATTTACTGCCCTGTTTATGAACTGTCCTCTTGCTTAAGCCATGGAAATTGTTCCAAATATGATGCTTTGCCATGAAGACTCTTCAATAGGAAAAACCTTCCATTTGACTAGGTATTCCACAAGAATATGGTTCCTTAGAACCTTCTCCCGCTTACCAATAATCTTCTCGGGTTCATATGTGATCAAACCATCATCATCCAAGGGAGGTAGTTCTTCAAGAGCTTGAATTTGAGGTCCCACATACTTTTTAAGCTGAGAAACATGAAAGAAATTATGGATTCTTGTGTTTGAAGGTAAGTCTAGTTGATAAGCAAGATCCCCAACTCGCTTGACAATACAATAAGGATCATAAAACCTATGAGCAAGTTTATTGTGTCCTCCTTTAAGAGAAGCATAACATGACTTGGGAACCTTCAAACATACCCATTCATCTTCCTCAAACTCCACGTCTTCTTTTCTCATCCGCATAGACCTTCATTGTCTCTTGAGCTTTATGAATGTTTTCCTTGCATTGCTTCATAAGGGCCTCCATCTTTTCCAACTCTTCACGTGCTTGTGGATTTAGATCTTCATGAAACAATGTGGAGGGTACTTGTACTTTGTAGCCATATAAATCTTCAAAAGGAGACATTCCAATGCTCATATGGTGAGTATTCTTGTAACAAAACTTCGCAAGATGGAGCCATTGGTCCCATGCATTTTGTGTCTCATGGCAAAAATGCCTCAAATACTTCTAGCCATTTGATAACTCCTTCGATTTGCCCATCTGTTTTGGGGGTGATATGTGGTACTAGGAGTCAAAAGAGTCCCCATTGAAGAGAATAAAATCCTCCAAAAGCTACCCATAAACTTAATGTCACGATCGGACACAATCTTCATTGGCAAACCATGAAGCTTAAAAATACATTCCATGAATTGTTGATCCACTTGCTTTGCTGTAAATTGGGCCTTAGTAGGGATGAAATGGGATGATTTAGTTAACCGATCAACTATCACATAAATGCTATTCCACCCATGCTTAGTTGTAGGAAATCCCACAATGAAATCCATAGAGATATCAGTTCACTTGCCTTGAGAATAGGGAGTGACTGAAGTAAGCCGCCGGGTAGAACAGATGAGTCTTTATTTTGTTGACATGGAAGACATTGCATCACATAATCTTTGACATCCCGCCAAATGCCCTTCCAAATAGAAGCTCTTACGGATGTTTTCAAATGTCTTGAACATCCCATGATGTCCCGGTAAAGGTGAATAATGCATCTCATGTAAAATACGGTCTTTGAAAGAGGATTGTGGTGTCAAGTAGACTCTACCATGATACGATAAAAGACCGTTGTGCCAACTGAAATTGGGATACTCTTCTCCTTTACCTTGCTGAAATTCCTTCATAATCTTTGATACTTGCTCATCAAGCAAATATTCTTATTGAATGTCATGAATCCAATCCTTAAGTACAATTGAAATTGAAGATATAGAACATGCCCACATACGTGATAAAGCATCCGCCACAACATTATCTTTTCCGGCCATGTAGGATATCTCAAAATCATAGCTTTGAAGAGTAGCTAGCCACCTCCTTTGTTTAGGGGACAAAGTTGGTTGGGAAAGGAAGTATTTCAGCACATGGTGATCGCTCTTCACCTTGAAATGGCTACCATATATATAGTGATGCCACTTTTTGATAGCATGCAAAATTGCCAACATCTCTTGTTCATAGACATGTAGTTGACGCTCCTTATCATCAAGCTTGCAACTTTTGTAGTCTTTAACTCCATGATATTGATACAAAATAGCCCCAACTCCTCTTCCACTAGCATCCCCACATATATTGAATTCCTTAGAGAAATCCAGGCATACAATAATAGGTGCTGAAACTAATAGAGATTTCAGCTCATTGAAGCTCTTGTCAGCTACTATGGACTCCCAAAAGAAAGCTTCTTTCTTCAGCCTATCGGTCAAAGGAGTCACGGCATGAGCATAATTTTTTATAAACCTCCTACAAAATGAAGACAATCCAAGGAAACCCCTCAAGGAAGTAGAATTTGTAGGAGTATGCCACTCTTTAACACATTTCACCTTGTTAGGATCCACACAAATGCCTTGCTCTCCCACAATGTGACCCAAGTATTCCACTTCGTCTTCCATGAAAGAACACTTTGACATTTTGGCAAAGAGTGTGTGTCTTCTTAGTGTGTCAAAGACCTCTCGTACATGCATCAAATGCTCAACCTTGGATTTGCTATAAATAAGGATATCATCAAAGAATACAAGGACTATTTTGAACAAGAAAGGCTGCAATATCTTATTCATTCGTGCTTGAAAAGTAGCAACCGCATTTGAAAGTCCAAATGGCATGACCAAGAAGTGGTATAACCCTCTTTTAGTCCTAAAGGCTATTTTATACTCATCCCTTCCCTCATTCAAATTTGATGATAGCCCCAACGAAGATCAATTTTGGTGAATATCTTTGCATCTTTGAGCTCATCCAAGAGGTCATCAATGCGAGGAATCAAGTATCTATTCTTCACCGTGGACTTATTAAGCTCCCTATAATCAATGCACATGCGAAAAGATCCATCTTTCTTCTTTAGCAAGAGTAAAGGAGAGGCAAACAGACATTGACTTGGCTGAATTAAACCCATTTGCAGTAACTCTTTAACTTGTCTTTCCACCCCTTCCCTTTCAAACTTTGACAAGTGATAGGGAGGTTTGTTGATGGGTTTTGTGTTGGGTAGCAAGTCAATAGGGTGGTCTACCTCTCTCTTTGGAGGCAAAGATGATGGTTGTTGAAATAAATCTTTGTATTCCTCCAATAGCTTTTCCATTCTTGGATCCTTTTGCTTTGAAGAAGATGATGGCTTATTTGGTGACTACTCTTCATCCACTTTCTCAAGAAAAAGAGTGAATATCCATGACCGTGCACACTGATTTCTTTATGCATCTTCTTCATAGAGACAAGTTCCATTTGCTTTTAACCAATGCCCTTCAATATTATAGGCTGTCCACTCCATTGGAATTCCATCAGCATGTTTTGCAAGTCTAAAGAAAAATTTCCAATGGTTTTCAACCAATCGCAGCCAATGACAATATCTATGGGACCCATTTCCAAAGTGATCAAGTCCATTTTCATAATATATAAAGGAGATAGAGTAATAGGAGTGTGTAGGCATACTTCATTACTTGATTCATAAGCTCCATTAGCTACCTGAATCTTCAACGGCACTTGCAATTGTTGAGGAAGCAATCTCAACCCATGCAAAGATTTGGTATTAATGAATCTATGGGTGCTGCCCGTATCAATCAAAAGGTGAAACGTTCTACGATTGATTAGCCCCTCAAGTCTAAGGGTGTTTTCTCCTTTACAACCAGTCCATGCATTATGAGAAATTGCACATAAAGAACCACCCGGATCAAAAGGAAAATTGTCCACAATATCATAGAATTCATCATTATTTCCTTCATCCGCGTCATGCATTTCTTCAACCATAGGGTTTGCTTCCACATGAAATACATTCCCCTCTTTACTTTCATCTTCATCTGGCTCATCGATGATGACAAAGTTAAGGTTACTATTTTATTCATGATCAACTACCACACAGATGCTATTCCACCCATGCTTAGTTGTAGGCAATCCCACAATGAAATCCATAGAGATATCAATCTATTTCATTCCTACTAAGGCCCAATTTACAATGAAGAAAGTGGCTCAACAATTCATGGAATGTATTTTCAAGCTTCATGGTTTGCCAATGAAGATTGTGTCTGATCGTGACACTAAGTTTATGGGTCTCTTTTGGAGGAGTTTGTTCTCTTTAATGGGGACTCTTTTGACTCCTAGTACCGCATATCACCCACAAATGGATGGGCAAACCGAAAGAGTTAACAAATGGCTAGAAGTTTATTTGAGGCATTTTTGCCATGAGACACAAAATGCATGGGACCAATGGCTCCATCTTGCGGAGTTTCATTACAATAATACTTACCATATGAGCATTGTAATGTCTCCTTTTGAAGCTTTATATGGCTACAAAATACAAGTACCCTCTGCATTGTTTCATGAAGATGTAAATCCAAAGCACGTGAAGAGTTGGAAAAGATGGAGGTCCTTATGAAGCAATGCAAGGACAACATTCATAAAGCTCAAGAGACAATGAAGGTCTATATGGATGAGAAAAGAAGACATGTGGAGTTTAAGGAAGATGAATGGGTATTTTTGAAGGTTCCCAAGTCACGTTATGCTTCTCTTATAAAGGAGGACACAACAAACTTGCTCATAGGTTTTATGGTCCTTACTGTATTGTCAAGCGAGTTGGGGATCTTGCTTATCAACTAGACTTACCTTCAAACACAAGAATCCATAATGTCTTTTATGTGTCTCAGCTTAAAAAGTATGTGGGACCTCAAATTCAAGTTCTTGAAGAACTACCTCCCTTGGATGATGATGGTTTGATCACATATGAACCCGAGAAGATTATTGGCAAGTGGAAGAAGGACCGTATTCTTGTGGAATACCTAGTCAAATGGAAGGGTTTTCCTATTGAAGAGTCTTCATGGCAACAAGCATCATATGTGGAACAATTTCCATGGCTTAAGAAAGAGGACAATTCATAAACAGGGTAGTAAACAGCTTGCTATATTAAATTTATGTGTTGTGAAAGTAAATTGTCTCATTAGCATCAAAATTTGATTTTGAAAGCATGATTGGATAGTACATGCTCTCCTCTACATTTCAATATCTCGCATATGGAAATCAGCTACTTCTAGCTCAAGATATGGCCAATTTTGTACTATAGCATGTTTTGGACAGTTTACAACAATCTATTCCACTTATATGATCCTTATTCATCAACTTCTTTGATCTTCATCAACATGGAGCTTTATTATAGCATGATTCCAAATGATTCAAGCTATCTTTGTAATCATCTTTGTAATTTGTTCCCAATTCAGCTTTGAGAACAAAGCTCTTTTAGGCCGGGATGGCTTGTAATAAAGCACCTTAGTCTAGACTAGGTAGGCTAGGGTTAAGTATAAAAGATGGGGATGTAACATGTGAGGGATCTTTTTGCCTTTTCAAGCAATACATGCTTTGAGGTTCCTTCCTCCCACCAACTAAGAGGGTGCATGCTCTTAGCCACCAAGATATGGGGTGCATACCATGTCCCACCTTGGCATTGACATATTGGTCCTGACATAGGCTTGGAGCACCTACCTTCAGATTTGGGAGTATGGTTTACACAGTTTATGAGCTGAAAATAGGGCAACACATATCTTTGTGTGTGTCTGGTGCATATAGATGGTGCTCATTTGATGGCTATTAGATATCAGTGGGATGCTGGATGCCTCACGGATCATGTGGCATTGTCTTGAGGTCATTTGGAGCTAATCTTGGCAATCATTTTCTCAGTTTGCAATGTTTCTTGTGGTTGGAATACGTAGTCCACAGGCTGCAATTTACAGGCACCTCTCTGTCCTTTAATGACATTGGTCCTTGGACATGCATGTTGATGCATATATATGCTCAAGTGATGTCAAAACACTAAGGAATGATATACCTACACATTGAAGTGAATTTGGGCTGATTTTGACTGAGATTTCACTTAGTTTTGACAGGGATTTGTTGGCTGGAACATACATGGTTGAATGCTATTTTGACAATACATGTCTGATGCATTCCTTCCAGGCTTGATCTCAGGGGTTGAGAATGATGTATTGATGCTGGACTTTAATGTCATGTATGTGGAAATGGCCTTAGAAAGATCTTATGCTTTTGAAGCTGTAAACAATGGACAACAAGTCTTCATGTCATACATGCAATTGTCAAATGCTTGTTGGAGATACACTGATGTATGTAACTGAGTCCATATGCCATTGATATGTTGGGATATGATTAGTAAACTGATATGAATCAAAGATCTTGGAATCTCTTGCTAGTTGAAATTTATAGTTCTTCTTGGTCACTTGTCTTGACATTTTTGGCTTGCATCTGTGTACTTTTGGGCTGCAACTATGGCTGGAAGTAGTGCTAGTAGCAATTTACTACACATCAAGAAGCTTGAAAGAGCACACAACTTTGCAGTTTGGCAAAAGCAGTGCTATAACATCTTGTTACAGAAAAAGCAGGCAAAGTCGATCAAAGAGAAGGGGATAAAACTAGCAAATGTAGATCAAGATGACTGGGATGAGCTTGCTTGCTCGACCATCAAGCTGTCAGTCTTCGATGCTTTGTTGTTCAACATAGAAGGGCTTGATACTGCTTATGCCATTTGGGCACGATTGGAGGAATTGTGTGCCCAAAAAAGTGCAACAAGCAAATTCTACTGACTAAAGAAACTCATGGATTTGCACATGAAAGAAGGCATTGCCATGTCTACTCACCTCAATGAGTTTAATTCTATTTTTAGCCAGCTTGTCACCTTGAAGTTCAACTTTGATGAGGAGTTCAAAGCTACATTCTTGCTATCCACTTTGCCAGAGAGCTGGGATACTTTTAGGACTAATATGAGAAATTCTAATGCTATGCTATTGTATTCGGATGTAGAGAGTCTCTACTCATGGAAGAAATGAATTAGCAATCTTCCAGTGCTTTGCATGGCAGAGGTAGATCATAGTGAAAGGGAAATCCGACAACAAGGAACACAGTAAATCTCGTGGTAAGGATGTTGAATGCCATCACTATTGCAAGAAGGGTCACTTCAAACATGACTGCTATAGATGGAAGAAAGAGAAAGGCAAGGGCAAGAAGACAGATGATAGCAAAGAAGAGAAGAAAGAGAGTCAGTCTGCTAAGAAGAGTAGTGTAAATATCAAAGAGGTGAATGTAGTCAGCCATGAGAGCGACAGTGGGAATGATGTCCTCTTGGTCTCTTCTTGTTTCGATGCACATGACTTGATTGTAGATACGGATGATGACATGCACACTTGGATTTTAGAATCAGGTGCCTCTTTTCATGTCACCCCTCATCGCGAGTGGTTTTCTGACTACACTGGGGGCAAACACGGAGTTGTCCATCTTGGGGACAACTATGCATGTGACATTGTAAGTATTGGTAGTGTGCAGCTACAGTTTCAACATGGATCTGACTTCACTCTTTAGCATGTCAGACATGTACCTCAACTTAAGAAGAGCTTGATGAGTACTGGTCAGCTAGATAATGATGGTTTTCATACCACCTTTGGTGATAGGAAATGGAAGATCTGTAAGGGATCTAGGGTTATTGCTAGAGGTTGCAAGAGTGATACTTTGTATCCACTTCATGTATCTAGTATGCATGACCATGTTGTCACCGTGACCAAGCACCCAAGTGTTACCTTGTGGCATGGCTGGTTGGGACACATGAGTCAGACAGGAATGAAAGTACTTTCTCATTTTGGTTACTTGCATTGTCTTCGTTATGCTGATTTGAGCATTATAATCATTGTGTTTATGGGAAGCATGCACAAACGTCTCATAAATGGTCTCTTTCATTAAAATATTTACCTCTAGATTTAGTATATTCTGATGCTTGTCAGATGCAAGGGTTATCTCTAGAGGGAAAGAAATGCTTTGTCACATTTGTCGATGATGCTACTCGGAAGGTATGGGTTTACCTTATTCGTAGCAAGGATGAAGTGCTTGATAAGTTAAAAAAATTCCTGGCATTGGTTGAGAAGTAGACTGATAAGACACTTAAGTGTCTTCGCTTTGACAACAGTGGGGAGTATATGTCCAAAGCCTTTCACGTATTTTGTGAGAGCAAGGGGATAAAGAGGGAGCTCACTGCCCCTCATAATTCACCCCAAAATGGAGTTGTAGAGTGCATGAATTGGACCATACAAGATAAGGTTGTACGATGTTGTCTCATGCTGCATTACCCCATGGCTTTTGGGTAGAGGCTGTTATGACAATCACTCGTCTGATTTAAACAGGTCACCGAACAAGTCTTTGGGGGGGAGAGTCCCTCAGGAAGAGTAGTCAGGCAATCCATCTTCTTATGCTCATTTGCGAGTGTTTGGCTACAAGGCTTTTGTGCACATACGGAAAGAAGAACACAACAAACTGGAACCAAAGTCCTATAAATGCATATTCCTAGGATATGGTGACAAGGGTGAGATGGGGTTATAGAATTTGGGATCTCGAGAAAAGAAAGATAGTACGCAGCAATGATGTCATCTTTCGTGAAGATCGCATGCATAAGCAACCCGAGAAGGCCGAGGAAGTCAGGATGCTTGTTTTCAGGGAGGATGTACCTTTTAGACAGTCATTTGTGCCCAATGGACAACAATGTATACCTGCTATAAATGACCCTGAAAATGCAAGGAATGGTACTGGAAATGACCAGCAAGGTATTGCCTAGGATGATCCACAGTTGCAGTAAGAAAATATGCAATTAGGATAGCCAGCAGGGATTGTACAACATGCTAAAATTTCAGGATAGCAAGCTGAAAATGCAAGTTTGCAAGTTCCATAGCCTGCAAATGCTGAGCCTTCGCTTCATAGGTCGACTTGACCATCAAGGCCACTTGATAGGTTTGTTCCTGGTGCATAATATGCTGCAGATTATGCCATGGTTACTGACTTGTGGTGATCCATCATGCTTCAAGGAAGCAATGACTAGACTAAACAATAAGAAGTGGTTCAAGGCCCTGCTGTTAAAAGTGGAATCACTTGTCAAGAATGGTACTTGGGACTTGGTGCAATTGCCTAAAGGGCAAAAAAATCTTCCATGCAAGTGGATTTAGAAGATGAAGGTCACTTCTGGTTCTTCGCCAAAGTACAAAGCATGGTTGGTTGCAAAGGGGTACAAGCAGGAACATGGAATTGACTTTGATGAGATCTTCTCTCTTGTAGTCAAGATGAATACTCTAAGAACCATTTTGGGCTTGGTTGCAACTGAAGATATGGAGCTCATACAAATGGATGTAAAGACTGCATTCTTACATAATGATCTGCACGAGGACATATATATACAGCAACTTGAGGGTTTTGTTGCTAAAGGAAAAGAGAAGATGGTATGTAAACTGAAATGGAGTTTGTGTGGTTGAAATATGCATCATGGGAATGGCATCATAAGTTTGATACTTTCATGTAGTCTCAGGGCTATCAGAGGAGTCAAGTTGATCACTACTTGTACACCAAGAAGGCAACAAATGATGGTAGCCTAATTATCTTGGTTGTGTATGTAGATGACATGCTAATTGTTGGCATGGATACTCATGCTTTGGATTTCAATATGGAGGGGGGAAAGAAATTGGAGTTCCATCGCCTCCATATGTGAAATTCAGTGCAGAGGATAGCCCTACATCTGATGATGAGAAGGCTGAAATGGCCAAGGTTCCTATAACAACTATCCAAGCACGTTTTAGCGGTCCATCGAGAAATGAATCTAAGCATCACTGCTCGACACTCCCAAGAAATGTTCTGGGGTTTGTCGCCTAGGGTTTCCTGAGTCCGCCTCACAATGAAATGCTCACGACCAAACCCACTAGGATCGACCTGAAATCTGGGATCCTAGGGCCAAGGTCTCCTAACAGCATTCTAGCATTCGGTTTTGGACATCCTACTTTACACAGAGATACCCAATCTGAAGCAGATCCATACCGCACTTGGTTCAAAGAGAATGGGAAACGAGAGGGATGTGCTGCTCAACCTCTCTGCCCGTAGGGCATAGTCCCATTCCGGTCCCCTAAATCCGCATGAATCAGGTTCTAACTTAATAATACCTAAAGTCGAACGATGATAAATCCTTGTGAGAAGCCTCCCAATTCTCTGGGACCACCCTGTCATAGGATGGACCCATTAGGGATTCCATCCACCCGTTTCCCTTGATAGATTTGGTTTTCTAATTAGGTCCTACCACATTCATGTGCGACATTTAAAATCAGCTTCATTAATTTAGCCTTTTAGGGCATAGGATTCATTCACGTAATTTATAGCACAAACACGAAAACAAAACAAGCAGTCCTTTTAACAAACAAATTCCTTAACTTATCTTCAAGATAATCTTTGTCTCCTGCCCATACAGGAGAATTATGTATCCCTTCTGTCCAACTGAACTACTTGGTCCAAATCACATGGCACCAAAATTTCCATCCTTTATCTAGAATAGGATCTTCCAACGTCCCACACGTTGGGCTCATGGCAGTCTATAACTCCATTTCGGACTCAGAAAGGGGTGTCCAGAGCTCCACTAACCCCTAGCGACCTAGGAGTGAGACACACTTTCCATGGTTGGCCTTTTCACCACTCGACCTTTGGTCTGTGAATCGAGCAGTGCCCTCTCGGGGTAATCCACCATGTGATCTTGGAGATGATCTGCCCGTGCAAATATCCTTCCTTAATTTACCAATTAAGAATCAAACATGATCAAGGCAATTAGCCCTAATATCAACTTCTAGAAAATCCTTTATTCCCATGGCAACTTGTCATTACAAACCCATGCTATGCATTTTCCATTAACACAACCCTTGGAATATTTATCCAAATCACAATGCAACAATCAATTGATTGTAAAAATATTTAGTGTGTTGTTCAATCAACCAACAAAAGTAATTGTATTTTCCCCAAAAAATGCAACAATAGACGCGATAATAATTCCATCGCGTTTTCACTCTCCCTATTGGGATCAAAGAGCGATTCTATGAAAAATTTTCTTAATACTTGTATGCACAATTCTGAATGTCATTCTTTTTATGATTATGCTATTCATAACCCTTGATCGATTACTCTATCAATGAATAAGCCATATGCAACTAAGTGCAATTAACTTCCCTTGATATATGCATCTTGCAAACTCCATCTTTTGAATATGTGAGAAGAGGCCTATCCGTTCCCATGACCTATTCTCGTACATCATAGTATGGAGCCTGATGTATCTCATGCGAGAATCAAAGCAAGCATCTATCAATTTAGAAATACATTACTTATGACCGCAACCGCAGTTGGATTGACAGTGATGCCTTTGTCCGAAGCTTCCTTGATGGTTGTAGGATTGCCATCTGCATGTGACATTCTTTGCTTGGAGGCCCTCGTCTGCAAATAGACTCAATAGATTAAGAAGGTGGAATAGATTCAAGATGGGAGAGCGTAAGAGAAGATGGTTAAGTCGAGGATCGAGATAGAGAGAATTGTGCAGCCTCTCGAGGTAACTCTTATCCCTCTCTCTCTCTCTCTCTCTCTCTCTCTCTCTCTCTCTCTCTCTCCCCCTCAATCTCTCTCTCTCTCTCCTTCTCTCTCTCAAGCTCTCTCTCACAATCTCTTGGAGGAATATCCTTCTATCTACATTTCTCTCGCGGCCTCTTGGGGTCTCCTTATGCTTCCTTGTGCCTCCCCATGCCTCATATTTATAATGAATTTGAGAGGAGAGGATGAGATTGAGAATAAGAGTGGAGGGGATCTTGGAAGAATCAGTGATCTGATGCTCAGATCATAAATTTGATGGTTGCATTGGCTCCAAAAAGGTGGATAAAACCCCAAGATGCTTAGTTAGAAAGCTCTCAGTTCACTCATTTTCTCTGTTTGAAGTGTTGTTTACTGCCTGTAGACTGCAATCGTGGCGCATGCGATTTTGCCAATCACTCTCTTTATCTTTTTTCTTTTTATAAAATCTCCAAAACTAACTAAGACATCACTTGTCTTTTCTTTTAAATGACATCCAATTCTATCTTTTTAGGATAATATCTAAAATATCTAGACTATACTAGTTTTGTCCAAAATTTAATATTTTTGGACCACCCATACATATTAACACTAGTGATTAATATGGCCCATAAGTCTCATTCACGTTGTAACTTCCGTGAAGGGTGGCTATGGTCCTTGTCAATCCAAGAAAAATATCGGATTTATGACTCTTGATTTTTAACATATATTTTTAATTAAATAAAAATCCTTAATTATTAACGTTAGTTAGTTTTTTTACTTTAGTTAGTCTCTAGTTAGTAATCTTACTAACTTATTAATTAACTAACTAACTTTCAAACTAATCAACTTACTTTTATTGTGTGGAAATATTACAATTCCGTATGCTTGAGCTGTTGGTAGTTTGATGTATGCCATGGTTGCTACTCATCCTGACATTGCCTTTACAGTGGGAGTGGTTAGCAAGTACATGGAAAACCTTGGCAAGAAGCATTGGAAAGTAGTGAAATGTATTATGAGATACCTCAAGGACACAAGGGATTTGTGCATCTAGTTTGGTAAGCAGAAGGTATCTGTCATTGGCTTTACGAATGCAAACTATGCTGGACATGCAGACTGCAAGAAGTCCACTTCAAGGTATGTGTTTACCTTCATAGAAGGATTTTTTTCTTGGATATCCAGACTACAGAAGTGTGTTGCACTATCTACTACCGAGGAAGAGTATGTGGTTGCCAACCACTGAGGCATGCAAAGAGGCCTTATGGCTGTCACGTTTGGTTGCTAAGCTTAGTATCACTAAGGTTCATGTCCTTCAGTGTGATAGTCAAAGTGCTATCATATTAGCACGGAACCCAGTCTTTCATACAAAGACAAAACACATACATGTGAAGTATCATTTCATCAGGAAGGTACTTGACAGCAAGAGCATTGAGCTAGTCAAGGTACACATTGATGATATCCCTACAGACCTTGTCACGAATAGTCTCCCAGTAGAGCAGTTTTCCCTTTGCA
Source organism: Lygodium microphyllum (assembly GCF_053477565.2). Taxonomy (NCBI): domain Eukaryota; kingdom Viridiplantae; phylum Streptophyta; class Polypodiopsida; order Schizaeales; family Lygodiaceae; genus Lygodium; species Lygodium microphyllum. The sequence continues at coordinate 76,409,015 of NC_141162.1, forward strand.
AGTAGATGATGGGTATTGGATAACTATAGTCTCTTTCAGCTTTGTATATACTTAGACTTAGCTGATTCTTTTCCTCTACCTTTGGGCACATTGCCTTTAGGGTGGAGGTTGTTGGGATAAGGGATGGGCTTGTACATGACTTATATACCTGTTTGAAAACTTTATTGAGTACTCTTGAGTACCACAAAACTACTATGTCATTGTCTTTTTCTCACCTACATCTACAACTTCACTCCTTTGATCTCTGCGTTCAATAGATTGTAACTACTATGCATCCTTGGAAAAGAGGTGGAGCTTATGGTAGATCCAAAAAATTAAGAGAATGAAGAAAATCATGGCCTTGTCCTGATCTGTTTGAGGCCTATGCCTAGACAGGAAGGAGGGTGGGTAATGTATGGGTTTTTGTAGCATAGGAGGCCAGATGTTTTAATACTCTAAGAGATTAAGGTGGGGGAGGAGGAGGATTTAAGCCTCACATACCTTGGCTACCTTTCCTTTACAAAGAACTATATTCACAAGGTAGGGGTTCCATGATAATGGTTAGGGAGTAGGTAGCTCCAAAGTTAGCATGGGCCAATAAAGCTTGGCTTGCCATTAGGATTTACAAAGGCCCCACCTTGCTAATGGGTGATTAGAGTATGACAGTGGACAAGGATGACCCTTGCATGGAAAAGGAGTGATGTTGATGGATGAGAAGAGAAACCAAGAGATAATGTAGAATGTGCATGAAGAACTGACTGATGCAGTAGTCACATTTGGACAAAGGGACAAATTATATGCATGGCATAGCCATCAAACATGTGAGTGGTGGAGGGCCACTCACTTGGATAAGGCTTACCTCAACGATGGTGCATGATGGGTCGTGCTTGACTCAAAATTCAACTTGGCAATGGAGAGTTCTCCTTTTGTCTAATCATCAATCTAGGCATGAGGAAAGGCCCATCCCTATTTAGAATGAGCACATCATTTTTGGATTTGTCATCCTTTGTAATGAGGGTAAAGCATGTGTGCCTACCTAGAATGTAATAAGGCCGTGATTGAGAAAATAAAAAGACATGGCCAAAATGATACTAAGCAATGGAGACTTGCCTTGGATCATCCTTTTGGAATTAGACATAATCTAATATCTACTCTTTATAATGCTCCTAATGATTGTCTCTTGTGCAATTTGTTGCGCAGGAGATGGAGCTATCCTTAGAGTTCAAGATGATAATGAATTTTAGGCTACAAAAGTTCAATTAAGGATGAAGTGGGAGGTCGAGGGGGATGCCCCTTCCACATTCTACTTCAATGAATTGAAGAAAAAGGAAGAAGTGAGTGGATTGCTTGCATAGAGGACTCCCAAGGCATCAAGATATTGGATCAAGAAGGGATCCTCAAAGTCTTTTGGTAGCACTTAGCAGTAATAGTTGGGAAACCCTATGAGAAACCATGGGGGTATGAAGAGAGGGTCATGGTCTTCTTTGAGGGAGGGGAATGGGGGAAAGCTATCTAGAGAGGGTCATGGTCTTCTTTGAGGGAGGGGAATGGAGGAAAGCTATCTAGAGAGGGTCATGGTCTTCTTTGAGGGAGGGGAATGGGGGAAAGCTATCTAGAGAGGAAGCTTGCTCATTGGAGGAACCCTTCACCATTGACGAGTCAGGTAGCACCCTGAAGTAGATGGAAGTTGGAAAGTCCCCTGAAATTGATAGGATGCTTGCTAAATTTAATAAATGCATGTTGGAGCATTATGGAAAAGACCATCTTGCTATTGTCAATCGATGGTGTAGAGAATAGAGAATGTTGGCCATTGTTAATTTGGAGTTTATGAAAATGTTCCCCAAGGTGACTCATAAGGAAAACTCAAACAATGGCAACCACTACCAATGTTAAACCTTTCTTACAAGATTCTAGCCAAGGCAATTGCTCTTAGGACAAAGTGCATGCTATCCAAAGTAGTCCACCCTTGGCTATGTGGATTTGTGTTTCAATGGCACATTAATGATGCTATCCAGAACCAGATGTTGGCAATAGACTAGGCCCTTTTGAGTGATCAAAAGGTGTTGCTAATCAATATGGACTTTGACAAAGCCGATGATCACATTAGTTGGGACTTCATCCTCCGAGCCTTGAAGTCACCATCACTTTATTCTTTATTCTTTTAGTGGACAGTTTGAATAAAGGAAGGCCCGGTCACACATTGTGATTGTTGGAGTTCCCATTTTGTCTCTCTCTCTTTCTTGCTCTTGCTCTCCCACCATAGCTCTTCCAAGCAAGCTTCGATCCTTCTCACCTTTCAACTGGTATCAGAGCTGGTCCTTTCCGAGTGCTTCCCGACATTGAGACAAGGTCTGGGAGTTCTTCTCTCACTCAATTTTCAGCTCACAAGTTCACAGCAGGGTTTGAGCTTGTGGAAGACATTGGAGAGCTTGATTGCTTACTTAGCTTGATTTGTGGCCTTCCTTGGCCCCTTCGGGACCCCCCACCACTTACAACCTTCGTAGCAGTCCCCCAGCCCCATATCTACAGCTGGCACAATCACGCCATGTTGAGAGACGTTTTTTCCAGCATGACAGAGATCTACAGCAACTCCTCACCCACTTGGCACTTGTTTATGGTCTATTGAGACCCCTCGACAGTTGGTATTGAGTTTAAGCACTTCCACATGACTTGGGGTTTTGATATTGAGATCCTCTTGGCTGTATAAATAGCACTGGGCTTGATTTCAACCGATCCCAGACATTTTCAGTGGCCCCTAGCTCATTTACTTTATCTGGCACTTGGTTATGGCTTGTTGAAGCCCCCTGACACTTGGATTTGGGTTTGAGCACTGATATTTATGGTTGACATTGAGCTTAGAGTTGATTTAGCTCAGCCATGGACTGTTTGAATAGTCCCAGGACTATCATAAATAGGGCAGCACCCTGTCATTGATCTTTACAAGTACATGTGATGGTCATTTGATGCTCGATTCGAATGATGCCTATATGTCAAAGAATGTATGCCTATGGTTTGCCTATTGATTTGAGCTTGGTTTGAGTAGTGATTTGCTCAACTTATAGACGTTATTTTCTACTAGAATATTCAAGGCTGAAGCTCATTTTCCTTGTCATTGATCTTTACAAGTACATGCGATGGTCATTTGATGTCTGATTATCCTCGGATGATGCCTATATGTCACAAAAAGTATGCCTATGGTTTGTCTATGGTTTTGAGCTTGGATTGAGCCACTGTTTGATCAATTTTGGACATTTATTTGCTGGTGGAATATTCAGGGATGAAGCTCTTTTGCTTATGTTTGGATATGCCTATTGCATTCGGGCTATGTCTTGGATGTATACATTGATATAGTGACTCTCGAGGATCGACATAAAGCTTGGATCTACTCTCAAATCATTAGTTGAGCTTGAGCTCGCTTTGCATAGCATTTGGATCTTCATCTTTGATGTCCTTATGGCATGCACTTTGCTTATGTCTGACCAGTATTGACATGCTTGGCCTATGCCACTACTACATGCCTATTACATTGTTTGGAGTTGGATGCTACTGAGCCTTGCTTTGGCTTGACATTTGATTTCCCGGAGCTTACTTTGGCGATTTCTCAGCTTGCTAGAGTTACAGTTTGGATGGATTTAATATCTATGGATGCTATGCATGGATGCTACATGGCCTATATACTCATGAGGTCTTATTGATACTTGATCTTGGATCTTTTGGCACTAGTGCTATCATATGCCCTTTTTGAGCTTCTTTGCTTGATAGTTATGTCTTTTGTGCTAGTGGGAGCATCTTGATACGCTTGACAGACATTGAGTAGGCAGTTTATGCTACTTGAGCATTCGAATACTTGAGACTAGGATCTTCACTTGGATGTTGCATGGTTGATATGTCATGGTCCTCATAGATGTACTTGGGCTGATTTGGGTTTTGCACTCCCTGAGAATACACCTCTTTGTGTCAGGTCTTGCCAGTGTTGTATACACTTTGCCCTATTACACAGGGGGTGTGTCGCCTTATTGACGGATTCTTTTGACATGCTTGGGTGTTTCCTCGATGTCCGTATGACTGTCACTTGCTGATTTATACCCGCTTGATGCCGGTTATGCTTTGGCAGTCAGTGGTTGCCTTGGTGCACTCATTTTGTCTACAGTTTTCTCTCATTGTACCTGGTTGTAATTTATTATAGCAAGTAGTTATGCATGGACTCTGATGTATTTTTCATGCCGAATCATCCTGATTTTATGTACTTTCGATGGTACTTGGTGGGCAGCATCATTAGCTATCAGTTCATGGTCATTTTGCCTTGGTTTTGGTGATATTTTGGCTGTTTATAGCATAAAACATCAAGCAGTTTTAAACTGGCTATAGTGTTTTGGACTACTGTATGGCATCTTCTTCCATTAATAGTGCTATCTTCAACATCACTAAGCTTGATGGTACGAATTATGCTTACTGAAAGAGCCAAGTTTGGTAGGTATTAGTGTAGAAATCACAAATAAAGCCACTAAGGATGCATGATAAGCAGCCTGAAACTATGACTGATGATGAATGGGATGAGTTTGATGAGTTATGCAAGTTCACCCTCATCTTGTCTCTCACTAAATAGGTGCATTACAATGTGGTTGAGGAAGTACAGACTGCTTGGTAGCTTTGGGATAAAATTAAGAACCTTTATGACAAGAAAAGTCCAGCAAGTCAAATATATTGACTAAAGTAACTTATGGATGTGCGCATGAAGGAGAATATGATGATATCTCCTCATTTGACCCAATTCCATGCTATTCTCAAGAACTTGACTTCATAGGGCATTACCTTCAATGATGAGGTTACTCCATTGTTTTTGCTTGGGACTCTAAGTGAGTCATGGGATGTATTTTGCACTGCCCTATGTACTCTTGATACTATTCTAAACTTGCATGATATAGAGAGTGCTCTTCTACAGGAAGAGATCAACTGTAAGGACTTCGATGCCTCTCATGTGTCGCATGATTTGACTGTTAGAGGCAGAGATGGTAATGGAAAGAATGACCGTGGGAATGGCCATAGCAAAGACTTGTAGAAGTCTAGGTCTAAGTCATGTGGTAAGTTGCGCATCAAGTCTCGTGGGAGAAATGCTAATGTGACATGTTATCATTGTGGCAAGAAGGGTTACATATGTCCACAATGTCATTTTGCGCAATGAGAAGCACAAAGAGAAGGGGAAACACAAAGTACACGAAATGTCCTCTGATCGCAGCATTATGCCTGCAAGATCCAGTGTGCAAATAGAGGAGATAAATGTAATGCAGACTGATGAATCTAATGGGGAGTACATACTTTTAGCGAGTTTTTGTGATGCTACGCCGTTGACTGAGGTTCACTCTATGTATGCGTAGTGCTAGCTTTTGGATTCTTGTGCTTCATTTCATGTTACAGCATGTCGTGAATGGTTTCACTCCTACCACAGTCTCTAGTTCAGCTCACTTGGGTGATGACATGTCACTTGGTATTGTTGGCATTGGGGATGTACGACTGTAGTTCTCTATTGGCAATACTTATCTGCTATAGGATGTACATCATGTACCTGCACTTGCATGCAGTCTTATATCTGTGATGTTGGATTTCATGTTTCATTTGGGGATTCTGTCTGGAAGATCACACGTGGTAGACTTGTGCTTACTAGAGGTGCCAAGGCTAGTAGCCTCTATCCTCTTGTAGTTGATGGGTGCTCTGTTGACCATGTTTTGTCAATCTGTTCCATCCCACATGTATCTCTTTGGCATGCCTGTTTGGGCCATATGTCCTTGAAGGGAATGAAAATGCTTTCTGGTTTGCAATGCTTACCACCCCTTGACTATGCATGTTTTGATTCATGTGAGCATTGTCTTTATGGTAGATAGACTAGGAATACGCATAAGAAGTCTGATAGGACACACATGAGTGAGCCCTAGGCATTGGTACATTCGGATGTTTGTGGACCCATACCCTGTCAGCCTATGGGTGGTGCAAAGTATTTTGTGACGTTCATTGATAATTTTTTGCATAAATTCTGGGCTTACCCCATTAAGCTTAAGTCAGATGTCTTGGCTGTGTTTCAGAGATGGCTTGCATTGGTTGAGAATCAGACTAGGCATAGACTGAAATGCCTTAGGACTAACAATGGGGGAGAATATGTGTCACGTGCCTTTGAGCAGCTATGTGACGAGAGGGGTAGAATGGTTTGGCTGAGCGGATGAATAGAACCATCCAGGAGTGTATACGCAGTATGCTTAGCCATGTAGGTCTACCATAGAGCTTTTGAGATAAGGCAGTTAGTACAACTATGCATGTCATCAATAGATCACCTTCCAATGGTTTGGATTTCTAGGTTGCAAAGGAGGTATGGACTGGAAACCTCCATCTTATGCGCATCTGCATGTCTTTGGATGTGAGGCATTCTGCATGTGCCCAAGGACAAGCAGACTAAGTTGGATCCTAAGAGTGTCAAATGCATTTTCCTTGGTTAAGGAGATGCAGGCAAGATGGGTTACCGCCGCTGGGATCTATAGGTGCTGAAAGTCATCCACAGCTATGATGTAGTCTTCCATGAAGACACGATGCATAGGGAGCTTGAGAAGGTGGTAGAGATACACAAGGTTATATTCCAGGAGGAGGCACATGCTCTTGCATAGCTAGTTGGACAACCTACAGAAGTAGTCAATACACATGGCCAAGGTGTTGGACAATATACCAGACATGCAGTAGAGCCTGCAATGAGATGATCTACTAGAGCTACACGTCCACCTGATAGATTTGAGCCCTCGATGCATTATGTCTTGGTTACAGATGTAGGAGAGTCTCTCACCTATGATGAGGCTATGCGCAGGGGTGACAGTCACTCTTAGGAGAGGGCTATGCAGTCTGAGATAGACTCCTTGCATAAGAATATGACTTGGAATTTGGTTTCCTTGCCTGCTGGCAAGAAGGCTCTGCCATGCAAGTGGGTATATAAGCTGAAAAGTACCCCTAGACACCCCAAGCCTACTTATAAGGCAAGACTTGTTGCTAAGGGTTTTAAGAATAAGCATGGAGTTGACTTTGATGAAGTCTTTTCTCATGTGGTCAAGATGACCACCCTATGCTTGGTTTTGGCCTTAGTCGCGCAGCTCGACTTAGACATGTGTCAGATGGATGTCAAGACTGCATTCTTGCATGGGGATTTGCATGATGAGATATACATGGAGCAGCCTAAGGGCTTTGCAGAAAGTGGCAGGGAGCACCTAGTGTGCAAGTTGAAGAAAAGTATTTATGGCTTGAAGCAGGCACCTAGGGAGTGGTATCATAATTTTGATGCCTTTATGTAGTCACAAGGCTACATCAGGAGTGCTATTGATCCACGTCTTTACACAAAGAAAGTGCATGATGGCTCATTGGTTATCTTGGTACTTTATGTGGATGATATGCTGATAGTAGGGAAAGCTCATGATGAGCTGGATGATCTTAAATCTCAGCTAAAGAAGAACTTTGAGATGAAGGATTTGGAACAAGCCTCTCATATTCTTGGTATGCGCATTAAGCGTGACAGGCATCAGGGACTACTCTACCTCTCATAGAGGGAGTACATTCATAAAGTCCTTGAGCGTTTTCGCATGTAGGAAGTGAAGCCTATTGGCTGTCCATTACCTTCTTATGTGAAGGTCTCATAGGCCGATTGTCCACAGACAGATGAGCAAAGGGCCAAGATGGCCAAGATCCCTTATACATCAGCTGTGGGTAGTTTGATGTATACCATGATAGCCACTCGTCTAGATATTGTCTTTGCAGTTGGTGTTGTGGCATGCTATATGGCTACACCTAGCAAGGAACATTGGAATGCCGTGAAGGGTATCATGAGATATCTGAAGGGCACAACAGATATGTGTATTTGCGATGGTAGCCATGTTACAAGAGTTGTGGGCTATACATACTCTTATTATGCAGGACATGCAGATAGTAGAAAGTCCACTTCTGGCTATGTATTCACCTATGCTAGAGGTGTTGTCTCTTGGATGTCCAGGGTTCAAAAATGTACAACCCTCTCTAGCACTGAGCCCGAGTATGTTGCGTCTACTGAGGCTTGCAAGGAGGCCATATGATTGGGCTGTTTGGTTCATGACCTTGGGATTGATACTATACCTACGCTACATTTGGATTCTATGAGTGCTATTCTAGTCTTTCATGCGAAGAAACATATTGAGGTGAGGTATCACTTCATACGTGGGGTTGTAGAGGACAAGTCTATTGACCTTGTCAAGATCTCCACTAACGAAAATCCTACAGATCTGCTCACAAAAAGCCTCACTACTGAGCGCTTTGCCTTCCTCAGGAGATTGATGGGCATTGGATGAGATGATGTTTTTCCTCATCCTATTATACATATGTACATTAAACTATCTTTTCATTTTCTTTTCACTCCTCACTAGGGAAAATTTGCCTTTAAGTGGGAGGTTGTTGGGGGTAAAGGTGCCTCCGCCTAGCCGCCCGTGTATTACTACACTAACAGTACCTACCACTGCATATTGCAAGTGGTGGGCACCACTATTGGAGTTCCCATTTGGTCTCTTTCTCTTTCTTGCTCTTGCTCTCCTATCATAGCTCTTCCAAGCAAGCTTCGATCCTTCTCACCTTTCAAGAGTTCCATGCATATGTGCAAACAAGGTTCTTTAATTATATTCTTTCTTTTTTGTGCTCAAAGCTCACCCCTCATTGATGCATAGTTATTGCTCTAGTCCACCTCCTAATTTTTCATACACCCTTTGATAACAACAATGATATTATAATCCCTCTCCCTGCTCAAGCAAAGCTTGACAAACCTTGTCTTACTTATTTTCCTTTCTCACTCTATTTAGGGATTCCTAATTACCGACAACTCTCTTATTGTGTTGTGTCTAACATGTGTGCTAGATTGAAGGTGTGGTCTCTTGTGCAATGCTTCTAGGTTTTACTAGTTATAGCCTCAATGGTCCTCATGCCATATGTGGAATTAAAATATGATGTAGTTCAATGGATCATCCATAATGTCATAGATGCATTTTGATAGGTATGGCTATACAAGGCCCCTATTATTACTTGAAAACAAAAGTGAAGTGCAATGCATGTAACCCTTGCTCTCATGATGTACATGTTTAGATCTCAAGAAAACTTAGCTCTTTTCTATGATGCTTAGCTCTCTGATCTAGTAGCTTCTTGGAAACCTATACAATAGGCAATCTCGGTTAACAAAGCTCTATGTATTATGAAAAATAAAAAATAAATGACAATTTGAACTCCATGCAAAAGTAATAACCACACAAGCAAAGAAGATTCTTAAAATCATGTTTATATGCACACTTAGGGTTTTTTGTGGGTTTTGCAAATGTGCATAATGGTGTTTATAAAAGTATGTTTATATGCTCTCAAGAACAAACCATTACTTAGCATTTGTTTACATGTTCATTTGAATTTTTCAATGCGGATTAGCACTATATACCTTACAGACAAATATGGTTGTGTAGCTAAGCATGCCCATAAGGTTGCATCTAACCTTCATATTTGTAGTTTGACTATGCTGTATTGATAGAGAATCTTATATTGCACTTTTAAAAAAATCCCAAATTCTAGACATCTTCTTGAAGAAACATATCGGATAAAAAAGGTTGTCAATATAACAATCTATTCAATATGGCAATCAAAAGAAAACATTGACTACTTAAAATCAATTTAAAAATGGTGCATGTAAGGTCTTAAGCACTAAGTCTATGTATTAAGAATGAACATTGGTTTAACCTGCTATTTGTTCATGCCAAGTGTAGGAGGACATTTCATCCCATTCCATACCTTCTTCTAGTCTCCAATGGTAAATGATTTTCATGTATATCTTCCATTCAAAGAACTCCCATATTCTAGATGATTAGGACTAAGACATCTAATGATGGACAAGAAACAATGCATGTATGGTAATCTAATGTAGAGACCTAACAAAACATATGTAGATATAATGTCAATTTTCATGCACATATGTAAAATTAAATGTTAAGGTCCTACCTAAACACTATATATCCTAGAAAGTCATGTTTCTTCTAGATCAAGATAGCTTGACAATCACAATGATGGAGATTGAGATATCACGTAGCTCTAGTCTATCTCTCCAAAGTACTTGAAAATTCTCAACAAAGAGCCCAAAATGATCATTCATGTTCTTGAAATTAAGTTTTCCTATAATTAGAAGGAATGCCATAACATCCCTTTTATTTTGAGAAATGCATATTATTGTACATTGTTCTATTTAAGTGGAATGCACATGCACATTATTTATTATTGTGTCTAGAGAAGTGATGGAAACATTAGATCCTCCCCCCTTATTAAGTTGTCCTTGTCTCAAGAGGAATTGAGGATGCCTCTTCAGAAGGGTTGCCTCATTCACTCTCCTCCTTTTATTCTCGCCTTCCTCTACCAACTTCATTGATTGAGAGAAAGAGGGAGAAGGGTTGCTGCTTAAAATATTAGAATAGAGAGATTCATTTTAGTTTCTAGCTTTATTATTGAAAGAGGTGGAGTTAATTCTTCTTTATTTTATTTGATCTACTTGCTACTCATTAGCATCAAGTAAATCTAGTATATTATTGACTACTCCAGCTCATGGTAGCAGTGTCAACTCTGATTCAATAATCCAAGGCATTAGACACTCTAGAGGGCTTGCACACATCATCAATAGCCAACTGGCATTCGCAGCTGCAAATAGCATTAAAAATGATTTCAAGCTTTTGCTTCCAACTTGCTAAGTCAATATCCAATGCATTGTTGATCGACATCAATCACTACAATCCTAAATTAGTGCAATCATTAGAAGCCCCTCAACACTCTGTGCTATAATTAGTCCATATCAGTGATAGATTCAGTGCTCATTATAGAATTTCCAACTCATCATCGATAGTGTGCAACATGAAAAGAAGCATCAATGTAACATTCAGTGACATTATAACCATATTAAAAAAAAGCAAAACTCGAATAAGTCAATGTCAATGGGCATCATGTGTGCTTTAAAATTATACTTACTATAAGATTTTTAAAGCTTATATTTTAGTTAAGGTATTATAACCTTAATGTTACGTAAGCCCCCATTCATGTGAAAGGCCTCACAAGCCTTAGTTCATGTGCTATTGATACATATAGCACCTTTGGCAGCCCAAGCTCACAATTTTTACAAGGAGCAACAAAATCTATATCAAGAAGAAGCTTCAAGAGTGCAATGTGAAGTCAACATATGATACACTTCCACAACCAAAAGAGCATGATACCAAGAGAAGATTAAGTTCATGACCTACATGCAAAAGAGAGTTGCCAACACTATTATTTCCCATCAAGAGCATTCATTTCCTATCTATTTCTCTTTACAAACTCAATATCTCTTATCCCTATCATGAAACCCCTTCTTCTCTATCATAATATCCACAAATCATTCCACTATTTCAATCTCTACCAATCATATTGATGTTCCTCATCTGATAGGTCTAATTGCCACATTCTTACTCTCCCCTCTTTCATTAAACTCTGAACGTTCTTCCTTATCTAAAGTCTTTGTCACAAGCTGTTAACCCCAACACGAAGAAAGCAAAAGGAAGTGGAAAAGACGCAGGGCAAAGGCGGAAAAAAGGTAGCCCGACTAAAGAAAAAAAAGGAGAAAAGTCCAAAATCACAAGGGCAACCTTAAAAGTCCAAGGCAAAGGCAAAAGGGGAAAGGCGCATTTTAAAATAAAAAGGCGCACCCTGAAATCTTGTAAAAGAGCGCCGGGCTCTCACCCGTGCAATTTGTAAATGTAGACGGGCGGTGGATAGGAAGCTAGGAAGATAGAAGGACAATGGGAAAAAGGGCCTAGGCTATGGCCGGCCATGTAAAAAGGGGAAAAGGGGATGACCGCCCAAAAGGGATTTAGGGTTTTGTATATAAAGTTGAAAAGTGAATGAGAAGCTCATTCTTGTGTGTGGCCAAAAGTAGCTCTCTTCTTCTTCTTCTTCTTCTTGTTCTTGCTTGCTTGAGCTTGTGCTTGAGAGAGGGAGTGTGAGAGTATGAGGGAGTGAGTGTGTGAGGGTGAGGGACCGAGGAGGAGAAGCTCTCCATCTTCTCCTCTCTTCTTCTCTTCTCTTCTCTTCTCTTGTCTTGCTCGCGGCAATGGAGCTTGGAGCGTGGAGCTTGAGGATGGAGCTTGCTTGAAGCTTGCACTTGGATCGTTGAGCTACCAGAGTGTGCAGGAGAGGAGGTAACTCGAATGGCACGGAGGTAAGCTCACTACACCCGTAGGTATGGATGGCGCATTGGTTATGTGAGAGGTAGCCATTAGTGCTCGGCTTGGAACGCTTGAAACAATAAGCGGTCCGTGGGTCTTGGCGGTTGAGCGAAAGCTCCCACATTTTGGTTCCGTTGCCGGGACCAACGGATTCAAGCCTTGAGCACTTGCGCGCTTCGAATCGGGCATTGGAGTAGGGTTTTCCCGAACCGGTGCTTGAGGTAGATAGGTAGGAAGCGAGGGGGTTGAAGAGGGTATTCGATCTCCTTGGCAAGTAGGTTTTTTGCTTTCTTGAGATTTATGTTGTGGAATGGAGTAGTGTAGGTATTTAGTTTGTGATTTGGATGCATTTAGGATAGGAAAAAACAAAGAAAAAAAAAAACAAGCAAACAGTAGGGTTCCCTGTTGCTGAATAACAGGCGAAAACAGGGAAACAGGGGACCAGATTCAAGTTTCTGGGTGAGACAGGGACAGGGAACTAGCTGTAAGGTTCTGCAGTGCTGGGAAAGGACCTTAAGAGGCCTGGGAGGCCAGGACAGACCTCAGTTTCTTGGTTTGCCTTTTGTGAGAGAGAGAGAGAGAGAACTTCTGGTTCACAGGACGAGGGAGCGCTACCTCGATTTCTAGGCGCCAGCGATTCGTGCTACTCCAGGTGAGTCTGGTGTTTTCCAACAAGTGCTCTAGTCAGATCTAGAAAGTCTGTGGTGATTGTGTGCAGCAGACAGTAAGGAGGGGTCAAACGCACGGGAATCGCGCCTGCCACCGACGCAGTCGGACCAACTTGCAGTGGTCCGATTCCCAAAATCGGACCACCCGAGTTCTGGAGTCGGACCGTCCGATTTTCAGAATCGGACTGCCCACTAAGAGTGAGTCGGACCAGTCTGGTCCGATTCCCAAAATTCGACTAGCCCGATCGGAAGTGCCACGTGGCACTCGGACCACTCAGACTCGGACCAACCCGTCCGACTCGGACACTCGGACCACTCGGACTGGGACCACTCGGACCAACCCGTCCGATTTTGAGAATCGGACGCTCGGACCAACCTGTCCGACTCGGACACTCGGACACTCGGACCAATCCATAATCGGACCACTCAGAATCGGACCTGCCAGAATCGGACCACCCTGTTCGATCCGATTCCCAGAATCGGACCACTTTGAAAATCAAACCACTTTTTGATCCGACTCCCAGAATTGGACGTGACCAAAATCGGACCACTAGGCCGATCGGACCAACCCAAAATCGGACGTCCGATTTTGATAATCGGACTCCTGAAAATCGGACATCTGAGAATCAGACAAAAAAGTGTCAAAATCGGACAGGTATCTAGAACACAAATTTTGACACATCTAAACCCCGAGATTGACCCCAAAGGCTACCTAGAGCTAAAGGCACATGATAGATCCATCACTGGGTTAAAATTTAGAGCACTTAGTTCAAAATTTGGCTATAAACGGTCCTCCAAATTGTGCATGGATTTTACCGTAACGGCCCTGCGGGCCAGGGGGGACTGCCCCCCCGGACCCCCGCAGAGGGGGCTCTGCCCCCTCCGCACCTCCCCCAAGTAGGTTGGAGAGAAAACGCGTGCCGTGAGAGGTCTTCCAAATTGAACCCTAGTGGAGTAATGGCTCTACACGAGCATGTATCCTCACTCGCAAAAGAGCAACCAAAAGCCCATACCCGAACAGAGAGAAACAGAGACCCTAGAACATCAATGGGCCAAACTAGCCATCAAGGGCAAAAAGGCCACGCCACGAGAACACAAAGACATTGTGTTCAGACCGTGCCTAGTCAGAGCAAAATGCAACTTCGGCAAGCTACAAATGCGAATATGACTAGACATGACACTCTTGACGAGAGATGTACCTTGAATAGCATTGCACTGACGATCCAAGACAGCAGTGGAGAATCCACATCTGGTCGTGCAGACGAGAACTCAAGGGCATCTGTCAGAAGGCTTAAATTTACAAGCCAAGACCCGGAAGATGAAGACATAGTATCACCTGCTTATCTTAGGGTCAAACTCACCGCGAGAGAGCATATTATCGATGCTCTAATTGATGAAGGAGCAGATTTCAATATCTTGACCTATGAATCATGGACCCTACTGGGACAACCAGAGCTCACACCGACTAGTGCAACCCTTAGCCCTTATGGGGGACATCCACAAGCACTCATAGGGAAGTGCAAAATCCTTGCGACAATTGAAACAGAAAGCTTGCCTATCCTATTTCATGTTCCTCCAAATAGTGCTAGCTGCGGGAAGGAAACCCTCCTAGGAAGACCCTTTAAAAGGGCGACCAAGTGTGAGGCCGACTATGTAGCACAGAGGATACACCTGACACTACCAGGTGTGAGGATAGTCACAACCTTTAGCAAGGGTGACCTCATCAAACCTTGAGGGAAAGGCAAGGAAGGTGCTGACATAACAGTCAAGCCTACTAACGAGGGCAAGGACTTGTTGGAACAGTTGATACAAGCACAGGTCGAACAACGAGGACCAGTGAGTGAGGCCATGCTTGAAACAAAAAGGTTAAGAGACAATGCCAAGGACGGGCTTTAGACTTACAAATATCGTAGAAGACCCCAAAAGAAGCCCAAGCCTTATAGACGGAGGCGTCGATGGAGAGCCAGCACAACGCCACGATGGATATCCAAGACGTTGCTTCGGGTTCAAGGGTATTATGCAGGCAACCGATGGATTTGGATGCCAAAACCCCTTGCTAAACCTCCCTAGTCGACTGAAGGCTAGAGTGCATCAAAAGCAACGAAGCACAGGAGGAAATCTAAGAGAAACTCTAGGTTTGGAGGTAAGAAACCATACATGAGTGTTCGAAAGAAAGAGCCTCAACCTAGCATGCGCAGATGTCATATGTAACCATTGAGCGTGCACAAAAGCCATTAGTGCCCAATGAGCCTTTGATTTCCCAAGGGGAGAACAAACATCATAGGCACAACATTGCTCATGGCAAGGCTACTCGCTCAACAAAGCAAATGGCACAATCATCTAATAGCCTTGAGAAAATCATTCAGCTAGTGCCACATCCACCTAGGAGTCCTAGATCTCCTACATCCTCTTTTTCCAAACGGACACAGGAAGCACAACAGCGGTTGTCAAGGGAAACTGCTCAATTCCAATCTCTATCTCCATCTAAGCTTCAAAATGTCCAAGAGGTGGGACATGGCTCCATCTGTAGCTCTCGACCCAAGGATATGCCTAAGCCACCTAATGCGACTAGATCAGCTCATGTTCGATCTACACAAATGAGTGCTCAAAGGCCAACAAAAGACACAACCACTTCTGATCGCCCTAGGGACTTGACACCGCAATCCACCAAGGGTAGCCAGCCCACTGAACTAGTTGCTACTACTTCCAATCAGGGATCACAGCAGTCACAACCCTTGGCCGTGACAATGCCCCTTGTGGAATGTGCCCTTAGAAAATTACCTGTAGAGGAGGTGTCACAACCAACTTCCTCGACAACTCCAGCACTTTCAAAGTGTGTAAAGCCTAGGCTGGAGGAGTTACACGCAGGGGAGTTGGCTGAAGAGCTAGACTCCCTGAAAAGGGAGACAGTTGCGCCCTCACAGCTTGGTAAGGCTATTCAGCAGGCCAAGACTGTGTCCCATGAGGACACACTAGAGAAGGGAAATGCTGAGGCCCAACCAAGCACATCAGCGGTCGACCTAGCCCAAGGTCCTGAGCCATTAGATGCACCTTCATTGACCAAGAAAAAGAGGAGAAAGCAGAGAAAACAGCAACAGTTGCAGGTGGTTGTGGACCCCAAGAACATTGAGACGAAGAGCGCTGGAGAGCTGATGAATAAAGCATCGAGTCCATCCACCAATGAACCCACTGATGCCTCTCCTAATAGCAGTGAAACCTCAGACACATCTGTGTGCTCTGACAACCCAAAGCAACAGTTGCCATCAACAGTTGCTTGCAACACTCTATCCACTGACAATAGAACTCACATTGATCAATCAAGAGTGGATACAACGCTATCACAACAGGGTGACAAATCTATACCAGTCACATCCAAGAAGAATCATGACGAAATAGCAGCAAAACCTCAGGAGAAACGTGAGAACCCCAAGAGCACAAGAAATCCTAGCATTGACCAATCTTGCTCATCTAGGCCGGAGCCCCTAGCCATGCTAAAGCCTAAGGAAACTCTTAGAACTTTGCATGAGATAGCAACCGAGCAAGCCCTCGTTGAACATAGAAGTGTCGCAGAATGCTTAACTGAGTTGGAGGCTAAGCTCAAAGTGGTCGCGCATGTCTACGTCCTTGCGGACATGGGCACGATCCCGAAGGAGCAGCTTGGAGATTACTTGACCTTTCCTCTATCATGGAAAGAACAAGAACATCTTAACGGGCACTATGACAAGCTCCTACATGAACATATGCGACTCATCCTTGACGAGGAGGCTGACGAACTGCGCTTAACTGTCACGTTCAATGAAGTGCTCTGCCGACCAAATCTCGTAGACATAGAGCTACTAAAGCGACTGTCAGCAGGCCAGAGTCAATTTGAGCAGCGTTGGTGTGAAAGCCACGTTGTAATGGCCGAAATAGGGGCTCAGATCATGACGGTCTCAGAAGAGCGATTGGCCAAATGGCGGTCTCAAAGAGACCCAACCTATGTGGCACCGACTTCCCTTCGAGTGTTGTCTGACATTCGGGGTACGGACTTAGCTGGAACTAGGCTACAGGGCCCTTTAATTGATAAGGTTCTCACTGAGGAGGAGTTACATATTGCCAGTAGACTCGGTCAAGGTTCCATGCTACTTGACGTGGCAAAATATCTATCAGTATTAAGTAAGCTGCCACGAATACTGGATGCGTGTGCCACGCTCCGGTACAACCCCAAGTTCTACACTTGGTTCTTATCCTCGTGAAGTGATGTGGATTCATAAATATGTATATAAATAAACACTGATTCTTGTGTCACCTTGTATAAACAATATTAACACACACAAGCAATAATAGTCAAGCGCAGGCAGAAGAGTTGGGTCTGACAGGCTAAGCTCCTCAAGTCCTCTTCTCATCACACATTTAAGAGCTGTGTGACCATTCCCACCTCCAAGTGAAGGGCATGCAACCCACATTACCGCCATAGGAGGCCTTGACCAACAACACTGATGTTGTAGACAGGGTGCAGTCCCTTTCTATACACCTTCTTCCCGTTTTGGTCTACCCTTCCGAGGATGTGCCCTATCCCACTCCATGATAACCAGTCCACACAACTTAGCATAAGCCAATATCGGCTAATGGCTGGAGGCAAACCAAACATTATCATGGGGGCCATCCCTTTACGACGAAACATTCCATGCCTCACCCCTCCCCTTCTTGTCACAGGCGCTTGATAAACCACACTAAAATCCCTTCCATGCGAACAGTTGTATCCTGTATCAAGGTCTAACCCTTGGATTGCATCTTGCAGGCTTCCAGACAGAACACATGGAGAACCACGGACATCTAGCATGCAAAGACGCTCTTCATTGACGACGGGAGCACGTGGCACACGCCCCTCCACCGGAGTGCTATGTGCCCACTATCAAGAGATACGCCAAGAAGCGAGGCCTTAAGCGCCACTATTCAGGGCGAAGGCCGAAGAATCCTCGGGTCAAGAAGGCCAAGACTCAAAACACGCAACAGGTGGCAGCGCTAGTGGCCCGAACCCCCAGCTCACGCCCAGGCCCCAGATGCTCAAGGGCAGAAAGGGCAGCTCCGGAAAGGGAAGAATTCAATGAATTGTTTAAAGACATTCTGGAAACGGTAGCGGCCCGGGACTACACCATTCATGTCCTGGCCGACATGTTCCCTGCTCACCCCCACGGGAGCCCCACCCCAGCAGAGCCCCAATCACCCGGCCACCCAGACTCGCCCCGCCTCGTACAAATCGAGTAGCCCATGATGCATAAAGGGCTTATCAAATGATAACTGGCCATAACTTTTGTTTTTAAATGGTTAAGTGTTCCCGACTTGTTAAGTGTTGACATGTTTCCGACTTGTATGAACTTTTCATATCTGCATTTAATATATTTTACACCTTTAGCAAAAGAAAAAGCTAATCAAGCGCAAGTGATAAATGTCTAAGTCAACACCATAGAATTCAGATCAGTGATGTCTCCTTGCATTGAACTGGCTAATTATAGTTGCGGCATATGCCATGCTTGTACTCTCATGAAGCAACAAGTGGATACAGGATGGGACAAATCTTTGGGCGAAAGTGTTCAATGCTCGATCATCGCAAGACCATCGACCCCCCAAGGAGCCGTGGCAAAGCCACCCTGCCGAAATCACGAATCACCCTTGCCAACCGCCCACATTGCATGGCCCAAAACACATTCCTGGGCCACGCCCCCTTTCTGGGTCAAGCTCTATAGTTGGCTCACGACAGTCGTTACCTCAATTGTACCCACATCGCATGTGCCGCAAGGAGGGTTGCAATATCTCAAGTGTATCTCCCCCTTTCGCCAACTGCTTCTCTAACAACGAGGCTAGGGCACAATCATCATTGTACTATCCATTTTCTGAGCCTTCGAAGCTTGACATTTTCCAACCCATTGAAAGGCTGATAGCCTCAACATATTGTAATGGTTGTACTCAGGCAAATCAAAAAAAAAAAAAAAGCAAAGCAAAGCAAAGAAAAGAAAAGAAAAGAAAAGAATAAATGAAAAGAAAAAGCAATGAATGGAAAGATAAGAAGCACCCACGATCACAGCACAGCACCTAGGGGTCCTCAAATTAGGTACATCTGGTGACCTTGGTCGACCGGCTTCGTCCCTAGTCCCCTAGCCCCTTACAATCACCCACAATTGTTCAGGGCACATCAAGGGCAGGACATACCTGGGGAGCTTGTCTCGCCTAAGGTTAGACCTGTCACCCTGACCCACTTGCACAATTTTCTTTTGCACTCTGCCTTAGTACCATTGCAATCAGTGGTGATAAGCACTGCACGATTGGCCATGAAAAGTACACCGTACTCATCAAGCAAGTCCGGTAGTTTCCAGCTACTGAAAGTGCGGTGTCCTTGTATCCAATTATGCTACATCGTGCAGTCACAATGCAAAGGATGTCTCATATACCTTCACGTGTACTCCTTCTCCACATGGACAACTTTGCTTCATCCACGCATTGTTATGAGAAACTAGCCCACAGTCTTCTAACTATGTAATATCTAAGTAGGCACGAGCACTCACATAATATCTGCACCGAAGTATGTCCACAGTTTAGGTCCTCAAGTGCAGGACAATACTCTAGGCTTGATTAGAGTTCCACTTGTCTCCCAAACTAATCAAACTATGTCTTGTGCACGATGAGAAGCCTAGCACTACCCCTTAAGGAGAGACCACATGTGAGGTTTTCCAATTGCAGGTATAAGGTGTTGTTCGCTCTTCATCAACACTCAACTTTGAATGCTTGTCCCTTACCATCCGACAAGCCCGCAAAGAATCGTCATGTGCAGAATCCCCAACAAACCAACACTTGTGCTGGCCATCAATGCAATCCCCAACACAGCATAGCCCTACCACCAACTCCAACAATCTTCCACCAGCCACCTTGGCCACCAACATGCCCCCAGGACCTTCTGCCACACCGCCACCAACACTCCTCCACGCAAACCACAGGCGTCCTTGCCACCCACGTCTTCGGTGCATGCTACAGCTTGCTACCTACGACGGTGAGTGCCATGGGATCGGCACTCATCTAGGAGGGGGGTAATGTTAACCCCAACATGAAGAAAGCAAAAGGAAGTGGAAAAGACGCAGGGCAAAGGCGGAAAAAAGGTAGCCCGACTGAAGAAAGAAAATGAGAAAAGGCCAAAAGCGCAAGGGCAACCTTAAAAGTCCAAGGCAAAGGCAAAAGGGGAAATGCGCATTTTAAAATAAAAAGGCGCACCCTGAAATCTTGTAAAAGAGCGCCGGCGGGCTCTCACTCGTGCAATTTGTAAATGTAGACGGGAGGTGGACAGGAAGCTAGGAAGATAGAAGGACAATGGGAAAAAGAGCCTAGGCTATGGCCGGCCATGTAAAAAGGGGAAAAGGGGATGACCGCCCAAAAGGGATTTAGGGTTTTGTATATAAAGTTGAAAAGTGAATGAGAAGCTCATTCTTGTGTGTGGCCAAAAGTAGCTCTCTTCTTCTTCTTCTTCTTCTTGTTCTTGCTTGCTTGAGCTTGTGCTTGAGAGAGGGAGTGTGAGAGTGAACAATGGACTTAATGATGAACAAAGGATGGAACATATGTCTTGCATGATGTGATAGAAATAGCTTGTATGGGAGCTTTCGCTCAACTGCCAAGACCCACGGACCGCTTATTGTTTCAAGCGTTCCAAGCCAAGCACTAATGGCTACCTCTCACATAACCGACGCGCCATCCATACCTATGGGTGTAGTGAGCTTACCTCCGTGCCGTTCGAGTTACCTCCTCTCCCGCACACTCTGGTAGCTCCACGATCCAAGTGCAAGCTTCAAGCAAGCTCCATCCTCAAGCTCCACGCTCCAAGCTCCATTGCCGCGAGCAAGACAAGAGAAGAGAAGAGAAGAGAAGAAGAGAGGAGAAGATGGAGAGCTTCTCCTCCTCGGTCCCTCACCCTCACACACTCACTCCCTCACACTCTATCTAACTAGCTTGTTACACATGAATATGGATGTTGGTGCGCAGAAGACTGCTTTATCTAGTCCAGATATGAAAAGATATTTGGTTACACATTTCAATTTGTATAAAAGTCTTTTATCAAGATATCACTGTACTTGATTTTGATTATGTTGACATGGTAATTTTCTATGATTTCTTTTCCAAAAAAAGCTCTTAAGATAGCTTCTATGTTCCTAGCATAAGTAGATGTTTAAGCTATGGCAAAAAACTTGCCAACCTTTTCATAACTCATCGATAATGTTGAATGAATTAAGATGCACTTGTGGAATGTGATCAAGGTCTTTTCTAAACAAATCGATAAGGAAAGGATGATGAAATATGTGTACATTATCAATAATAACATGCATGCCATACTCATCCATGTTTCTACAAAAAAGGTTTGAATATTTTAGAATTGGTACAAATTAAATTATTATTCAAATCAAAAGGTTATTCAAACACCTCTTTAGGTTTATATGTGAAATTAACAATAAACTAGAAAATTTTCACCTAGTGGCTATTTGACTATTAAGGACTTTCTACTTAACACCAAAGTTTTCAGCTAATTCAAGAACAACTTCTCTGGGTTTAATAAAATCAAATCCTTTGTTTATAAATAAAATGTGAATATATCTTTTTTAATTTCTTTTTTTCTTAAAAATTTTGAAATGTGCATCATTTTTTGAAATGAGTGAGATCTTACTTACCGATTCATGATTATCTAAATATTCTAGAGCTTTGGTAATCTCCTACATGTCCTTAATACCTCTGTATTGCTTGGGTTTCTTTGAAGTTGAAGATCCTTGACTGGAAGAAGTTGAAGAAAGTGTCCTCTTGTTACTGAGTTCTTCCTTTTGGGGCTGCAATATAAGCTCAAAGGTGTTTGCTATGGATGTATTGGTTAACTTAGGCAAGAGGGGTGTGCCAAAGGAAGAGTATTAGAGTTTTTTAACAGCCTCAA
The DNA here is from genome assembly GCF_053477565.2 of Lygodium microphyllum. NCBI lineage: Eukaryota > Viridiplantae > Streptophyta > Polypodiopsida > Schizaeales > Lygodiaceae > Lygodium > Lygodium microphyllum. Next base: position 76,430,860 of record NC_141162.1, read on the forward strand.
GCATGTAAGAGTGGAAGTAATAGTAGATGATGAGAGTAGATTTAACTTCCATTGGGATAGTGGAGACCCAGTGGCAAATAAGGGCAAAAACACTTGGGCAGGTCCAACTGAGAAAGGAAAAAATTTGGGTAGATTTTGAAATACAAATCAAAGTAAGTGGTCTACCCAAATGATAGAAACAAAACAATATTTATTAAAAGCACCACATTGGCATTTGACAAAAGGACAAAAGGTGTTAGATCAAATTTTAAGGATTTTTTTAGGTGTGGATGCTTTATCTGTGTATAAGGAACCTTTGGTTTGTGTAATGGGATGCTGACTAGACCACTTTCTGTGGTTGGTCAAGTTCTGATAATCTAACAAGATGAAGATCAAGTGGAAAGTCAGCTAACAAAAGTTGTCGAGATTGTACGGTAGATGATTTACATTGGTTTATTGCTTCTTAGGAGAGATTGCAAATAATTGCCAAGGATTGAATAGAAAAAGGGTTGTAGTAGTTGATTACTTCAAAATCCCACAACTTATGTTCAAGTCGAATTGAATCTAGTTGGAGTTGTCTAGGAGGAAGAAGTGAGACCACCCCACTAAATATAGGGGACACAGTCCTGTTTCTCCTTTTGAGTTGCTTTCTTAGGGAGATGATATAGTTTTTTCTTCTTCTGAGTCTAAAAGATTTGGGCCAATCAAGGGAATCTCTTTACTCTCTATTGTAGTAGAAGGAAGAGGAATTAAAGGTAGACCATTGACCTGGTACACTTTATTTACTAGGACAAGTAATGAGGATACATAGAATTCAAGATCACAAGCATCCTCATAGTTTATGTTGAGAAGAGAAATTGAGTCTTGTCCAGTAGGGAGTTTGGCTTTTTGCGGGCTTTGACCAAGAGAGCAATCAAGTCATTAATAAAAGTTACTTTAAGGGCTAAAAGGGAATGGTCAAGAAGTGCTTGAGCTTCAAAATCTAGCAGTTTTTGTAAAAGTCAAGACCTTTAAAGCATGCCAAGATAGATTGTATAGCAATTGGTGGGGGCTCAAGCTCAGTCAAAGTAGTACCATAACCCAATTTTACCAATCAAGGAATCCACGTGTACTGCAATAACCAGACCATAAGTTAATTGGAAACATGAAAGCATGCTTTATTTCTTAAATATGTATAGTGTTAACTTGGCTAGAGGTTAATAGGGATAGTGGGAGTGTGTGTTTGATTAACAAATCCCTTCAAAAATTTGAACTTTACATATTTAAGAAAAAAGTACGATAAAGATAAAAAAGTTATATTAACTCTCAATTGTTCTTGATAAGTATGCATATCAAATTATGACGTTTAACAAAAAAGGGGGATATCTTCAATAGGAATCTTCGACAGATCACCTTAAATAGCAATTCAATAATTCACATTACATTAAATATTCAATTAAAGAGAAAGCATAGATTAAACTAAATAATGAATCTACATTGTTAGGAGAAGAATGCCACTTCATGTGTTAAAAATTGATAAATTATACAATTAAGTAGCAATCAATTTGAGTATGATAAAATATATTGTCAAAATTTAAAAATAAAAATACACAAAATTTTGAATATACAAGTAAGTAACTAAAGCAAGCACATCAAACGACGTATAAATTAGAAATAGATTAAAAAGGAAAAATCTGAAAAAATAAATCTAAAACTTATTTCAAAAGTGTAACGACGTGAGAAGTATTTCTTAGTTTTACATGCAAAAATGTATGTAGGAGGAAAGACACGTATAGGCTCAAATAGACAAGACAAGCAAGGCACATCACATTCACGTTGAAGGCGACAATACATAAGTAGCTGATGTACAACTCATACCTTAAGTGGCTTTGCAGTAGGGATGGATGGTTGCCACAAGCCAACCATAAGAGAGTTGGATGTACATCACGAGTTCATGTTCCAACACCCGCAATACTACGGCTGAAAGCCATTCTACTCGCAACATCATAAGACGAGCTGACCTCCATCATTTGTTATGGGCCGGTGCGGCTTTGAGATAGCAATCCCTCTAGCAATTGAGGAGGGAACTCGACCCAAAGAATGCAGGATTTGTCATTAACCTAATCTAGTATACCAACAGCTCTTGTGACACGGCATGCATGATTCACACCCCTCTCCTTAACAATAACCACCATCAAACCCCATGTTAGCAACGTGTCCCAGCCAATTGCCTTAGTTTTTGTTTTCTCAAGAGGAGAAGAAGTCGTAAAAATTGACCACGGTAAAGTATAGCCCTTGTTTGTACAAGTATACATGCTCCAGGACAAGGTCAAGAGTTGTGTAATTTATGCTACCACAAGAACAAATCTAGACTCTGTAGGCATATGATGCACACTTGCTAGAAATTTCCCAAAAAGTTGACATGCTCAATCCTAGGGGACAAGAGGATTTTGTTAGATTCAAAGAAGGATTGCACTCATAAACATAAGCGAAATCCAATGTAGGTAAAGATATGAAATATATAGATATCTATGTGTGTTTTAACGTGTCTGTATAATTGTCTATGTGTGGTGTGCTTGAGTTGTTTATAATTTGTAAAGGCAGAATCTAGCTAAGAAGGTTGTGTGTGTATGTCATGTAAATACTTGCATATCAAAGGAGCACACGACTGTTGTGTGTGTGTCTTTGACTTATTAAAGTAATATGTAAGAAGATAGAGTATTAATATGATTTAGAGGTACAAATAATTTAATATTTAAATATATTATAATAACATACATATATATATTAGATACTCTCTTTGATATAGAAATAGTTTAATAGAGATATTTAGTTACTTTGAAAAAAGTTTAATGATAGTACTTTGAAAGAGAAGAAGTTTTGTGTTGATTATGAATGATGAATGATGAATAATGATTGATGATAGTTTCAACATAGGAAGATGGTATTTTAGATAATGAAATATATATATATATATATATATATATATATATATATATATCTCTCTCTCTCTCTCTCTCTCTCTCTCTCTCATGCACACACACATCAAAGTAATCTAATTATATTGCTAAACAAAAAGTACTAAATAAAGTTATAGAATATTTGAATGGTTTAATATATGGAAAAAGTGTGATTTATATGTGCACCCTTACTTTTAAAAGAGGAGGACTAGCAATAGTAGGCCAAAGCAATGCTATTCATAAGTTACAATCTTGACAAGTATAGATTTATGTGCATAATCCTTGCTTTTAAAATATGCCCATAAGTTTATTAATATTCAGGCTATCTAACTCTATTTTTTAGAGACTCTATTGCTTTTAAAACATAAAGTAAAGAGCATGTGACCCCTATCTTTTAAAATGAAAGTCTTAGAGCGGTCCCATGCTTATTTAAGCACATGAGTTGAATGACCCAACAATTAAAATTCTAAGTAAGAATAGATATTACATTTAAAAATTCTAAGTCGCTCTAGGATACTTTAAGATAGAATTCACTCTAGAATAAACAATGTGTTCGTAATATTGTGATGCTTCTCTTTCTTAAAGTTTAATTTATAAAGAGAATTGTTATCTCTTGCAATATGTAAAGAAAAATTTATGTGATTCTAAATTGATTGTACTTTTAAATTCTATTTTGTAAGAGTATAGCTAGCATAGAAGTATAATATTGAAATGTTGCTTTGACTATGTTTAGATCACACTTTTATATTAGTACTATCTCATTTGGAGATATTTAATATAATTGAATCCCTCCCTAAAAGAGTGTTGGACCTTAAATTTTTAATTTAAAAACTTAGATTGATTTTCATGTTTATAGAGTAATAATTATCTATTGTCGTCAATAAAATGCATGTATTGATACGTTTTGCTATAGTTGGGTACTAAAACATTTCATAGAGAGGAGCTTTAAATCATGATAGGTCGATTTGCATAGGAGTTTATAGTTAGATGCATGAGGTTCAAAATATGCCTTCTCATGCAAAAATTTCGAATAGGAATAATATGCCCACTCAACAATAGTTTGATTATGTGAATTTGACTATGATGCACGTCAAATCATGTTCTTGTCCTTGAACCGTTAATATCAATTGTCGGTTGTAGTGCTAAAAATCACCAGAATCTAGAAAATCCTATGATTTATGAGTCACATACTGGTAATGTTCTAACTTTTAACCCCGTAATGGAGGATTTTGCTCCATTTTGCATGCTTTCTTGCATGCTTTACCTATAATGGATGTTCATCCAACAACTAAAATCTTGTTATTTCAAGACCTAGTTGTGCATTCCATTGGAAACCTTTCTAAGATATGTAAGTGATGTCTAGCTATATTATGGAGATGTGAAGCTCAAATGCAAGGATTAGTTTTGTTTGGTAAACATTGTTGTCAGAATAATGTTAACATTATTGCAATGTCTGCCACAACCATTGCATGATTTATCGCATCACATGCATCCTCAAAGTAGAGTACTTAAAAATAATATACACATATAGGGAGCTTTAGTCTATGATGCATTGACACAATGTATACAAGCTTTTAGATGTGTGGATATGCAATTGCAAAAAATCCTTTAGAAAAATTAAGAATGATAATTTTTTGTGTTTAATAAACAAATAGATAGTACTCCACTCCATTGAGATTGGAACTATCATGCCAAGCCAAGGTGATGAAAATACTCTTGATCATCAAGACATTCATGTTTACAGTCGAGGTGGTGAATGTAATACTATTTTAAACTTAACATAGAGGGTATATGCCAATGCTATATATCCTACTTTTCCCTATGGGTGATAATGGTTGGCATGCAAAGGCACCTTATAGTAATGTCAATATTTCAATACACATGCATATAAAGGTACCTTACAATAATGTCAATATTTCACTACATATACATGAATTTTCCAACAAGGATTGTGTCACTCAAATGTAATTTTATGCATTTTAACTTCAAGTGTGTGAAGATATTGAAGTGTGTATGTTACACAATGGTTGAGTGTTGCAACAACTTATTGTTGATGCTTATTGTAATATAGAGCAATGCACGGTGGCTCGATGTCATAAAAATCAATCAATTTTGTGCTCATAAGTTTATAGACTCGGCAAACATGATGGGAGAGATGGATGATGGGCCAACACAAATCACTAGTGCCTTTGTTGGAAAAAGAGCGGTTTTTTCATCTTCTTTTATGGGTGTGCTGGCACATGTACTAGTTATATCAAGATGCCATGGCTATAATGTGAAGCAAGGGGAAGTCTAATCTTTTCATAACAATGACATATAACCCAAAATGATCAGAGGTAATTGATGCTCTATTACCTAGGCATAGAGCTAATGACTATCTTGATTTGACTACTCAAGTGTTTCATAAAAAATATATTGATATGTTTTAAATAACCTCTTTGAAAACATAGTACAATATGCTAGTGTAATTGAGTTCCAAAATCATGGGCTATCACATTCCCATACTTTGCTAATTTTAAAGCATTCTTTCAAACCCTTTGAACCGTGTCATTATGAGAGATTGGTTTGTACTGAGTTGCTTGATAAAGTAAAGTTTCTAGCTTTGTTTGAAAAAGTTTCAAAATGTAATATGCATGGCTCTTGCAGTGAAGTGAATCCCAAGTCCTCGCATGCGTGATAGTTAATGCACTAAAACTTTTCCTTGAAGGTTGTGGATATGACAACCCTTGATAATTATGGCTATCCCATCTACAAAAGACAAAATGATGGAAACACAATGACCATAAAGGGTAATTCTACAATGTAGGTATAAATGTGGAGGTGTACTCAATAGTGGTAGTTGTTAACTATTTGAGCATCTATATATATAAGGGGCATGACCTTACAACCTTTAAATTTTCTGATGGGATTAATTCAACACTAAATGATACGAGTGTCACTGAAGTAGATGAGATCTAAAGCTGTTTAGATGCATGATATATTTTTTCTTTTGAGGTATACTAGAGAACATATAACTATCCACTACACAATAAGATGCCTGATATACAATGCTTGCATGTACACTTGCCTAGTGATAATTGTGTAACTTCAAATCCTTATTTTTTTAAGTAATTAAAGAAATCATATTCATCTAGAGGCTAGAATAACTCATGATCAAGATTTTCCAATGTACTTGGTGTAGAATGTACAACAAAAGATGGGGACCAAAAGAAAGTGTGGAAGTATATATGGTCGAATATACTTTGTGGCACCTACCTATAGTGAGCATTACTAATTGTGAATACTTTTAATAGTGACTTGAGGATATACTTCTTTCAAGGATTTTTTTACTATTGCTAATGTGATGTAAGATACTTCTAAGGAGTCTTGCATTAAAAGAAATATGGACTCTCTATTTTGACCCTTAAGGGGTTTCTCTCACCTTTGTCTCCCTAAAAAGAGATTCCAAAATAATGTTATAATAAGAGATCTTCTACAATCAAGTAAATCTTGTATTTGTATTTTTAATAGATTTCACTTACTATTTTATCCCCAAATTATATGATAAGGTCACTTTTTCTCAAAATCTTCACAACTAACAAAACACAATTCTATTTTCTCTAAAAATAGAGCCAATCATTGACATATGACCCTTTAATACCCTCATGACTTTTCAACATTAAAATATTGTAGAATCATTCTCATTCTCACTTCTTAAAAGGATGAAATTTTAAAAATAGTATAAGTCAATATACACATCATATTTTAATATTATTTTTTACCCAAAGATACCTTTTTGACTCTAGAGTTTCGTTATAAGTTTTTCTCTCTTTTGGACAATTATATGACCAATATTTTTGGGCATTTTTTCTTTCCTTTTGAAAGCTCTAGTTTTACTCCAAATTTGGTGTACTCTTCTCTTTCCCTCCAGAATATGGTTTCTTATATTCGAATTCTTTTGAAGCACCATTGAGGAGTGGTTTTGATGCCATTTGTTGCTGAAATCAAATAATATCCATCTACAACACTCTCTGCACTACTACAAGCAATCTTCCTCTTCAACACTATACTATAAGCAATCTCCCTCTTCAACAGTCTATACTACAAGCAATCAAGTGATAATGGAGATATCTTTATTTTTTAATCTCTGTGATGTTATTATTATTCACAATTGTTGCTTAATCCTTAAGCAACAATTCATGTAGAGAGAGAGAGAGAGAGAGAGAGAGAGAGAGAGAGAGAGAGAGAGAGAGAGAGAGAGAGAGAGAATCTTATTGTGTGAGATGAACTAAGAAAATAAGTGATAGAGTGATAGGGATTACATTTGGGCAAAATATAAGATGATATTATTATTCTTCACTATCCAAGATTTTATATAAATGTGTTTAATAATCTCTAACCAATTCTTGTTGAGAGAGAGAGAGAGAGAGAGAGAGAGAGAGAGTATTTTGGATAGAACAAAAGATAATATTAGAACCTAATTAGGAGTTGATTCCAAGATAATATTAGAGGCTAACTAAGGGTTGATTAGGGTCTATCATGGTTAAAATCAAGTGAAAGAGTCAAGACCCAATTGGGTAAAAAAGAATACAAATATAGTGAATCAAATGTGTATAATTGTGTGATTTGAATATTAACCCAAGTTAAAATTGACATAAATTTTTATTTGTAGAACACAGGTGCAAGACGTACTAAGAGAAAGAGAGATAATTACTTCCAATTAGAGGATGAACATGCACCACTATTCAAAAGAATTATGGAAAGGGATGATGCAATAAGATACATGATGAAACAAGAAAGAAATGTAGGGGGGGGGGGGGGGGATTTTGGATCTTTGGGTTGATGGATGTATTTATCCACCTGATCCACTAACTCAAAGGCCACCACAATTTAATGGGTTTACATCATTTGTAAAGTTTGTTTGTAAAGGCAATGAAGGATTGTATGGATACACATGTAGACTTGTGACACAAGGATTAGCACGGGTTCATCAAGCCCTAACAAATATGTAGGTAATATTACAAGGGTATGTGATTGTTGGCTGAGAAGGATAGGGAGAATCAGAACCTACAACAAGCAATGTATATCATTGAATATCTATGCATGCTACACAAGTTCAAAATATTGAGTTATAGTCTAAAATTCTGGACTTGGAGAATGAGAATAGAAACTTAAAGAGGAAGCTCATAAAAACTTTGGAGATTGGGCCTACTTTAAAAACCAAGGAAACACATCAACACATCTAATTAGTTAAACCAATTTACCAATTAACCAAAGGAAGTGGACAATCTCATAGACTAATATATGCTCAATCTCCTACAATGAGGAATGTGTTTCCTCATGCAAAGAACAACACTATTACTTAAGTCCTTAGCAAGGACATGGTAAAAAATGCATTGAAATTTTGTAAATTCATGGATATTATAGATGGTGTCACAAGTAAACGTCTTAAGGATGTAAGTAACTTGTTTACTACTACAAATGCTCAAGGATTATGTGACAAGGTGGGAATTATTTTTGAGTCATACAGTATGATCTATCAACAATAGGATATAGGTTTTAAGCAAGTCTTCAAAACTAAGTGAATAGTACCTCTACCAAAACCATTTCATGTGAAGAAGGCTCAAAAATAACTAAATGAGAAAGTTTTAGAACTGACTAGTGAGTTACACATCTGGAACACACACACACACATACTAAAGTATGATTCCAAAGAAGTTACCTTTGTATTGAATGCGTCCAATAACTTGGTATTGGATATATGTAGGGTGCAGGTGGCTATGGTCAAGTTCTACAATATGTCTATGGAAGAATGTAGAGGAAATCTTTTAAGTTTATCCTCAAACTTGACGAGAGTGAAATTATCAAGGGGCAAAAACTTGAATGTGTGAGTATAACACTTATGAATCAAGCATTGGATCCGAACATCAATGAAAACAATCCTTTATATTTCAATGTGTAATTAGATAATGAAATATGATGGCTTGTATCATTAAAAGTGCCAAAGGAGGACCATAAAATACTTAAAGTTTTTATAAACCTCACTAATATACCTAGTGTTATTCAACAATAAAATGATGGAGCAACTTTACATGTCGAAGGATTTGGGGACTTTCAAGTTGAATGGCATCTTGTAGGTGATTTAAAAATAATGAAGCGTATATTTGGTTTATCGAATGTATCAAATGCAAAATTTCCATGTATATACTGTATGCAAACTAGGAAGAAAGGGAAAGATGGAAAGAAAGAATGGCTTGCCAAGAGTCAACAAGGTACTCCATGTGATCAAAAAGTCATGAGAACTAGAGTGCTGGTCCTAGTGGATCCAAAGTGACGCCCTGTTTTGGAAATGCCATTGACAAGGGTTTACTTTTGCACATTGAATTGTTTGGTTAGAATAATTGAGAAGCTAGTATATGAATATGTATGCTTCACATACAAGATACGGCATATATCAGAAGCTGATGCTACATGCAAAAAGGTGTAGAACAAGTCCTCTCTCTGAAGTTGGATTGTATGCAGGCCAAGTAGAAAGTAAAAAAGACAAGAAAGAATTGTGCAAGAGTGGAAATATCCCTTGCAAACCATGCTTTGGCAGACCCAAGGCTAGGGGGTTTGTATCTCCACCTTGAAATGAGAAAGGCAATATACTTGTGAAACAACTAGAGAATTATGAAGCATGGAAAAAGTTGCACCTTGCTGTTCCAAATTGGAGCAGGGGAAGAACAATGATTGCAAAGGTAGAAGTGTGGATATACCTAGATAGATTAGCAACTAGATTAGCAACTAGATTAGCAACTCTCTTACAAAAGTTAAGGTTTAGGTATGAGCAGACAATCGGCCTGTGAAACCTTCACATAAGAAGGTAATGGACAGCCAATAGGCTTTATGTCCTACATGCAAAAACGCTCAAGGACTTTATGAATGTACTCCCTCTGTGAGAGGTAGAGTAGTCCCTGATACCTATCGCACTTAATGCGCATACCAAGAATGTGAGAGGCTTGTCCCAAATCCTTCATCTCAAAGCTCTTCTTCAACTAAGATTTAAGAGCATCCAGCTCATCATGAGCTTTCCCTGCTATCAACATATCATCTACATAAAGTACCAAAATAAGCAATGACCCATCACGGGCTTTCTTCGTGTAAAGACACAGATCCATAGCACTTCTGCTATAGCCCTGTGACTGCATAAAGGCATCAAACTTATAATACCACTCCCTAGGTGCCTGCTTCAAGCCATAGAGCCTTTTCTTCAACTTGCATACTAGGTGCTCCCTGCCAGGTTCTGCAAAGCCCTTAGGCTGCTCCATGTATATCTCATCATGCAAATCCCCATGCAAGAATGCAGTCTTGACATCCATCTAGTACAAGTCCAAGTCAAGTTGCGCGACTAAGGCCAAAACCACGCATAGGGTAGTCATCTTGACCACATGAGAAAAGACTTCAATAAAGTCAACTCCATGCTCCTGTTTAAAACCCTTAGCAACAAATCTTGCCTTATAAGCCGGCTTGGGGTTTCCAGGGATACTGTTTAGCTTGCACACCCATTTGCATGGCAAGCCCTTCTTGTCCTGAGGTAGTGCAACCAAATCCCAAGTTATATTCTTGTGCAGAGAGTCTATCTCAGACTACATAGCCGTCTCCCACGAGTGACTGTCACCCCTGCGTATAGCCTCATAATATGCGAGAGGCTCTCCCGCATTTGTAACCAAGACATAATGCATTGAGGGCTCAAATCTATTAGGTGGACATCTATCTCTAGTAGACCCCATCTAGGCTCTGTAGCCGATCCAACACCCTGGCCATGTGTACCAACTGTTGTTGTAAGATATCCAGTTGGATGTGTAGGAGCATGTGGCTCCTCCTGGAAGATAACATGTGTATCTCTACCACCTTCTCAGGCTGCCTATGCATCTTGTCTTCATGGAACACTACATCACGGCTCTGCAGATGACTTTCCACGCTTGCAAATCCCAGAGCTGGTAACCCATCTCACCTGCATCCCCATAGCTAAGGAAAATGCATTTGACACTCTTAGGATCTAGCTTAGTATGCTTGTCTTTGGACACATGGCAGAATGCCTCACATCCAAAGACACATAGATGCGCATAAGATGGAGGTTTCCTAGTCCATACCTCCTCTACAACAACCTGGAAATCCAAACCACTAGAAGGTGATCTATTTATGACATGCACAACTGTACTGACTGCCTCTGCCCAAAAGCTCTGTGGTAAGCCTGCATAGCTAAGCATACTGCGTACATCCTCCTGGATGGTTCTATTCATCCGCTCAACCAACCATTCTGGGGTGGGGTATAGGGGGCAGTCAATTGACGTTTAACACCCCTCTCATCACATAGTTTCTCAAAATCACGTGACACATATTCTCCCCCATTGTCAATCCTAAGGCATTTCAGCCTATGTCCAATCCGGTTTTCAACAAATGCAAGCCATCTTTGAAATACAGCCAAGACATCGGACTTAAGCTTAATGGGGTAAGCCCATAATTTATGCAAAAAATCGTCAATGAACATCACAAAATACTTTGCACCACCCATAGATTGATAGGGCATGGGCCCAAACACATCTGAATGTACCAATGCCAAGGGCTCACTCATGCATGTCCTACCAAACTTCTTATGTGTATTCCTAGTCTGTCTGCCATAAAGACAATGCTCACATGAATCAAAACATGCATAGTCAAGGAGCAGTAAGTACTGCAAACCAGAAAGTATTTTCATTCCCTTCAAGGACATATGACCCAAACAGGCATGCCAAAGAGATACATGTGCGATGGAACCCACTGACAAAACATGGTCAACAGAGGACCCATCAACTACAAGAGGATAGAGGCTACTAGTTTTGGCACCTCTAGCAAGCACAAGTCTTCCACGGGTGATTTTCCAGGAAGAATTCCCAAATGAAACATGAAACCTAGCATCATCAAGTTGCCCTGCAGACATAAGATTGCGTGTAAGTGTAGGTACATGATGTACATCCTGTAACAGAAAAGTACTGCTAGTAGAGAACTATAGCCCTACATCCCCAATGCCAACAATAGCAAGTGACCTGTCATCGCCTAAGTTAACTGAACCAGAGACAGTGCAGTAGGAGTGGAACCACTCACGGCATGGTGTAACATGAAATGAAGCACCAAAATCCAAAAGCCAGCACTGCACATACAAGAGTGAACATTGGTCAACAATGTAGCATCACAAGAACTAGCTGCAAGTATGTACTCCCCATCGGAGTCATCAGTCTGCATGACATTTATCTCCTTAATTTTCACACTGGATTTCACAGGCATAATGCTGCAATCAGAGGACTTTTCCTATACTTTGTCTTTTCCCTTCTCTTTGCGCTTCTCATTGCGCAATTCATGACACATGTATATGACCCTTTTTGCCGCAATCATGACATGTCACATTAGCATTTCTCCCATGAAACTTACTACGCGACTTAGACCTAGACTTCTGCAAGTCTCTGCCACAGCCATTCCCACACGGTCATTCTTGCCATTACCATCTCTGCCTCTAACAGACAAAGCATGCGACACACGAGAGGCATCCAAGTTCTTACGGTTGATCACTTCTTGCAGAAGAGCACTCTCTACATCACGTAAGTTTAAAATAGTAGCAGAAGCACATAAGGCAGTGTGGAATACATCCCATGACTCACTTAGAGTCCCAAGCAAAAACAATGGAGTAACCTCATCATTAAAGGTAATACCCTGCGAAGTCAAGTTCTTGAGAATAGCATGGAACTGCCTCAAATGAGCAAACATTGTCATATTCTCCTTCATGGACAGGTCCATAAGCTGCTTTAGTCAATACATCTGACTTGCTGGACTTTTCTTGTCATAGAGGCTCTTAATTTTATCCCAAAGATGCCAAGCACTCAGTGCTTCCGCAACCACATTATAATGACATGTTCAGTGAGAGACAAGATGGGGGTGGACTTGCATAACTCATCAAGCTCATCCCATTCGTCTCATCAGTCATAGTTTCAAGCTGCTCGCCATGCATCCTTAGTGCCTTTATCTGCGATTTCTGGTCACCAATACCTGCCAAAATTGGCTCTTCCAATAGGCATAATTCGTATCATCAAGCTTAGTGATGTTGAAGATAGCACTATTAGTGGAAAGAAGAACCCATAATGTAGTCCAAAACAGTGCAGACAATTCAAAATTGCTTGTTGGTTTCTGTTGTAAATAGCCAAAAATACCATCAAAACCAAGGCAAAATGACCACGAACAGATAGTTAATGATGCTGCCCACCAACTACCATCAAAAATACATAAAATCAGGATGATTCAGCATGTAAATTCCACATCAGCTCATATATAACTACTTGTTGTAATAAAATACAGCCAAGTACAATGAGAGCAAACTGTAGGCAAAATCAATGCACCAAGGCAACCACTGACTGTCAAAGCATAACAAGCATCAAGCGGGCATAAATCAGCATATGACAGTCGTACAAACATCGAGCAAACACCCAAGCACGTCAAACGAATCCGTCAATAAGCTGGCACACCCCCTGTGTAATAGGGCAAAGTGTACACAACACTGGCAAGACCTGACACAAAGAGGTGTATGCTCAGGAAGTGTGAAGCCCAAATCAGTCCAAGTACATATATCCGGACCACAACATATCAACCATGCAACATCCAAGTGAAGAAGATCCCTATCTCAGAAGACTCAAAGCTCAATAGCATAAACCACTTGCTCAATGTCTATCAAACATCCAACAATGTTCCCATTGGCACAAAAGCCATATGGATCAAGCCAAGAAGCTTAAGAAAGGCATATGAGAGCACCAATGATGAAGATCCAAGACCAGACATCAATAAGACATCATGAGCATATAGACTCTGTAGCCTCCAAGTATAGCATCCATAGACATCAACTGTATCCCAAATACAACTTTGGCAAGCCAAGAAATATCCCAAGTAAGTTCCCGAAAGCCAAATGCAAGCCAAGACAAGGCAATAGTAGGAATCAGCTCCAAACAATGTAAGTAGCATGTAGTAGTGGCATAGGCCAAGCATGTTAAGACTAGTCAGACATAGGTAACATACATGCCATATGTACATCCAAATCGGAGCATCAAATGCATTCCAAAGCTGAGCGCAAGCTCAAATGAAGATCCGAAACCAAAGACAAGCTCTATGTCATACCCCGAAGGTCAATACTTCATTGTATATCCCAAAGACATAGCCCGAAACCAATAGGCATAACCAAACTGGAGGTAAAATAACCTATCAACCAAGGTAGCATAAATCCCAACCAACAACAAAGTGTCCGAATCCAAATCAAGGTTCAATAGCTCTTAAATAGCATATCCGGGCATAAACCATGATGACCAAGCATCAATACATCCAACAAGACACCCGAATGTCAACAAAGAGCATTATGCATAAGCCCTCCCTAATAAAACCTTGCTGCCCAAACAATGTATAGCAGTAAATCCTTGCATAAATCAAGCTATGGAAGCTCAAACCAAGTCCCAAAGCATCTCAAAACATTGGGCAAACATCCCCAAAGTATCTGGGCATCAAATACCAAGCCTCGGGAGCATCGCATAAGCTAAGAGCATGACATTTTCTTACTGTAAATAAACTCAGATCTATTTTAAAAAAATTTGTGATCATAATTTGGTAGATTTGACATTGCCATCGCATCCGGAGCGTGCCAAAACCCAAAGTTAGACTCTTACCTTGCCTGAATCGAGTTCCGGATGCCCAAGATATGAGAAAAAATGGGATTTTTGAGCCAAATTTTGAAACAGGCACAAAAAAAACAACGTGAGCTAACTGTGGGGACTGCTGGTTATGCTGAGGATAAGGGGGCAAATGGGGGCATACAAGGTGTGCAATGAAGCCAAGGAACACCTACAAAGAGCCTATGAGGGATGGGGAGAGGCGAGAGATGAAATCTTACCTCTGAGGGAAGAAGCCATGGCTGGCATTGAAAGCTCCAAGCTCTAGGTCTTCAATCTGGGCTGAAGTAATGCCAGGCCAAGCTCCATGATCAAGCTCTAATTCAAAGCTCTGATACCAGTTTTAAGGTGAGAAGAATCAAAGCTTGCTTGGAAGTGAGCTATGGTGGAGAGCAGGAGCAAGAAGAGAGAGAGAGACACAAATGGAAACTCCAACAATCACAATGTGTGACCAGGCCTTCCTTTATTCAAATTGTCACTAAAAGAATAAAGAATAACGTGACAGTGATGGGTGTCCACCACTGCAGTGCGCAGTGGTGGGTACTGTCAGTGTAGTAATACACGGGTGGTTAGGTAGAGGCCTATCTTAGAGAGTTAAGTTTAAGGTTATCTCTACTTGAGTCCTTTATTTGACTTTAGATACAATATATTGTTGTAACTTTCAAAAAATTAAATTTAAATTATGAAAATTTGATTTCAAAATCCTAAGATAAAGATTTGAAAATTTCAAACCTTGGAGCATTCACTAGCCTAGAGACAGAGAGACGTGGGGGGTGGCAATAGACAAATAGAGGAAGGAATTGTATGGAGAGAGAGAGAGAGAGAGAGAGTGAGTGAGTGAGAGAGAGAGAGAGAGAGAGAGAGAGAGAGAGAGAGATAGAAGTTCATTTATACTATAGTAATTTTGAAAGTTTATTTATACTACCATAAGTTTTAAAGTTTTGTATTTAAGTCAAGTCACTCCTTTCATTTTTTCTTAATACTCTTCACTCTACCCTCCACTTTTCTATCCTACATTATCACAACCATGGCAGGTTCCAAGCTTCCTATCAAGAAGGCACATGCAAGAGCAAGGGCTCAATACTCTTCTAAATCTAATGAGTGTACTGTGAGTGATAATGGTCCCCCAGTGGCCGACAATGATGGCCCTACTATAGCTAATAATGGTGATGCTATTGTGGCCAACAATGGTGGCCCTACTATGGTCAATAATGATGGCCCATCTATCAAGAATGATGGTCCGCCATTTTCCAAAAATGGTGGTTTGCATGCTCCAATTGCTCCAACTCCCACTTTTTCTCTAGCTAGTAAGGCATGCCCTCCAACACATAAGAAGCATAGATGGAGACCAAGAACAATTACTCTACTATGTGAGATAAGGAAATTCCAAAGGACTACCAACTTGATTATTCCTAAGGCACCATTCTCTAGGTTGGTGCAAGAAATACTACAAGATTTGCAGTGAGGGCATCATCACAAGTTCTTTTCAAGGAGCGGCAAAAGGAATGTGGGGTGATGGTCAAGCCAAGCCTTTCTTGCTCTGCAAAAGGTAGCTAAAAGCTACTTGATTGATCTCACGAGTGATGGTCAATTTCTAGCCATTGATACCCAATATATCACTATTAAGCCCATAGATTTGGTTCTTCTTCACAGGATTTGCAATAACAAGGACGCATTTAATCTTAATGTCAACATAATGCTTTGAGAAGCTACCTTATAAATGGATCTATGTTTAGCTCAAGTCTAGTTGTAGATTTTATGGAGCTTAGATTTTGATTATCCTTCCAGTAGACTTCAAGTATTTAATAGTAGTGGCCTTCAAAACGAAGCTAAATTTTGCTTAGCTCTAGTTATACTTGGTGTGATGTACTATCTATCATATATTTTGTGGTTTTGTAATGCTATATTTGATATATGATATTCTATTTTTCCCATGATTTGCATTGTATAAATTTTTTAGTTTCTAATTTTGCAAATAGTTTCATTGAGGATAAATTTAATGTGCAATCACGCATATGTCAATGAACAGTTATGCTTGGACCGATGTACTATATCTTTACAGTATTTTGTGGTTTGGCAATATTATATCCAATATATAATATTTTATTTACCCATGATTTGTATTTTTGTGAATTTTTAAGTTTCCAATGTTGGTTGAGAATAAATTTAATACACAATTGCGTACACTCGATAAATTTTTTCTATTCTTAGTGAAGTATAATCCAACTAATGCATTTTTCAAAAAAGATTCAACCGTCAATTTTATAAATCGAAATCTTGTGAAACTTTATCTATATGTTGGGCATCATAAGAACTCATGAAAAATAAAAAATTAGTCCCATCAGAAGCCTTTGGGACACCTGGTCGTAAGCTCATGTATGGAGCCCTAAATTTGGAAAATTAGGGCTCCATATGTAAGTCTCCGACTAGGTGTCCGAGATGCTTCTAATGGGACCTTTCTTTTTGGATTGTTGATGTGTCCTAGAAGAGTCCACAAGTAAAGTTTCAAGTCAATTTGATCATCGGTCATATTTTTTCAAAATCTCGATATATTGATTTAAATTTATGGATTTTTAAAAATTTTGACTCTATGAGTTGAAAGTTTCAACTCATTTTACACATTTGAGTTCTATATTTCAAGTTCTCACTCCTGGAAGACATGGCACACACCAAGCAAGCGGCCTGAAGATTCCTCCCTACAACTCCTATGGAGAGGCAACTTCCCTTGCTCCACCACCACCACCACCACCACCACCACACCACCATTACAAGTGTCAAAAGGCAAGCACAATGGTCCTTCGAGAGATCTACCATTATCAGAAGACCATGCACCTCTTGATACCAAAGGCTACATTCTAAAAGGTGGTGCAAGAGATAATGCAAAACATATCGATTAGAAATAGTAGGAGACACTTCCCCGATAGTTCAAGTGTGGATTGACCTAATTGGTGGACTACTGAGACCCTCCTTGCACTATAGGAAGCTGCTGAAGCCTTCGTCATTGAGTTGTTCAGAGACAGCCTATGTAGTAGTGCATGCAAGGAGGGTCACCATCACACTGATAGGGATCTATGGATAGTGAGGTTCTTTTGGCGATGGAAGGATGGTCCTGGGTGGAGAGCAATAATAATAGGGGTCTACTAGTGAAACGTCTATGGAATCTAGCTTCTAAAGCAATTTTATAAAACCTTGCTTGTATTGGATCCTCTGTAAATTGTTATGAATATGAATGTAAATTTTTGGCACATCTTATTTTTTTTAGTCACTTGTTATTTGTTTTATTTATTTATTTAAGTCATCATTACGTGCCTTTGGATAAATAAATATTATGCACAAATTTGATAAAGCATTGTGTATTAAATTTAAATAACAAATCATGCATTTAAATTTGATAAATAAGCATTACATTCAAATAAATAATAATAATAATGACATGCATCTGAAACTACATTGCAGGCAAATCCAACAACATTGATTTTTATTAATACAAGAGAAGATTATAAACTGTGTTACATTGCAAAAGAGACATAATTAGGTAGTAAGTACATCTAATCTATCCTAGGCTTCTTGGAGCTAGGCTCCCCATGGTGCTACTCTTTACATAGGTAATAATACATTTTGCCCTAGAAGTTCCTACCTAATGACAGTGGGGTCTTTAACTCTAGTAACCATACCATAGATCAGCATGGAGAAAAGTGGGCAAGGACCTAGTACTTGTGAACAAGTAGAGCAATTTCAAATATCGAAGCAACACTACTTTTTCCAAGCTGGAGTTAGTTAGGATGTTCTTGAAGGGGCTAGCCTTCATTAGTGTCCTTAGCTTCAGGAAGTTCTCAACGAAAGTAAAAGGACATGTCTTATAAATTACTACTATCTCACTGACAAACTAGCCACTGCACTATTTCAATGTTGAGTCCTACACCCTTCCTTGGCCACCAAATCATCCACCTTGTCTAAATGAAAACTCATCTATATAAATAATGTCCCATGTTACACAAGTTCAATATCAAACTCACTATTCATGGAGAGTGTTAAATATATATACTTCAGTTTTGCATGCAACTTCACCCATAGGCTCTCCAGGGCATGTGGACCCACAACATGAATTTTAATCGAGATCGGACTCCTACAGGATCCCCACCCAAACGCGAGCCTCCAGCGAGGGCCCATGCAAGGGTTTGGTCGATCCCAATCGAAATTCATGCTGTGGATCCACATGTTGTGGAGGCCCTATGGATAAAGTTGTGCTAAAAATCGAAAACATTACCTTATCCACATTACCTTATCCACATCATCTATGTGCCATTACAATGGAGCATCTATGTCTGCTCGTACAATTGGGCCACCCTCATCTCTCTCCTAGAGGAAGGTACCATGTCATATCGAGGACCAAAAAGGCATTTCTACAAGTGCTTAATTCCCTCATCGAAGATGTACTCTGGCACTGCATCCTCAATTTGCTTTTGGATACTCACAATAGAAAAGATGTCATTGACACTCATGCCATCATATTGAGCTACCTCATCCACATGTGGTGGGGCATCCTATACATCAAAATCTATAAAATCATCTGGTGCATCATGCACCATGATACTTATACATATTTTTAGGTACTTCGACTGCTATTAGTGACAAATTTTCATTTTTTGATTCTACTCTAAAAGGAGAAATGAGTGGTCTATCTTTATTATAGGCCATTGCATAATTCATTAGTATTAGACTTATGCTCTCCATCTTGTGTCCCCCCTCACAATCTAGCATTTTCCTAGCTTCATGTTGAACTCTAAAGTCAATTGATAACATAACTTGCAAAATCCATTAGTGTTAGACCTACTCTCTCTAGCTTGTGTCTCTCACAATTTAGCATTTGTCTAAACTCATAAAGAACTCCAAAGTCAAACCAATGATTTATAAACATAGTTCACAAAAAATATATTAAAATATAAGTGTGGTTATAGGTTTATGACCTTTGCATGGCTCGATCCGGCATGTGGACTATAGGAATCCACCTAAAAGCAAAGCTTGGAATGGAGTAAGTGAGAGGGTTCATCATATCACAAAATGATGTCACTATGCTAGAGCTAGGATCTATTGTGGAAAGTGAGCTCTCTAGATTCAAGGTCATGCAAAACCTTGAGTAAATCCGGTCTCCTGTAGGCACATAACGTGTGGAGCTAATCCATGTGGCAAAGGTAGGAGTAGTAACCATGGCACAAAGAGAGAGAAGGAAGGAGGAAGGAAGGAGAGCACAAGCATAGAGAAGTAGAGAATGAAAGTAAAAATGAGTTTGGAGATCTAACTTTTATGTATCAAGGGTTTTAAATAAAGGTTCTTATAAAAAATTTAATCTTAAATTTTCAAATTAAAACCCCAACCATAGATACTTTATTTTAATAATTTAAATCCATCATCAAAATTACTCAAACAGGCAAGCACTTTATTACACTTCATTATATCCTCAAATATGTTTGGATCACTAAGTATGTTTAAGTCTAACTAGAGAAAATATTGGAATTTTTTAAGAAAAAAATCTAAAATACTTTCAAAATCCCTTTAGATCAAATTCTTAGGAGAGACCTGATTTACTCACTTTGTTTTATGTGTTCAACTTACTTTTCCTAGCATAAATGTTAATGAGCTCATTGACAAAACTTTACCAGAAGTTTGACTCTTTAAGATGGTTGATGTATCACATCAAGTGAGCATATATATTTTAATGGGAATCATTCACAAATAAGAAATCTAAAATTTTTTATGTGACATAGTTTTTCCATACGCCAACCATATAGCAAGCACCTATCAGCACATGAACTCAAGCAACATGGTTACAAATTACTATTGTCACTCAATATACCAATGTAGATCTATTAAATAGTGAACTAAAATAAAATCATTGACTCCATTTAGCAACAACTAGAAATCTAAATGCTTCCAACACTTATTTTCATTCCTTCCAACAATAGAGCGAGTGCTCAAAAAAATGAGTAGAAGAGATGAGCTGCAATATATCATTATGCATAGTTAATATTTCAAAGGCTATAGAACAGCTTGTCATTTAATTGTAATTTTAACTACTGTGATTAACAAATTACAAAATATATAATTACATTCTTGGATCACAGTGAACCAAGATTATCAAAATTAAAAGTACATAGAATTTTTTAAAAAAGTTTGTATTCGCTCTTCATAAGACTCTTAAAGTAGAAGTTACACAAGGGCTCATCGAACATTAATTAGATTTCTTGTCTCAAAAAAGAAATGGGCCAATGATGCTCTACTCTAACTACAAAAGGATTATGACCATTCCACAAGATAACCACATCTATGAGAGTTGTATGTGTCTCATCTTAGGTATCTTGATCCAAGCTAATCCACTCCCCTCACAAAAGTCGCCATCTTCTATATCGAAAGTGAATGCACATAGTTTGTCTAGTGATGAAATACCTATAATTAAAACAAAGAATATAGTAAGTAAAAGTGACTGACACAAAAATTCATCTAAGCAATACATATATCAATTAAATCAAGGCATATAAATTTTTTAAAAATATTTACTTGGATGTAAGATCTGATTGGTTTATCTTGCACTCGATTGTCTCATCAAAATGTGTTTTTTTTAATCTGCCATGACTCACCCAATAGCTGACTCATCTATTCCTCGAATGGACACTTGCATTGACAAATATTTTTCATTTTCTTCACAACCTCACATAAACCAAACAAATGTGCAAATAATGAAAATGGAATAAACCAACTAAGATACACATCTTTGGAGCATGTAGTAGGTTTCATAGCACTATTGATGTCAGATTTTATCTTGGGCTTACATGCTCCTCCTGACAACTCCAAGCTACCAATCAAGTATTCACAACTAGATAGTGGCGCAATGGGACATGCTGCAATCTTTGACTTTCTACTACATACAATGAATTATATGTAGTAGAAAGTCAAATTTTATCTTGGACTTACATGCTTCTCCTGACAACTCTAAGCTACCAATCAACTATTCACAACTAGATAGTGGTGCAATTGGACATGCTGCAATCTTTGACTTTCTACTACATACAATGAATTATAAAAAAAGATATTTTGAGTTACAAGTTGACTTGCAGAGTTATTATCATAGATATCAGAGAACCTATATCTTCATGCCAAACATGTAACTTGCCACTCTTTCATTCATGCAGAGTCGATGGATATATAGCTGTTAGTAAACCAAACTTGATTTAGAACACTACAAAGATTATAAATGACAAATCTGATGTAAAAGAATAAACAATGATAAAATTTAGAAACTTACTATTTTGTTTATATTTTGCGATGTAGTTCTCGTCATGTACATAGATTTGTTTATGGGTATAAACATGTTGGAACAACACTTCTATTATTGTACTTGTCCCATTAATCACTTTTTTGAACTCTAAAACTCTACCTTTCCAATGTTTTTGATGGGGTCTATAACATCCTTATGCTTGACCTTGAAACTCTCTGAGTACTTGGATGCATAAAAATCCAATCCAACTTATAGTATTTATCATAAATTCAATTGCCGCTACTATCTTTCCTATTGAAGACCTCCATTTTCATCGATCCTAACTAGATGTCAACAACAATAATTCATAAAATTTAATACTTACAACTGAATTTTTTTTTTACATTTAATCACTGTAGAGAGCAATGTACCTAAGAAACTTTGTAGCCCTTAAACCTAAGGTTGTTAGAAAAGAAGTTGATTTCTGGACAATATGTGTATCTCGTTGAGATGGAGGCCTAGAATACAATAGCAAAAGGTAGTTTAACTCAAAATATACATAATTATACTTGTAATTCTTTTCACAAAGAAGCCCAGATATGTTGAACAAGAAGTTGAGTTATTACAAGATAATTACTCCTTCACTATGAGATTCCTAGAGCACAAAAACAAAAGAAATCTCAGGTCAAAGTATGCATGTAACTTACATAGGCTTTCTCCAAATGAGTTAAAAATTAACCATGGAGCAACATAAAAAAATAGCTATATATATATGGCTCTCTTTGCAAATAAGCCCAAAGATGTTAAAGAAGTTAAGTGTTTAGAAATTCATTGTTCTTTACTATTGGAGATCCTTTGAGTACAAAAATAAAGGAAAGCTTAATAATATAACTTGCATAGATTTTGTCCAAATGAGATGAAATTTAACTATGGAGTAACGAAAAAACAAGACAACATACTTATAACTTTGTTTACAAAGAAACCCAAAGACATTGAAGAAGAAGTCGTTTAAAATATCATTGTTCTTGACTATAAGAGACTCCTAAAGTACCAAAACAAAAGAAAGTTTATGTCAAAGTGTGTGCATAAGTTACATAGGTTTTTTCCAAACTAGATAAACTTTTTCCATAGAATACCCATAGAAGAGAACAATATTCTTATAAATTTTTGTTGAGAAAATATCTAGGCTTTTACACAATAAGCTCCGCTCTCATAAACCATGTGAAACTCACTCTATGTTTGTGTAGAGGCAATAAAATTTCATTGGGTTATAGATACAATAAGCAATAATGAGGCTATAAAATTTCGTAAGGAAAGAAGAAGTGGAGAAAGAGAAATGATAAATTTGGGTTCCACCTAAGAAACAGGGGAAAACTAAAAAGGGAAGATATGAAAAGTCAAACATAAAAAATGAGAAAATGAAAATTTGAGTCATAAACTTTCAAGAAGTGACAACCTTGTATTGCCCTTATTTTATTGTTGAGAGAAGGGTTGTGGGCCAAGATATGGCTAAAAGATTCATGTTATATGAATGTAGAATCCTAGCTCTCTTAGGCCTATTTTTGTTTATTCACTCCTTAAGGGGCAAAAAAGAGAGTCCATATTTCTCCTAATGCATTGTAAAATCAACTTCACATTTTTTTAACTATAATTTTGGTCTTTTGTGAGCTTGCTCAACCTATTAGCTTTGGGAAAGGCCTTTGCTACCAATAGTGGAGAATAACCTATAGTGATCATAAGAATTCCTTTGCCTATGTTATATTCTTCCCAAAAATATGCCAAAGGTCTATGTGATGTTTTTTGTGGGAAAAATCACACCTAGAGTGAAGTAAAGGTTCTTTCAACAATTGTTGATGAGACAAGTAAGTTAATCAGCAATTTGCTGGTCAATTATGTGTGGATAATGTTTTGGAGGTATAGAGATGACCATGAGCTTGTGATTTGTCAAAGGGTTTGTTGATTACCAATTATGCAATTATAAATAAATATTAGTAGGTGTAATTTCTTATTGTAGCAATCAAATCATCATATCAACAATCACAATTGAGAATAAACACTGGCTCTGGATAGAGCTTATAGTTCTTTTTATATGTCATATTTTAAAGTACTTGGACCAATGCTTTTTGTGATGTTATATACTTCCTTTTTGTTGGGGGTGAAGGCGCCTCTGCCTAGCTACCAATGTATTACTACACTAATAGTACCCGCCATTGCACACTGCAGGTGGCAGGCGCCTGTCACCTACACTTTATTCTTTATTCTTTTAGTAACAACTTGAATAAAGGAAGGCCCGATCACACATTGTGACTATTGGAGTTCCCATTTGTGTCTCTCTCTCTTCTTGCTCTTGCTCTCCGCCATAGCTCACTTCCAAGAAAGCATCGATTCTTCTCACCTTTCAACTGGTATCACAGCTTTGGATTAGAGCTTGATCATGGAGCTTGGCCCGGCACTACTTCAGCCCGGATTGAAGACCTAGAGCTTGGAGCTTCAATGCCAGCCATGGCTTCTTCCCCCCGAGGTAAGATTTCATCTCCCGCCTCTCCCCGGCCCTCATAGGCTCTTTGCAAGTGATCCTTGGCTTCATTGGGCACCTTGTATGTCCCCATTTGCCCCCTTGTCCTTAGCATAACCAGTAGGCCCCACAGTCAGCTCACGTTTTTTTTTTTTGCGCATGTTTCAAAATCTGGTTCAAAAATCCCATTTTTTCTCATATCTCAGGCATCCAGAACCTGATTTAGGCAAGGTAAGAGTCTAGCTTGGGGTTTTGGCATGCTCCAGACACGATGGCGATGTCAGATCTACCAAAATTCTAATCACTGCATTTTTTGCAATAGATCTGAGTTGATTTACAGTAAGAAAATGTCATGCTCTTAGCTTATGTGATGTTCTCAAGGTTTGGTATTTGATGCCCAGATACTTTGAGGATGTTTGCCCAATGTTTTGAGATGATTTGGGACTTGGTTTGAGCTTCCATAGCTTCATTTATGCAGGGATTTACTACTGTACATTGTTTGGGCAGCAAGGTTTTATCAGGGATGGCTTATCCATAATGTTCTTTGTTGACATTCGGGTGTCCTATTGGATGTGTTGATGCTTGGTCATCATGGTTTATGCCCGAATATGCTATTTGAGAGCTATTGAACCTTGATTTGGATGCGAACACTTCATTGTTGGTTGGGATTTGTGCTATCTTGGTTGACAAGTTATTTTACCTACAGTTTGGTTATGCCTATTGGTTTTGGGCTATGTCTTTGGGATATGCAATGAAGTACTGACCTTTGGGATATGACATCGAGCCTCTCTTTGGTTCTGAATCTTCATTTGAGCTTGAGCTCGGCTTTGAAATGCATTTGATACTCTGTCTTGGATGTACATATGGCATGTATGTTACCTATGTCTGACCGGTCTTGACATGCTTGGCCTATGACACTACTACATGCTACTTACATTGTTTGGAACCGATTGCTACTACTGCCTTGTCTTGGCTTGCATCTGGCTTCCGAAAACTTACTTGGGATATTTCTTGGCTTTCAAGAGCTGTATTTGGGATACAATTGATGTTTATGGATACTCTCCTTGGAGGCTATAGAGCCTATATGCTCATGATGTCTTATTGATGTCCAGTATTGGATCTTTCATCACTAGTGCTCTCATATGCCTTTCTTGAGCTTCTTGGCTTGATCCATATGACTTTTGTGATAGTGGGAGCATCGTTGGATGTTTGACAGACATTGAGCAGGTGGTTTATGCTATTGAGCTTTGAGTCTTCTGAGACTAGGATCTTCTTCACTTGGATGTTGCATGGTTGATATGGTGTGGTCCACATACATGTACTTGGGCTGATTTGGGCTTCGCACTCCCTGAGCATACACCTCTTTGTGTCATGTCTTGCCAGTGTTGTGTACACTTTGCCCTATTACACACGGGGTGTGCCAACTTACTGACGGATTCGTTTAACATGCTTGGGTGTTTGCTTGATGTCTGTATGACTGTCATATGCTGATTTATGCCCGCTTGATGCTGGTTATGCTTTGACAGTCAATGGTTGACTTGGTGCATTGATTTTTCCTACAATTTGCTCTCATTGTACCTGGCTGTAATTTATTATAACAAGCAGTTATGTATGGACTGATGTGGAATTTACATGCTGAATCATCCTGATTTTATGTACTTTTGATGGTACTTGGTGGGCAGCATCATTAGCTATCAGTTCATGGTCCTTTTGCCTTGGTTTTTGTGGTATTTTTTGGTTGTTTACAATAGAAAACAGCAATCAGTTTTGAACTGTCTGCACTGTTTTGGAGTGCATTATGGGTTCTTTTTCCATTGATAGTGCTATATTCAACATCACTAAGCTTGATGGTATGAATTATGCCTATTGGAAGAGCCAAGTTTGGTAGGTATTGGTGCAGAAATCGTAGATAAAGGCACTAAGGATGCATGGCGAGCAGCCTGAAACTATGACTGATGACAATTGGGATGGGCTTGATGAGTTATACAAGTCCACCCTCATCTTGTCTCTCACTGAACATGTCATTACAATATGGTTGAGGAAGCACAGAGTGCTTGGCAGTTTGGAGATAAAATTAAGAACCTCTATGACAAGAAAAGTCTAACAAGTCAAATGTATTCGCTGAAGCAGCTTATGGACCTACGCATGAAGGAGAATATGACAATGTCTGCTCATTTGAGTCAGTTCCATGCTACTCTCAAGAACTTGACTTCGTAGGGTATTACCTTTAATGATGAGGTTACTCCATTGTTTTTGCTTGGGACTCTAAGTGAGTCATGGGATGTATTCCGCACTACCTTATGTGCTCCTACCACTATTTTGAACTTGCGTGATGTAGAGAGTGCTCTTCTGCAAGAAGAGATCAACCGTAAGAACTTGGATGCCTCTCGTGTGTCGCATGCTTTGACTGTTAGAGGCAGAGATGGTAATAGCAAGAATAACCATGGGAATGGTTGTGGCAGAGACTGGCAGAAGTCTAGGTCTAAGTCGTCTGGTAAGTCGCATAGCAAGTCTCTGGGAGAAGTGCTAATGTGACAAGTCATCATTGCGGCAAAAAGGGTCATATACGCCCACGGTGTCATGAGTTGCGCAATTAGAAGCAAAAAGAGAAGGGAAAAGACAAAGTACAGGAAAAGTCCTTTGATCGCAGCATTATGCCTATGAAATCCAGTGTGAAAATTGAGGAGATAAATGTCATGCAGACTGATGACTCCGATGAGGAGTACATACTTGCAGCTAGTTCTTGTGATGCTACATTATTGGCGGATGTTCACTCTATGTATGCGTAGTGCTGGCTTTTGGATTCTAGTGCTTCACTTTATGTTACACCATGCCGTGAGTGGTTCCACTCCTACCGCACTGTCTCTGGTTGAGTTCGCTTGGGTGATGACAGGTCACTTGCTATTGTTGGCATTGGGGATGTACGGCTGTAGTTCTCTACTGGTAGTACTTTTATGTTATAGGATGTACGTCATGTACATGCACTTACACGCAGTATTATGTCTGCAGGGCAGCTTGATGATGCTGGGTTTCATGTTTCATTTGGGGATTCTGCCTGAAAGATCACCCATGGTAGACTTGCTTGCTAGAGGTGCCAAAGCTAGTAGCCTCTATCCTCTTGTAGTTGATGGGTCATATGTTGACCATGTTTTGTCAATGGGTTCCATCCCACATGTGTCTCTTTGGCATGCCCGTTTGGGCCATATGTCCTTGAAGGGAATGAAATTGTTTTCTAGTTTGCAATACTTACCACCCCTTGACTACACATGTTTTGATTCATGTGAGCATTGTCTTTATGGAAGATAGATTAGGAATACACATAAGAAGTCTGGTAGGACACGCATGAGTGAACCCTTGGCATTGGTACATTCACATGTCTATGGGCCCATGCCCTGTCAGTCTATGGATAGTGCAAAGTATTTTATGACGTTCATTGACGTTTTTTTGCGTAAAGTCCGATCTCTTGGCTGTATTTCATAGATGGCTTGTATTTGTTGAAAACTAGACTGGGCATAGGTTGAAATGCCTTAGGACTGACAATGGGGGAGAATATGTGTCACGTGATTTTGAGCAACTATGTGACGAGAGGGGTATTAAGCGTCATTGACCACCCCCTATACCCCACCCCCAAATGGTTTGGCTGAGCGGATGAATAGAACCATCCAGGAGCGTGTACGCAGTATGCTTAGCCATGCATGCTTACCACAGAGCCTTTGGGCTGAGACAGTCAGTAAAGTTGTGCATGTCATAAATAGATCACCTTCTAGTGGTTTGGATTTCCAGGTTACAGAGGAGGTATGGACTGGGAAACCTCCATCTTATGTGCATCTACGTGTCTTTGGATGTAAGGAATTCTGCCATGTGCCCAACGACAAGCGTACTAAGTTGTATCCTAAGAGTTTCAAATGCATTTTCCATGGCTATGGGGATGTAGGCGAGATGGGTTACTGCCTCTGGGATCCGCAAGCACGGAAAGTCATTCATAGCCATGATGTAGTCTCCCATGAAGACAAGATGTATAGGCAGCCTGAGAAGGTAGTAGAGATACACAAGGTTATATTCTAGGAGAAGCCACTGCTCCTGCACAGCCAGTTGGACAGCTTGCAACAGCAGTTGGTACACATGGTCAGGGTGTTGAACCGGCCGTAGAGCTTGCCAATCTACTAGAGATACGCGTCCACGTGATAGATTTGAGCCCTTGATGCATTATGTCTTGGTTACAGATGCAGGAGAGTCTCTCACCTATGATGAGGCTATGCACAGGGGTGACAATCACTCCTAGGAGAGGGCTATGCACTCTAAGATAGACTCCCTACACAAGAATATGACTTGGGATTTAGTTACATTGCCTCAGGGCAAGAAGGCTTTGCCATGCAAACGGGAGCTAAAAAGTACCCCTGGAAACCCCAAGCCGGCTTATAAGGCAAGACTTGTTGCTAAGGGAGCATGGAGTTGACTTTATTGAAGTCTTTTCTCATGTGGTCAAGATGACTACTCTATGCTTGGTTTTGGCCTTAGTCGCGCAACTTGACTTGGACTTGTACTAGATGGATGTCAAGACTGCATTCTTGCATGGGGATTTGCATGATGAGATATACATGGAGTAGCCTAAGGGCTTTGCAGAACCTGGCAGGGAGCACCTAGTATGCAAGTTGAAGAAAAGTCTTTATGGCTTGAAGCAGGCACCTAGGGAGTGGTATCATAAGTTTGATGCCTTTATGCAATTGCACGGCTATAGCAGAAGTGCTATGGATCTATGTCTTTACACGAAGAAAGCCCGTGATGGATCATTGCTTATTTTGGTACTTTATGTGGATGATATGCTAATAGCAAGGAAAGCTCATGATGAGCTCGATGCTCTTAAATCTCAGCTGAAGAAGAGCTTTGAGATGAAGGATTTGGGACAGGCCTCTCACATTCTTGGTATGTGCATTAAGCATGACATGCATCAGGGACTCCTCTACCTCTCACAGAGGGAGTACATTCAAGTCCTTGAGCATTTCCGCATGCAGAATGTAAAGCCTATTGGCTATCCATTACCTTCTTATGTAAAGGTTTCACAGGCCAATTGTGCACAGACGGATGAGCAGAGAGCTAAGATGGTCAAGATCTCTTATGCATTAGTCGTGGGCAGTTTGATGTATGCCATGATAGCCACTCATCCAGATATTTCCTTTCAGTTGGTGTTGTGGCACGCTATATGGGTATACCTAGAAAAAAACATTGGGATGCCATAAAGCATATCATGAGATACCTGAAGGGCATAGCAGATATGTGTATTTGCTATGGTAGCTAGGATACAAGATTTATGGGCTACACAAACTCTAATTATGTAGGACATGCAAATAGTAGGAAGTCCACTTTTGGCTATGTCTTTACCTATGCTAGAGGTGTTGTTTCTTGGATGTCTAAGGTTCAAAAGTGTACGGCTCTCTCTATCACTAAGGCCGAGTATGTTGCGGCCACTGAGGCTTGCAAGGAGGCCATATGGTTGGGTTGTTTGGTTCATCACCTTGGGATTGATACTATACCTACGATGCATTCGAATTCTATGAGTGCTATTTAGCTAATCCGATCTTCCATGCAAAGACGAAACGCATCGAGGTGAGGTATCACTTCATATGTGGGGTCATGGAGGACAAGTCTGTTGACCTTGTCAAGATCTCAAAGACGAAAATCCTACAGATCTTCTCACAAAAAGCCTCATTACTGAGCACTTTGCCTTCGTCAGGAGATTGATGGGCGTTGGATGAGATGACGTTTTTCCTCATCCTGTTGTACATGTGTACATTGTACTGTCTTTTCTTTTTCTTTTCACTCCTCACTGGGGAAGAATTCACCTTTAAGTGGGAGGTTGTTGGGAGTAAAGGCGGCTCTGCCTAGCCACCCGTGTATTACTACACTGACAATACCTGCCACTGCACACTATAGGTGGTGGGCGGCCGTCACAGTCACTTTATTCTTTATTCTTTTAGTGACAATTTGAATGAATAAAGGCCCGGTCACACATTATGACTGTTGGAGTTCCCATTTGTGTCTCTCTCTCTTCTTGCTCTTGCTCTCCGCCATAGCTCACTTCCAAGAAAGCTTTGATCCTTCTCACCTTTCACTTTTTGTGAAATTACATTTAATGTCCTAAGGAAGCATGGAATACTTTTTGTGAATAAGGAGCTCATTCTTTGGTGTGTAGCAAAAGTGGTCTCTTCTTCTTCTCTTCTTCTCTCCTTCTTGCTTGATTGTGTGTGCTCAAGAGAGAGAGTGTGAGGGAGTGAGTGTGTGAGGGTGAGGGATCTTGGAGAAGAAGTTCTCCATCATCTTCTCTCTTCTCCTTCTTCTTCTTCTTCTTCTTCTTCTTCTTCTTCTTGTTTTCTTCTCTTGTGCATGGCTATGGAGGATGGAGCTTGGAGGTGAAGGCTTGAGGTTGCTTGAGCTCACATCTCAAATCGTGGAGCTACCGATTTTCTTGTGGGAGGAGGCTACTCATTTGGGCATCAAGGTAAGCTCACTATACCCGCGTAGGATTAAAGGTGCCTCGAGTAGGTAAGAGATAGCCATTTGTGCTCACTTGAAATGCTTGAAGTAATAAGCGGTCCATGGGTCTTGGTGGATGAGTGTGAGCTCCCCTTACATTTTGGTCTCATTACTGAGACCAACGGATTTAAGCTTGGTACTTGTGTGCCTCAAATCGAGCATCAAAGTAGGGTTGCATCCCCGAACCAGTGCTTGAAATAGGTAGGAGATTTGGGGTTTTTAATCTTCAAAAAAAGTAAGCATTTTGAGTTTTTGAGGAGTAGACAAGTAGAATAAATCATTTTGGTTTTTGGGTTTTGATTTTTGTTGCATT
Source organism: Lygodium microphyllum (assembly GCF_053477565.2). NCBI lineage: Eukaryota > Viridiplantae > Streptophyta > Polypodiopsida > Schizaeales > Lygodiaceae > Lygodium > Lygodium microphyllum. The sequence continues at coordinate 76,462,088 of NC_141162.1, forward strand.
TAGAGTAGGATAGGATCAAGAAATCGAAGTGAATTGACTTATGCTTTTTGCTGTAAAATAGGCCCAAACAAGGCACAAATAATGGAAAAATGGGAAAAAAGAGCAATTAGATGTGTTAATACCACAAGGGGAGCGATCAGAGAGGTCAAGGGACTAGAACAAGGGTTTGAGACCCCAGGGAGCAAAGGGGAAGCTCATTTTTACCTTCAGCAATGAGAGAGAGAGCTTGAGAGAGAGAGACCTTGGACTTTAGGTGAATCGATGACTTCCACAAGAGTTTTTGTGCATATCAAGTATATAAAAATCTTCTTGTGTATCCATTCTTGTATTCTGGAGCTCCTTGCAAGCTTGTGTAGCCCAAATAGTTGATTCGAGTCGATTTTTAATCATCATTGTTTGCATGCTGCTAGAATCGAACACAGTTCACAAGGTCCAATTCACATAATCGAACAATCAGACATATGATTCTGTCCAATCAAATGTTTGGACTTCCTCAACCTATTGAATCGGATGCTACTCATCCGATCCCAAAAATCAAACCATCCCTTGCTCGTCTGATCGGATGTTCACCTTGTCTGATTATTTGGACAATCAAACCTATCACAATCGGATGCTAGAACATCGGTTAGTTGAAAATCAGACGTCTAATTCTAGGGATCGAACACTGCAAAATCGAACACTACAGAATCGGACCAAAAAAACGTGATAGGAGAAACTGACAAATTCAGCACATCCTAGGCAAAGCAAATACATTCCGCAACCGAGGAAGGCTCTTGAAAGCCTTAAATGCGCAATTGACCTTAGAAATTATGGTTGGATGGCTAGGCATGACCACTAACAATCATGTCAATTTTTAGCCCCTTTAGAGCCGTGAACTGACCTGTAGACCCCCATTTGGCCTTGATCTAGCTGAGTAGTGTAGCACAAACCCTAGAGACCGAAGAGAGCAACCAAAGACTAAGTATAAAGTCCTATTTGGCCAAGAACTTAGACCAGAGTGTGGAAGCTACATTCATTATCTCCTGTTCGCACCCACATTGTTTTCAACACTTGAAGTGCACTTGGAAAAACTAAAAGTTTGATTTGACACATTTCACAGAAAAGAGCACCATGTACATACTGAGTGAATGAGGCTTGTTTATAAATAAAGAGCGCACTCAGACTTAATAAACATAATGGATCCACTAATAGGAGACGGACCTCAAACCTATACGAGTGATCAAGATCCCCAATCAGTAGGACCAATGAGAGATGCAATATGGAAAGTCAGACACATAGAAGGACCAACACCATTGGGAGTGCAACTCTGCCTGACTTGATCAACCTCATTGATAACTTAGTGCAGCGCAGGAGACCACAGACATGGCAGAACCCAGTACAAACCACAAAAACAAAGAGCTCGACTAGGAGATTTCCCAATTGAAATCCAACAGATGGTGGATGAATACAACGCACAAACCAGGCTCGGCCACCATGGGAAACCATCAAAAGACATCATAGCGGACCTCAAGGAAAGAAAGCTGGCACAAAAAGCCTTGCAAAGCATAGTGTCATACAACCAATAGTAGCAAACTAGGAAATTACGACAAGACATTGAAATGTGAGAAGTCCAGCATGTACTAGCGCCCTAGCAAATAGAAATCGAATAGGACCAAACGCAGAGAGGGAAAGAGTGCTAGAGGCGAACTTAATGCTGAGCGAGCTTCTCACAAAGCGACTAATAGAAAACACGTCAGTAGAACAAAACATAACATCACTAGCAACATCATTGCTTACAGGATTAGGAATTACATATGGCTCCAAGAGCCAATCAAGGATCCCTGCAATTGTGAAATAATTAGACAAGTACCAGCTCCGTACAGTTTCGTAGAGCAATTCAAGTAGGTCTGTGAAACAATCAAGGATCCTTGCAATTGTGAAACAATCAGACAAGTACCAATCGTACAGTTTCGTAGAGGAGTTCAAGCATGTCTATGAGGCTAACGGCCTCACAGATCTCGCTCATTCAGCACTCAAAAGCTTTCGGCCCATGCTTGGGCAATAAGGGTAGGACATTGTACATAAGCTTAGACACTGCAGAGCACAACAATTTCAATGACTTCAAGAGTCTCTTCATTAAGAGATTCTCAACACTAGCAACATCCTTGCTTGTAGGATTAGGAACTACCTAGGGCTCCAAGAGCCAATCGAGGATCCCCGCAGTTGCGAAACAACTAGACAAGTACCAATCGAGCAAGAGCAGTTCAAGAAAGTTTGCGAGGCTAATGGCCTCACAAATCTAGCTCAGTGCTCACAAGCTTTTGGCCTATGCTTGGGCAATAAGGGTAGGACATGGTACACAAGCTTAGATGCTGTGAAGCACAAAAATTTCAATGACCTCAAGAGTCTCTTCATTAAGAGGTTCTCAAAGGCTGGGTACTCAAATAATCTTATAGTGTGGCTGATGAATGTCAAGTAGGGGAACAAAGAGGACATCAAGGACTATGTTACTCACGTGCGGAGTCTCTATAAGAGAATCCCCACTAATGAACGACCCATTGAGAGAGCGATGTTCACTATATTCATAGAACATGCAGTGAGGAACTCTACAAGGCCTTGGCAGGCAACTCAAGCTTACAGAGAGATGCACTAGCTAGGGTCTTTGAAGAGGCCATACGAGTGGACGACCAACTTAAGGAGAGAAGATCCAGGAGCTTGAATCAAAACAAAGATGACTCTAGAACACTAAAAAGGGTGGGCAATAACATCTAGCAAACGATCAGGCCCAAGCAACCAAGATAAAAGGAAGGGCGCTAACCCAAGCCCAAAGCTAGCAAAGATGACTACAAGAGATGATGAGAAGGCCTACATGGTCACATGTCCAATGGGTGTATTGTGGCAAAAAACACATTTTAGGTGAGCGTCAAGACCCTAGGTCCTGACCTTGCACCAATTGTGGTAGGTTCAACCATGATGCCATGCACTGCAGACTGTGAGGAGACTCCCATACTCATAGCCTTACAACCAGCATTACTTAGGGAATAGGCCTCCGAATTTCTTTGGGAGAGGAGCCCCATTGGCCCTTTTGGCAGCACTGAATAATGCAAAGCTAGTCATCCCTAGGATGGAGATCAATCCCACTGGCATACCTAGGCCACCTGGACCTTACGTAATCCATCCACCAAGTGATGCTCCAATCCACTACATGGAGGAACCGAATGATGTGAGAAGCCTTATGTAAACCCCTATGTCTTGTACGACAAAGAGTGGGCAATCCAGTTCTCATGGACTATTGATCAGTTCCGGTGATGGCATTAGAAAGAGGGAGAGGCAAAGGCTTAGGAGGATAGACCCAAGAGCCAATTTCTTGTTGGTTTCTTGTTGGACTTGTGGTCACCCATGACACATCTCTTCGCGTTGCCCTAAGAAAGAGCAAATCAATCGAGACAAGGTTGATCTCAAATGCATTGAGTGTGGAATCACCCACCTATTTGCCAACTATCGTAGGCAGAAACTATCCCCTAGTTTGATAATTGTACCATCAATTCCATTGGGGTTGTTCAATGTAGAGACACTAGACAAGGAGGCCTCACCCACCCTATTGCATGTTATGACCCATGCACAGACGAAGCAGGCTGGCATATCATTCCCAAGGCCTAGTAACCTAGATGCAACCTTAATCAGAAAGAAAAGTTGTAGACGAAGAAAGAAGAAAAGTGAAGCAAAGGTCATGTTGAAAACCAAGAGCGCAATGACACTGCCTATCAGAAAGAAAGTCACGGATGTTGAGGCAGAAACATCCGCTCCCAAGACTATTGAGAGAGGGAGTGCTAAGGTAGGGGAGTATCCCAACCCAAAGTACTAACTCGAAGCTATAGAAAAGGTCAAGGAGTGGATAAGAGAAGCCCAGGAACACCTAAAGGATGCTGAGCCCATCTTGGAGAATGAGATCGACAATCTCTCTAGCATGAGTATACCAGTCTCTCCCACATGACCAAGAGATGCATCCGCACCTCAAATTGTGCCACTGAGACAGAGCTTGAAGGCCACGGGCTAGCAAACTAGTCGAGGCCATTGGCTAAGGAGTGCAAAATTAGGAGACAAGCAAGCGGCTAGCAATCTTCTCACAACATTAGTGACCACCCCTATAACTATGAGCCTAGGAGATCTGCTTAGGCAGCATCCGATGCTATGGCAGGAACTAAAGTAATGGGTGGAGGGATGATGGGGAAAGCTACCACTGACTTGCAAGACCATGATGCAATAATGCAAATACCGAGCTTGACACTACACTCAATACCCAATTCTTTGCATGTTAATGCTTTCTGGGAAGGCACTGAAATGCACGTGGTCTTGCTGGTCCTAGCTCTAGGTGATAACATGAGGAAAGGGATTGTAGACACAAGGACAGGAGTCAATGTACTTAGCCATGCAGTACTCCAAGCTTGGGGTAACCCGCTTGTCAATGAGGATGCTAGGTTCAACGTCACGGTGGCTAACGGAATGAAAATGAGGCCATCAGGAGTGCTGAAAAATTAGCCATTGAATATCATAGGAGTCTAACTCTCTGTGGACTTTATAGTCATGAAAGAAGTAGACTACGATATCCTGCTAGGTGGACCCTAGACGCGCAATGCTGCACGAGTCATAAAAGGTTGGGGAAACGGTCTGATTTTCTTGGGCAAGCGGACAGAAGTGGTAAGTGTGGAGATGGATACTTGGAAGACTACACCAATCGACCTAAACACCATCTCAGTTATTCTCAAGGGTGACTCTTAGAGATCAGGAAATCTTACGGGCCATTGACTAAGTATATTCCTTGCCCTAAGGATGAGCGAGATTGGATGCATGTGCTAGACACAATAGATTTGCCATTCTTGAATAATGAGGAATATGAGCAAGCTCTTAAGGCAATCAGTAAGCCGTCCAGAGATATGCCCTCATTACCAATCTACATGATGGCTAGGAGCTCACATGGGCAACCCACCTCTATCATATTCCACGTCCCAAACAACAAACAAGACCTCCACGAGATCCTAGAGCACCTGACGGCTCATAACCCAGCTACAAATCTTAAACCACTCAAGGATCTCTTGGATGAGCCCAAGTGGCAATGGACCAAGGTGTACGACCTAAAAATGTACAATTGGACCTTAGTCACTGATGGCAAGAAACCGCACTTAAGAGATGATGAGCAGTGAGATGGGGATGATTCTGATTATGAGTACGAAGACTGTTGTTCCTCCAAGAGTCCTCCAGTGACGAAAGCAAAGAAGAGATCAACATAATAGAGTATGACACTAAGGGGCATGTGATTGAACAAATACGAGCAAACTCCAAACTGCAAAAGAAGAGCATCTTTAGAATTGAGAAAGGAGTCACACGAATGGGTTGTGATCACATCTAGTTGGAGCACATAAGAGCGATTGATTATGAAGGAGCAGATCTTGCCCAACCAAGTGTCGTACCAGTACTCAGAATAGAATCACCATCAAAGCTACGACCTCAAGAGAGTCTCCCTCTTCTAGCGAAGATGGAGGGTTTGATTCCGAGTCAGAAGTAAGCTTGAACAATGATCTGGAGATACCCTGACCACACCTAAGACCAAACACACCAAAGGAGACCTACTAGTCCACCTAAGGCGCCAAAGGTTGTAGGAGGGAAGGAGGAAACATCCTAGGGATTCGCAAGTTGAGGAGCTGAGGAGCTGAGGAAGCCACAATACCTGCTGAAACGATTCACGAGGTTTAAGAAAGGTGAGAGGATAGTGGTCTTGCTAGGAGCCAAAACATGAGGGCAAGCGAGCGAGCCTATAGAATGACCCGCCAAAGTCAAGGACCTCAATGAGCTAAAAGGGATAGATCCGAGTGTAGTGACTCATAACATCTCAATGACACCCGATGCCACTCTCGATCAAGTAGCGACTATATCCTATGAATCCCAAACATGCTCACACTGTCAAAGAGGAAATCGATAAGCTGCTAAGAGCAAGATTCATTTATGAAATCGAGCACATAGACTGGGTATCACCCATAGTAATTGTAATAAAGAAGAATGGAAAATTTAGAGTATGCATCAATTACAAGAAAGTCAATGTTGCCACAAAGAGAGACAATTCTCCACTGTCATAGACTAAGCATATGCTCAAGAGGGTGGCAGGTAAAGAGGCCTACAGTTTCCTGGATGACTTCTTCAGATACAGTCAAGTGCAAGTGCATTTGGATTATAGGCACAAGACCACATTCACCACTGAGTGGGGCATCTTTGCCTACGTAGTCATGCCCTTCAAGTTAATGAATGCACCAACCACATTTCAAAGGCTCATGTGTACCATTTTAGAAGACACACTAAGGTAAGAGTTAGAGGTATTTGTTGATGATTTACGTGTCCACTCTAATTGGAAGGCACACCTAGGCAAGCTCCACTCTTTGAAAGATGTAGACTGTATCGTCTCTCATTAAACCCCTTGAAGTGTCAGTTCTAGGTAAAGCATGGATGCATCCTAGGGTACGTGGTTTCAAAGAATGGCATTGCCACCGACTTCTCAAAATTTAGGGTTATCGTTAACCTTCCATCATCAATCGACTACAAGGGAGCCGAGTACTATCAATGATTTGTGTTAATCTATGCATTAATCGCTAGGTCTCTATACAAATTGCTGGTGATATTTGAATGGACCGAGGAATACCAATGCGCATACGAAGAGTTGAAGAAGGCTCTAATCATAGCACCAATCCTACAAGCCCTAGGCTGGACCATAACCTTCCACGTTCTCATTGATGCCTCAAAGTTTGCTATGAGAGTTGTGTTGTGCCAGCCAGGTGAACACAATTCAGACTATCTAGTGAGCTTTGCTAGCAGGTAACTCACAGATACTGAGATGAACTAATCCACCACAAAGAGGGAAGGGTTAGCCATGGTGTTTGCTGTAAGGAAATTTTGGCACTACCTTTTGGCCACACCTTTTGTCTTCTTTGTTAACCATCAAGCATTGCTTTATCTTGTTAACAAACCTTGCGCTACGGGGGATGCATTGCACGATGATGATTACTTCTACTTCTCGAGTTGGACTTCTCTCTGGCTGTATACAAAGGAAAGCAATTCTATATGGCTGACCATATGTCTCTCATATCCATAGGAGAAGCCGCAACATCACAGATGACTTGCCTGATGCGCATTTGTTTAACCTACTTAGAAAAAGAGACTTGTTTAGAGCTAACTTGATGCCATATTGGGCAGACGACATAGTCTAAGTGCTTGAGCATGGACTACCTGAAAGACCCATTGAAAAGGTCTGACTTAGGTGACTCATCCTTAAAATACAAACCTATCAGTTGATAGCATGACAATTCTATAGGTTAGGGCACGATGGCTTGCTGCGTAGATGCATATGCGAACATGAGATGCATGATTGTTGAGTGTTGAAATGACTTGTTTTTTGGCTGATTTTTGTTATTTTTGAGAACTGAATGGTTGATTTTATGGGATGATTGATTGATTTGGAAGTGGATTGAGAGTGTTTTGGATGTTATTGATTGTGTTTTGGAAGTTCATGATGTTTGTTGATGGTTCTGTGATGTTCTGATAGGTTCTGAATGGTTCTGTATACCTTCTGTTTTGTTCTGTTTTGGTCTGTTTTGTTCTGATTGTCTTCTGTAAGGAGGGATGGAGTATTGATTGATGAAGAATGAGATATTGTGAAAGCTTAGTGAATGTTTTGAGAGAGTTTGGAATGGGTTGAGAATGAGTTATGTAGTTTTGATGACCTTCCGTAACCTTCTGTAGGTCTTCTGTAGAGCTTCTGCTTCTGTTCTGTTTCTGTTCTGTTCTGTACTGTAACTGTTCTGGTACTGTTCTGTAGACTGTTCTGTATGCTTCTGTAAGTGTTCTGTGGAATGTATGTGTGAATTTGGGGAAAGTTTTCTAGCCTTGGAAAGAGGTGAATACAAGTGCAAAAGAGTTGAAAGAAGTGGAAGAAGTAGCTGCTGAAGACTCAAGAGAAGACTAGAGTGAAGTGACAGTAGTGAGCTGTGAAGAGACACTGTAGTGGCTCTGGTGACTCTTCATATCAGACATACCTCTTGGGAGGGGTATCCACGACCTAAGAGTGATTATTGAGAGTAATTTTAGAGAGATTGTAGTGAGGATATGATGTATTATTGATGGAGTGAGAGAGAGAGAGTCAGAGATAGCTAATTCTACTCAAACAGAGTGATTGTATATGAGAGATTGAGAGAGAAGACTATGAAGATATTGAAGATGAATACTATGTGATGTATTTCCATTCAAGGATGGTGTATTTCTTTGATTTCTTTGTTCTATTGATGGATTTTGTGAAGATGTTGAAGAATATGGTTGATTCTATTAAAAAACCGTGGGAGATTTACATGATGCTGCATGAAGATTTGTTGTGCCTGGTGTTCTTTTCTTCATTGTGATCATATGAAACATGATAAACAAGCTTGTTGATGTTACAAGATAGATTTTCTTGCAAGAGAATTCCCTTTTCCTTGGTGTTCCTCTTGGGGCTCCATGTTTTTGGTGCGCAGCCGGGGAAACTTGCCATCAACAAGCACCAAAAGAGGCTGAAAATGAAGGAAATGGCATTGCCAAGAAAAGAAGAATTCAATGGATGTTTGCAAAGTTCCTTCTTCCACTGAAGAATTGGAATTCCTCATAATCAAAGCCACTTTCCATAAGAAGTTCATCCCACAATGGCGGAAACACATCACCATCATGGTGCATGCTCTATGTGGTGGACAGTTTCCTCTTCCTATTGAAGCAGCAGAAACTTGCATCTTGGTGGCAAACTGTTTGGGAACAAACTGAAGAGCAGAAACAGAGAGAATGAACATCCATGGAAGATTTGGCATTCATTGAGAAGTTTCCAGACATCATCAAGTGGGAGATTGTGAAGAAGCTTCAGGAGTCTTGGTCTGTAGAGGTTCACAGGGACAAGAAGGAAAAGAGTTGGAATTTGTTCGTGGATGCTCAACAGCAAGATACATGGGATGCTTGGTGTACTGATAATCTTCTGTTTGTTCAATTAGCAACCCACTGGAAGTTGGTAGACAGAGTGTTTTTCACAACATACACTGTTGAAACCATCAGAAGCTGGCATTACTATGATGATGGCACCACCACAATGCTCAGACGTATGCATTTTGACACCTTCAGAACCGAATACCTTCCTCTGTGCAGTGGCATGAAAGCAGAATTTAGGGACGTTGAGAGGAAAGAAGTAGAAGAAATGTTGGCAAGAGAGTCCTCCAGGGACTGAAGCCTTCTGTTAACCCTCTGTGGAGCACTAACAACATAGTGGAGTCAACCCCCTGATGAATGACGCAATAAAAAGGCAAGCGTTGGAACGAGTCCAGAGGTACGTGAGAAGAGAGAAAGCAAGAATCAGAGCCGAGAGCGAGCTCGCAGCAGAAGCCGCCTTTGACGCCCTTGCGAAACTCTTTACAGAAGTCCCAATGGCACATCAAGCCCTTCCTCCTCCTGCTGGAGGTCCACTTCCAAGCCAGATCCGTCCTGGAAATATTGATGACAGACCAGCGAATGTAGTCCCATTGCCAGTTTTTAAGGGAGAGTACAATGAAGACCCCGATCTTCATGTAGCAGAGTTTATGGTAGCGTGTGTGGCTAACAATGCCAGAACCCCTGAGCATTGGTTAGCAATATTCCCCGCCACTTTCAAGGGCGCGGCGTTTCAGTGGTATGAGAGACAAGCAGCAGGAACTTTTGGCACATGGGACGACCTGAAGTTGGCCTTCCTCACTAAATTCAGGCGTGAAGGTTTTGAAGAGCGGATGAGAGAGGAATTTATGAACCTAAGTCAGTCCTCTGGAGAAAGAGTAGAAGCCTATGTCTCACGAATGGAATCCATCCTGAAGAGATGGACTAACCATAATCTAGATGATGGCATTCAAAAGGGAGTGTTTCTCAGAGGATTACAACCAGAAGTCCGTAAGTTTGTGGAGCTGCAAAGACCAGCCACCCTGCAAGCTGCAACAGAAGGTGCCAAACTGTACGATGAAGTGGAAGCTAGATTAGCAATGAATACAGGAAGAGGAGTCCTACCTCCTCTGGTGCCAGGAATGATGTACCCACCAAATGCAGTCCCAGGGACTGTTCCCTATCCCTACCAACAGATGCCCCCAGTATCACAGTACAGTGCACCAAATCCACAGTGGCCACAATCCATGCCTCAAATGATGGCTCAACCACAACAACAATGGTCCCAACCAATTTCCTCAATGCCAAATCAGCAGCAACAGTGGAACCCTACCAACTGGAATCAACAGCCAACAGTTCAAACAGGAGCTCTGAATCAGAACCAGAACAGAGACCCCTCTGTACCAACCCAATCCGTTTATGTAGTAATTACAGAGACTCCTCAAAACCCTCCTGCCAGTACGTCAGGAGGAGAAAGCTTGAAGGATTATTTATCCAACTCAGTTGCAAACATTAAAAAGGAGTTGATGGATGTGATTACAGAACAACTACAGACGCTGAAAGTGAATACCGCAAGCATATCCAATGTTGCGGGAGCAGGAAGATATGTGATGCGGTCAAATACTTGGTGTGGTAAGTGTCATCAAGCAGGCCATTTAGCCACTGAATGTACACGAAAACCGACCATCCCTGGAGCCTTCTGTTCCTACTGTTTGCGGAAGAATCATACAGAGGACATTTGCTCTCTGAAGGAGATGCATGATAGGAGAAGAAAGGAAGAAGACGCAAGATTTAACTTGCTAGAATCCAAAATGACAACACAAGATATTGGACCCAAGCCTAGAGAGTTTGGTCCTAATTTCGGACACAGAAGATTTCCTTCTCAAAGTTACAGAGGAAGACAGTCTGGCGGTGGTCAGAGATCAGAAGTGGAGTGTTACAGATGCGGGGAAAAGGGACACATCTCACCAAATTGTCCAAATCCTCGAAGGTCAGTGGATTACAAGCCCTTATGCAGTCGATGCAAAGGAGAAGGCCACACTGCAAAAGACTGTCCAAGCTCAGCCCTAGTGAAAAACAGTGCTACTGATAGTCAGTCCAAGGCCCAAGAGCCTACCTCCAATTTAGTGGAATTGGAAGTTGCTGCCATCACTCGTGCAAAGCAGAAGGAACCACCTATCCAGAAAGAAAATAACCCTCCTGCCAGAACAGTGAAGTTCAATCTTCCACCAGAAGAACAGAACAGAACAGAGCCTAACAGTGCCGTACAGAGCCCTACAGTGCCACAGAGAGTTACAGAGACAGTTACAGAGACAGGACCAGAGGTCCAGGATACAGGAGAGGAGGAAGTGCCACAAGTGGCAGAAGAAGCTTCCATGATTCCTCTGATGGAAGAAAGAGGAAAAATGAAAATGGGTGTTGCCCCATTCCCTAATCGGTTAGAAAAGCCAGTGGATCCTATTAAGGAATACAATCTAGTTAGAGATCTAGATACCTTTAAACCAAACCTCACATTCCGACAATTATTGTTGTTGTCTCCCAGTTGCCGGAAAAGATTCAAAAGTATACTGACAAGAAGACGTGGTTTAAGGATTGCTCCCGCAACAGTAACAAAGTCCAACAAGGCTCCAGAGCCTATCAAAGAAGTGGACGTGGCTAACGCTTTCCTAGATCCGGGTACTCCAGAGACTGGCGTATGGATAGAAGGTTGCTTCATCGCAAATGCACTGATTGATGGTGGTTCATCAGTGAACATTATGACGGATGTGACAATGAAGGATCTAGGCCTACAAGGTGTGCAACCAACCCAATGGCTCATCAGACTGGCGGATCAGAGTAGAATCAAGCCTTTGGGCATTCTTCCATATGTGAAGACTACAGTGGCTGGAAAAGATTATTGGCTAACCTATCTGGTGGTGAAGCCAAACTCTTATGGTACATCCTATCCTCTGTTACTGGGCAGACCATGGCTTTTTGAAGCCAGAGCAAGGACGGATTGGTTCAAAGGAACCTTGACCTTGGGCAGAGGACCCAACAAAGTGGTGCTGAAACTGTATGGTTCTCAAAAAGGACATGGATCCACCTCCTTGGAATTATCTTCTGATTCCCCTAATGAGGCTACAGATGGAACATCAGCAGACGAAGATACTGTCAAACAGATCCTTCCCAAGAAAACAGTGGCACATTCTTTAACAGTGGATACTGTAAGCCGACTTCCAAAAGATGCAAAGCCATTATCAATGGGTGAATACTTCCTGCCTGAATCAGGAATGCCTTCTGAAATCACTTCTGACAGTGAGATAGAAGCATGGATGTACTGCTCTCCCTGCTACATGGTCACAGCAGAAGCAGAAGCAGAGACAGAGGCAGGAGAAGAAACAGAGAATCTGTTCTTCTGTTACAGAGCTCCTACAAAGACAGAAACAGAGACAGAAGCAGAAGCAGAGACAGAGACAGAGACAGAAGAGGATGGATATGATATGGACGAAGAAGGTGATGAAAGTGAGCCAGAAGAGTCTATCCCACCTGAAGAGGATACATTTGAGGAAGAAGTTCCAGAAGCATCAGAAGCCGATGAGCTCATGCTATGGGACAGAATGATGATGGTACCATTTGGTCTGGTAAATGGATCTTCTATGCAAAACCTTTATAAGAAATGGATTAAGAAGAGCAAGCCGTCTTTCAGCAATGGCTCATGCTGTCCTAACCCATCCTTGCCAAAGAAAGATGATGATGATGCACCGTGCCAACAAGCACCAATCCAACTAACCCAACAGGCATCAGAGGGTCCCTGTTATGTGACGTTCCTGGATGTATCATCAGAAGATGAGTCTTCAAGCCAAGAGGTAATTACTCTTGAAACCAAACCCGAAATGGCGCTTATCCCATTCCAACGTCTTAAGAAGCAACCTAAGTCTCCACCAAAAGAAGAAGTTGGTTCTAGTGGGACATCAGAAGAGGACATCACTCCCTTGAAGGAGTCGGATCTGTATCCAGAAGCAGTCCGTGGAACCTTCATCCGTGAAGTAGAAGGTGAAAGACAGTTAACCTTTGTGGATTCAGAAGGCACTGAATGCCACTTGAAGGTGGGTAGCAGTCTCCCAGAAGAGGAGTTGTCAACTTTGTACAGCTTGTTGAAAGAAAATTTGGACGTGTTTGCGTGGTCTTACAAAGACCTAAAGGGGATTGATCCCACAATATGTCAACATCATATTGACTTGGAGCCTGATGCCAAGCCAGTACGGCAACGACAAAGGCGAATGAACCCGAATTATTCCACATTGGTGAAAGCGGAGCTGCCGAAGCTTCTGGAAGCCGAGTTCATCTATCCAGTGGCAAATAGTGAATGGGTTTCACCCATCGTGGTTGTACCCAAGAAGAATGGCAAATTGCGAATATGTGTGGATTTCCGAAAGCTTAATTCCAAGACGAAGAAGGATCATTTTCCTATCCCTTTCACAGACCAACTGTTGGACACAGTGGCAGGACATGAACTTTATTCTCTTCTGGATGGATTCAGTGGATACAACCAAGTGTAGATCGCAGAAGAAGACCAATCCAAAACAACCTTCACCACAGAATGGGGGACCTACGCTTATCGAGTGATGCCATTTGGGCTCTGCAATGCCCCTACTACTTTCCAACGAGTCATGATGGCTGCATTTCAAAATCATCTGCATGACTTTATTGAGGTATATTTGGATGACTTCTGTGTCTATAGTTTGATCAGTGAACACTGGGGACATTTGGAACAATGCTTTGACCGATGCCGGGAGTATGGGATTTCCCTCAACCCCGACAAATGCATCTTTGGGGTTTCTTCTGGAGTTCTGTTGGGCCACATTGTCTCTGCACAAGGGATATCAACAGACCCTGCAAAGATCGAAAAGATCGCAGCTCTGACAGCACCCACCAACCTCAAACAGTTGAGGGGATTCCTAGGCCATGTGGGTTACTACAGAAGGTTCATAGCCCATTTTGCGACAAAGGCAACTTCCTTGCACAAGCTCCTGAGGAAAGATGCAGAGTTTACTTGGACAGAAGAATGTGACAAAGCCTTCCACACTCTGAAGCAGTGTCTGGTTGAGGCACCCATTCTGCAACCTCCTGATTGGACGAAAGAGTTCCACGTACACACTGATGCATCAATTGAAGGCTTAGGCGTTGTCCTGTGCCAAAAGGGCTCCTCGAAGTTGGATCAACCGATCTATTATGCAAGCCGAAAAGTTACTGATAGGGAACAAAACTATACAGTGACAGAGCTGGAGTGCTTGGCAATGGTGTTTGCCCTGGAAAAGTTTCGTCATTACCTCCTATCTACCCACTTTAAATTTTATGTGGATCATGAGGCCCTGTCCTTCTTGATGAACAAAGCAGATGTGAAAGGACGAATGATGAGATGGCTCCTTCTATTCCAGGAGTTCGACTTTGAGGTGGTTACTAAGCCCGGTCGTTCCCATGTTCTGGCTGATCATCTGTCGCGTATCCCACAAACTGCAGACGAGGAGCAAGATGATCCAGACCTCCCTGATGCTTCCTTATTCTTAGTAGAAACTGTCACTCCCTGGTATGCAGACATTGCCAATCTGCTGGCAACCCAACAGTACCCTCCTGGTATTTCTAGTCGGGAAAGGAAGAAGCTCATGCTAGAATCAGCCCCCTACACCCTGCTAGGCGGTGCATTGTACAAGAAAGGCAAAGATGAAGTGCTCAGAAGATGTGTTGCAGGGGATGAGATTGGGATTGTTCTGAAGGCTTGCCATGACGAGCCCTGTGGAGGTCACTTTACAGGAGAATCTACAGCCAAGAAGGCTCTGCTAGCAGGTTATTGGTGGCCTACCATTCACAAAGATTCCTATGATTACTGTAAAAGATGTGATGCTTGTCAAAGAATGGGGAAACCCACGAAGACAAGTGCCATGCCATTGCAACCTATCCTTCCGTTGAAGCCGTTTGAGAAGTGGGGCATTGACTTCGTAGGTCCAATTGATCCTCCTACCAGAAGGAAACAGAACCGATACATCCTCGTATGTACAGATTATGTTACAAAGTGGTGTGAAGCTAAAGCCCTAAAGCGGGACGATGGTAACAGCGTGGCCCTGTTCATGTACGAGAATATCATCACCCGTTTTGGCAGTCCCTTAGAGCTGGTAAGTGACAGAGGCACTCATTTCCTTAACAAAGTCATGGAAGAGTTGACAGAGTTGTATAAGATCCGCCATCGCAAGTCCACTCCTTATTACCCCAGAGCCAACGCGAAGTCACGAATCGCATCCTCTGCTCGATTCTGACAAGAACAATTGCTGCACATCGTCGTGATTGGGACGATCGACTTACAGAGGCCCTCTGGGCGTACAGAACCTCTCATAAAGCAGCAACGGGACAGACACCTTTCCAGTTGGTGTATGGTACAGAAGCTGTTTTTCCTGTTGAGCTGGAACTACCCTCTTTGAGAGTGGTGATCAAAGAGCGTTTGGGGGATGACGATTCACTGCAACGCCGTCTCCTGCACTTGGAATGTTTGGACGAAATTCGTAGGATGGCTCTACAGTGCATGGAAGCCACGCAAGCTCGACGCAAGGCTTACCATGACAGCTTCATCAAGCACAAGGAGTTCAAAGAAGGTGATTTGGTCCTAGCCTATGATTCACGCTTTGGCAAGTTTCCTGGCAAGCTCCAACAGCGGTGGATGGGCCCCTATAAGGTACTTGCAGTCAACCCTAATGGCTCTGTCCAAGTACAGACCCTGGATGCCTCTGATGATCCCTTTCTGATCAATGGATATCGCCTAAAGAAATACTTCCCTCCTTGGGGATCTTGACAATTACGGACACTTGATCTTTTCCCTCGTTGGCACGGCCCTGTACTTCTTATGATGCTACTTCTGATAGCCGTTCTTCAGTCACTCCTGATGAAGTGGACGCAATCCTCTGTCCCCTCAAAACCCCCTTCCAACCTTGATTTCTTATCCTCTATTTTCCACCAGCGACAGTGGCGAGGTGGGTTCTGACAAATGGTCTTTCTACCATTCCTTTGCTCAATATTTAAAAAAAAGAAAAAAAAAACATATCGGTCATGGGAGAAAAGGACTTAGGTCCCTGTCATGCCGACTTATTCTTCGAGAAAAGGTGGAAACACCCTCGGGAATAGGGAAAAAAAAAAGAAAAGAAGAAAAAAAAAACAAATAAACAAATCTGTTATGAGAGAAAAGGAAGCAATTCCCTGTCATAGCGGGCCTCGTTCCAAGAAAAGGTGGTAAACACCCTTGGGCGAGAAGCTGGCTGTGGAAAAGGTGGTAACACCCAGCAGTCCAGAAAGTGGATTCATTAATTGATATCCCTAGGATCCAATTCCGACGCTGTCTCCCTTGGTACGCTGTGTCCTGGGTCTCTTTGCAAAGTGACTATCTGTCTTCTAGCAGATAACATGTTCCTGTCCAATACAATATTCGATTTGATGGCTACCTCCCTGGGTACGCCTCTTTAACAATTGATGACGTGATCTTCATCGACAACCAATAGAGTGCTATGAGCTTTCATCCTAACCGGATGGGGAAGTGAGTATGGTTCCCCTCTGTATCTATCAACAGAGAGTGAGACAGAGGGTGGGGCGAGAGACCAGTCTTTTCCCTTCAAATCAAATGAGAGGTGAGAAGTGTGAATGAAGTGTTGCACGCACGGGATGGGCCTCTCAATGCACAAAGCACAATTTGTTCTGTACACTGCACTGTAAGGCTCCCTTGCCTTCCTTCTTGCACTGTATGCCGGCACAGGGCGGGATGCACTGTTGCACCATCAAATGCGCACAAGGCATACAATCTTTGCACAAGTGACTGTGAGGATTACATCAATGGGTTTCAGGAAAAGGCTGCCCTTCTGTAACTATCAATAGAGAGTGAGACAGAGGGTGGGTTGAGTTTGACTGGAGTTTCTTCAATCAATTACCGAGAGGTGAGATTGAGGGACGTTACGACACTTGGAGTCAGGTATGTTCCCGTTTCCCTATGCACCCACGGGATGGGTCTTTACTGTCAACACAAGACACGTCACCCTGTTCTGTACACGGCACTGTAAGGCTCCCTTGCCTTCCTCCTTGCACTTATGCCAGATGGGTTGGATGCACTACTGCACCATCAACTGTGCACCCTGGCATACTCCTTCTGCACCATTCCCCCCTTGTCGATTCCTCAACCGGGTATGAGATATGGGTCTTAATCCTTATTCCTCAAGTGATATTAGTCATGGGGCGAGTGACTGATCTTTCATTCCAATTGAGTGATTGTGAGTTGAGTGCAATATCCCTCATCATCGATGAATTTCTTGCAATTCCTTCCACCAGTTACCTCCCTGGGTGCTGCCGCGTGGTCCCTTCCATGACGGACGTGTGCCGAGAAGATGCCTTGGTCCCTCCAGCGCCGACAACAACACTGGACGTGCCGTCGACACTCAACCTTGATTCTTGACGAAACGGGCCAAGTTTTTCTAACCCTACAACTTCTGTTTCTTCGTGACGATCATGTTTTAAGTGTGGGGACGTTAGTGGATGGTCTATGGCGTGGTCCTAGGTCCCTATTGTTCGGTTAACCCTATCCGTTAAGGTCTTAAGTGTGGGGACGCATCCCTGCGCGTCTACATTGCATACCCTTTTGCATATGCCTTATCTTGCTCATGCATGTATATAATGACTTGCTTTTACCCTAATGGAGTTCCCTCCCACCCACCCGGTTATGTTCCACCCACCCTTGGGACTGTTTCCTTGCAGTTTTCCTTCATTCCTTGATTTTGAGGTCCTGCTATGTGAATGCCTCTTACGTTCACCAAAATCCAAATCCAACCTTATAGCCTTGTTCCTCCCTTTGAATTGATCATTTTTCCTTTTTACCTACCCCTGTTCCGGTGCACGGTTTTTGAGTTATTAATTTTTGAAGCATTTTACACAATTTAGCCGGTTTTCCATGAGAACGCTTTTCCATGAGAACGCTTTTACACAAACCGTGATCTGACGTCATAGCCCTGACCAACGCTTTTCTCCTGACATTTTTCCTTTTTATTCCACATCATTCCGATACACGGTTTGTCCGTTATTAATTTTCCAAGTTTTTCGCGCCTTTTTCATGTGTATTTTTGACATTTTTCCATGTGAACCTGCCCTATTTGCATCGGAATTCCAATTTGATTTGACAGCCGTGTCCCCCGTGCCTTCCCCTACCTTTTTCCTTTTTCCTCCACCCTTTTTCGACTTTTGGATTTTTACTTATTAATTTTTACATGACTTTTCGGGAGTATTTTTGGAGTTTTTCACATGTGAATCCCTCCTATTTCTGCCGGAACTGTGTTTTAACATGATAACCCTGTGCCACCCCTTCTTGCGGACATTTTTCCTTCTTACTGCATGTCATTCTGGTAAATGGTTCGTCCGATATTAATTTCCGATTCCATTTTCGGGTTTGTTTTTTGGGTTTTTTCCATGTGAATGCGTCTTATCTCAGTCGGAATTATGTTTTCACGTGATAGGATTGTCGGGCACATCTTTCTGCATAGTTTTTCTTTTTTCCACACCTCATTCCGATGCACGGATCTTTCGATATTAATTTTTAAATTGCGTTTTTGGTTCGTTTTTTGTGTTTTTTGCACGTGACTGCCCTTTACCCCTCCCGGAACCCCCGTTCCATATTTTTCTTGTTTCCCCCCTGTTGTCCTGCCCACTTTTCGTTTTTACGATATTTCATTTTGACATCCAGATTGGGAGTTATTAATTTTTCTTTATTTTTACGTGTATTCGCGCGCTCGTTTTGCGCGTGAACGCGCCCTTTTTCGATTTTACGAATCTCCACGCGCCTCGGTCATGTCCGCGTAACCCATGCCGTCTTCCTCGCGCCATTCCAATCCCGTCACGGCAAAATTTTTTTACCCCGCCCCGCGCACGTACGCGGGACGGGGATCCGCCCCCTTTTAGATCCTGCCCACCACCCCCTGCCCACCCCAACCTGCCCACCCACCTTTTATTTAAAAAAATAAAAAAAATAAAAAAAATAAAAAATAAAAAACAAAACGGACACCCCCTCCCGCCAACCGTCTCTTCTTTCTCCCTCCCTTTCTCTCTCTTCTCTCTTCTCTCTTCTTTCTCTCTCTCTGTGCGTACCCTCCCTCTCCTCTCCTTCCTCTCCCTCCTCCCTCTTCTCCCTCCATCTCCACCTTCTCTCCTTCCCTTCTGCTCCTTCTCTCTCCACTTCTTCTCCCTCTCCCTCCTTCTCTCCTCCCTCCCGACGACCTCCTCCACAGCGCCTTCTCCTCCCTGCGCCCCCGCAGTGACCTTCTCCTCTCTCCTCCTTCTCCTCTCCCCACGCCTGCTCCTTCTCTCTCCACTTCTTCTCCCTCTCCCTCCTTCTCTCCTCCCTCCCGACGACCTCCTCCACTCTCTCTCCTCCTTCTCCTCTCCCCACGTCTGCTCCTTCTCTCTCCACTTCTTCTCCCTCTCCCTCCTTCTCTCCTCCCTCCCGACGACCTCCTCCACTCCCTCTCCTCCTTCTCCTCCCCTCACTCCTCCTCCTCCCCCCCAGTCTGCCGTCTTCACCCTCCTTCTTCTCACCCGCCGTCGCCTTCCAGCACCCCCGTCGCCTTCTCACCCGCCGTCGCCTTCCAGCACCCCCGTCGCCGCCAGCGCCGCTGCCGCCGCGTGGACCACCGCGTTCGCCGCCGCCGCCGACACGCCGCCTCCACCTCTTTTCTCCTCCCCCACCACCACCTACACCTCCTCCTTTCCACTAACTTAAGGTTAGTGTTACTAACCTTCTTTAACTTAATTAACTTAGATTACTAACACTAATCCTAATTAGCCTGCACTAACCCTGATTTAGTTAGTTTAACCCTACCCCAATTAACTAACCTAACCCTAGGTTAGTTTAACCCTACCTAGGTTAGTTTAACCCTCCCTAGGTCACACTAACCTTCACTTAGTTAGTTAACCCATCCCCTAGTTAGTCTAACCCCCCCTTAGGTTAGTCCCTACAGACCTAACTTAGCCTACCCCAGACTAACCTAGACTAACCTAATCAACCCAGACTAACCTAATTGCCTTAGTCCACCCTAGACTAACCCAGACTACCCTAAGCAACTTCAACTTACCAGACTAGCCTTAGGTCGACTAACCTGACTTACTCCTACTAACCTGCCTTAATTGACTTATGTCTCATTGACTAATGTGATTAATGTGATTAATGTGACTTCATTAATCACTACATTAATTTTTCCATAACAAAATTTCTAAAAATTTCTTGTGCTTTTTGCCAATTTTTGGAAATTTGTCTGCTAGGAATTGCCTACCCTATAATTTCTGAAAATTCCACATTTCCTAAATTTCCCCATAAATTGCCAATAAATATCGAAAAATCATTTTAAAAATTGTAAAAAATTCTAAAAACATTCTAAAAATTCCCCTCACCTCCCTTGCTCATTTTCCATTTATTCAACCATAAATCATAACAATTAAAAATTAAAAAATAATAATAATAAATAAAAATTAAAATAAAATAACAAACCCACATAAACCAAATTAACACATCTGCTAAGGTGTTGTCCTTGTTGTTTCACCAGTGTTCTTTACTTTTTCTTTACTGGAACTCTTCCGTGCGCATTCCTGCATTACATACACACCCTTCCAGGTATTTATTTTATGTGCTTTATTTATTTATTTATTTTCCCCCTTAATCACAAATTAATTGTTAAAATGAATCCTTTAATTCACCCACAGTTTCCACGCGCATTCGCGTTAAACACACACATCTTTTTTAAATTAAAATCAACCAGCCGTTCACTTAGCACGCGCTACGTGCGCTAAAGAGGCACTTTAAAATTTTTTAATTAAAAATGAACCAGCCGTCACATGAGCACGCGCTGGCAAAAAAGCGCTCCACATCACCTTAAATTATAATCAATGAATTGCATTTAGAGACCCAGTCGGGAATCGAAGTCCGGGAATCGAATAACTGCACCGTTTAACCTAATAATTGGTAATTAAAATTATAATAAGGAACCGCCGTTTTCTTATTAAGGTTTATCACCTAATAAAACTTCACCCATTTTTAATAATTGATTAAAATCAACCCTTCATTAAATTAAATCCCCCCTCACTGCACTTAATCCCCTTTTTAATGAAGCGTTTCGTGGGATGGGTATACGCAGTCATTAGTGTTATTTTCCATGGTCCAGTCTTGGTCTATCACAGATGTCGTATTGATATGTGTCGGATATGGTCTGGTTTTGGTTTCCTGTCTTAGTTACGGTTACGGGTACGGTATGCAGTTTTTTTTCTTTTATTGCCTGATACGGGGTTCAGGGTGTTTGTCTGATGCATCGCATGAAGCTTTCGGTCGCATTTGTCTCGAGGTCATGTCAAATTTTTTCTAGGATGTGGTTTGCTTGGGGTTAGTAGGTCGAGTCACGTTTTGATTGGTAATTCTCTTATCCTTGGTTTTTTGTTTGTTGCTTTGCAGGCATTCTCCTTGATTGTCTGTGTTTGTGGTGTGTGTGTAACCATCTGAATGGCGCCTTCTCATGCTCCTCCCCCTATCCAGTACGTCCCATTAGTTAGTAGGGATTACTCGTCCCTACTTACTTTTGAGCCTCTCACGAAGGCAGGACTTGCTGCTTTTGTGGCCACTCCTTTTCCATTACTTCCAGAGGATCCGTCCGTATGTGATGAGTTCCTGGCCTCTTACAGCAAGAAGACAGGAGTAGTCCAAGGCATGTCTATGACATTGACGTCTCGAGGCTTAGGGAAGGCTCTGTCCTTACCCTTCAAAGGAGAACCTTTTGTGACCACTCGTCAGCTCTTCTCTAATGAAGAGATTCTCAAGCTGTTGCAGAAGCAGACAAGGGAAGTCCTTGATGTTAAGAAAGTGATAAACTCTTCAGGAGTTTCGTTTTCTATGATCACTGATCCCGTATGGAAGACGATGTGCCAGTTCCTTCAGGACAGGTTCATGCCTGCCAAAACGCCATCCCACTATTTGTCCAAAGAGCTTTTCACAGCTTCCAGGATGGTGCTGAAAGGCGTTGCTATTGATTGGAGCACATACCTCCTTACTAAAATGGATCAGCATTTTGTTAAAGTCACGAGGGGTAATGTTACCAATGTTACCTATGGGTCATATTTGTCTGCCTTCTTAACCTATTCAGGTTTACAGAAGACTGTGCCTCCACCTCCTCCATCAGATCCAGTACCTCCTCCTCCACCTTCCGAAGAGTCAGCACCTATTGACATTGAGGATGATGATTCTCCGCCTCCCCTGGTCATACAGCGTAAACGATTGAAGAGGGTAGCGGACAAAGCCCCTGCTGTACTTCCCTCAGTGCCTATCCCTGCTACTTCTGGCAGTGAACTCCCTGGGTATCTCACTTGCAATAATCTGTTCCGAGCACATCGAGAAGGATCCTTGGAGATCTCAGTTCCCTCCCTGAACAGTCTCGTCTCAGGAGATGCCATTCCTTTCCTCTGCAAGGATATTCAAAGTTCCATTGAGTTGTCAGTGACAGCCTGTGTTCAACAGCTGTACGCATCTTTCTATGAGGAGCTCATGCAGTCCAAAGACCAGTTGCATAAGGCAACATCTGAGTTAGCTTCTGCTAAGGATACCCTAGCAGATCTATTTAAGCAAATGGAACAGCAAACCCAACTGGTTGCCACTCAAAGTGATGAGATTTCTTCATTAAAGACCCAGTTATTCGAGGCTCAGTCACAAGTTACTAGCCTTTCAGCAGAGAAGGAGAGGATGTCCAGTGAAGCGAAAGAATTCCAAGTTCTTTTAGATGACAAGCTTTCAGCTTTACAGATGGCTAATGACACAGTGGCCAACCAAGCCTCCCAAATCCAGCAGTTGCAAGATCAGCTTGCAAAGTCCCGCTCTGTTTCTCCAAGCCCTCCTGTTCCATTAATTCCTTCTCTTTCACAGCAGGACTTGGCTGCCCTACAGAGACAGGCTACTTTGTGCCCTTTATTCCAAGATAAAGTGGAAAGATTGCAGTCCAGAATGGACTTGTTATGGTCTACCTTTGAGCAGTTTCAGGAATATGTCTTGCCTGACCATTCTTTCTTTGTCCACTACCACTTGCAGAAGTTGGTCTTCTATATGAAGCTTTCCATGATGGATTTACCTTTTCCAGAGGATGGCTGGAGTGGGGCTTGGTCTGCTAAGTTGTTGACAGAGGTAGTTAGAATGGTCTTTGAAGATTCTGTCACGCCAGACACCATGTTGATGTCATACATGTATCTCCGAGGAGATTTGTTAATTCCAGATGAGGTAGATATGGCATGGTATGTGGGGGATGTGGTCTTACAGGCTGTTCTATATGTCAATCATTTGGAGTTGCGCATAGCTGATATGTTTCAGAGTTATTCCTCCAAAGTAGCTGATTGTCAGGATAGTTCGAGGCATCCCATGATTGATTCGGTGGTCCTAAATCAAAGACAAAACACAGCTCCTACCTTTGCCCAGAGTACTAACCAACTGAGGATGGATCTCTTAACCTATCTTTCAAAACATAATCCATTTGATGCTACCTTCTTTGATGCCTATCATAGACGATCTCTTTTAGGACCTTCTGTTCCTACCCTCCTTTATTACCAACAATTGGCTCACCGCTATGCTATATATATTTCCCTTTGTCAAACAAATTCCACAGTAATTTTACCACTTCTTTTCCAACCTTCCAATTTCCCTCAAATTCCCATTTTCACTTACTGTTCCTTTATTGAGGATAGGGTATTTTTCCCTTCTCCACCCTGTCCTTCACCCCTCATAAATGTACCCTCCACATTTCCTATTTATCAGTTAACACCGTTCCTTAGTGATTCCTTACAAATTTCTGCCACTCCTTCTTTAACCTTTTCTTCCTTTTATGATTTTTCCTATCCTTCCCTACATCCACTTTCCCTTATTCCATTACCCTCTCCTAACACTTCCATATCTCAACCACCTCAGTTGGTTAGTGACTGTGACGGTTTTGATACTCAGATTTCCAGAAGAAGGGGATGGAGTTCGGATGATTGCCTTACAGGACCGCAGATTAATTGGCTAGTAATTCCAGGGGAATGGACAGCTTCAAGTCAAGCTTATCAAAACTATGTTCATTTTTCCCAACAATATTCACAGTCTGCAGATCCCTCAGTGAGATTAACTGCTCACTTTGCTTGGTACCTGGCGTATATGCATAGGCACTCTCATACTGATTCAAAGCCTATTCCAAAGTTGTGCATGAATGTCAATGTTAGCATTGATTCCCAACAGCTGGAGATACTGTATTTTCATGCCCTCTGTTTGCCTAGCAGATACTTGGTCCTGTTGGAAAGGATGTGCTGTCTCCAATTTTTTCAAAATCCTCCTAAAAACTTTGTAGATGAATCCTTATCTATGGATCGATTCCGACAACATCAATCTTTTAAGAGGGATCGTCTTCATTGATACCTTTCCAATGTATAATGGAAGCTTTTAATGCCAAACTCTTCTTTTTGAAGAAGTCATTCAGATGGTTGGTTGTGTATTAGTGTTTGTGTTGTGAGTTCATTTATGTCAAACGAACGTGGTGGTTTCCTATTGGATTTTGTGTCCACGCTATGTTTTGGAGATTTGTCGAGATGGGGTCGTGGTTGGAGAGTTGAAGCTGATGCTGATAAAGAAGAAGCAAACTCTTATATCCTTTACAAATTTGTGGTGATTTTTAGTTTGATAAGAGGTGTTAATGTAAAAAGAGTTTTCCTTTCTTTGTATTTTTATATCAGAAACAGGCTATAAGTTGGGGTCGTGGTGGATGGCTTCTTTGTGAGAAGATATGGAAGATCAAAGTGAAGCTTTTTCTTGAACTTGTATTCCCTTTTTCTTGGGTCGCGAGGACGCTTCCTTATTAAGTGTGGGGATATGTTGAGTGTTGAAATGACTTGTTTTTTGGCTGATTTTTGTTGTTTTTGAGAACTGAATGGTTGATTTTATGGGATGATTGATTGATTTGGAAGTGGATTGAGAGTGTTTTGGATGTTATTGATTGTGTTTTGGAAGTTCATGATGTTTGTTGATGGTTCTGTGATGTTCTAATAGGTTCTGAATGGTTCTGTATACCTTCTGTTTTGTTCTGTTTTGGTCTGTTTTGTTCTGATTGTCTTCTGTAAGGAGGGATGGAGTATTGATTGATGAAGAATGAGATATTGTGAAAGCTTAGTGAATGTTTTGTGAGAGTTTGGAATGGGTTGAGAATGAGTTATGTAGTTTTGATGACCTTCTGTAACCTTCTGTAGGTCTTTTGTAGAGCTTCTGCTTCTGTTCTGTTTCTGTTCTGTTCTGTACTGTAACTGTTCTGGTACTGTTCTGTAGACTGTTCTGTATGCTTCTGTAAGTGTTCTGTGGAATGTATGTGTGACTTTGGGGAAAGTTTTCTAGCCTTGGAAAGAGGTGAATACAAGTGCAAAAGAGTTGAAAGAAGTGGAAGAAGTAGCTGCTGAAGACTCAAGAGAAGACTAGAGTGAAGTGACAGTAGTGAGCTGTGAAGAGACACTGTAGTGGCTCTGGTGACTCTTCATATCAGACATACCTCTTGGGAGGGGTATCCACGACCTAAGAGTGATTATTGAGAGTAACTTTAGAGAGATTGTAGTGAGGATATGATGTATTATTGATGGAGTGAGAGAGAGAGAGTCAGAGATAGCTAATTCTACTCAAACAGAGTGATTGTATATGAGAGATTGAGAGAGAAGACTATGAAGATATTGAAGATGAATACTATGTGATGTATTTCCATTCAAGGATGGTGTATTTCTTTGATTTCTTTGTTCTATTGATGGATTTTGTGAAGATGTTGAAGAATATGGTTGATTCTATTAAAAAACCGTGGGAGATTTACATGATGCTGCATGAAGATTTGTTGTGCCTGGTGTTCTTTTCTTCATTGTGATCATATGAAACATGATAAACAAGCTTGTTGATGTTACAAGATAGATTTTCTTGCAAGAGAATTCCCTTTTCCTTGGTGTTCCTCTTGGGGCTCCAATGATGCACTTACAAAAGCACATGCTGGAATTGCAAGAGGCCACTTGAGCAGCCTGCAAGGTGCTGTAGTCTCAACTATGGTGGCCAACTCTTTTTCGAGATGCAGCACGATTTGTAAATCACTGCAACGAGCGAGAGCGAACCAAGGTACCCGTTCGCAAGGACAAAATGGAGCTAAGTCCAATCATTGCAAGACAACCATTCAAGAAATGGAAAATTAACTTCATTGGGCCAATTAGTCGTGCAGCACAGTACTCGCAGGCCAAGTACATCATCATTGCTACAGACTATCTCACAAAGTGGACAGAAGTGCGAGCCACAAGGAAAAACGATGCTAGAACCACTACTAAGTTCCTTTGGGAGCAAGTGATCTCATGATTTGGTTGCCCAATTAAACTAGTTAGTGATCAAGGCACGCATTTCATTTATGAAATGATCGCTCACCTCCTGTCGACCTTTCTAATCATCATCAAAAATCCTCACCCCACTACCCTCAAGTGAATGGCCAGGCTGAGTCTACTAATAAGATCCTAGAGAACGTCCTGATCAAAGTGGTCTCTACCTCACGTAGTGACTGGGATAACAAACTGATGGTGGCAGCCTTATGGGCCTATCGAATAGCCTATTAAACAGTGGTAGAAAAAACTCCCTTCAAGTTAACCTACGGGATTGAAGCCATTCTACCTGTATAGTTCTTTGTCCCGAGCCTAAGAGTAGCCACCCAAGAGAGATGGGATGGAAAGGAGGCATGGATTGACTACCTAATCAAGCTAGAACGCTTATCAAAGACTCAACTTCTAGCCACCCATGCGCTGATTTGCAAAAAGACACGTCGCAAGAGTTGATTTAACAAGCACCTCAAGCAGCAAGAATTCGAACAGGGTGACTTAGTGTTGTTATACTCAATAAAAGGCCATAAACAGAAGATGAAGTTCAGGGGATTAGGGCCTTTTTTCTAGTCTGCACTATCAGTCGAATCAGCAAGGTAGAGCTCATAAGCTTCTTCAACAGGAGTTGCATAAAGAAATTATACCCTCCCATGCATCCATTGCACGAGCCTCCCATGCTAGAGTCCCTTGTGAAAGTCCGAGTCACCACAATAATGGAAATTAAGGAGGAAGATGAAGAGACAGTAGCACCTGTTTACCTATGCATAATGGTCACTACCCAAAAAACACATACCTTCGATGCATTGATTGATGAGGGAGTTTATTTCAATAACTTAACTCACGACTACAACCTACCAATGCCAAACTTAGCCTATTTGGGGGTCGGTCATATGCACTTTTAGGAAAGTGCAAAGTCGGAGCCTCTATCGAGTCTAAAAGCATGCCCATAATCTTTTATGTGATGTTGAACTCAAAGGATGCCAATCAAGAATCGTTGTTAGGATTCTCATTTAAAAGTAAGCACACTATAATGTCAACTATGACTCACAGCATATTCACCTTGCTATCAGCAATGTACGAATAGTCACAGCTTTCAGCAAGGGCAGTGTGGCTCTATCAAAGCTCGCAAGGCCACTGGTAGAGAAACCCACCACCCAAGTCTAAGGAGGGGGGTCAAGACTTGTCACGACTTGCCACGCCACACCATCAGCACACCATTGAGATCAAAGCTATGACCCCTGTTCCATAGTTCAACTTGGGAGCCTGCAGCCACGACCTGGCAAACCTAGGAACTCATGCTCGAAACCTAGGAGAGGCAATGAAGCAACTATAGACACCAACGAACGTCAAGATAAGATGGATCTCCAAAACATTATTGCAAGAGCAAGGCTATTATGAGGGCAATGCCTAGATTTGGGTGCCTAAAACCAAGTGGGCCAATGGCTCTATTCAAATGCCACTCTCAAGCCCCGACTATACAAACCTACCTCCCTCGGGAGCATAGGTCCCCCACTTGCATGTGAGTTTTTCCATATTCCACAAAGTATTAGGGAGCATTGGGTTAGGGACCCCAATGTCCCGAACCACCACAATCCACAACTCGTCCGAATGATACAAGCATGGAATCATAAGAGACATAATTCATCATTCACAAATCCAAAAGCAGACATAACCATAAAACATTTTTAACACACTTGTCAATGTATGCGATGCATATAATCTATCCCCCTCATTAATTCTTGTGTTCTTTCCTAAAAAGTAATTGGTAATACTAACATGTTTTTATAAGTTTAAGTATGTTTTAACTAATCAAACTTATCCTATGGGCTTTTCTAACATTACTAACTTATCCCTCATTTTATCTAAGATGCAAAAAAGTAATAACATAAAATAGAAAAATTAGAAAGTTGTAGAGTTAATAGCTTAAAAGTAATCCTTTTCTTATGTACTAAACCTGATTATATTCATTTGGCCATCCATCGTGATTACGGTTTATGACCGCAACCTCAGTTTGTTGTGGAATAGCCAGTCCTTCGAGTTGAATGGATTCAGGGGTAACTTCTGATTGCACTTCAATAGCGACTACTTCCTCATGTTGGGGAGCTCTTTGAGCATGGCCTCCCTTAGCATCTCGACGTCTCTTGGGAGCCATGGAAGAAGCTTGATGGATTTGAGCAGCGCTTCCGTATAGGTGTGGAAAGAGAGAGGCTTGGCTGATTGCAACAAAGCTTCGTTGCATCAACAACAAAGAGACTTTTGCATGGGTTGTTGTTTTTTAACGTGATGCTCTATCCATGTTTATATAGTATTCGGGGGATAGAGGGGTAAAGAGAGAACGTTTGCTTTTAGTATTTCCGATAACATCATCGATGATGTTAGAGAGGGGGCTTGCTTTTAACATTTTTTATGACATCATCCATGATGTCAAAGAGGGGGCTCCGTTTTTGTAGCGTGGAGATTAAATTACGAATATACAGTGAACACTGCGTATCACATCATCGGACGGGCGCCACTTCAAGTCTCATGACCAAGGCATAGACCTTAGCATCTTGGCCTTGGCATACTTGGTGGGCTACGAAGGATTCATTGGCGCCATTGGTTGCACGCAAAAAGTTTCCACTAGCTTGTAGAAAAAGCTTTCTACACTAGGAGGTCGCCCATCCCGGCAGTGTTGTCACCCAAGTGCACTTAACTACCAATTGACTATCCACTAGGCTAGTTCTTTTTGTTGTTCTATACTACAAACATAGTTTTAATAAGCTTGTTTTGAAAGGGCTTCCCAAGCCTTCCTTCCATGAACTGGCATATAATACCTCATCAATTATCTTCATAGTTAAAGCTTGTTTTAAAAATATGCAATCTTTACCATTTTGTTTTCAATATAAATCAAATTTTGGAATATATACGTACATTTTTTATTAAAGTAAACTAAGTAATAGGGCCATTACATTCTTCCCTCCTTAGAGAAATCGAGATGTCCTCATCTCGAGAGAAAATGCGGGTATTCTTTCATAAGGGTTGCCTCATCAATCCAAGTGGCATCCTTTTCAAGATAATCCTTCCATTGTACCAGGTGTTCTCTTAGGATTCGGCTTCTTAGAGGTTTCTCCCTTGTATCTAGAATCTTCTTGGGTTGCATTTTCAGAACTCCTTGGGCAGGCATGACTATTTGTTCATCATTAAGCACATGATTAGGGTTTGGTACATAATGTTTCAATAGACTTACATGAAATACATTGTGAATCTTGAGATGGCGTGGCAATTCAAGCTTGTAGGCTTGCCTTTCCATTACTTTGATTACTTTATATGGTCCACAATACCTTAGACTAAGCTTTTTATATTTTCCCAAAGATAATGAACTCTTTTGGGCCTTACCCTTAGAAACACCATGTCACCTTCCTTGAATGTTCTTATAGATCTTTCAAGATCTGCATAGGACTTTTGCCAATCTTGAGAAGCTTGAATGTCATGTCGGATCAATTGGATTTGTTGGTCTATCTCTTCAAGCATATCCATTGAAGCCTCTACCTTGAGAGTGGGATCTGAGAAGTTTAGAGGTGTACAACATTCTTGCCCATACAAGGCTTGAAATGGTGACATCTTAATTGTTTATGGAAATGTAGTGTTATAAGAAAACTCCACCAAAGGTAGATGTTCAATCCACCGTCTTAGTTCTTTGCCACAATAAGACCTTAGAACTTCAATGGTCTAGTTCACCCTCTCAGTTTGACCATCAGTTTGAGGATGATAAGCAGTACTGAAGCATAGATGCGTTCCAATTGCTTGGAATAGGCAAGTCCAAAACTTACAGGTGAACCTGGACTCTCGGTCACTGATTATGCTCTTTGGCAATCCATGTAACCTAAATACTTCTTTGATAAAGACTCGAGAAATGTCAAATGACTTATAGGTTGTTTTGACTGGGATCAAGTGTGGAACTTTTGTCAATCTATCAACCACTACCATGATGAAATCATATCCACCACCAATAGTAGGTAATCTAGCAACAAAGTCCATACTTATTGACTCCCATTTCATTTGTGGAATGTCCAAGGGTTGTAACTCTCCACGCACCTTAATCCTTTCTGCCTTGACTCTTTGACAAGTCAAGCACTGAGTTACATACTTTAATACATCCCTTTTCAATCCTAGCTAGTGATAGCTCTTACAAACTACGTTGAGTGTCTTGGCATATCCCGGATGTCCTGCAATGGGACTGTCATGTGCTTCCCATAAGATATTGGCCTTCTGATCTTTTTGGGACACAAAGTCAATCATGGTAATATAGACAACGATTGCTAGCACAATAATCCTTAATCTTAGACTTTTCTTTGTCAGAGCTTCCTCCTTGAAGTACCTTAGCCATGAGTCCTTCGTATTCCTTATCTTGAGAAATAGCTTGGCATACAATCTCAAATACAGGGTTATCAACTATGGATACAGTTCTGAAGCTTTGAACTTTGACAATGTTGTTAAGAAAGGCTTTTCAGCTTAAGGCATCTACAACAGCGTTGTCCTTCCCTCGATGATATTTGATTTCAAAAGCAAACTCTTGTAGTATCTCCATCCATCTTCTTTGTCTCATGTTTAGGTCAGCTTAGATGATGATCCACTTAAGACTTTTATAATATGTCAATAAAGTGAATTTCATTTCCAATAGATAGTTTCTTCATAGTTTCAAGGCGCAGATTACTGTGAGGAACTCTGAAAGGTGAGAAGGATTGAAGCTTGATTGGAAGAGCTATGGTAGGAGAGCAAGAGTAAGAAAGAGAGACAGACCAAATGGGAACTCCAACAGTCACAATGTGTGATCGGGCCTTCCTTTATTCAAACTATCACTAAAAGAATAAAGAATAAAGTGACTGGTGACAAGCGCCCACCACTTGCAATGTGTGCAGTGCCAGGTACTATCAGTGTAGTAATACACGGGTGGCTAGATAGAGGCACCTTTACCCCCAACAACCCCCACTTAAAGGAAAATCTGCCTCAGTGAGGAGTGAAAAGAAAAAGAAAAGATTGTACAATGTACACATGTACAATAGGATGAGGAAAAATGTTATCTCATTCAATGCCCATCAATCTCTTGAGGAAGGCAAAGCGCTCAGTAGTGAGGCTTTTTGTGAGCAGATCTATAGGATTTTCATCAATGGAGATCTTGACAAGGTCAACAGACTTGTCCTTCACAACCCCACATATGAAGTGATACCTCACCTCAATGTGTTTCATCTTTACATAGAAGACTGAATTCTTGGCTATCTGAATAGCACTCATAGAATCCAAATGCAGCGTAGGTATAAAATCAATCCCAAGGTCATGAATCAAACGGCCCAACCATATGGCCTCCTTACAAGCCTCAGTGGCTGCAACATACTCGCCCTCAATGGTACAGAGAGTCGTACACTTCTGAACCCTGGACATCCAAGAGACAACACCACTAGCATAGGTGAATGTATAGCCAAAAGTGGACTTCCTACTATCTGCATGTCCTGCATAATCGAAGTCTATGTACCCCACAACTCCTACATCCTAGCTGCCATAGCAGATACACATATCTGATGTGCCTTTCAGGTATCTCATGATACCCTTCACGACATCCCAATGTTTCTTGCTAGGTGTAGCCATATAGCATGCCACAACACCAACTACAAAGGCAATATCTAGACGAGTGGCTATCATGGCATACATCAAATTGCCCATGGCTAATGCATAAGGGATATTGGCCATCTCGGCCCTTTGCTCAAATCGGCTTGTGAGACCTTTGCTCATCTGTCTTCATTTGCCGGTGGACAAATCAGCATGTGAGACTTTCACATAAGAAGGTAATGGACAACCAATAGGCTTCATGTCCAACATGCAAAAATATTCAAGGACTATATGAACGTACTCCCTCTATGAGAAGTAGAGTAGTCCCTGATACCTATCGTGCTTAATGTGTATACCAAGAATGTGAGAGGCATGTCCCAAATCCTTTATCTCAAAGCACTTCTTTAGCTGAGATTTAAGAGCATCCAACTCATCATGAGCTTTCCTTGCTATCAGCATATCATCCACATAAAGTACCAAAATAAGCAATGAGCCATCACAGGCCTTCTTCATGTAAAGACACGGATCCATAGTACTCCTATTGTAGCCCTGTGACTGCATAAAGACACCAAACTTATGATACCACTCCCTAGGTGCCTATTTCAAGCCATAAATACTTTTCTTCAACTTGCACACTAGGTGCTCCCTGACAGGTTTTGCAAAGCCCTTAGGCTACTCCATGTATATCTCATCATGCAAATCACCGTGCAAGAATGCAGTCTAGGCATCCATTGGATACATGTCTAAGTCAACCTGCGCGACTAAGGCCAAAGACAAGCTAGGGTGGTCATCTTGACACAGGGAAAAATACTTCATCAAAGTCAACTCCATGCTCTTGTTTAAAACCCTTAGCAACAAGTCTTGCCTTATAAGCTGGCTTAAGGTGCCCAGGGGTACTTTTCAGCTTGTATACCCATTTGCATGGCAAAGCCTTCTTGCCATTAGGCAATGCAACCAAATCCCAAGTCATATTATTATGCGAGGAGTCCATCTCAGACTGTATAGCCCTCTCCCAAGAGTGACTGTCACCCTTGCACATAGCCTCACCATAGGTGAGAGGCTCTCATGTATGTGTAACCAAGACATAATGCATCGAGGGCACAAATCTATCAGGTGGATGTCTAGCTCTAGTAGAACCCTTGGGCTGTTTTGCATGTCTAGCATCCTGTCCAACACCTTGGCCATGTGTACCAACTACTATCATAGGTTGTCCAACTGGCTGTGCAGGAGCACATGGCTCCTCCTGGAATATAACCTTGTGTATATCTACCACCTTCTCAGGCTGCCTATGCATCTTGTCTTCATGGAAGACTACCTCATGGCTGCTAATGACTTTTTGTGCTTATGGATCCCAGAGGTGGTAACCCATCTTGCTTGCATCTCCATAGCCAAGGAAAATGCATTTGACACTCTTAGGATACAACTTAGTCCACTTGTCCTTGGGCACATGGCAGAATGCCTCACATCCAAAGACATTTAGATACGCATAAGATGAAGGTTTCCCAGTCCATACCTCCTCTACAACCTAAAAATCCAAATCACTGGAAGGTGATCTATTGATGACATACACAATTGTACTGATGACTGCCTCAACCCAAAAGCTCTGTGGTAGGCTTACATGGCTAAGCATAGTGCATACACGCTCCTGGATGGTTCTATTCATCCACTCAGCCAAAACCATTCTGAGGTGGGGTATAGAGGGCGGTCAACTAATGCTTAATACCCCTCTCGTCACATAGTTGCTCAAAGGCATGTGACACATATTCTCCCCCATTGTCAGTCCTAAGGCATTTCAGTCTATGCCCAGTCTGGTTTTCAACCAATGCAAGCCATCTCTGAAACACAACCAAGACATCTGACTTAAGCTTAATGGGGTAAGCCCTGGCTTTACGTGAAAATCATCAATGAACATGAGAGTGGAATTTTGATGCCGAGAAGTGCTTAAAAATAGCTAAAAATTACGAATATCAAGGGAAAAATATTCAACGTCAAAGGCAGCGGCTCGATCTAGGACGATTTTAAGTGTCAAAGTGCTTTAAAGGCACCCGAGTGACACTTGTTGATTTTTCATAATTTTTTAGACTATCGTGTGGATTATCAAGAGTTATGGCCAATGCGGGATGTCAAGCCAGACGCCCAGGATTTTTCAGAGCTCAATTCAGAGTCCGGACGGGGAAATGGCCAAGAAACCGGGCAAGATACGAAAAGGTGGACCAAACTTTGGACAAGTGGTCATGACCTTTGGGGGGGGGACATGTAGCATTTGATGTAGCAAAAAACGTGGGCATTTTTTAGGAGCATGAAACGTGGTGAGAGGGTGCCATCAGAGAGCGCCAAAATTTGTGCTAAGAGGATGGAGAGCCATCTCCTGCCTGCAAACAACCACCCCAAGTGATCATTGCCCTTCATTCCCCTCTGGATGCTGATCATTTCGCCGTGCTTCGCTCCTCCAATGGCGGTCTCTATGAAGATCTCTGATTTCAATCTTTCTCTCTCCTCCCTCTCTCTCTTCTAAGGGCAGATTCATGTGGTGAAGAAGAAGAAGAAGAATGGTTGATGGATGCTTGTCCAATGAAGGCCGGATTGCTCCCTGGTTCAAGAGGAATGAAGATTGCTGATTGTGGGCTGTCATGAGCATTAATGGCTGCTGGAAATCAGTCCCGAGACATGGCAAATAAAAACCCGCAACCCGCAAAGAACGGTAATTTCATTTTTACAAAAGAAATTGATGTTTTATGCAATTTGCTTCATGAATATTTGTTCCCATGGGATGATTATGCATTATAATGTTGCTTGCTATGAGTTTGATCAGTTTATGCTCAGAAAATCAGAAAATCATAAGTGTTGTGATTGAAATTAATGGTGTAAAACCCGTAAAACATGTGAAATAGGAAAAAATTGGGTGTTTTTGATATATAAATGGAAAATATAATAAGACACACCAACTAAATTTGTGTTTTTGCTGCAAATGAACCTAAGGGCCATAGCCCACTACTCATTTTATATTTTCAATTATCTAATATTGAAAAAAATACAAGAAAAATGGGAAAAATAAGGAAAAAATGGATTTTGAGTGCCGAAAATTAAGGAAAAATAAGATTCATGTTTGTGGATGTATGGGGGGTTTGAAATATGAGTTTTAGCCTCAGTTCAGCCATACCTTTATGTTTTAGTGAGTTTTTATTATTTTTATACACACAAAAAACGTGGAAAATGAATCCTAAACCGATCAATAATGCACAACCTAAACGGGTGAGGGGGTAGAGTGTATAAAAGGTGTTTAAATGCTGAATGAAATGATGAAAAGCTTGCTAGTTTTTATGCATACCATTTAGGTTGGTCGATAATTAAAAGAATAAGGACCTAGTAGCATGAGGGTTTCTCGGTGCTAGGTTCATGCAACGCCGCATACGAGCGATAGTCAAAATCATTGAAAGAAATGTTTTGCACTAGCACAAATGCTGATTTTTCTTTGTTTGAGCACATGGACATTCACAATTTGCATGAAGCATAAAATGATAAAAGGTATCAGACAATACCTCCTGGATGCATGGCAATTGCTTTCTAGAGGAACATGAGCAACGTTGAGTGAGTAAGGTTGTCCAAGCTGTAGGCTAGGCGTTGGGTCTAGGGGAGAGTAAAGTGAGGTATGGTACATTCCTGGATACGAAATAATTGGTACCTTGAGTAGAACTATGTGCGAAGTGTTATATATGTTTAGCGACGCATCGAGGGGCCAATCCCCAAGGTGTAGGAGAGTCGCAGTGAGGTAGCGGTAGTCAGCCGTGGGAGGACCTCCTATGTTTGTACTTCGTGCTATTTGGCAATGTGTTGGGACTCCCTCTGAGGAGTGTTAATTGGGTGAGAATTGGACTACGAGACGTGATACAAATGCAAGATGTTTAGGAAGATGATGTATGTGTCATCCACGCTCCTGGCCGCGAGGCCGTGGGGTTGTTGAGCGCATGATAGAGGTCCGGCTAGTGCATGAGCCAGTGCCAGCCCGTTTTAGGTCCCATCAGTGGTGCGTCTACCGGGAGCCACTTATAAGTGGTGGTTTTCGAATCTAGGGTTTCTAGGGACCAAAAGAAAGTTGGTTTATGTCCTTTGACAAGGACCATCAAGCCGAAATCCAAAAAGCCGAACGTGCTGAGAGGGTTAGACGGTGGTTAGAAATCGTAAGCCGTTATTCTCCTCAAAGGAGTAGTCCAGTACGTATACGAAGCGGTGGTCTTAGTCATTTGACTACTCCACTTATTCCATCCGTAAGAGCAATCATTGCTATGGCTGCATCAAAGGGATGGTCTTTACATCAGATGGATGTAAAGAATGCCTTCTTGCATGGTGATTTGCAAGAAGAGGTCTATATGGAGTAGCCACCAGGTTATGTGCATGTTGTTCCCTAAGTTTGTTTGCAGGTTGAAGAAAGCCTTGTATGGCTTGAAGCAAGCACCTAGAGCATGGTCTGACAAGATAGGACAGTATCTTGTCACTATTGGCTTTCAGATTTCCAAGGCAGATTTCTCACTTTATGTGAGAAAAACAGAGAAAGGTATTATGCTACTTGTCATTTATGTTGATGATTTGATTATGACAGGTGACAGTGATGAAGATATCCTTCATATGAAAATGCTATTGAAGCAGAAGTTTGAGATGAAGGATTTGGGAGAGCTGCGTTATTTCTTGGGCATTGAGGTGATTAGATCACCAAGTGGGATACAGCTCTTGCAGAGGCAGTATGGATTGGACATGCTGTCCAAATATGGGATGACAGGCTGTAAGCCTATTTCAGTTCCTTTGGAGCAGAATGTGAAGCTGAGCGCAGATGCAGATGAGCTTCTGGAAGACCCTACTATATACAGACGCATAGTAGGAAGTTTGATTTATATGACTATTACCAGGCCAGATTTGAGCTATGCTATTGGATTGGTAAGTCAGTTTATGCAGGCTCCAAGGAAACCACATTTGGATGCGGCTAGACGCATACTCAGATATGTGAAGTCCACATTGCAGTATGGACTATTTTATGAGACTGGGGTTTAGATACAGTTACATGGATACACTGATGCTGATTGGGCTGGTAGTATTTCTGATAGACGATCTACCAGTGGGTATGTGTTCTCTTTTGGGACTGCTGCAGTCACTTGGAGCAACAAGAAATAGCCTACAGTTGCCTTGTCGAGCACAGAGGCTGAGTACAGGGGTGCAGCAATGGCTGCATGTGAGGTAGCTTGGTTGCATAAGCTACTTTATGATATGCATCAGTCTACAGATGGGCCAGTTGTCATTTATTGTGACAATATGAGTAGTATACACTTGGCAAATAACCTAGTCTATCATGCTAGAACAAAGCACATTGAGGTGCATTATCACAATGTGCGGGAGAGGGTTTTACTAGGTCTTATTGATCTAGTTTATGTCAGCACAGAGGATCAGGTAGCTGACATATTCACGAAGGCATTGGGCGCAGAGAAGCTGCGCAAGTTCAGAGACCTGCTTGGTATGCAGGAATTGGGATTGAGCTCGAGGGGGAGTGTTGAGAGATCGAGCTCCACTCGTGATATGCCAGGGTGACCGTTGTGTATTTATGTCACCGACTTGTCAGTTGCAGATGCGGTTGGTACACCGCCCATGAATAATAGATAGATAACAGCTATCCTTATCTACTCTAGTTCATGGCTCAGTTAGTATGCCACCTTAGTTATTTGAGTTTGGTTTGAGACCCATATATAGGGTTCTTCTATTTCTTTGTATAAGAGTTCTTTTTGGCTTACACAACCTAGAAGAGGAAAATTGTTTTCAGCCTCCACCTCTGTATGTATTCCCCCATTGTGCAAGCAAGAAAGCTACAAGTGAGACTCCTTCCTTCTCTCCCACAATCTTGACAAGCTCAAGCAACCTCAAGCCTCCACCTCCAAGCTCCATCCTTCATAGTTTCACACAAGAGAAGAGAAGAGAAGAGAAGAGAAGAGAAGAGGAAGAAGAAGAAGAAGAAGAAGAAGAAGAAGAAGAAGAAGAGAGGAGATGATGGAGATCTTCTTCTCCAAGATCCCTCATCCTCACACACTCACACACTCACTCCCTCACACTCCCTCTCTCAAGCACACACAAGTAAGTAAGGAGGAGAGAAGAAGAGAAGAAGAAGAGACGACTTTTGCCACATACCAAAGAATGAGCTCCTCATTCACTTTTTTGGTTTATATACAAGCCCTAAATCCCTTGGGAACCTATCCCCTTTTTTATACGACCGGGCATCTTGCCAAGGTCCTCTTTCCCTATTCCCTTCTAGTTACCTTATCCCGTCACCTGTGTCTGTTTAGACTTTACAACTTGCATAAGAGGGAGCCTGATGCTCTTATAAAATGAATTACATTGCGCCTTGCACTTTCCCTGCTAGAGTCTTCGGAGGCTCTCCTTTATCCTTGAGAGAGAACCTTGCTTGAATCTTCGGTTCTTTCGTTCATCCTTGAGAGCACCTTGCTCGAATCTTCGGTGCTCTCCCACATTTTTTTTAAAAGCTTGTCTTCTCCTCCACTTTTCTTGCCTGGGCAGAATGAGCTTCTTCATTCACTTTTTGACTTGGGCTTCCTCTTCTTCTTTTTGGTTGCATGGTCCATGTTTGCGACATGTCTTGTAGCATTATCCCCTCTCCTAGACGAGTGCTAGTCCCATGGCACTTACGGGTTTGAGCTGATGAAGATTCGATGATTTGAAAGGCGGTCATGTGAGTCGATGATGACGGGGCCTCCGAAGTTGGTGGCTTGCATTGTTTGGAGTTACCTGATGTAAAGAAAAGAAGGTCCATTGCCTAGGGGTGTGTCTACCTTACCGTGCATTATGCTCGTGCTAGTGGAAGTGGGAGTTGGGTCAAAGCACATGTAGAGGCTTGGGTGTTGTCCCACACTTGAGGACCCAACTCTTGCCTAAGGGGGTGCGGTGAGTGTGGCTTAGGGAGACAGGTCTAGAGAGTGATCTCCCTATGTATGTCTTGCCCTTGATGTGCCCTAAGCGTGATGTGGGGAATCAAAATGGGCTAGGGGCTAAGGTGATCTATTATTCTTTCTCTATCCTTTTCTCTTTTCTTTGTCTTTTCTCTTCTTCTTTTTTATTTGACATTGAAAATCTAGTCTTCATCATTCGAGTCATGAGAGGGAGGAGTTGGGGGCTTAAGAGTTTTGTTAAGAAATCTCTAGCTTTGCACGTATCCTTTGAGGTTCATTCGTGCTTGGAGAGGAGTGGTGGAAAGAAATGGATGATTGTAGTGAGTGAAGTGGCTATCATTCATATCTTCTAAGAGAGCTAAGCAAAAAGAGGGGAGGAGGGGATCATTAACCTAGTCATACATCAGCTATCTATGCCATTTGGATAAAAAAAGATTGGCGGAAGGCTCTTGCTTCAATAGTACAATAAGTAATCTAAGATAATTACATGTAGTTTGGAAGGTTGGGTCTGGGCATGAAGTGAGTTTGTTGAGGAAGTGGGCTATATAGATCTTGTAACATAAAAGTGAGGGCTTCCTCAGGCTTGGTGGCATTGACATTATATACTCTAGGAAAGTCATATCAACCGTGGATGTCAGGGTTGTAATCCACTCCTACCCTTTTTGGATATGGCAGGAAAGTGGGGTTATTTTTTTCGAAGGGTAGGGTGTTGTAAAATGACATCCAGATGTCAGTGTTATCTTCCTAGATGTGCCTCCTCCACTTCGGTTGACACTCATAGCCTATTTTAGGCACTTCATAGACTTTGTTTTACCAATAGTCTAAAGCTTATGTTCCCCTTTGGGTAGGAATTCTAAATCTCTCAGAGGTTGTGGGAACTTTCGCTCTACCGCTAAGACCCACGGACCGCTTATAACACCATATTGGAAAATATGGGAATTTTCCATAAGTTTGGGACACATGGTCAAATCTTTGGATTTGTTATAACTTGAACACTATAACTCCAAATTGAGCACTCTATAGCTCAAAATATTCCATTTTTCAAGTGTTTTCTAATGATAGGCCACATCATATGCTTTTGAGAAACTTATGGGCACGTTATCCGTGTGCCATCTTTTTAGTATTCAAAAAATGGGAATTGGGAGATTCCCAAACTCACTAATATTGTGTTTTATTGTTTCAAGCATTCCAAGCGAGCTCTAATGGCTATCTCTCACCTAGCCGACGCGCTGTCGATCCTATTAGTGTAGTGAGCTTACCTTGGTGCTGATATGAGTTGCCTCCTTTCTCACACACACCGGTAGCTCCACGATCCTAGATGCAAGCTCAAGCATCCTCAAGCCTCCTCCACCTCCAAGCTCCATCCTCCATAGCCGGACGCGCAAGAAGAGAGAAGAGAAGAGAAGAAGAGAAGAGGAGATGGTGAAGAGCTTCACCCTCTTGATCCCTCACTCTCACACACTCACTCCCTCACACTCTCACACTCCCTCTCTCAAGAGCACACACAAGCAAGAAGATGAGAAGGAGAGAAGAAGAAGAAGACTCTTGTTGCCACACACCAAAAGAATGAGCTTTCATTCACTTTTTGAACTTTATATACAAGCCCTAAAATCCCATGGACACCCATTCCCTTTTTTACATGACCGGCCATTGTGGCAAGGTCCTTTTTCCATTTCTCTCTTCTAGCCTTATGCCTCTAGCCTACACCCGTCTAGTATTTTACAATTGGAACAGGAGGGAGCCTGGCGCTCTTTTACAAGAGTTTTTCGAGTTTTTTGAGGTGCCCTTCATTTAAAATTGCACTTTTTTGTCCTGGCTTGGTTTTGGAGGTCGCCTGCGTGTCTTTGCTCTTTTTCCATATATATCTGCTTTTTTTCTTCCTTTTTTTCCGCCATCTCGACCTGGGCCATCTCGATTTGGGGTTAACATTACCCCCCTCCTAGATGGGTGCCAGTCCCATGGCACTTCTGTGTGGTTGTAGGTTGGCAGGCAATTGGCCAAGTGGTGCAATGGTGAGGGCTACTTGGAGACTTAGGTACTTGTAGGAGCTGTGGCATTGTTTGTCGGAGGAGCCAAATGGGCGAAGTTGGTGGTTTGGTGCTTTTGGAGTGCCTGAAGGAGAAGGTGCGGTGCTCTACCTAAGGGGAGTGATTTCCTTAGCGTGTTGGTGCATTGTGCTCGTGCTAATGGAATGGGGAGGTGGGTCTAACTACAGGCGAGCCTGGGTGATGTCCCACACTTGAGGACCCCATTTGTGCCAAGGGGGGTGCGGTGCCAGTGGCTTAGGGGGACAGGTCTAACCATAGGTGAGTGTTACCTCCCTAGGTGTGTCATGCCCTAAGCATGAAGTGGGGGAGAAAAAAGAGCTAGGGGGTTGGGAGTGGAGCTGACCGATCGAAGCCACCAGACACACCTATCTTAAGGACCCCTAGGTGCAGTGATCATGCTTTTTGTGGTGATAAGTGCTTCTACAAGTGGGTGATGTTGACCAGTCAGTTTTTTTTTTTGTGGAATGAATGACAGCTAGGCCTAATCCTCTTCGTTTGAATGAGGGGGGGAAGGAGGGCGGATGGATTTGCTAAAAAATTGGTGGCTTTGCATGTACCTTTTCAGGTTCATGCGGACGTGGAGAGAGGTGGTGGAAAGGAAGGGGTGATTACACCTAGTGAATTGGCTATCACTCATGTCCTCTAGGAGAGCTAGGCAAAAGGAAGGTAGTAGGCTAGCTCTCATCAATAAGCATGTCATAGCGCAGCTATCAATAGCATTGGGATCAAAAAAGAGGGGAGACAAGCCATTCTCCTGCGGTGCCGGATCTTGCTTGAGTAGGAGCTTAAGAAGCCTAAGGTAATTACACGTAGTTATAAAAGCGGGATCGAGACAGGAGGAGAATTCTGCTAGGAAGTGCGTCATGGAGTCAGTTAGGCTTCCTAAATTAAAAAGAAGGGCATCCTCGAAGGAGGTGGCATTGGAATTATAGATGATGGGGAAGTCATGCCACCCATGGAGGGTGGTGATAAAATCCACTCCTACCCTACGAGGATATGCCATGAATGTGGGGTCGTTCCTCTCGTAGGGTAGGGTGTTGCAAAATGCCATCCAAGCGAGCATGTTAATATCGCATATTCGCCTTCTCTAGAGAGGGGTTATCAGTTGTAGCCCCTTACAGTGTGTGGCACTTCGAACACTTTGTCTTGCCAGAATTTTGCTTCCTCCATGCCCCACAGAGTGGGGGTCTTTGCCCTGTCATCCAGCCATTTTTGGCCCAGTCGACTACCAGCCGCAATCACCTCCTCCATTACTTTGATTGGCAAGACCCTCCTCAGGCTGTTCGGCATAAGGAAGCTGAAAGAGAAAGGGTCCTTTTTTATTTTCTGCCGTTTCCAAACCACCAGCTCCGCGTGGAATTGTGTTGGGAGGTCATCGGGGCATGGTGGGAGGGATGCGGATGGCCACACGACTGGCTTGGCTTGCAGTCGCCTTCTGGCTTCTTCTACCAATTTTTCCGTCGCTCCTTGAGCGTGGCTTGAGTGGTTGATGTTCCTGAATGTGTGGCGAGGGGGGTTGTGGGATCACATCTTCTCTGAATCTGCCCATGTTGAATTCGAGTTCGGTCTCCTCCCCCTGTCGGTTTCCCTGTGGTGCTCTCTCTTCAAATCTGTTAACCCTCAAACGAACGAAGGTGAAAAATCCGAAAAAGCTAAAGTAGAAGACAAAGACAAAGGCCAAGGAAAAGAGAAACGGAAGACAAAGACGCACAAGGAGAAACGTCCTAAATAAGGGAGAAAGGCGCACAAGGAAAAGCGTAAGTCAAAACTTTTGTAAAAGAGCACAAGCGCATCATGGTTTAATTCAAGGAGCGCCGAGCTCTCACCTGTGCAATTTGTAAATGTAGATGGGCGGTGGAAAGGAAGCTAGGAAGATAGAAGGACAATGGGAAAAATGGCCTAGGCTACGGCCGGCCATGTAAAAAAGGGAAAAGGGAATGACCGCCCAAAAGGGATTTAGGGTTTTGTATATAAAGTTGAAAAGTGAATGAGAAGCTCATTCTTGTGTGTGGCAAAAAGTGGCTCTCCTCTTCTTCTTCTTCTTCTTCTTCTTCTTCTTGCTTGCTTGAGCTTGTGCTTGAGAGAGGGAGTGTGAGAGTGTGAGGGAGTGAGTGTGTGAGGGTGAGGGACCGAGGAGGAGAAGCTCTCCATCTTCTCCTCTCTTCTTCTCTTCTCTTCTCTTCTCTTCTCTTCTCTTGCTCGTGGCAATGGAGCTTGGAGCGTGGAGCTTGAGGATGGAGCTTGCTTGAAGCTTGCACTTGGATCATGGAGCTACCGGAGTGTGCGGGAGAGGAGGTAACTCGCACGGCACGGAGGTAAGCTCACTACACCCGTAGATATGGATGGCGCGTCGGTTATGTGAGAGGTAGCCATTAGTGCTCGGCTTGGAACGCTTGAAACAATAAGCGGTCCGTGGGTCTTGGCGGTTGAGCGAAAACTCCCACATTTTGGTTCCGTTGCCGGGACCAACGGATTCAAGCCTTGAGCGCTTGCACGCTTCGAATCGAGCATTGAAGTAAGATTTTCCCCGAACCGGTGCTTGAGATAGGTAGGAAGTGAGGGGGGTTGAAGATGGTATTCGATCTCCTTGGCAAGTAGGTTTTTTGCTTTTTTGAGATTTATGTTGTGAGATGGAGTAGTGTAGGTATTTACTTTGTGATTTTATGCATTTAGGATAGGAAAAAACAAAGAAAAAGAAGCAAACAATAGGGTTTTCTGTTGCTGTATAACAGGCTAAAACACGGAAATAGGGGCACAGATCCTTGGAGTTCCGTTTGATTCGAGCACCATAGTGAGTCTAGGCATGTCTGGCATTTCCTTGTAGTGTTTTGTACCTATTTGAAAGGCGCTAGACGATTCGGTGTAGTAG
Source organism: Lygodium microphyllum (assembly GCF_053477565.2). Taxonomy (NCBI): domain Eukaryota; kingdom Viridiplantae; phylum Streptophyta; class Polypodiopsida; order Schizaeales; family Lygodiaceae; genus Lygodium; species Lygodium microphyllum. Next base: position 76,505,887 of record NC_141162.1, read on the forward strand.
ACGTCAGCCTAGAGGCATCGCGTGCAACTCGTGGGCCGTCAGCCGCGTAATCGGACCAGCTCGTCTGAGTCCCAGAATTGGACCCATCCAGAATCGGACCAATCCATAATCGGATGCTCAGACAACCGTCCAATCGGACCATCCTGTCCGATCGGACCACTCGGACCAACCCGTCCGATTTTGAAAATCAAACCACTCGGGCACTCGGACTCGGACACTCGGATTTGTCCGAATCGGACCAGTCAGAATCGGACCAATCCAGAATTAGACTACTAGAATCGAACCACCCTATCCGATCCAATTCCCAAATCGGACCACTTTGAAAATCGGACCACTTTTTTTATCGGACCACAACCCAAAATCGGACGTCCGATTCTGATAATCGGACTCCTGAAAATCGGACATCTGAGAATCGGACAGAAAACTGTCAAAATCGGACAGGTATCTAGAACACAAATTTTGACACATCTAAACCCCAAGATTGACCCCAAAGGCTACATAGAGCTAAAGGCACACCACAGACCCGTCACTGGGCTAAAACTTAGAGCAAGTAGTTCAAAATTTGGCTATAAACTGTCCTCCAAATTGCGCATGGTGTTTACCGTAATGGCCCTGCGGGCCTGGGGGGACTGCCCTCCCCGGACCCCCGCAGAGGGGGCTCTGCCCCCTCCGCACCTCCCCCAAGTAGGTTGGAGAAAAGGTCCTCCAAATTAGACCCTAGTGTAGTAATGGCTCTACACGAGCATGGATCCTCACTTGTAAAAGAGCAACCAAAAGCCCATACCCGAACAGAGAGAAACAGAGACCCTAGAACCTCAACAAGCCAATCTAGCCATCCAGGGCAAAAAGGCCACACCACAAGAACACATGTACATTGTGTTCAAACTACGTTTAGTCGAAGCAGAATGCAACATCATCAAGATATCAATGCGAGGATGACTAGACATGACAGTCCTGACGATAGATGTACCTTGAGCAGCGCTGCATAAACGACCCAAGACCTCAGTAGCGAATCCATGTCTGACTGTGTAGTTAGGGACTCAAAGGCATCTATCAGAAGGCTTAAATTTACAAGCCAAGACCCAGAAGATGAAGACATAGTACCACCTGCTTATCTTAGGGTCAAACTCACCGCGAAAAGAGAGAATACTATTGATGCTCTGATTGATGAAGGAGCAGATTTTAACATCTTGACCTATGAATCATGGACCCTACTAGGACAACTAGAGCTCACATCGACTAGTGCAACTCTTAGCCCTTACGGGGAACACCCACAAGCACTCATAGGAAAGTGCAAAATCCTTGCGACAATTGAAACTGAAAGCTTGCTTGTCCTATTTTATGTTTCTCCAAATAGTGCTAGTTACGGGAAGGAAACCCTCCTAGGAAGACCCTTCAAAAAGGCGACCAAGTGTGAGGCCGACTATGTAGCACAGAGGATACACTTGACACTACCGAGTGTGAGGATAGTCACAACCTTTAGCAACGGTGACCTCATCAAACCTCAAGGGAAAGGCAAGGAATGTGCTGACATAATAGTCAAGCCTACTAACGAGAGCAAGGACTTGTTGGAAAAACTGATACAAGCACAGGTCGAACAACGAGAACCAGTGAGTGAGGCCAGGCCTGAAAAAAGAAGGTCAAGAGACAATGCCAAGGACGGGCTTTGGACTTACAAATATCGTAGAAGACCCCAAAAGAAGCCCAAGCCTTATAGACGTAGGCATCGATGGAGAGTCAATGCAACGCCGCAATGGATATCCAAAGCGTTGCTACGTGCTCAAGGGTATTATGCAGGTAACCGATGGATTTGGGTACCAAGGCCCCCTGTTAAACCTCCTTTGTCGACTGAAGGCCAGATTGTATCAAGAGCAAAGAAGCGTAAGAGGAGATCTAAACGAAAAACCAAGGCTCAAGTCAAAAACAGTGGAGTGACCGAGCCCCTCATGGTCGAAATCAAGAAACCCAACGGGACCAATTGGAGGGTAGATCCTCAGCCTAGCGTGCTTGACAAGCAGACATCAGGTGTAATCATTGAGGATATGCAAAAGTCACTAGTGCCCAAGGAGCCTTTGATTCCCCAAGAGGATAGCAGGCATCATAGGCACAACATTGCTCATGGCAAGGGTAAATGCTCAACAGAGCAAATAGCAAAATCATCTAATAGCCACGAGCAAATCATTCAGCCAGTGCCAAGTCCACCCAAGAGTCCTAAATCTCCTACTTTCTCTTTTTCCAAACGGACACAGGAAGCACAACAGCGGTCGTCAATGGCGGCTGCTCACTCCCAATCTCTATCTCCATCGAGGCTTCCAAATATCCAAGAGGGGGGACATGACACTAGCCACAGCCCTCGGCCCAAGGATATGCATGTGCAACCCAATGTGACCAGATCAACTCATGCTCTATACAGATGAATGCTCAAAGGGCAACAAGAGATGCAACCACTTCTGATCGCCTTAGGGACTTGACACCGCAATCCACCAAGGGTAGCCAGCCCACTAAACTAGCTGCTACTACTTCCAATCAGGGAACACAACAGTCACAACCCTTGGCCGTGACAATGCCCCTTGTGGAACGTGTCCTTAATAGTTTACCTGTGGAGGAGGCGTCGCAACCAACTTCCTCGACAACTCCAGCACTTTCAAAGTGCCTAAAGCCTAGGCTAGAGGAGTTAAACTCAAGGGAGTTGACTGAAGAGCTAGACTCTCTGAAAAGGGAGGTAGTTGTGCTCTCACAACCTAGCAAGGCTATTCAGTAGGCCACGGCCATGTCCCATAAGGACACACTAGAGAAAGAGAATGCTGAGGCCCAACCAAGCACATCAATGGTTGACCTAGTCCAGGGTCCTGAGTCGTTGAGAGATGCACCTTCACTAACCAGGAAAAGAGGAGAAAACAACGAAGACAACAGCAATCACAGGTGGTTGTTCCATCTTGCGAAGTTTTGTTACAAGAATACTCACCATATGAGCATTGGAATGTCTCCTTTTGAAGATTTATATGGCTACAAAGACAAGTACCCTCCACATTGTTTCATGAAGATCTAAATCCACAAGCACGTGAAGAGTTGGAAAAGATGGAGGCTCTTATGAAGCAATGCAAGGAAAACATTCATAAAGCTCAAGAGACAATGAAGGTCTATGCGGATGAGAAAAGAAGACGTGGAGTTTGAGGAAGATGAATGGGTATGTTTGAAGGTTCCCAAGTCATGTTATGCTTCTTTTAAAGGAGGACACAATAAACTTGCTCATAAGTTGACTTATAACAAGACCATTGTTCCTTCACTGACAAATTCCTATAGTACAAAAATAAAGAAATATCGAGTCAAAGCATACATATAACTTACATAGGCTTTGTCCAGATGAGTTGAAACTTAACCATGGAGCAATAGAAAAAAGTGGCAATATACTTGTAGCTCTCTTTGCAAAGAACCGGAAAGTCCTGGATCGCAAACCCCGTAACATTCCATGGGAGTGTCAGATGGAGCTTTCTAGACCTCCTAGCATGGTTGAAGGTTGGTTGGTGTCTGAGGCGCTAGTGCACATTTCACAATGGCTACCAACGGTGGATCCAGACAACGAAATGCTATGGTCGCTGAAGGACGATGATAGACTAACTGGAGATGTGGTGGTTGGAAATGGGGTAGAAAAAAGAATGGATGCCTCAATGGAGGAGAAGGTGCCCTCGCAAGGCGACACTTAATCCTTTTCTAATGCTCACTTTTATTTTCGCTCCAACCTTCCTTAGTTTCTTCTTTTCTAGCAAGATGCCACCCCTAGGAAGACAAGGCATCGGCCCTGGGTCTAACTCATCCCCAAGAACCTACCAGGCCTTTGCAAGGCAATGCTCATCTGCTCATAAATTTTCCTTACTTTCCTCTTCAATTTTTATAGGGGTTAGAACCCCTTTTTACACACCTTCGTATATTTTTTTTTCTTAAGATATTCAGGGGTTTTTTTTTCCTTTATCATCTTTATTTTTCTTCTTCAACATGCTTCTCTAACGGCCTCACAACTAACAAGAACTCCTAGAACGGCTGCCTAGCAGGCTAGCAGAACAGGGTCACTAGGACTCCCGTCTAAAACATGTCTTTTGATGCTCGACAATGTCTTTATAGGAGGCAACGACGACTCAGACCTCCCTCAAACATACTGAACCTAAACCTCGGACTTCATGCCTTGGACGCCAGTCCTCAACAAGAAAGAAAAATCCCCCAACAAGTAGACAGACACATATATCATAAAAACCACAGCACTCATAAAGAAGGGATATCACTTGGATAGGGCCACAAGAAGCTTCCACGCAACAAAAGGCTCCTTCCAATCTCTTCTTCCGACCTGTCTAGCAAAAAACTAAAACAAGAAACCATTAACTGCACCTGCACTAGACAGACAATGGGCCCTCTTGGCCTAATGAAATAAAGCACTTCACTACACATCCTTCCCTGGAATAGCACAGATATACAATAATATGCTCCCTTCCAAGGAGGAAAAACAGGCTCGTAGCCCTAAACTAAATGCATAAGGTTATGACCCATCCCTCCTACATATATAGCAAGAGGCGTTCGCATAACATGTTGTCTAATTAACCTATGGGTCCAGGATAATAACGGTAGATTGGTCTCGGCTACTCTTTGCATCACCCATATCAACCATCGTCTGCCATACATTGCATGTTCTGATAACATACCCCACAAGCGACCGGGTCCTGTTTCATCATTGATCACAATATCCAAACTAGGACCACAATTAAATAAGAGGTCTTCCTCATAAGCAAGATTTGCTAATGAATCCGCAAACTCATTCTAGTAACGTGGAATCAGCTGAAAAGACACTCTCTCAAACTCCTCAAATAGGGTCATCGCAGTCCGATGATACATACAAAGAATGGGATTCCGCACTGTGTACGTCCCATCTAGCTGATTCAGGATCAACTGGGAATCCCCTTTTACTAACAGCCGACGAATACCACCTTGTTTGGCAATATGCAGTCCCATAATCAAGGCTTTGTACTCCGCTATATTGTTAGTGAATCCTACCCCGAGATAAGCAGCTAACTTCATTGTAACTCTACGTCGAGGATCTCGGATTACTACTCCAACACTCCCTTTTTTATTAGGGCCCCTGGACGCTCCGTCAAAATATAATGTATACGTCCACAATGGGTTTACACAGCCGGCCATCACGAACTCCTCTATTCGTAATTATGGTAATCAAAGTTTAGCATGTTGAGAGGATGAACTGACGGCTCCATCCCACCTTCTTCATTGAACTCAACAGGGATACTCGTCAACAGTCGTAAGCAGTGATGGCAGAAGACTTTGATCTCCCACACAAAGGTTCCGTCTTCTTGCTCAATCACTTTGTATCCTTTGCTCCACCAGATAAGTTTCCCCTGATGGTATCTTTGCTCCAGATATGGGTGCTCCAAATAAAGGATTAACCGACCCATCAACCAACTTTAAGCTCTTCTGCAGGTCTCAAATCATTCCTAGCATGGACCTGCAATGCATTTTCTCGATATTAGCATACTTAGAAATAATAAGGTTTAATCTTATTAAGATTAACCTTATTTTTAAACTCTACTCCCTGTAGATCAGCTAATATGGCTGTAGACCTATTTTTCCCTAGCCTGACAATCTTGTAGGGGCCATCCCATTTAGGTTCCAGCTTCCCTGGAAACAGCTCCCTACGGGCATCGTAGTAGAGGACTAATTGCCATTTTTTAAAGGTATATTTCTTCACTCTAAGGTCACACAACCACTTCATCCGACGCTTGGCTACCTCCTAGTGTAATAAGCTCTGCAACTTCAGCTCATCCAGGTGGGCTATAGTTGTGAAACGTTCAAAAAGGGAATCCTTATTTCCCAAAGAATGATTAATTGCAAATCGTATGGTTGGCAATTCGATCTCGAGGGGTAACACACACTCTTCCCCATAAACCAATTTGAATGGAGTATGGCCGGTAGCTCTCTTGAACATGGTATTATACACCCATACTGCCACATACAACTTCTTGTCCCAGTCTCGTTTCTTCTCAGAGACTATCTTAGACAAGATACCCACAAGCTGTTTATTAGTACTTTCAACTTGCCCATTCGCTTGTGGATTATAAGGAGTCGTTTTATTGTGCTTGATTTGCCAAGCCTCCGTCAGGCTTTTGATCACCTTATTCAGGAAATGGGTTCCATGGTTCGACACTAATTCCCTCGGTGGACCAAAGCGACAGATAATCTGTTCTAACAGGAAACTTGCAGTCTCTTTTGCATTGTCCTGCCTCATCGCCCACGCTTCTGACCATTTTGTAAAATAATCAATGGCTACTATAATATACCTCTTTTGGGTAGTAGACGACGGGGTAATAGGACCCACAAAATCAATGCCCCACTTCTCAAATGGAAGGATAGCCATGATAGGCGTAAGTGGGCGTTTCCTATTTTCTCTACTGTCATGTCTTTGACAGGTATCACTTTTAAACATTTCCTCAATATCACTTTCTTCAGCCAAAGTCTCTTTCGGCTCCCCGAAATCCACAAGGCATTCCACAATACCCTGTAGCCTCGGTGGCTTACTCTTGATCTCATAATCGAACTCTTGCAAAGTGATTAACCACTTTGCCAAATGATCAGGCGGCTGTAGCTTGTTCATAAGCAGTCTAAGTCCTTCCGCCTTCGTATAGAATACTACCTTTTCATAGAGGATGTAGTGCCTGAATTTCTTAGTCCCAAAGACCATCACAAGACACAACTTCTCCATGTAGGTATAATTGATCTCTGAAATGCCCAATTTTCGACTAGCAAAAGCTATCGGGTGATACCACTTTTCCTCCCAAATTTGGGCTAAACAGCAGCTAATACTATGCATGGTGGCTGTGCTAAAAATATATAGAACATCTCACCTCTTTTAGGTGCTTTTACTAGCTCCTGTTTCGCATCCTCAAAAGCTACCTTACAAGGGTCGCTCCACTCAATTGAACAGCTAAAGGATAATAAGTTCGTTAATGGCAATGTTCTTTCTGCCAAGGCATTTATAAATCTTCAATAGTACCCTATCGATGCAGAAAGCTATGAACCTCTTTCGGAGTGCATGGTGGACTCATAGCAACTATAACCTTGATCTTCTCAGGGTCAGTTGCTATCCCTATTGAACTGACCACATGGCCCAGCAATAGCCCATAAGGTACTCCGAAAACACACTTTCGTGGGTTAAGAGCGATACAAAATTGTCTGCAGCGCTCAAAGCACTTTCTCAAAATAATCAACATCCTTTCCCTTACAGTGGCTGCCCCCAGGTCATCAATAAATACTTTCAACTCATCTGGGGAGATATCACCAAAGGTCTTGTCTGCTATTCGTTTCCACGATCTAGGTACATTGCACAAACCAAAGGCCATCACATGGTACGCAAAAGTACCAAAGACAGTAATAAAAGTTGACTTCAACTTGTCTTCTTCTGCAATTGCCATCTGGTTATATCCTGCAAAGCAATCCACGAATGAATATATCTCCCTATCCGCTAATTGATCAAAGATCTGGTCAATAAACAGCAACGGGTAGTAATCCTTAACTGTCTGCTAATTCAGCTCTCTAAAATCTACACATAATTGGATCTGGTTATTTTTCTTCTTCCTGATAACAACGGGTGAACACCATTCTGTGTGTTGAACAGGGAAGATCAAACCAGCTTTCCTTAACTTCTACAACTCCTCAAACAGCCCGTCCCTCAATTCAAAAGGCATACGCCTTACTTTCTGACGCACAGGACGACTGCCATCTTTTACAGGAATAGTATGAACAGCTAGGCTAGGAGGGATGCCTCTCAGCTCATCATAACTCCAAGCAAAGATATCACGGAATTCTTGGATCAAGGACACATAGTCCTCCCTTTCTGCTGAACTGAGCATAGAACCTAATTTAATTGGCCACGAATCATTCGGCGTGCCAAGGTCTAACTCAATCACATCCCCGTCTCTTATCCTATCTTGCGGCTCTATCGGCACATTTAGAGTTATCTGATAGATATCCTCTGTAGTGGACCCCTCGTTAGATTCATCACTGGATGATGTCTCACTACCAGATGGATCGTCTACTGTTTCTAATTCAGTAGAAGATAAAGGAGCTCTCTCACTTTGAGGAGACTCAGGATAAGCATCAACTATTACTCGATTAGCACCTCTACCTAGAACCACTCGACCGGCGGGTATATCAACTTGACAGTTTGTTCGTAAGATCCAAGGCCTACCTAGCAACACTCGATAGCTAGGGCGTCCTGCAAATCTTATCACCCTAAAGTCCAAGAAACATTCTACACTTGCAACTATAACATGGACCTTAGTAACGCAACCTTCTGGTTGTCTTAGACTATCATCAGCCATTCTCATAAGGGTGGAGCTGTCTTCCTGGATGTCTAGACCCAGCCTCTCCATCAATTCTGAACTCATGATATTGACGGAGGATCCAGTGTCTACAATGGCATGTTCCACTAATATTCCATCTACATAAGCTGGAACCCTAGGGCAGTTCTTTTCAGCATGGTCAAACCAATCTTCCCCCACTTGTGCTATGCCCAGAGGTTCCACAATATACCCGATACGCAGGATCTTCTTAAATTCCTTGCGTACTCCTAGCGATAATTTGATCAATTGCAATAGGTTCACATCTAGTTTAACTTCGCAAAGAGAACTCGCTAAATCAAAGTCGTGATAAGAAGCCAAAGCTCTCTTTTCTCGCCAAACCATCCTCTCTTTTGGTCTTTGGACCGGTTTCGGTGCTTCTTTCTTGGCTCTTGCCTTCTTTCTTGGCATCTCCTCATCCTTCTTAGGGTCGCCTTTTCTGTCAACCGGCTTTAGCGATCCCCCTTCTATGCTAGGACTTTGGACTTGCGTCCCCTTATCCCCTTGTTTAGGGTTTGCCTCGACTGGTTTTCCCTTATCTTTGTCAACCTCTTTAGCCTTTTGGCCTCTTGTCACGGCTCTTAAGTTAGAGGTTTCAACATCATGGACTCGTACAGCCTCAATAAGGCTGACTCCGTTGCCTTGTGGCAACTCTTCTATATTTGTTTTTCCCCTCTGTAATATTTGCCTAGGTGCATCATTCTGTTGCAAGTTATTTCCCTGCGTTCTATGATTCACTGGGCCCGACTGTTTACTCCCTTGTTGGAGAGAGCTAATCTTACTCCAACAGGTAGCAGCTAGATGACCAGACTTCCCACAAATGTCACATTTCACATTCGGGCAGTTTCTGGGGAAGTGCTGTCCACCACACCATTTACAACTGAATTTAGAGGGTCCACCCTCTTCAAGGTGTCGACTCCCTATCAAATTTTGTTGCTTCTTTAAGAAATTAACGTCGACAGCTATTTGTCGATATTGTTTGGAAATCATATCAGTATAATGCTTCATCATATCCTTAACTTCGCCAAGGACATTAGATGCACCGGACTCGTAGCCTCGATCGTCAACTCGTCATTCTGTTGGCCTAACCATCTGATTTGGCATTGGATGTTGACCCACAGGAACAACATTAGAACTTGAAACTTGGCCTCCAACATTTGATGGAGCCAGCTGACTTGCCATGGGCATAGTTCCACTAAGAGGAGCCGGTAATAAAGGTACATTCGAAACCATACTCCCTCTCCCAATAGGGTTAGTCGTAGGCATCCCTTGACTTCCATTCGTCAATGTTGGATTGCCACTAGGTACTAAACCCCCATTAACATTCATTCGAGAGGAGTAGGCCGTTTGTAATCATGCTTCTACTCCCTCTACCCCTGTAATAGCAGTGTCTATATCTGCCAAGGCCACACTGCTCAATTGTACTTGGATATTAAAGTCCAACCCATGCAAAAAGTATTGCAATTGGGCAGCTGGTGGAATGGGAATGTAAGTTTGCAACTTACGAAATACTTCCTTCAACTTCTTAGCATATGCCTTTACATTCTCGTGAGGATCTTGACATGTCACATTCAAGACCCGCAACCAATATTGGCCACCTCTTTCAGGGGCATATTCCGCTGAGAAAGCTGCATAGAATTGATCAATGGTGGTTATGGTTCCAGACTCTATGCTGTGATACCAAACCGCAGCCCTTCCTTTTAACGTCATATTGAAGAACATCATGAGATGTCCCTCGTCTTGGATGCGATAATTGAACATCAATCTCTGAAATTCACAAATGTGAAATTTGGCATCCTCTTCCGCTAACCCATTAAAAATGGGCAAGGGAACTATATATATATCATATTTATCAATCATGGTCTCATGCGGTGCTGATGATGAAGATAAAATACCATCATTCTCTGCTCTAGTCCATTCATCAATGAAAACCTTGAATTGAGCATATAATTCATGTCCATATTGCACTGGCTCCTGTCCATATCGATCAAACTTGATGACTTCACGTGCATCATGGTATTTGCTTAAGGGAGTCAAGTATGGTAGAAGTTTTTTGATCAAGATAGAGTCTCCATGATCAATATCAGGATAAATGCAAATCTCAACAAGATTTGGACATCCTTTGTAAGGACTGCCATCTATGAGAATAGTATTGGTATGCTAACAAACATCTCCATATTGATCCCATACATATTTTAGAGGCTTGAACATTGCTTCTACTCCCATCTTATTTGGACTATATATGATTTTGAGTCGATGTCTATGACATTGTTCTTGGATCCAAATCATGAAGAAAGGATACTTCCTTTTTGTATGGATCTCCAAGCACTTAATAACTGCCATGACATTATTATGTAAAGCTATTGACCAAACTCCCACTTGGAATCTTGCAAATAAGGCTTCAAGAAACACCATACATCCTGGTCGAAGAACAAGCCATTGCTCTCCCATTTGAAAGCTTTGAAACTTTTTAGAATCTTACAAATAAGGTTTTAAGAAACTCCATACATCTTGGTCGAAGAACAAGCCATTGCTTTCCCATTTAAAATCTTTGAAACGTTTTAGACTTAGCAAAAGCATCGTTGTAAAAGAAGACCATTGAGATCAAGTAGTACACATAATTGTGTTGCATTTATTATCAAGGACACATCAATCACATCATTATGCTCTAACATTGTTGAATCTATTAGATATACAACCAATGCCTTATATCTGTTCACAGAACCATCTGCATTGTGCTTCACCTTATAAACCCACTTACAGCCAATTGCATGCTTACCTTTAGGCAAAGATACCAATTTCCATGTAGCATTTGCTTCCAAGGCATCCATTTCTTCATCCATGGCTTTCTCCCATTTTTCTTTTCCCATGGCTTGCTCAAAAGAAGTGGGTTCTGGTTCCTGTATCACTTTGACCATATATGCATAGTGGATGGCTGTAAATCCATCATATTTCAGCCTATCCACAGGATACCTAGCTCTGGTAGACCTACGCAAAGTAGGCTCACTTCCAGGTGCTCTCAAAACATCCCTGGTCTTCCTTACTCCAGGTGTAACAATAGAGGGGATACCCAACTCATCATCAATGCTCTGTTCTGAGCCACTGGATTCACCATCCACATAAGAGTGACCTGCATTCACATCAAACATGGGGTGATCTACCTTCTCTTTTCCTTTCCGTGAAACCTGCATACCACTATCTGCATTGCTTTGAGAAGATTCTCCTGATCTCAATCTGCTGTCCATGGCGAAGAATGTGAACCACTGCTAGAGGACACTTCAGGTCCACTAATATTTTGTGACTGCTGCTGTGAATTCTGTGCAGCATTACCATTTTGTGCATCTACATCATCAATCACATTTACTGGTTTATACCGGCTACTCATCTCATCAAAAACAACATCTCTACTCACTGTAAACTTACGAGTAGAAGGGTTATAGCATCTATACCCTTTTTGCTGCAGAGAGTAACCAATAAAGATGCACTTCTGAGCTTTTGGATCCAACTTGGATCTCAACTCATCTGGCACATGTACATAGTCAATGCAACCAAAAATTTTCAAATAAGAAATATCTGGTTTCCTACCAGTATACCTCTCCTCTGGAGTCATTCCATGTATTGCTGCAGTGGGAGTCCTATTCATTATGTAGACTGCTGTAGCAACTGCTTCAGCCCAATAAAAATCTGGTAGGTCTTTTTCATTAAGCATGGCACGAGATACCTCTCCAATATGCCTGTTTTTCCTTTCTGCAATTCCATTTTGCTGTGGGGTATGACTACATGAATATTGCTGCTTTATGCCATGCTCTTGCAGGAACCTTGCAAACTCATTTGAGAGGTACTCCCCCCCTCCATCTGACCTTAGGCATTTTATTTGCAGGCTTGTTTCTTTTTCAACCATAGCTTTAAGAGTTTTAAAATGCCCAAAAACTTCACTTTTCTTTTTCATAAAATACACCCAAACTTTTCTGCTATAGTCATCAATAAAAGTGACAAAATAATGACAGCCTCCAAGAGATGTAGCTTTAGTAGTCCACACATCAGAGTGGATTAATTCCAATGGCTTTTTACTTTCTTGAACATGTCTAGGAAATGGTTTCCTTGCCTATTTTCCAAACTGACAGGCTTCACATACCTTATGCATTTCTGCAACCTTGAATTTTAGCAATCCTGCAACAATATTTTAGGTCTGCATTGATTTAAGTCGCTGTACATTAACATGACCAATGCGTTTATGCCAGATATTAATATCTGCAACTACACCGGTCCCATGTGCAAACATTGCTGCACTCAATTCAGACATGTCTCCATCCAACGTAAACATTCTGCCCTTCTTCTTTCCTTTTGCTATCAAGCGACCTTTATTTTTCATATCCTTAACAAAGTATCCATGAGGATTAAATCTGACCTGCAAGACCTACTCAACCATTTGACCAACAGAAACCAGATTCTTGGTGATATTCGGGACATGAAATACATCGGATAGGTATTTCTTTTTCCCATCCTGCATAGACAAAGGAATTTTTCCAATCTGCACAATAGGATGTGCAGTATCATCACTAGTCTCCACAAATCCTGGTTTTTCCATTTTCCTTGCATCCTCCATCCATTCTGCATGACCTGTCATGTGGTTTGATGCACCTAAGTCAACATACCACACATCGTTGCTTTCTTCTGCACTTATCACAGAATTGTTCATGTGCTACACCATAAACAAATGCTCATTTCTGTCATCACCCTGTCTACTAGAAGATGCATAATTTCCTTGTTGCAGTTTTCCATTCATGATGGTATTCTGCTTTTTATAGCAGTCTTTAGCCATATGACCCATTTTACCATAGTAGTAGCATTCAACATTACTATTTGCATTTTGGCCTCTTTGCCATCCACCACGACCTCTTTGGCTCCCCCTGCCTCTAGAGTTACCACGTCCTCCTCCATAGGACTAGTTTTCTTGAGTCTACTGCATATTCTGATTTCTACCACGGCCTCCAAATCGGCCTCCTCTACCTCTGCCTCTACCTCTTCCAGCATTTGAGTAGAAGACAGTTTCTTTTGAAGTTCCTCCTGAAGAAGATGCACCACCATTTCTTTGCTCCTCAGAAATTAGAAGAGCAATCAACTCCTCAAAATCAGGAAATCTTTCACGAACTGAAATGGATGTCCGAAACTGTGCATAATCCTTTCCTAGACCATTCAAGGTCACAGAAACTAAATCATCATCTTCCACTGGCGACCCAATGGAAGCAAGTGCATCTGCAATCTTCTTCACCTTCATGTGGTAGTCATTGATGCTCATACTTTCTCTTTGCACATTATGCAACTCTTGCTTGAGCTGCATTTTCCTAGCTTGCGTATTTGTGCTATACATTTTTGACAAAGTATCCCATGCCTCCTTTGGCGTACTTGCATCTTGAATATGCACACTCATAGAGTCTGAAATGCTGATAGACAGCCAATACATAACTTTTCTGGCTCTCTCATGCCATGCTTTAAATGCCTGCATTTGCTGTTGATTGGGAACATCAGGAAGAACTGGTTCTTCTTCATTTCCTGCAACAAATTCCCAATATCCTTTTCCCATAAGGAAATTCGTCATTCTAAACTTTCATGCTTGGAAGTTGTTCTTGTCAAGCTTTTCAGTGACAATCTGTGAAAGAGAATCAGAAGCCATTACAGAACACTGCAAAAAATTCTGTCACTGCAAAAAACACAGCTTCACCCTCACAAGGGCAAATCTGCAAAACTGGCGAAAGTGGTATTTAACCACACAGTCACTTCCTAGTGACGATTTTGCATAAACAGGAACTAAGGATGATTTTGTAACTCCCAATGTCTCTACACACAAGCATACGATGCAATCTCTGTGGTAACTTTTCACCGACCTGTACAACAGTGGTCACACAGCATAAAACAGGGCCTTTTTCTGAGTGAGTGCAGAAAACTTCTGCCTTCAAAACAGGCCCCGAAATGGCCTCAAATCAAAAAAACAGGGTCGCCAAGGGCTAAAGCCCTTACCCGCAGCATATAATGCCCTCTTGCTTCACCGCGAAGGGCGTCTCAACCTGAGACAATGCACTCTTGCAATTTCCGGCTGTGCTACCTGCAGAGATCTGCTCCCAAAACAGAAAATGAAAGCAACACTGCTCCTCTTACTAGAACACCGCGAGCTTGGCTTGCTTTCTTGAGCTCCTTACCACGAACAAGGCTCTGATACCATGTCAAGATTGTGGGAGAGAAGGAAGGAGTCTCACTTGTAGCTTTCTTGCTTGCACAATGGGGGAATACACACAGAGGTGGAGGCTGAAAACAGTTTTCCTCTTCTAGGTTGTGTAAGCCAAAAAGAACTCTTATACAAAGAAATAGAAGAACCCTATATATGGGTCTCAAACCAAACTCAAATAACTAAGGTGGCATACTAACTGAGCCACGAACTAGAGTAGATAAGGATAGCTGTCATCTATCTATTATTCATGGGCGGTGTACCAACCGCATCTGCAACTGACAAGTCGGTGACATAAATGCACAACGGTCACCCTGGCATATCATGAGTGGAGCTCGATCTCTCAACAGAGCTTGCATCTCAAATTGTGGAGCTACCGGTTTGCTTGTAGAAGAAGGCTACTCATTCAGGCATCAAGATAAGCTCATTACACCCCCATAGGATCAAAGATGCATCGGCTAGGTGAGAGATAGCCATTTGTGCTCTCTTGAAATGCTTGAAGCAATAAGCAGTCCATGGGTCTTGGCGGTTGAGCATGAGCTCCCATTACAATATACATTGTGATGACTCTCTTTCTTGAGGTTTCAAATAATTATTATCTATTATAATTTATTTAAAATTTGTATTAATTTTTGTAATGAAATGCCAAAGGGATTGCCAATTGCCATTTGTGTAGTTGCAAATGAGTATCAATAGGTTTAATACCTTATTGCAACAATTGAATTGTCATCTCAATAATTGCAGCTATAGAGAAACACTTGCTCTAGATGGAACTTATAAGTTCTTTCATATCTTGCATTTTAAAGTACCTAGGTCAATGCTTTTTGTGATACTATTTACTTTCTTTTTGTGAACTTACATTTAATGTGCTAAGGAAGCATGGAATACTTTTGACGTATCTAAGTTAAATTAAGTTAAATGTATCTAGTATATACATTGTGATGTCTCTCTTTCTTGAAGTTAAATTTATAGAAATAATTATTATCTCTTGCTATTCGTAAATAAAAATTTATTAATTTCTGTAATGAAACGCATATATATTGTCCTATGATTTACCAAAAGGATTACCGATTGCCATTCATGCAACTACAAATGAGTATTAGTAGCTTGAATGCCTTATTACATCAATTGAATCATCACATCAATGGTTAACAAGAGATGTGGAAAGCTACAGTGAAAGACAAAGTCAAGAAAAGTCAAAGAAAATCAAAGCGCAAGTATTGAAATTATTTTTTGGAGCTTTAGCATATTGTTTTTGGGAACTTGTATTGTCTTGGAAACTCATGGACATCATATTATCATGGTTGTATTATTTTGTGAGAGCCAGGCTCACTTCCATGCACATTGTATTATCACATGTAGTTGTATTTATCACATCCCCAAATGTTATGTGGGTTTGCACATGTAGAAATGTAATTGCAATAATGTAGGCTAGATCTAATTAGATTAAGGTTGAAGCATACTTTAAGGATTTACCAACCTATGTCCCAAAAAGTGGATATGATGCCCAAAAGAGAGCATAAACCCTAATGTAGAGCAATGCTAGTGCACCAAGTATGCAAACAAAGGGCACAAGTAATGCTTCATCTATAGTGAGCAAAAAGTAGGAAGATTTCTCGACAAATTTATTGAGCAAATAGACTCCCTCCAACCCCCCCCCCTTCACACACACATAAATATATTGCACTATTCAAATATTGAGTTGTCTATGAGAGAGAGAGAGAGAGAGAGAGAGAGAGAGAGAGAGAGAGAGAGAGAGAGAAGATTATGTTTATAAGGGTATCATTCAAATATATTATCATCTTATTATTCAACATCCATCATCAACATTATCAAATTATAAAAGTGTAGAAAAAGAGAGGGGAGATGATTTTGCCACTTGGATAGTCAGTTGACACAATCTACAACCTTAATCAAGACTAATGAGAGATTAGACCAAGCACTAAGAAACATCGACAACAAAGTTTAAATAGAAGCGTAAAAATTTTTACTTAGAAAGCCTATTGTCATGTAGAACTTAGCTCATGATACTCTTACCTCTAAGACTAGTCAACCCTACCAATTTTTAATTAAAACTTGGCAGGCCTCAACAATGATGATCAAGTTGCCATCCCTTCCATAGCTCAAAGAGTAATAAAAACTTTTAATTTTCTCAAAGTGGATCTATTAGTTGTATGTTGTTATAATAGTTATTTATTAGCCAAGCATTTCTCCCGATGACTATAGATAGATAACCTTAAAAATAGCAACCAATTTTAATGACATTGTATTGGCCCCTATATCCTAGGAAGAAAAGATATGGACGTAGAATCGCTAGGTAACACTCTATTGACCCCTTTATTCCAATAAAACAAGTAGTTATTATTCTAATGGTAAATCTTGAAAGAGATGATCCTTTCAAAGCCCAAAGCATTTTTTGAAGGTTGGATAGTCATGAATAATTTAGCTCATAATAAATGAGTGCATATATTTGAAAAGGTTGATTAGGAAGATACACCAATAAGTGGCTCATACAACGTTCTTAATAATTATGGTTAGAATAATGACTACTTACAAAGTACGTCAATTAGTCATATGTTATAATGATAGTTGCTAATTGCCCAAGCATGTCTAGAAATAAGTATTATAACCCTCAAAATAGCAGAGGCTAGTTCTAACATAGCCATGCACACCTCCTAAGGTGAAAGGAGGTTATTAAGCACTTGCCAAGCCTAGGTAGTTATTAAGCACTTGCCCTGGGCTTGCCAAATATTGTCTCAGATGCCAAGAGCTAGCTATTATAAATTAGCAAATGGTAGTTAGTATAAATGAAAGCAAAGAGAGAGAGAGAGAAAGAGAGAGCAAACGGATGTAGCTCAGTTAGTTAAGTTGAACGCACGTTGATCAGATGGTCTTGAGTTCAATTCCTACATCTGTGCGGTCATTTTGTATAGGAATATAAAAAGAGGAGATCTGAACCCAGGTCAACATGTTAATAAAACAAGTGGCTTACCACTAAAGTAACCACTAGATTACAATAGAGAGAGAGAGAGAGAGAGAGAGAGAGAGAGAGAGATGTTTAATGCTAAGGGCTTGCCAAGTGTTGTCTAAGGTGGCAAAGTAAGTCTATTAGTTGTAAGTTATTATGATAGTTACGAATTAGCCAAGCACATGTCTACCTACAAGTATTAGAAGGTACCAACCTCCAAATCTATATATGAGTCGAACGGCCTGGAATAAAATGAACCATTTTCTTTTTATTAAAAGAATTCGAACACAAGTTCGGAGGAAGAGGCAGGAAGAGTCCCTTCTACAATCCTAGAACAAAGCTACACAATGAGCCAAATGAAGGGATGCGGGACAGTCCCGCTTCCGGGTCGTGTAACAGGTGGTTAATCTGATGTTGAATAACCAACCGTAAGCAGCTAGCTGTTAGCGGCCATGTGTTGTTTGAGTTTGACATAAGCGAGCAAACCAAAGCCGGCAAGCGCACCGGAGGCGGCGGCAGCGTGGAGGGCGTTTCTGGAGGAGAAAGCGGGCGGGAAAGAAGGAGGAGGAGGAGGTGGGTAGATGTCGGCAAGAATTCTGCGTCCATTGCGCTCGCAGAGAGCGCCCCTGTCGCGTGCCTGGTCAAGGGCCAGCTCCAGGTGGGCAGTGATGTCCTTCCACTTGAGGAGCTCGTCCTCCATGTCGCGCAGGCTCTCCGAGAATCCCGTGGCCAGCTTCTGGATCTGGCCCCGCAGCTCTCCGTCCACCGCCTGCAAGTCCGTCCGCTCGTTCAGCCACGACGTCAGCTGCGAATCCAGGGCAGATGTCGGCGGCGGAAGCAGCAGGAGCGGTCCCGCCGACGATGATGATGTCGTCACCGCCGTCGACGTGCCGAATTCGGCCGCCGCAGAGTGGCGCATCTGCTTGAGGTCTTGAGAGAGCACCCGCTCGCGCAGGCGGAGCAGCGCCATCTCCTGAAGGGCGGCCTCCTTGCCGGCCTTCTCTGCCTCCAGCTCCCGGCCGACCTTCTGCAGCTGCACTACAGAGGCAAGATCCGAATTTTTATAATACGTAAATTTATGGAAAATTCTCAAAATAGCCTGGAGTGGAAAAAATTAAGCAATGCACTGATGCAAATAATGGTAAATTTCTCGGTGAAGGCCACTGTTTCCCATAAAGTGATAGAAAGTACCCGACCTGGAAGCGCGCGTCCGCTGTGTCCTGCCGAAGCTCCAGCGCCGCTGCCTCAGCGCGTTCCGCCCTCTCGAGCAGCTTGCGCCTAGCCTCCGCCTCGACGGCCGCCCGGGACAGCACCGACGCCAGCTCCGCCTCCAGCCTACTGGCCTCCGCCGTCGCCCTCTGCTTCTCCCCCCTCAGCAACGCCTGCCGATCCTCGAACTCCTCCAGGCTTTCCAGCACCGTCGCCACCTCCCTCTCCAGCTTCACATTCTCCCCTATCAACCTCTTCTCCTCCTCTCTCAGTGCCTCTATTGTCCGGCGTGCCCCCTCCGCTTCCTCCCCAACCTTACCCCGAGCCTGTTCTGCCTCCCGGGCTGCCTTGGACACTGCCTCCTTCAGCCTCTCGATCTCCGCCTCCAGCACCTCCTTCTGCGCCTTTGCCGACGACAGCTCGATCGACAACCTGTTGTTGGCGGAGTGGAGCTCCCCAAGCTCCTCCTTGAGCATGCGCACCTCCGACTCCGCATCCCGACTCTGCGCACGCAACCGCGAGTTCTCGTCCCCAAGCAGCCTGCTCAGGTTGCAGAGCCGCTGCACGTCGGAGTCCGCCAGCGTCCGCGTGGCGGCCGGGGAGATCTTCTCCACCATCGCCATGGCGGCGTCTTCCAAGTCCCGCCGCGCCTTCGCCAGGGCTGCCTCCAACGCCCTTTTCTCCTTCTCTAGGCTGCTGTTATCGGCCAGCAAGATCCTCTTATCTTCGCTCAATTCCGCTACTTCTGCTCTCAGGGCCTCCATTTCTGCACCGTCGCCAGGCTCCTTAAACAGAGCCAAGCTCAGAGCCTCGTCCGCTAGGGAGGGGACCTTGGGCCTCACGTCATGATAGTGATGCATGTAGCTGTCCTTGGACCTGGTCTTGCTAAACTGGCTGGTGCGGCGAAGATGGGAGCCTTCTTCCGGGTCCGGATCCATGTTTTGGTTGATGCGTCGCATGAGGCTGGCCATTCTCTCTCTCTGGGAGGAGGAGGAATTAGGGGGAGGGGGCGGAGCTGGTTGGTCTAACTCGTTGTC
Source organism: Lygodium microphyllum (assembly GCF_053477565.2). Lineage (NCBI taxonomy): Eukaryota > Viridiplantae > Streptophyta > Polypodiopsida > Schizaeales > Lygodiaceae > Lygodium > Lygodium microphyllum. The sequence continues at coordinate 76,525,717 of NC_141162.1, forward strand.
GCTGCAATTGGATGAGTCAGCACTGCTGCTGGACTTGGTGCTGGCGGCGCTAGAATGGCTGGCCGTGCTTGTTGTGCTGCTGCAGGAGAAGATGGGCTTGACAGACCCGAGGACAGACCTCTTGGGTTGCTGTAAGTCCAACTCATGCGGTTCTTCCGCCGCCAGATATTCCTCTTCATGATATCTGTCCATGAAACCTCGAGGCCTGAAAACATTCCCTGGTGAGAGAAAGAAGAGATCGGCATGAGTACTATGTACGGTAATGTCGACTAGTTTATCTAAATCACAAACAATAATCAGTAGTGATCAATACCAAAAGGCTGTGATTGGTCCGAAATCCTGTGCTCATATCTCTCCATGGAATACTCGACGAAACTGACATCGGGGTCGAGCATTATTGCGCACAAGAACCAGTAGTGTTTGATGCAGTGCTGACTCTTCGGTCACTGTGTGGCAGGAGCAGCTACAGCGCAGACATGGAATTAGAGGGGCTGCTCCACCACAGCGTATGGGACCATGCATTGTTCAGACAAACCGCGCACGCACACGCACACACCGCGAGAGAGAGAGAGAGAGAGAGAGGAGGGCCGGGGGGGCCGGGGCGGCGCGGGGATAGTCGACGAGAAAGAATGAAACCTCGAAAGAAGGTGACAGTTATCCCCCAACCGACATGTCCCTCTCTTCCTTCAGTCGGTTGTGGGCGGCTGACCGATATACAAGGGAGGCTATTGGTAATCCAGACGTTGAATGCCATAGCGTATGTGAAAGGCAAAGAGAGATTGTATCCAAAGCTAAGTATATGTTATTACGAGCCCTTTAGATGCTGGAGAATATCAATGTATGTTGCTTATAGGTTGAAATTGCCTCCACACTGGCCGATACATAATGCATTTCATGTTATTTATTAAGTTCTTTTCATAGTGACATGTTTGAGGATGTATCTACTGAAATTTAGCTAGAGATTAAGGAGTGGGATGAGATATTGGTACCCAAGAAAATTTTGATACATAAAGAGAGAAAGGTCAAAGGTAAATTTTCTAAGAGATATTTGGTGAAGTTTTAGCATTATCCACCAAATGGGTGCTAAGTGGATGGAAAAGAGTGACTTGGCAAGCCATGCTCAGTTGTTGTAGCTTTACCTCGATGCTTTTCAAATGGAGCTAACTTTGAATTGGCCTTAGTCAAGTTCAACCAAGTAGGGGCCTTGAGCATTGCTTGATGCTCAAGGGGGAGTAGCAATTACACTCTTCTAATGAGGGATAACTCTAGTATATAGTGGATCTTGGATGTATTTAGCATGCATCTAATGTGTTGGGCGTGCTAACAATATGTTCTTTCATCTACAGCTTTGAAACTCTACATTTACATCAGTGTATGATAATTCTACATCAGTTTATGATCATCAAAGATTCGTTACCATTTCTTGGTTTGCAATGGATAATCATTAGAGATTCATTATCATTTGCTGGTTTGCAATGGATGATCATTAGTTTTCAATGGTATTCGATTGGTCTTATGAGCAGTAATGTGTTTTATGAATGCCATTGATAGTTCAACCAATGATTTATGCACAATTTATGCTTTAGCATGGTTGTTTGGCAAGAATAGTTGAGATATCTTCATAATGAATGCACCCTATGGGTTTTTGGCATCAATTTCAAACTCTTTTGGTCTATTATGTTTTGGTTATGTTGGCTGAAAATTTTCTCTATAAGTGTTTGGTAGTAGTATAATGTAATATATCCAAATTTTCTAACAGCCACACATGAGGCTCCCTTATTTTCATAGCCTCACATAAGTGCCATTGAGTTTTCATGTTTATATATGTTGTATATCCTCGTATCAGATCAACATAATTTATCTTTTATTTATGTGTTTTTTTCTAGTTAAAATAATTTATTATTAAGTATCAAATTTTTATTTGAAATTATTTAGTATATTTTAAATTTACTTCAATTATAATACTTTTTTTAAAACTTTATTAATAAACTTTCAAATTACTTATATTTTTATAATGTATTTAGCTTATCAATTTATTTTGATTTATTACTAATTTTCTCATATTATTCTAATTTAATATTATTTTTATAATTTATCAAAAATTATTCTTTTTTTGAAATTATTACTTACTTTAATTCAATTTTTTATTGATTGATTAAATTTAATACAAAATTTAAATAATTTTTTACTTGAAATTTTATTTTTAATTAAAATTGTGTATACGTATATATATGAAAAATTTTCATCCAAAAAATGAAAAAAAAATAAGAAAAAATATTTAGTTAACCCTTTTAAGGGTCGAAGGGAGGGACTTTCCTTAGGAGATGTGCAACATCCCATGTCCCCCTCCATACACCCCTCCCCCCTCCTCTTGTGGGCCTCAACCCCTCCCACTCCCAAAAAAGAAAAAGGGAGGCTAGTAAAATTACGTGCCAAGGAGATAGCAGTTGTTTGTGCATTGATCCCCTACTTTGGAGTGTCACCCCTATTTGGGGAGAAACTATACCCATATAGTATCTTTACTTTGTTGCACTATTTAACTCTTATTGTAAAAAACTAAAAGCATCAATTGAACGCCTATATACCCCATCCCAAAATGGTGTTGCCAAGTACATGAACATGACCATTTAAGAAAGAGTCTGAAGTATGCTTAGTCAAACAAGCTTAACGTAGTATTTTTGGGTTGAGTAGTTACTATTGTCGTACATTTTCCCATGCACTACTATTAGTTGTGTGGTTGCAAAGGAGATATGTTCTAGAAAACCTCCCATGTCCATCTTAGAGTCTTTGGATGTGAGGCTTTTTACCATATACCCAAGGACAAATGCAATAAGTTAGATCCTAAGTCAGTGAAATACATCTTTCTTAGTTATGGGGATGCAAGTGAGATGGGGTATCGCCTATGGAATCTACATGCTCAAAAGGTTATCCATAGTCATGATATTGTTTTTCATAAGGAGAAGATCCATAAGCAACCTAAGTAGGTAGTTGAGATACATAGGGTGGTCTTTTAAGAGGAGCCTTCTATTACCATACAACTAGCTCGACCACCTATAAATAATATTCTAGTGACCCATGATCATGATGTTGGATAACATGTACAGGCCCCACATCCTGTTTTAAAACAATCTACTAGAGATAGATGTTAGCTTGATCGGTTTGAACCCTCCATAGACTATGTTATGGTGGCACATTTCAATGAGCAGACTTATGAGGAGGCCATGCAAATAGGTGATAGTCACTCTTGGGAGAGGGCCATGCAATCAGAGTATAATGCATTGTGGAAAAACCATACATGGGATTTGGTTCCTTTGCCTAATGAAAAACATGTATTGTCATGCAAGTGTACCCCTAAATGCCCCAAGCCAGCATATAAGGCCAAATTGGTTGCTAAGGACTTTAAGCAAGATCTTGGTGTTGACTTTGATGAGGTATTTTCTCTTGTAGTCAAGATAACTATCCTACTATTGGTACTAGGTTGCTCAGCTAGATTTGGATCTTTATCAAATGGATGTTAAGATGACTTTCTTACATGGGGACTTGCATGATGAGATTTATATGTAGGAGTCTAAGGGCTTTTAGAAAAAGGGAAGGGAACACCTAGTGTGCAAGTTGAGAAAGAGTCTTTATAATCTTAAGTAGGTACCTAGGGAATGGTATCATAAGTTTGATATATTTATGCAGTCACAATCTTCCTTCCACAATGATATGGATTTGTGTCTCTACACAAAGAAGGCTTGTGATGACAGCCTTATTATCTTGGTACTTTATATGGATGATATGTTGATTTCTAGGAGAGCTCATAATGAGCTGGATTCTTTGAAAACTCAACTCAAGAAGTGCTTTGAGATGAAGGATATGGGGCTGACCTCATATTCTTAGGATGTGCATCACACGCAATTACTCTTAGGGGCTTCTTTACTTATCACAGAAAGAGCACATACAGAAGGTCCTTAAGCGCTTCCATATCAAACATTATGTTGCCTTGTCTAATAAAATCACAACATGTAGCTCTTCCTCCAAAAGGAGTTTGTTATACACATTCACGAGGACTCTCAGAGGTATAGGTGCTACATATGTTGGGCCATACATTGAAGTCTAGAATGCCTTTCTTTGCTCAGCAATAGTCATTAGGTTTTTGCCATATCTTACAACTAGACCTTGAGTAGAATATACTTTTTGCTCAAATACAATACGTCCATCTCTTGTCCATCCTAATGTTATAACTTCCTCATTGCTTGCCTTGCAATCCCCAATAGGAAACAAGGGAATCAATAGATAATTCTCTTGCTTTGCCTTGGTCATTTGCTTCATGACTTCTTCCACAATTGTTGGATATCACCAAACAGATTTGTGCTTGCTCTACCTTGGTCATTTGCTTCATGACTTCTCCCACAATTGCTAGATAACAACAACAAATTTGTGCTTGCTATACCCATATCAAATGCTTTTTTAAGAGCTTGTCATGCTCTTCAATCTGAATTTCAATGTCAGCAAGAACATATGCACAAGCAAGTGATAAATTTGTGTCATCTGATTCCTTTCAATACTCTGCTTTCAATTGATCTTCTTGTTCTATCAGCTTACTAAGCTTCCCTACGAGAGATCATTTAGGACTCAAATGTACTAGGGGTTCAAGTTGACAAGAATATGACTTGTGAATTGTTGGATTTATTGAGCTCTTTTTGCTAAAGTTCATGTTCATTTGTGAGGTAAAAGCATGAGAGGCATGTTCCTTAGCATGAGTGATAAGTTTGGTGGTAGCCAATGGTTGTTGTGTGGATTTCAACTCAAAATTAAAAGTAGGAACTTCTGATTCGGTAGATTGGTAAATCATGATAGTCATAGATGACTATGTGCTTGTATTCTTGAATTGATTGAAAGTAATCTTGGACTTGGAATTTCCAAATTTATTTTTGATAACACTACTAGAAGGAGGTTGTCGATCATTTGATGATTTCTTGATTATCCCTTATGGATCCTTTTGCTTCGATTAAGTAGTTACATGAGGCTATTGTTGGATTTTTTGTTTCATCTTAGGTGACATAGGTTCTTTATTCATGGGAGACTTCAAATGTTTGGATAAACTAACAACTATCTCAAGTGAAGGCTTGAGGGGTCTATCACATCCTTCCTTGGACTTTCTCTCTTAGATTGAACATCACATGGATATGATTGCTTTATTTTCACATCTTGGTTGATGACTCTCAAATACCATATGTTCGTCATGTGGATTAGCAACTAAAAGAGTTTGGCGAAGACCTTCACCATGTTGGATCCCTCACTCTCTTGAGAAGAAAATAAGTAAGAAAAAGATTTAGAGCATCACTTTCCTTCAATCCCTTGCTCAACACACCTCTCACAAACACTCTCCCTCACTCTCAACAATTAAGACAAGATGATGATAGAATAGAAAAAGTGAATGAAAGGCTCCAATAGTTGCATTTAGAGATCTTATGTAGCATGGATATACCAAAAGGATGAATACAACTGAGACCTCCTACTCTTATATAGACCAAGATTATGATTTGAGTTAGGCTCATGCTTTAAGGTGCCATCATTCTCTAAGGTGACATCATGTTTGCATTTAAGGGTTCACAATTATGAGTTAGGGTTTATGCCCTCTTTTAGGCATCCTATCCACTTTTTGGAACATAGACTGGTAAATCCTTAAAGTATGCTTCAACTTTAATCTGATTAGATCTAGCCTACATTATTGCAATTACATTTTCATACGTGCAAACCCACATAATGCTTGGGGATTTGATAAATACAACTACATGTGATAATACAATGTGCATGGAAGTGAGCTTGGGAGAGAATACCCAACAATAAATGATATACCATATGGTTGCAAAAGAACTTGGTTGGTAACCATCGCTCCTCCTTACTAATCATGACTAAGGGGCCCGTACTATGTTATGGAATTATGTTTACCATGATATTTCATTGAAATTATGAATTTATATTTATTATGAGTAAAATCAAAATTATAGATTTATCACTATAATTTGCTCAAATTTATTGTGGATTTTTTTTGTTAGTTATTACATGGATATGTAAATATATCAATCCTACAACAACATGTATCCAAATTTTATACAAAACTTTTGAGTCTTCATGTCATATGATCAAAATCATGATTCATTATACATGTCACAAGTGAAGACTTAATGGTTAGGACACTTTAACACAGTTAAGATAGAGTTTTCAAAACTTTAAATAATAAAATAAATTATAATTTATGACTCATGAATCATCTTAAGACTACTATCAAACGGTGGAACCAAGATGACCACTACATCAACTTTCTACATTATGGGATATACCTAGACCTTATGCAAATAATCATCAATGAAAGTCACAAAATACTTTGCACCTAACAAAGCATGGGACCACATACATCAAAATGAAGAAGATATAGAGGCTCACCCATGCATGTAATACCAAACTTCTTATAAGAATTGTGTGTCTACATGCCATAAAAATAGTGATCACATGAATCAAACATTTGTAATCAAGGGACAAAAGATGTTGCAAATGAGAAAGCATTTTCATTCCTTTTAAGAACATGTGTCCAAGGAGATGATGCCACGAAGATACATGTGATATATCAGAACCACAGCCAACAAAACATTATCAATAGACCTAGATACAAGCGAGGGATGGAGGTTGCCAGCCTTGATACCTCGAGCAAAGACAAGATTCCCATGGGTGTCTTCCATGCAAAATCACCAAAAGATACATGATATCCTGCATCATCCAACTGTCCAATAGAGTGTAGGCTTTTGGTCAAAGTCAAAACATGGCATACATCATGCAAAATAAAAGTGTTTCCTAAATAAAAATGTAGTCTAACATCACCAATTCCAATAATATTCAACGCCAAGTCATTTTCTAGTTTGACAAAACATGATATGCTGTGATAGGAATGAAACCAATCCCTATGCAGAGTAACATGGAAAGAAGTCCCCTAAATCAAGCAACCAACACTGAGAAAAAATGGATGAGGCATCAGCCAATGGACTATCATCAAGAGAAGAAGTTGCAAAGATGTAATCATCATCAAACTCAAGCTCTAAGGCATTTATCTCCTCAATTTTCATGCTAACTTACCATAAGAACAATATTGTGATCATCAGACTCATCCTACACTTTACCTTTGTCTTTTTCCTTGCACTTATTATCATGTATCTTATGGTATTGTGGCCTAATAGGACCTTACTTTACACAATAATGACATGTAAGAGAGGCCTTACAACCATGAGACTACCTATGAGATTGATACCTTTGTGAATCTCTATCGTGGTGGCCATTACTGCTCTTACTGTCATGTCTATGTCCCTAATTGTCAATGCATGAGAAGTATAAGTTATATCCAAATTCTTTCTATCTATCTCCTCTGCGTGTGAGGCACCCTTAACATCATGGATATTCAAACCATCCTTAGGCATATCAGCACACATGGCAATACTACAAAAAATGTCCCAAGACTCAAGAAGTGTCATAAGCAAGAATAATGAAGGGAGATTATGCTTGAACTCAATGCCCTAACTAAAAATAGAGTGAAATTCATTCAAATTCATAGATACACTAGTTCCTTCCTTCATGTGAAGGTCCATGAGTTGTTTCAACCAATACATTTGTGTAGGAATTTGCTTGTTATAAAGATTGCATATCTTTTCCCATAACTATCGAGCATTATCCTTAGGTGCCAAAACATTGAAAATAAAGCTGTTTTTGACAATGACAATATAAAAGTGGATTTTCATAGCTCATCCAACTCATCCCAAGCATCATGATCAATGCCTTCAGGCTTTACACTCTTGGTTTTCAAAGGCCTGACCAACTTCTTTAACAACAATATGTACCATATATGTGTCTTCCAATAGGTGACATTTGTGCCATCAAGCTTTTCAACATTGAAAATAACACTATCATTCAAAGAACTAATCATAATGATTGTATATCAATGTAAAATAGAAGAATGGGCTACTATAAATGACCAAAAATCAAACCCCAAAACATAGCAAAAACAAGGGCAAAACAGGAGGGAATACCAAAGTATAGAGCTATACACCAATTGCGAGCAATAGATTGCCAAAGTACAATGCCTACTCTCCAAGACAATGCTAAAAATTGTAATTATAGCAATGTTGAAACAAATATTTCAGTATATTTCAATCCAACTATGGGACAATACCCAAGAAAGAAAGCTCCTACTGTTAGGGATATCTTAGTAGCAATCGAGATACAAAGAATACAACTAGCAATGGCTAAGCATAGGCCACTAGTATCAAAGACTATCATGAACTCAACTTGTTAGTAAATAATACATCCCATAAGTATATACATCATTGAAAAACTATTGATAGAGGTAAGTGCTTGTGTGCAAAGCATATGGAATCAAATCAGCCCTAAGTGGGGATAACTCCATCCAATAGCATACAAGAGAGCATATATATAAACTAAGAGTCTTACTATCTCAAAAAAAGAACATAGCTCAACTACATAAAGAGTTCAAAGCTCTAATGCCAATATCAAGTAGCTCCCACTAAAGAAAATTTGAATGCCAAATAAGCAATATAAGCTCAAGACATCAAGTACATGACTACCTAGAATTCAAGATACGTTCGAGAGCATGAAACCCAAGTCTTCAAACTCGTAATGTCAATGACTAAAGCAAATGAATCATAAAGCCCAATCTCAAAAGCATCCAATGTAGCTCAAATCCAAGTGATAAAGCCATGTATAATCATATCCGGGTCTAAGTATCAATGCTAGATATCAATGCATGTAAGTGGCATACCCGAATAGCATCAAGCCTCAATAGGCATTAAGCTACTATTGATAACTTGCTATCCAAACTGTTATTACAACAATGCAATTTTGCAAATCTAAGCTAACCAAACTCTAACCAATCCAACTAGCATCCCAATGTATAATCACAACATTCGGGCATCAAAATAGCATCACTGAGGCATTAAACATACATAATGGAGCTTGTTAATTGTCCAAACTAGAACCGTTATGTCCTATGTAAAACAAAGAATTAAAAACTACATAGAATCAACTCTACAAGTGTTCAAATCTATAGTTCTAATCGTGCTCTTTGTTTCTAGCTATAGAACACCTAAATCGAGTATCATATACAAAAGTTATCACCAAAATATAAAAGTATTGTCAAGCTCCCATAGTTGCTCATGACTTTTGTAGCATGCTCCGTATCCACTCAAAATGGATAGAATGGCTGATTCTCAACTCAATAAGTACTTAACAAGGCTCAACTAAGCCTAACAAGCTCCTTGACAAGCTGGGATCAAACTAGTGGAACAAGCCAGGAGAAGGGAAGAGTCAATGCATACCTTGAGAGGAAGAAACGATGGTTGCCATGAAACCTTGAGCTAAATCTTTGAATCCAAGCTAAAGAAAATGATGAAAAAGCTCCCAAAACGGTTGCCTCTAATACAATTTGAAAGGTAGAGCTTGAGTGGAAACACACAAGCAGAAGCAAGAGATATGGCAGATGGAGCAACAGAGTAGAGAGAGAGACACCATATGCAAGAACTCCAATAGTCACAATGTATGATCGGCCTTCTCTTATTCAATAGTCACTAAAAGAATAAAGAATAAAGTGATAATGATGTGGACACCTACCACCTGCAATGTACACATGTGTGGTCATGGTGATTGAAGTAAATATAGGGTGGAGTAGGCACATGTGCCTTTACCCCCAACATCTCTCTCTCTCTCTCTCTCTCTCTCTCTCTCTCTCTCTCTCTCTCTCTCTCTCTCTCTCTCTCTCTCTCTCTCAATATATTTTCATCTAAACAACAAACCTCTTTGAGTGAAGAGATGCATGGGATTTATATATAGGCATATGCACACATGTGTGTGTAATGGGGGTCCTATTTATACCCATGAGGGGTAGGATGCCATGAAAAGCACATGGGGGGCATGGGTCCATTATCATGGAGGTTAAGGGGAGGAGGAGGAGGTGTCGAGAAGGGAGGGTTAGTCCCTCATTTTGGGGCCATCTTGAGCATGCAAACTCTATGCCTACATCACTCATCCTACTCCCTTTAGACCTTAGTCGATAGTCTTGAAACCTTGGAGCATCCTCGAATACGATCTTAGCAAGGTGATATGGACAAGGTCTGATAAATCATATAGCTAGATTAAATGATGGGCTTGGTTATGAAAGAGAGGATATTGTCATGGGGTGTAATCTTCATACAATATAAGATTTTTCAAGGCTTTGAAGGATGAATCTTCGTATAGGCTGTAAGAAGGGGACATAAGGTTTGAGCATAAATTATGGACAGGATGGAGAGAATAAAGGGGGTCCTAATCTTGGGAGAAACTAGGGACTTGGGGGGAGAATTTGAAGGGGTAGTGGTAGATGACAAGGGTTCGGTGATGATGATGAGTGTGGGGAAGGGGGTGAAGATGAACAATATTAAGGGGCATTTGCTATACCTTGAAGCCTCCTTCGCCTCTTTGATTTTCATTCTTTCTCCTCTCACCCTCTCTTTCTCTCTACCCCTTCCTCTCTTTCCCCCCCCCCCCTCTACTTATGCCTCTTCCCTCTATCCCTTTATAGTGATACCAATTAATAGCAGTTTAATTTGCCTCTTTGTTAGTAGAATTGGCCTTAAAAGTAAAATATCCATCAAGGCTATATGTTTTCTACTTTAGGAAGTTTCATTTTGTAAACAAGTAATGACTTTGATGAATTCATTCCCAATCCGTGTAGCTTCATACTTCCAAGTTGTTCAACACATAAACGAGTACATGGTCTCAAATTCTCACATTATATATGCTCTAATCTTTTGAAAAGAAATGTCAAATTGCACACTCCATTTGGGTAGCTTTTCCTTTGCTCAAAAAATTTCACTTGAACTTCAATCAATTTTGCTCTTGAGAAGAAACCTAGAACTTAGTGGAAGCAAGGTGTTCTTTTAAAGATGCCTTGGGTTCTAATAAAGGGATATCCTCACATCTTTTCTACAATACTAGTCCTTAAGTTGTTTCTTGCATACATTTTCAACAGCCCTCTAATAAAATCATTTCCCCAAATTTCTAAGAGTAATTCGTTATCGAATTTAATTTTATATTTAAGAAATGTTTTGACCATTTAATGCAACTGATTTTGGTTATAGGACTCTATCAATGAATTTAATTTTGTGCTTAAGAAATGTTTTACTCATTTAACACAATTGATTTTGGGTATAGTATCAAGGAATCATGTCCAATAAAAGAGTAGAAAATAAATGGTATGTGTTAAATGGAGCACAACTTCTATAGCACATTGTACTTAGTGTTTTGAAGGAACAACTTGGCAACAATGTTTAGTGGTAGGTCACACAAATTTAAGCTACAAGAATCATGCAAAACCTACTCCTACACTACATATTTGTGTATCATCATAACATATATAGGCTACTAATCAATTATCATGCATCAAACATACTTTATGTTCCAAGATATGCAAAATCATTAATGCGACTAGATTGAAGTGGTGATACTAGAAAGTCATGAAATTATGGGACTTTTTGTAGTAATCTTGGTATGAGTATCTGGTGATGTAGAAATTTTACTATTGATCTTAGTATTGGCCTATTGAGTCTTGAGCAAGTTTAATAAGATATTCTGATTCCATAGACTTGTCATATGTGTAATGATATTAAACATCCTTGAAAGTTCACCTACTCCTTAAAATAAACTTGTTAGAACATTAGCTTCTTAGTACAACTATGTAGCACAATCATGCAAATTTGTCAACATTTTAAGCATGCAAGGGTACCTTATTCAAAAGAAAAAAACTTTTCTATGCGGTTAAGTGTTAGAGAGAGGAGAGCTTTGCTCAAATAAGAGCATAACTTTACAAGGGAAGGGGAATCTAATGAGAGAGTTGATTTGAATTATCATAGTAGGAGAAGAGAAAGACATAGAAATGGGATTTCAAGTGATGTTTAGAATTTTTTCTTATAATGCAAGTAATTTTGTGGAAGGTTTGAAAAGTGCACACAAACTCTTTAGTTACTAGAAAAGGTTGATTTATGTAATAGATTGTATGCATTGGTTAGTTAAATGGAGGTTAAATGCTATCTACTTGGTATTGCAATAAGGCACCCTAAAGACATCTCCTTATGATCTTATCTAAGGCTTTATAAATATGTTCTTGCATTTACCTTTATATATTGGCCCATTTGACAAATGCAAGGTGATAGGTTAGAGGAATTAATAAAGAGGAACATGCCTTGTGCAATTTGATATCCTATCCACTATTATAAGCAAAAAAAAAAATCAATTGCTTAATTATAGTGAAAGATAATAGAAAAAGCTGATGTGTCAAAGTGTGATCACATGAGCACTTGGCTCACATATGCTACCATATTTGCTTGTAAGAAACAATTTTTTTGAAACTTGCAACTTAAACTTTTTTGAAAAGTAACATGCAAAGGCTTGTGAATAACAAACTTAGAAAAGATGGAAATCTACCACAAAGAAGATCTAAAGTGAAGAAAAATCTAGCAAATCTATGTGATTGATGCTCGATGCTTTCTAACTATGGGACTTGTGTGAGGTTCTTACAATGTTTCACCTTATTTCTTTATGAAGCTTGCCACACATGAGTGAATCATCCATGGTTGTAAAGGTCTATGAAGGCCTTTAACTTTTGATCTATTTTGTAGCCCACTAATATTTTGCATGCCTATATCAATTAACAAGGTATTATGTCACCTAACAAAGGATTGTGAATAAGAAACTTAGAAAAGATGGAAATCTACCACAAAGAAGATCTATAGTGAAGAAAAATCTAACAAATCTATGCGATTGATGCTCGATGCTTTCTAACTATGGGACTTGTGTGAGGTTCTTACAATGTTTCGCCTTATTTCTTTATGATGCTTGCCACACATGCGTGAATCATCCATAGTTGTAAAGGTCTATGAAGGCCTTTAACTTTTGATCTATTTTGTAGCCCACTAATATTGTGCATGCCTATATCAATTAACAAGGTATTATGTCAACTAATACGACTGATTGACTCATGTATTTATTAATATAATGTCTACTGTTGTGCATGAAAAAATTAAGAGCATTCAAAAGTTTGTAAATAATAGTTATATTAGATTAATCCCTCTTAATATTCATTGTAATATGCAATGTATGTCAAACCATTATGTGTTTGAATAGTTGTAATGAGACTTGTTCGAACTTATCATTGATCTTCTAACTAATGAAGATGTTTTGCAATGAAGTAAATTCAATTATGTTGAGGGGTTGCCATTTCTTGGAGAAACAACAATTTATTTCCTATTTGTGGAGAAGGAGAGACCTTTATTTATTCATGTTGGCATATAGACCAAATGCTATGCAAAACCAACTACTTTCAATATGATTGGACACAACAGGAAACAAGATATTAATTACTTAACAACAAGAAAGAATTGTAACAAACGAAGAGTTCAAAGGACCTCTAGCCTTATCTAGACAAATGCCATGCTAGACCAAACTTAGGGGTAGAATGAAAAACATCTCAAGGAAGTACACGTTGAGAGGTAACATATGAGAAAATTGTTATATAGACATGTGATATGTGATATCTTCCTAAGCCATAGATGAGGATATAAGGTAAGTGTGATTCTTGGGGGGTCCACCTTATAGAACATATAAGATACCACATGAGTACAAAAGAAAGGGTATTATATTTAGTAAAAGTTATACGATTATATTTACAAAAGCGGTTTTTTAATTACAATTTGAAAAATCAAAAGGTAAGTAAAAGGGGTCACTTTAAGGCCTTATAGCATGTAAAGAAAGAGTATTTCTTAATATCCTTTAAACACACGTTATATAGATGATTTCTTATAGATGGACTCCTCGAGGTGTGATTACATATGCATAAAAATCAAACTCGATACAAATAAGTCAAAAGACAATATAAATGGATGTCTAAATTTAGCTCATCAACATCATTTTGAAATGGAAGGATATAGTCCTTGAATTAAATATTTACATCTCATCAGCATGAAAACCAAATTTATAAATAGGCTCAGTGTGTGCCTTATTAGTGCAAACCAATATTGTACACTTAATATTAGTCGTGATGCTCAAAATGATTAGAACTCTTTACAAATTTGGCACTACAATTCCTTCATTTAACATGTTCATTTTTTTAAAACTTTCAAACAATGAATTCTTTACTATTACAATATTGGCTCTTCATTGTCAATCATGCTTTGTGTGGGAATGTGCCACTATGAAGCTAGCTATGCTTGAATAACTTCTTTACTTCAAAGTTATGTAATTTATAATTTCAATGGAGACCCCTCAAGAAGTAGAAAGAAAGTGATGGTCTTCAACTAATGGATATGACTAATGCTAATAGATAAATTGCTATGAAGATGCTAGCAATAGGATACCCCATGGGTGCAAAATCATGATTCAACTATTGACTTACTACAACCAAAAACCTTACAAAGGCTAAAATCTCAATAGACTTGATTTGAGAACCACACAAGCCATCAAGAAACTCAAGTTGCAAAGTCTTATCTCTTGCTTAGTAGATTCATACCCTTCTACCATAGGCAATAGCAATTGGAATAGAGAAAATAAAAAATTCAAATCAAAAGAAAATGTATGCAATCCCTTCCATTGCCAATACATTTGGAAAATAGAAATACACTTAGCTAACGAGTGGTCACAATTGATATCTCGGAGTAAGTTGTAGTAAGGGTAGAAGAATTTGAGGCCGCTTTTGCTATGGTGGTTGCAATGAGATGTCCCACCACTCCACATCAAGTACCCCCCCCCCCCCCCCCCCCCCCCCCCACATTAGATGAGTCTAAATCCAGTGTGGGACTTGTTAGAAGAGCAAACATTCATTGAAATAACGAAAGACACAAGATCAATGAAAGTGACAATGCACCATATATAATAGAGAATATGAATTCACTATGAAAATAGTACAAAGGTTGAGCACCAACTCACACACTCCACAAGATCTCTCTCTCCACACCAAGAATTTGCAAGTACATAAATGGTTAATAGAATGTGGCCATACTCCCGCCTTTTATAGACAAAAATAGAGGAGTTGTCCTACCACAAAATAGCCTAGCCAATTATTATATAAATAATAAAGAGAGTGCCCACAAATTAGTCCAAGGGCACTCATGAACATATGATATGACCACTTATAATACCCTCTCTTAGAGCACATGTGAACAAGCAATGAACAAGAGCACCAAGGATCTAGCATCATGGATACTCCAATAGTGTGCTCTTTGCTATATGTTCCTCAATAAGAAAGCATACGAAAGAAGAGTCCAAATGTCATAATCCCTCTATGAAAGAAAAGTAGTCAAGCTAGCCACCTTGCACCTCCTAGCCACATAAACTCCATGGATAGCTCGCCATGACACCTAGATTCCTCCACTAGAGCATGTGCATACCCTTTGGTTCCCCTGATGTGATACCAGATGAACACATCATACAACTCATCCTAACATTGAACTTGGCATTGGACACACTAGTCCAAGATTTGGATCACTAGAAGATGTGGACTTGACGGCATGCATCAAATCCACCAATAATGAAAGAGCATCAATATGCCATCTCCCCACCCTCACATTTGCCCCTTCTAGCTAGAAGCATGTGAGGGCATGCAACATCACTAGAGAAGAGATGAACCATCCACCTAAGCCATCAGTAGTCCTCGATTGAACCAAGATGATATATACATGTATATGGTCTTGTGCTTTACCAAGCATGACCATGATATCCACCACATCAAGTAGCAATATATCTTTGGAATCTTTCTTCTCTTCACAGCTTCATGAGATATATTATGATAGTGAATCTTGCAATCAAAAGGAAACCTATATGATAATGAAGTGAAATGAGAAAGAAGAGTACTTGCATGCTACCTCGATCAAGAGAGAGTAGCAAAGGAGTGAGATTTCCTACAAAAGATCTCAAGGTATGTGTCATGCACAAGAGTAAAACAAACATGGCACATGGAATGTCAAGGGTGCTAATCGACACAATGAATACATGTGACTATGCCACTATAGATAGCCCCTTTTGGCTAATCAAATGATGACTCCATCCAACACAAACCATAATGGGATCGACATTAGGTTAATGCTGAGAGATGACAACACCAATAGGATGACAATGAGCGTCAATAGTAACATGTAGATCAATGTGGTATATGTCAGCAACAAAAAATATGGTAGTAGTTATGCAAGCAAACAACCCTTAGCAACCTTGATGGTATCTCACACTATATGCTACCATATAGCACCGCTAGAGGTACAAAAAAATAGATCAAATGGATAGCATTGACGTAGCGAAACTATGCAAATTTGACATCAATGAAGACATTGGGTGACATGTGTACACTTTCCAATGCATAGAAAACAGTTGAGATATGTCACCACACAAGAAAAATGCGAGCTCAAAGGTCATATAGGTAGGTTTAGCACATAGTAATCACAAAATGCAAATAGTCAATGTAAAAACGTATGGCCAAGTATTCAAAATGAGCATATCTAGCAATAGACCTGAATGTTTGATATAGGAATCCACTACAAAAAGAGTACAATTGTTGAGCACTAGCTCACACATTCCACAAGCTCCCTCTCTCCACACCAAGAAACTGCAACTACATGAATGGATAATACACTATAACCACACTCCCATGCCTTTTATAGAGAAAAATAAAGGAGTTATCCTACCACAAAATAGGCTAGCGAATTACCAAATAAAGAACAAAGAGAGTGCTCATAAATTAGGCCATGGGTCCTCATGAACATGTGATATGACCACTTCTAACATAGCTAATCAAAAAGGTTGAGATTGAAATTGATGAAGCCCAAAGTGTATATTTTAATAGCTTGTATGTATTTCTCGTTTGATTTAATAAAAAAACTACTAATTTATTTATTTTTAATTACAAGATTTCTATAGATACGTGTGTTACTAGATAGGGGGATTGAGGGGGGCATTTAGAAGAGATGGCACATGGCTCAATACGTAGGGTAGATCCCCCCTTGATGTATTGTTATGGTCCCCACATTGAGTACACCCTCACCGCTTGTGCCTAGTTCACAATTCTTAAAGCACTCTCTAAGGCAATATGTGTCTAAAGTATCATCCCTAATGCCAACAAGTTCATCTTTGTTGAGAGGAAGGAATTGGTGAGCTTTGACACAACCTTATGTGGAAGAATTGTGAGCTAAGTGGCATTAGGGAGTGCATTTGACTTCCCAAAGCGGAGATGCTAGCCAGTGTAGTGGTGGAGAATGATTGCCTACAATGAAGAGCACCACAAACAAGCACCCAAAGCCATCAAAGAGTTGCTCCTTATAAAACTAATTGATTGATCTTATACTAGCCTTACTAGCTACACTAATGCCTATGAAGCCACTTGATGTAACACAATTATAATATTAATATATTTTTCTCTTTCTACATGACTTGTAAATGCAAAGATGATATCTTGATCTTGTTTCTATTTGACTCATGTAGGCAATAATGAAGGCATGATGTTATTCATTAAATGGAAATTAAAGTCATGAAGTTTGTGATATCTAAATAGTATTCAAAATTAGGCCATGGAATTTAGAAGCATTTGCAATGTGTAATACACAACTAAAAATTTGCCCTTGGTGTTGACGTTCATGTATGGCCCTTCCTAGATGCTACGTTATTTACGTCAGTAATGGGCATTGGTATAGAGAATGTCAAAGCTAGGTTTGATAACATCAACACCTATTATTCTTGCCTTTTCTCAAGTATTTGAATAAAATAAAATTGCTACTGCATGTCTCAAACATGTTGTAGCAAGGTTTATTTCAAAAACTTTGATCTAGGTCAACTAAACCCGTGGATAGGGTTTGAAAAAAAGGTGCTATGACATGTTTGGAGGCTGGACGATTACAAAGCATTAAGAGAGCATATGCATGATTTATTATGGCCCCTAAACAAGGTTTGAAAAAAGAAAATTGGCAAGACTCAAACATGTCATAGCAAGGTTCTTTTCAAACTTTGATCTAGGTCCATTGAACCTCGTCCTAGCTTGTTTATATCATATGCATCATCATCATCATCAATAGCTTGTCTCTCACCTAGCTTCTCCTCCTCCTCCTCCTCCTCCTCCTCTGTAGTCGGAGCTTTCGCCCAACTACCAAGACCCACAGACCGCTTATTGTTTCAAGCATTCCAAGCCGAGCACTAATGGCTACCTCTCACATAGCCGACGTGCCATCCATGTCTATGGGTGTAGTAAGCTTACCTCCATGTCGTTCGAGTTACCTCCTCTCCCGCTCACTCCTGTAGCTCCACGATCCAAGTGCAAGCTTCAAGCAAGCTCCATCCTCAATCTCCACGCCCCAAGCTCCATCACCGCGAGCATGAGAAGAGAAGAGAAGAGAAGAGGAAAAGAGAGGAGAAGATGGAGAGCTTCTCCTCCTCGGTCCCTCACCCTCACACACTCACTCCCTCACACTCTCACACTCCCTCTCTCAAGCACAAGCTCAAGCAAGCAAGAACAAGAAGAGGAAGAAGAAGAGGAGAGCCACTTTTTGCCACACACAAGAATGAGCTTCTTATTCACTTTTCAACTTTATATACAAAACCCTAAATCCCTTTTGGGCGGTCATCCCCTTATCCCCTTTTTTACATGGCCGACCGTGGCCTAGGCCCTTTTTCCCATTGCCCTTCTATCTTCCTAGCTTCCTTCCTACCGCCCATCTACCTTTACAAATTGCACGGGTGAGAGCCCGACGCTCTTTAAATTAAACCATGATGCGCTTGCGCTCTTCTACAAAAGTATTGATTCGCACTTTTTCTTGTGCGCCCTTTTTCCTTTATTTAGGACTTTTCTGCATTTCTTGTGCTTCCATATTATTCTTGGCGTGCCTCCGTCTTCCGTTTCACTTTTTCCTTGGCCTTTGTCTTCTGCTTTAGCTTTTTCAGATTTTTCACCTCACCTTGTTCGTCTAATGGTTAACATTACACCCCTCCTAGATGAGTGCCAGTCCCATGGCACTCACCGTTGTAGGTAGCAGGCCTTAGCATGCACCGAAGACATGAGTGGCAGGGACATTGGTGGCTGCCGTGGAGGAGTATTGGTGGTGGTGTGGAGGAAGGTCATTGGGGGTATGTTGGTGGCCGAGGTGGCTGGTGGTAGGGTTGGTGGAGTTGGTGGTAGGGCTGTTCTTTGTTGGGGATTCAGCACGATTCTTGGTAGGCCTGTAGGACGATAAAGGATAAGACTTCAGATTTGGGTGTCGATGAAGAGCGAATGACACTTGTTGGAGTCTTCAATACCTGCAATTGAAAACCTCTCATAGGTAGTATCTCCCTAGGGGTAGTGCTAGTCTTCTCTATTGTACACAAGACATAGTGCAATTAGTTTGGGAGACAGGTCGAACTCTAAGCAAGCTGAGAGTATTGTCCAGCACCTGAGGATCCAAACTGTGTATATACTTTGGTGCAGATATTATGTGAGTACTCGTGCATACTTAGATATTACGTAGTTAGAAGACCGTGGGCTAGTTTGGCGTAACAATGTGTGGATGAAGCAAAGTTGTCCATGAGGAGAAGTACACGTGAAGGTATATGAGACATCCTTTGCATTGTGACTGTACGACGTGGCATAATTGAATACAGGGACACCACACTTTCGGTAGTAGCTGGAAGCTATTGGACTTGCTTGATGAGGACGGTGTACTTTTCATGGCCAATCGTGCGGTGCTTACCACAATTTATTGCATGGTATTAAGGCAAAGTGCAAGAGGGAAATGTGCAAGTGGGTCAGGGTGAAAGGTCTAACCATAGGCGAGACAAGCTCCCTAGGTATGTCATGCCCTTGATGTGCCCTGAACAATTGTGGGTGATGCTAAAGGGTTAGGGGACTAAGGATGGAGCCAATCGACCAAGGTCACTAGACATACCTAATTTGAGGACCCCTAGGTACTGTGCTGTGATCGTGGGTGCTTCTTATCTTTTCATTTGTTTCTTTTTCTTCTTTTTTTCAATTGGACTTGCCTGAGTACAACCATTGCAATATGTTGAGACTATCATCCTTTCAATGGGTTGGGAAATGTCAAGCTTCGAAGGCTCAGGAAATGGATATGACAGTGATGATTGTGTCCTAGCCTCATTGTTAGAGAAGCAGTTGTTGCGATGTTGGTACGATTGAGGTAACAACCATCGTGAGCTCACTGTAGAGCTTGACCCAAGAAGAGAGCCTAGCCCATGACTATGCTTTGGTTCGTGTGATGTGGGCACTCGCAAGGGTGATTTTTCGCGTTTGGCAATGTGGCTTTGTTGTGGTTCTTTGTACAGTTGGTGGTCTTGCAGTGACTTGGGCATTGAACACATTTGCACGAAGACATATGTCATTCTGCATCCACTTGTCACTTCATGAGAGTATATGCAAGTCGCATGTATCAAGTACAACGAACAAATGCAATCATGTCAAGATACAACTTTTCAAATGCTATGATGCTGATTGCAATGCCTATTCCAGTGCTTGTTAAATATGTGGCATAGATTAACGATAGGTAAAGGAAGTGTGTACAAGTGGGGAGCGTGTCCATTTAATCATCTAAAGACAAAAAGTTATGGCAGAATGGCTTGTTAAGCTGCATGTATATTATAGGGGCTACTCGATTTGCACAAGGGGGGTGAGTCCAGGTGGTTAGGCGACTAAGGCTCTGCTGGTGAGGGGCTCCTGCGAGATTGGGCAGGGAAGATGTCGACCGGGACCTGAATGGTGTAGTCTCTGTCCGCGACCATTTCCAAGATGCTTTTGAACAATGCATCGAATTCTTCCTTGTCTCGAGCTGCCCTTTCAGCCTTTGAGCATCTGGTGCCCGAGCGCCTGTTGGGGGCTTGCACAACCGGTGTTGCCACTCCTTGTGTGCTTCTTTGAGCTTCTACTCCCTTGACCTGGGGATTCTTCGGCCTACATCCGGGGCAGTGTCGCTTGGGACCTCATTTTTTTGCATATCTTTTGAGGATAGACACATAGCGCACCGGCGGAGGGGCGTGTGTTGCATGTTCCCGTCGACAGCGGAGAGCGTCTTTGCACGCCAGCTGCCCTAGGTGCTCCATGTCTTCCTCATAGGGGGACCTGCAAGATACGAACCAAGGATTAGGCCTTGATACAGGATAAAACCATTCGCATGTAAGGGATTATAGTGTGGGTTATGAAGCACATATGTCGAGAAGGGGAGGGATGAGGCATGTAGTGCTTGTTGTAGAGGGATGGCCCCCATGATGATGTTCATTTAGCCTTCAGCCATTAGCAGATCTTGGCTCATGCTAAGTTACGCGGACTGGTGGTGATGGATTGGGGCAGGGCTCATTCTCGGAAGGATAGACCGGAAAGGAAAAAAGGGTGTATAGAAAGGGACTGCACCCTGTCTACACCATCAGAGATGTTGGTCAGGGCTTCCTATGGTGGTAATGAGGGGTGCATGCCCTCCACCCGGAGGTGGAAATGGTCACCCAATCTTCTAAATATGTGGTGAGAGGAGGACCTGACAAGCTTAGCCTGTCCACCCCAACTCTTCTCCCTGCACTTGACTATTATTGCTTGTGTGTGTTGATAGTGTCTATACAGGGTCACAAAATTCATTGTTTGTTTACATACATATCCATGCATCCATGTCACTTCATGATGATAAAAGTCAATTGTAGAACTCTGGATTGTACTGGAGTGTGGCACACGCATCCAGTACTCGTGGCAGCTTACTCAATACCGATAGATAT
This sequence comes from Lygodium microphyllum, assembly GCF_053477565.2. Taxonomy (NCBI): domain Eukaryota; kingdom Viridiplantae; phylum Streptophyta; class Polypodiopsida; order Schizaeales; family Lygodiaceae; genus Lygodium; species Lygodium microphyllum. The sequence goes on from NC_141162.1 coordinate 76,547,512, forward strand.
TTTGCAACATCGAGTAGCATGGAACCTTGTCCAAGTCTACTGGCAACATGTCACTCCTCCTCAATGAGAACCTTATCAAACAGAGAGTTCTATTGGCTAGGTTCAGCTAAGTCCATACCCCGAATGGCAATCAGCACTCGAAGGGAAGTTGGTGCCACATAGGTTGGGTCTCTTTGAGACCGCCATTTGGCCAATCGGTCCTCTGACACTGTCATGATCTGTGCTCCTAGTTTGGCCATTGCGACGCGGTTTTCACACCAACACTGTTCAAATTGACTTCGGCCCTCTGATAGTCGCTTTAGTTGCTCTATCTCTAAGAGATTTGGCTGGCAGAGTGAATCATTGAACGTGACAGTTAAGCGCAGTTTGTCGGCTTCCTCACCAGAGATGAGTCGCGTGCGTTCATACATGAGCCTATTATAGTGCTCATCAAGATGTTCTTGCTCTTCCCAAGATAAGGGAAATGGCAAGTATTCTTCGAGCTTCTCTTTAGGGAATGCATGCATGTTTGCCAGGACATAGACACGTACGAACACTTTAAGCTTAGCATCCAACTCAGTTAAGCACTCTGTGACACTTCTATGTTCAAAGAGGGCTTGCTCGGTTGCTATCTCATGCAAGGTTCTAGGAGTTTACCTGGGCTTTAGCATAGCTGAGGGCTCAGGCCTAGACGTGCAAGTTTGGCCAATGCTAGGATTTCTTAGGCTCTTGGGGTTTCCATGTTTCTCCTGAGGCTTCGTTATTGCGTCATGGTTCTCCTTGGGTGTGACTGGTATAGGTTTGTCACCCTATTGTGACAGTGTTATGTCCACTCTTGATTGGTCAATGCAAGCTCTATTGTCGATGGATTGAGTGTTGCAAGTAGCCATTGATGGTAACGACTGCTTTGATTTTTCAAAGCACACAGATGTGTTTGAGGTTTCACCGCTATTAGGAGAGGCATCAATGGGTTCATTGGTGGACTAGATGCTTTATTCATCAGCTCTCCAGCACTCTTCGTCTCAATGTTCTTGGGGTCCACAACCACCTACAACTGTTGTTGTTTTCATTGTTTCACCTCTTTTTCTTGGTCAGTGAAGGTGCATCTCTCAATGAATCAGGACCCTGGACAAGGTCAACCGTTGATGTGCTTGGTTGGGCCTCAGCATTTCCTTTCTCTAGTGTGGTTGGGCCTCAGCATTTCCTTTCTCTAGTGTGTCCTCATGGGTCATAGCCATGGCCTACTGAGTAGCCTCGCCAGGTTGTGAGGGTACAACTGTCTCCCTTTTGGGAGAGTCCAGCTCTTCAACCAATTCCCATGTGTTTAACTCCTCTAGCCTAGGCTTTAGGCACTTTGGAAGTGATGGAGTTGTCAAGGAAGTTGGTTGCAACACCTCCTTCACAGGTAAACTGCTAAGGACACGTTCTGCAAGGGGCATTGTCACAGCCAAGGGCTGTGACTGCTGTGATGCCTGATTGGAAGTAGTGGCGGCTAGTCCAATGGCCTGGCTACTCTTGGTGGATTGCGGTGTTAGGTCCCTAGGGCAATCGAATGTGGTCGCGTCTTTTGTTGCCCCTTGAGCATTCATCTACGTAGATCAAGCATGAGTTAATCTGGTCACATTGGGTTAATCTGGTCATCTGCGTAGATTGAGCATGAGTTAATCTGGTCACATTGGGTTGATCCTTGGGCCGAGAGCTACAGCTAGTGTCATGTCCCCCCCTCTTGGATATTTGGAAGCTTTGATGGAGATAGAGATTGGGAGTGAGCAGCCGCCATTGACAACCGTTGTTGTGCTTCCTGTGTCCGTTTGAAAAAAGAGGATGTAGGAGATCTAGGACTCTTAGGTGGACTTGGCACTGGCTGAATGATTTGCTCGAGGCTATTAGACGATTGTGCCATTTGCTTGGTTGAGCGATCAGCCTTGCCATGAGCAATGTTGTGCCTATGATGCCTGCTATCCTCTTGGAAAATCAAAGGCTCTTTGGGCACTAATGGCTTTTGTGCACGCTCAATGGCTACATATGACATCTGCTTATTAAGCATGCTAGGCTAAGGCTCTTTCTTTCGAACACTCATGTCTGGTTTCTTGCCTCGAGACCTAGAATTTCTCTTAGGTTTCCTCCTGTGCTTCATTGCTTTTTATGCAATCTTGCCTTCAGTTTGATAGAGATGGTTTAGCAGGGGATTTTGGTATCCAAATCCATCATTTACCTGCGTAATACCTTGAGCACGTAGCAATGCTTTGGATATCCACCGCGGCGTTGTGCTGACCCTCCATCGATGCCTTCGTCTATAAGGCTTGGGCTTCTTTTGGGGTCATCTACGATATTTGTAAGTCCAGAGCCCATCCTTGGCATTGTCTCTTGACCTTCTTATTTCAAGCATGGCCTCACTCACTGGTTCTCATTGTTCGACCTGTGCTTGTATCAACTCTTCCAACAAGTCCTTGCTCTCGTTAGTAGGCTTGACTGTTATGTCAGCACCTTCCTTGCCTTTCCCTCGAGGTTCGATGAGGTCACCCTTGCTAAAGGTTGTGACTATCCGCACACCCGATAGTGTCAGGTGTATCCTCTCTGCTACATAGTCAGCCTCACATTTGGTCGCCCTTTTGAAGGATCTTCCCAGAAGGGTTTCCTTACCATATTTAGCACTATTTGGAGGAACATGAAATAGGATAGGCAAGCTTTCAGTTTCAATTGTTGCAAGGATATTGCACTTACCTATGAGTGCTTGTGGAGGTCCGTTTGACCCTAAGATAAGCAGGTGGTACTATGTCTTCATCTTCCGAGTCTTGGCTTGTAAATTTAAGCCTTCTGACAAATGCCCTTGAGTCCCCAACTGCACGACCAGATGTGGATTCTCCACTTCTGTCTTGGCTCGTCATTGCAGTGCTATTCAAGGAGCATCTATTGTTAGGACTGTCATATCTAGTCATTCTCGCTATTGTAGCTTGATGTTGTTGCCTTCCGCTTTGACTAGATGTAGTCCGAATGCAACACGTATGTGTTTTTGCAGTGTGGCCTTTTTGCCCTTGTTGGCTAGATTAGCCCATTCAGGTTTTAGGGTCTTTGTTTCTCTCGGTTCGAGTATGGGCTTTTGGTTGCTATTTTGTCAGTGAGAATCCATGTTCGTGTAGAGTCATTACTACACTAGGGTCTAATTTGGAGGACTTGTCACCGCATGCGTTTTCTCTCCAACCTACTTGGGGGAGGTGCGGAGGGGGCAGAGCCCCCTCTGCGGGGGTCCGGCGGGGTAGTCCCCCTCAGCTCGCAGGGCCGTTACGGTAAACACCATGTGCAATTTGGAGGACCATTTAGCCAAATTTTGAACTACTTGTTCTAAGTTTCCGCCCAGTGAGAGGTCTGTGATGTGCCTTTAGCTCTACGTAGCCTTTGGGGTCAATTTTGGGGTTCAGGGTTTTTCTAATATGTTGTCTCGTTTGTTTTTTGCCAATCAAATTTTAACTGCTCAGCGCTTTGCATCTAGGTCTCTAGGTCTCGTTGCTGCCTACTTCAAGCTGCTAAGCGGCTGTTCCCTAAGGTTTCGTCTATTCTGTGTACCAGAATCAAGTTCAGAGCGTCAGAAGGACTTCAGATAGTTTGCTCTGCTGCTGGGCTATAGCCGGGTCAGGTCAAATTTCTAAGAATTTGATAAAAACTTCCATCCATGTTCTGTACATGCCACCTTGTCAAGCTCACCATGTCAAACGTATGAAACATGTGGTTTATGCGAGGGATAAGTAGAAAGTGTCTAAGAACTTTTTGAGGGATGGTTTGCCCTTGCAAGTCCTGTCGATACCTGTGAGCACCACACTTTGGACATGTCTCCATAGTCTCGTATTCTCCTCGAAACAGTATGCAATCGTTGATACATGCATGGATGTTGTTGTAGTCCATGCCAAGCTTTCATAAAACATGTCGTGCATCATCACGAGACTCGGGCATGGTATTTGCAGGTGGTAATATATGATATTTCAATAACTTGAAAAAAATCATAAAACACCTTGAAAAAGCACAAATATTTTTAATAATAGTGTCGAAAAAAAATCAACGAAGCGTATGTACAAGGTACCTGAACAACTCGGTCACACTCACATCGCTCCACCCATATTTTGCTTGCACACTTAAGACAGCAAGCAGTGTCTTCAGGCAAGATACTCATCATATAATGGTATGGATGCTTCCTCATATAATGGCACCCATCATATAATGGCACCCATCATATAATGGTATGGATGCTTCCTCTCTAAGCAGATCAGAAGTCTCGACATCCATGGGAATCAATGCATTGATCATTGCCTCCATCTCAAGCTCCAAGATTCTAGGTAGTTCTGGAAGGCTGCCTGTCTCCTCTGGCATTGACAGTATAGATTGGCCTTGCAAGTGGTGGATTGGCTCATGCACTCCATCCATTGCACGCCCACGAACTCTTCTAATTGTCCGCAAAGGGTGCACTCCTCCTTGGGACGAGACGTCACCTCCCTAGATAGAAAATTTGCCAGGCCGCCCAATCTTATTGTATATGGTATTCAATTAGCTTGCGAGTACAATGCATGATTGATATTAACTTTTCTTACCATTTGCTGAAAATCTGCAATCACCTGATCAATGATCTCATATTGAAACTTGCCAAATCATCGTACGTGTTCTATAGACAATCAACGTTTTCGTCTATTTGCTAGCTTGCATTAAGAGCAAGGACATGGGACACGCTAATTAAGATACGCCTCGTGATCTTGAACAACAGGACCTTCATCTTTTTCCATTTTGTCTACGTTATGACAAACAATTTGTTTTTGTTATTATTCTTTTTTTTTCTTAAATTGTTATCCTCTTCTTCCATCTCTCTCTTCTTTTTTCTTTCTTAAATTGTTATCCTCTCCTTCCATCTCTCTCTCTTTTTCTACATTACGACTACGACCACAACCACAGCTATGACTACGACTATGACTACGGCCACGACCACGACTATGACCACGACCACGACCACGACCACCACGATCATGATGACGACCACGACCATGACCACGACCACAACCACGACTACAACTATGACTATGACTACGACGACTACGACCATGACCATGACCACCACCACGACCACGACCACCACGACTACGACGACCACAACTATGACTACGACTAAGACTATGACTACGACTACGACTACGACTATGACCATGACCATGACCACGACCACGACCACGACCACGACCACGACCACGACTACAACTACGATCACGACTACGACCACGGCTATGACCACGGCGACCACGACCACGACCCACGACCACGACCACAACCACGACTACGACCATGACCATGACCACGACCACGACCACGACCACGACCACGAACACGAACACGACTACGACTACGACTACGAATATGACCACGACCACGACCACGACCACGACTACGACTATGACTACGACTATGACGACCACAACCATGACCGCGACCATGACTACGACCACGACCACGACTATGACTACTTATATAGAGATGAAGAGAGAGATAAGAGTTGAGAGAAGAGAGAGGAGAAAGAGAGAGAGATCTGGCTAGAGCATTTGACACCCATAGTCAACACACCGTGGAAAACACAAGCACAAATTGACATTGAATTATGGTAAGAAAATCCACCTGACCTTCAAGAAGTCAGTGGCAATGCCGTTCTTTGACACCACGTGTCCTAGGATGCATCCGTGCTTTACCCAAAACTGGCACTTCAAGGGGTTCAAGGAGAGGCGATATAAGTGACACCGTTCAAAGACTGCACGGAGTTTGTCTAAGTGTTTGATCCAGGTCGAATAGATACACAGGTCGTCGACAAAGACCTCTAACTCCTTGCGAAGCATGTCCTTAAAGATAGTGCACATGAGACATTGAAAAGTGGCGGGGGCATTGGTCAACCCGAAGGGCATGACTCTGTATGCAAAGACACCCCACTCAGTAGCAAAAGTGGTCTTGTGCTTGTCTGCAGATGCACTTGCACCTGGTTGTACCCTGAGAAGCCGTCTAGAAAACTGTAGGCTTCCTTGCCTGCCACCCTCTCGAGCATGTGCTCGGTGTACAGCAATGGATAGTTGTCTCTCTTCGTAGCAGCGTTCACTTTCTTATAATTGATGCACACTCAGATTTTTCCGTTCTTCTTCATCACAATGACTATGGGTGATACCCAGTCTATGTGCTCAATTTCGTAAATGAATCCAGCTCTCATTAGCTTGTCAATTTCCTCTTTGACAGCATGAGCGTGTTTTGGATTCATAGGGTACGGTTGCTGCTTGACCGGTGTCGCATCCGACGTCATGGTATGTTGTGAGTCACAACTCTCAGATCTACCCCCTGTAGCTCCTCTAAGGACCAGGCAAACACATCTATGCACTCTCGCAAGAGAGCGACAAGACTCGTTTCTTCTTCACCAGTCAAGTCATCGGCAATGAACATTGGTCGGGGTGTTTCCCCTTCCTGGGCTAGGTCTACCTCCTTGACCTTGGTTGGTCCTTTGATTGGTTCGCTCATCTGCCCTTGACGTTTGGCACCTAACAGAACTACTACCCTATCCCCTTTTTTGAATTTTGTGAAGCGTTTAGGGAGGTCTTGCGGCTTTCACTGTTCTTCTAATCGTGTATCCCTGGGTTGCTTTGCCCTTTCCTGCTTTAATCGTCTGCGCCTCAAGTGGACAGGTAGGTCCCCCTTGGTACGTCTGGTTGTGGCCAGCCTAGGGATCTCTGGATCACTATCCGAACTAACTTTCGATTCCGATTCAAACCCTCCATCTTCACTAGAAGAGGTGGTCTCCCCCGGTGGCCGCAGTTCAGATGGTGATTCGGTCCTAAGTATTGATGTCGTTCCTGGCTGGGCTAGGCCTGCTTGATTAAGGTCTATGGCTCCCATGCATTCCAACCAAGCGCGATCACATTCCATGCACATGACTCCTCGCTCTACTCTAGGGGTCTCCCTTTTCTGCGGCTTGGCGTCTGCTCGTATCTGCTCAATTTCTCGTCCTTCAGTGTCGTATTCTATGGTATCCACTTCACCCTCACTCTCATCACTGAAGGATTAGCAGTCTTCGTATTCGTCGCTAGAATCTTTGTCGTCCGGCTGCTCGTCGTCTCCTAGGGTTTGGTATGTCTTGTGTCATTGGTCGGGGACTAGAGCCCAGTTATACATGAGGTTTAAATCGTGCACTCTAGTCCATTGCCGCTTGGATTCCTCTAAGAGATCTTGGAGTGGTTTGAAATTTGCAACTGGATTGCCAGCTAGCTGGTTCGTTAGGTATTCCAGTATCCCTTGGAGTTTCCTTTTGTTGGATGGTACTTGGAAGGAGACAGACTCAAGCTTCCCCCAGCGGCTTCCTGCCATCATGCAGACTGGTGTAGAGAGTGCTTCGTTAGACTTGCCGATCATTTTGATGGCCTGCTCATATGCCTCCTAATCTAAGAATGGCAGGTCGATTGTAGCAAGAACGTGCATCCAATCCCGCTCATCCTCTGGGCATGGGATATACTTGGTCAAGGGCCCATAGGGCTTCTTGACCTGAGTGTTCCCCTTGAGCATAGCAGAGATGGCGTCTAGGTCGACTAGTGAGGTTTTCCAAGTGTCCATCTCTATTCTTACGGCGTCCTTCTATTGCCAAGGAAGATCAAGCCGTTACCCCAATCTTCGATGACTCTAGCATTGCGCATCTAGGGTCGGCCTAATAGGACATCGTAGTCCACTCCCTTCATGACTATAAAGTCGACAGAGAACTGGACACCTGCGATCTTCACTGGCCAATTCTTCAGTACCCCGAATGGCTTCACTCTCATACCGTTTGCTAGCGTGACATAAAACCTAGCAGCTTTGACAGGCGGGTTTCCCCAAGCCTGAAGCATTGCATGGCTAAGCATACTAACCCCAACTCCCGTGTTTACAATCCCCTTTCTTGTTGTGTCGCCTAGGGCTAGGACCGGTAAGACCGCGTGCATCTCAGAGCCTTCCCAAAAGGCATTGACGTGCAAGGATTTAGGCATGGAGTGCAGCGTCAAACTTGGTAATTGTGTTTCTGCATCATGGATTTGAAGGTCTGCCGTGACCTGCTCTTGTGACCCTTCGACCCACTGCTTAAGATCTTGCCATAGGGTATGATGCTACTTAAGCAGATCTCCCAAGCTAAGTGTTACAAGGGTAGTCACTAGCATGGTCAGGAAATCGTTGGATACTCGTCCTTCCCCTAACCTAGGTTGTCCAGGCCAATGGCTGCGGCGGCTGATCTGCGGCCCTGTCATGTCAAGGCTTGGTCTTAGCAGCACTGCTTGTGGCATAGTTGCTTCCGCCGACTTAGGTTGAGGTGGTGATATTGGCATGCTTACGCTGGAGAGATCATCGATCTCATCCTCTATGATGGGCTCAGCGTCTTTGAGATGCTCTTGAGCCTCCTTCACCCATTCCTTCACCTTCTCTATGGCCTCTAATTGTCGCTTCAGATGCGGGTATTCCCCTACCTTAGCGCTTCCCTTTTCGGCCGTCTTAGGGGCTAAAGTCTTTGCCTCTGCGTCGTCTGAAACCTTCTTTCCCGCAGGCAGAGTCGTAGCACTCTCAGTTTTTAGTGTGACTTTAGCTTTCGATCTCTTATTTTTCAGCCTGCGGCTTTTCTTCCCTATGGAGGTTGCGTCAAGATTGCTAGGTCCTGGCAGAGAGATGCCGGCCTGCTTCGTTTGGGCTCGGGTCATGACCCACAATGGAATAGGTGTGGCCTCCCCATCGGGGTTTTCGACACCAAATAGCCCCAATGGGACAGATGGCAAGTTGGCTAAGCTAGAGAATGGCTTCTGCTTTGGGCAATCTATGAAAAGATGGGTGATTCTGCACTCTGCGTACCTTTGGTCAGCCTTGTCTCTGTTTTGCTGCTCTCTTTCAGGGCAGCGTGATGAGACATGACTGGGGTGACCACAAGTCCAACAAGTGACTGGATCCTGTGGCTGCCCTCCTAGGCCTCTACCTCATCCTCATCCTAACGCCATCACCGGCACGGGTCGATAATCCATGAGGACCGCGTTGCCCTCATCGTCATGTGAGACGTAAGGGTATATGTAGGTCTCTTCATTGTTCGGATCCTCCACGTAGTGTACTGGAGTATTGCTCGGTGGGTGGGTCACATAAGGACCAGGCGGTCTAGGAATGCCTGTAGGATTTATGTCCATTCTAGGGACGGTTGGTTTCATATCGTTAGGCGCGGGAAGAGCCAATGGGGCTCCCCTTCCGAAGAATGGCTGTGGCCTGTTCGCTAGGTAAGGCTGGCCATAGGGTTGCGAGTATGGAAGTCTTCTTGGTAATCTACAATGCACGACATCATGGCCGAACCTACCGCAGTAAGCACAAGGTCGTGACCTAGGGTCTTGACACTCGGCCGGCAAGTGGCTTCCGCCACAGTACACGCATTGGACGTGCGGGCGCGTTGGTTGTCTCAACATGTCTTGTAACTTGGCTAATTCCATTTTGACCTCAGCCAAGCCTTGATCTGTCTCGGTGGCCTTCCCCTTATCTTGGGATGATGGGATTGATTGCTCGCTAGAGGCTAACGTTCTCTCTGAGCTTCGCGAGTTGGTCTCCTCTAGATTTAAGCTCCTGGAGCTTCGCTCTTTTAGCTGATCATCGACTCTGATGGCTTCCTCAAATACTCTAGCCACCGCATCCTGCTGCAAGCTTGAATTGCCTGCCAGAGCCTTGTACAACTCCTCGTCTCGAATTCCGCTGATGAATATAGTCGAAACTGCTCTGTCACGCCTAGAGGGATTCTCTTAAAGAGACTCCTCACATGGGTCACATAGTCGCGGATGTCCTTCCTCTCTTTCTACTTGACGTTCATCAAGCATACTAGCAGGTTATCAGAGTATTCGGGCCCAGCGAATCTCTTGACAAAGAAATCCTTGAGGTCATTGAAGTTGGCTCGCTCTGCAACATCTAGGCTCGTATACCACGTCCTACCCTTGTCGCCTAGGCAAAGCCTGAATGCTTGCGAGCGTTGAGTTTGGTCATTGAGGCCATTGGCTTCGCAGAATTGCTCAAACTGTTCAACAAAGCTGTATGGGTCGTCATGAGGTTGGTACTTACCGAGTTGCTTGGGAACAATCAATATTTTGGCTTGGCCTTTCGAGCCTTGATTCGCCCCTAATCCTGCGAGCAACAATGTCGCTAGTGCGGTGGCACTCTGCTCTACTGTTGTATTGTCAAGCAACCGTTTCATGAGAAGCTCGCTCAACATCAAGTCTCCCTCTAGTGCTCTCTCATGATCCGTTCAGTTTCGGCCAGCTAAGTTCAGCACTCGCTACACCTCGTGCAGCTCCATGCTTTGCCTCTGGCTCCTAGCCTGCTAATCCCTATTGTACTCCGCTATGCCTTGCAACGCTTTGCGGGCTAGCCTTCTCTCCTCTTCTAGATCTGCAATGATTGCGTCTGCCATCCTGCTGCGGTGCTCGTACTGGGCGTACGCGTCATAACTGCTCACCCTGCTGGATAGCATCTGGGAATACATTCAAATCGAGCTCCTTATTAGACCGATGGTCTGAGCTCTCTTCCATCATGGTCGAGTTCTCGCGCTCCACTACGCTGTCGATCAGGTTGAATGGACTTGACAGATCCCCGTCGTTGGCGCTCCCTGCTTGGTCCTATTCTACGCTTTGATGGTTTGTCTATATCTTGGGTCTTCTCCTATTGGTGGGTTCCTTGAGTGGTTTATCTGAGTGAGTTCCTTTGGTTATTGAATACAAACCTCAATTTATGGTCATTTAGTGCGCGTGTTGTTTCTCGTGCACTTGTGCCCAATCAGGCTTTCAGCTTTCTTAAGTGTACTTCAAGTGCGGAGGTTCAATGTGAGTGCAACAAGCAATTCCTCAACGTCTTACACACTCTCGCTTGTTTCGGGCCTGATAGGCTTGTAGATCCATTTTCTGGCCGTTTTGTCAGGGTTTAGGGTTTCCTCGTATGTTGCCTTGTTCGTTTTCGATCGATCAGGTTTTACGGCTCAGCGGCTCGTGTCTAAGTCCTTGCGTCTCGCAACTGTCCACTTCTAGCCGCTAAGCGGCTGCGCACTACAATTTCTATTATCACGTGTGCCAGAATCAAGTTCTGAGCGCCCAAAGGGTTTCGACAGTTTGCACTGCTGTGTATTTGCCGAGTCAGGTCAATTTTCTAAAAAATTTGACAAAAAGTTGCACTCGGACAACCTGGTCCGAATTGCAGGGTCCGAGTAGGTCACTCGGACGGGCCGAATGGCACAGGGCCGAGGGCCGAATTTTGGGGATGGACTCGAACGGTTTCGATTCGGACGGGCCGAATAGTGAATTCGAACAAGGTGACTTGGACAGGCCGAACGGTACTTGGGCCGAGGGCCGAATTTGAGACTCGGATGGGTCACTCGGACGGACCGAGGCCGGATGTGCCACGTGGCAAAAAGCTCTGACTCGGACGGCCGAATGGGTTGACTCGGACAGTTGCCTCGGACGGTCTGAGGGCCGACCAGGGTTTTGGCCGAGTGGGCCGAGGGCCGATTCTGGGACTCGACCCAGGAAAGGCCACTCGAACAGGCCGAACGCGGCACGCATGACCCGTGCGAACGCGATTTCGGCGGTCGATTCACCAAATGTAGACCGACGCCATGGCCATGCACTTCCAGATCCTATTTAGGGAAGTAGAGGAAGAGATTCGTATACCTAAACGGGCCGGTAAGTGCATCGGTGATGCGATCGAATCGATACGGGCTGGAGCTCTCTCTCTCTCTCTCTCTCTCTCTCACTGAAATGGCACAAATGAGCTCTCCCTTGGCCTCCTGGCTCTTATATGCCTTTCCAAGCGTGGCGTTGAAGCCCCCAATCACTCACTTCCCGATCTTAGGCATCAGTAGCGAGCATTTTATCCATTTTGCACGATTTTTGCCCTGTTTTGCCCTGTTTTGAAACAGTAAATCCTACCCTTTTCCGGTTCGATTTCCTAACTCTAACCTACGTTAATGCAACAAAGATCAAAGGCAAAAAACTGAAATAGATTCTCCATGCTTTCCAATCATCAAACAACCAAATATCCCAAAATACTTACTTGTTTTGAAGATCAAAAACACCCAAACTTCCTACCTATCTCAAGCTCCGTTTCGGGGATGAATCCCCTACTTCGATGCTCGATATGAGGCGCACAAGTGCTCAAGCTTGAATCCGTTGGTCCCGGCAACGGAACCAAAATGTGGGAGCCTTCGCTCAACCGCCAAGACCCACGGACCGCTTATTGTTTCAAGTGTTCCAAATGAGCTCTCATGGCTATCTCTCACCTAGCCAACGCGCCGTCGATCCTACGACTGTAGTGAGCTTACCTTGATGCTTGATCGAGTACCCTCCTCTCTCTTGCACTTCGGTAGCTCCACGATTCTCGATGCTAGCTCAAGCATCCTCAAGCCTCCTCCATCTCCAAGCTCCATCCTCCATAGCCGCGCACGCAAGAGAAGAGAAGAGAGGAGATGGTAAAGAGCTTCACCCTCTTGATCCCTCACTCCCACACACACTCAGTCCCTCACACTCTCACACTCCCTCTCTCAAGAGCATACACAAGCAAGAAGGAGAGAAGAAGAGAGGGAGAAGAAGACTCTTTTTTGCCACATACCAAAGAATGAACTTCTCATTCACTTTTTGAACTTTATATACAAAACCCTAAATCCCTTTTGGGCGGTCATCCCCTTTTTCCCTTTTTTACATTGCCGGCCATAGCCTAGGCCCTTTTTCCCATTTCCCACCACTCTAATTTCATCCTATTCCCTAATGCGTACAATTTGCACAGGAGCGAGCCTGGCACTCTTTTACAAGGATTCAGGAGCGCTTCCATATTTAATGGTGCACCTTTTACTCTTTTGTTGCCTCGGGGCGGCACTGAGACTTTCTGAGGGTCGTGCTCGAACATTTAAATTTTTCAGGGTCTGGTTATCGGTCAAGGCGCCTTTTTCTGCTTTCATCCTGCGCCTTTTTTGCTATTTTCTTTTTTCCGTTTTCCGCTCCTCTGTGCTGCGGGAAACACGGTAACAATGCTCCTCCCAATCTCAGCAGTTCACTATATGTAAATCCTTACTATCACATATGTTCAAGGGCTAATTTGAACATCCATTATCTGAAAATTTATCATGAATAGAACATGATCTTGTTCTATTCAACATGTGAATATCCAATTAAACAATAATCATCTATATGTAAACAAATTCTACAAAATAGATTTTTAAATATCATTCTTTGAATCCATGTAATAAAACCCCAATGAAACTATAGTCATAGGCCGCCCATACACATGATAATACACTAATTCCAAATTATTTGAATTTCTTTATACTAAGATTCCTATTATGTGACACTTTAGTTTGCTTTCACTACATATATTGCTTACACATCACAAAGTCTAAAAGGTTAAAACAAGGAAGATACTGTAAAAAAGAAAGGACTTTCATTCTTGTCACAGATACATTAAAAGTTAAAAGGAGGAGGATACTACAAACAATAAAGGACTTTCATTCTTGTCACACACATGTGACCCAAATGGTGATGCCAAATGGCACAAAAAGCTATATGGTCCATAGCTACAAATGATCATTTACTCTAGATAAACACAAATATGTACACAATGTCAAACTCAAACCTTTTTGAAATAATAGTAGATCCTTTGCATATCTTTCAAGAGTGACTACCAAAAATAACATGGTAACCACAATCATCTTAGTGTTAATCAAACTCTTCTTTAGATCTAGTACACGTGGTACATTCTTAAGCACACAAAAAAGCCATTAATAAGTGATAGATGTGTAGCTCCTAGATCAATAATTCTACATGTAAAGTCATTGCCAAATGAACACATTCTTCTTACTCTATATCATAAATACCAAACCATTCCCTATGTGGAGTAACATGAAATGATGCGTATGAGTCAAGGATTCAATCCTATGACAAACCATCATTAGTAACAAAAAGAAATGCCTCATCAAGAGTAGAAATATATAATACATCACCATCATCACTATTGTTGCAAATAGAGTTTGCTTCCTCAATCCTTTCCTAAGGTTTCTCTTTCCTTTTGCCATCCTCATCACTCTTTTGTTTGCCTTTGTCCTTGATTTTCCATTTAAAGCATTCATTTTTATGTAACATCTTTTATTGTAGTAGAAACATTCCACATGTTTCCATGTGCGAGACTTGCTTCTAGAGTTTTCTCTTTCACGAGAATTTACCCTTGTATTTGACCTCCCTATCATCATAAGTGCATTATAGCCCTTAGTAACTACATTATTCTTTCTTTTGATCTCATCTATAAGCAAACTATTCTCAACATTCAAACTAGCCAGACTCCTAAGCAAGTGCTAAATTGCTAATGGGTGAAAGCATGTATAGGTGGCTTGTTTTTTGTGCTTTAAATCGGATAGTTTTTGGGGTTTTAAAACTGGGTACTTTGGACTTTTGACAAATTATAAATGGTGGTCATTCAAAATACAAGTTTTTTTTTTAAAAGCTTAGATTTTAAATTTGTGTGAAAAGAAAGGCCACTATGTTCAATAACCACCTCAAGTACTAGTGCTCTAATGAGTGCATATATTCAATGAGCTCTCTCTCCCTTTCTCTTCTCTCCATGATCTCTTATGTGGTATTTCCATGTGTGTGTGTGTGTGTGTGTGATATATATATATATATATATATATATATATAGCCATTTGCTAGTCAGAATTCTCTCTCTCTCTCTCTCTCTCTCTCGCCAAAGAAACTCGTTTTTAAAGTAGGAGATATTCTTCTTTGCTTTGTTTCTTGAATGTTTTGTTCCTTGGTTGTGCATAGTATGTAGTCAACACAAGTGTGGTTACATATAAGTTTGAAGGTTTTGCATCATGCAGATATTATGGACTACATACATGCTTGTAAGAATCATCATTCAAGCTACAAAAGGATTGTTATCAAGATATTACATAGGGACCATCATTCATCATGTAGATGATCAGTGGTTTGTTCTTGAAGAGGCACATTTGCTCTATTAGATGGTCATTTTCTTGGCCTACAATGCTCACTAGTATGAGAAAACTTGCTTGGTCTATCTGAAAAGTAGGTCAAACTAAATTGAGGTACTTGATAACCAATCACCTTATTTTGCATTGGAGGCATTTTAGAAGTGGGGAATCGAATTTATTGGCCCAATTAAACATTTGTGTGCAACATGCTCGTAATAGGTATATCCTAATCTATACTAATTATTGTACTAAATGGGTGGAGGCACAAGCCCTGAGGAACATTGGGCATGAATAATAACAAAATCAAACTCTTGTAAACACAATATGTACCTAGCCAATCAACTAGTCAATTGTGGCTTCTTCATTAAATAAACTAAAACTTGATGATCCACATGAAAACAAACTTTGCTTAGCAACACATAATACATAACTATGTTCAGAGAATGAATCATCCCTAAGGCTTCTCTTTCCATTACTGGCTAATTATTTTGAGTTGTAGCCATCATCTTGCTTGTGTAATAAATAGGTGTGAAAATACCCTTTTACTTTTTCATGTAGGCAAAAAGTCCTACTCTTATATTAAGGCATGCATAAAGACATGAAAATATAATTCCGAATCAAATGGTTGCAATTTGGATTCATCGTCTTCTTTAAAATCTAACTTGCACTTTTCTTGAGTGTCTCTAAACTCCTTTTTCCAATAAATGCGACAATATGCTCCACATTTGACAAATATCTAACATGTCTACTATGTCACTTTATTTGACCCATAAAGCTACTATGTTCTTTCATATTCCTTTGACATGGAGCTCTTCTGGTAGCCTCAATCTTCCTAGAATCTATAAACATGATATCCTAAGACACAAGTTGTCCTAATAAAAAACCACTACTATGGCACATTTATAAGGATTCATAGACATTTTGAAGTTTTGACACCTATCAAAACATAGCTTGAGATATTGTATATGCATCTCTTTCTTTTCAAAGATAGTAAAATAATATGTAAAACTCTCATAAAATGGGTTAAATAAGGCTCAACTTCATAAAATGGGTCAAATAAGGCTCAAACTCTATATGTCAATTCGGAAAATGATGGAAGTGTATTCTTCAAACCAAAACACATAAATTGTATATAAGTGCAAACCTTTCTATAATGAATATAGTATTTCCCTTATCTTCAAGTATCACTCTAATGTATTTGTAACTTGAAGTGTCATCCAAAAAGCTATACATCCCATGACTCTATCACATGAAGGTAATGGGAAAGTATATGTAACAATGAATGCATTAAAATATTTTCTATAGTTGACATTCCTATTCTTATTTGGAAATTGACAACCTAATCCTCGTGATCATAAACATCCTCAATTAGGACACGATTAGAACAATCACAAGCAGACATGGTTCTAAACTTTAGATATTTGAGAACACTTCTAGGAAATATTGAAATTCTAAATCTCTAATTTACCTTCTCCCTCCACTTCCACCAAAATCTCTAATTTAGCTTCTCCCCCTATTTCCACCAAAATTACATTAGTTTGTAGATACTTTTATCCTTGAACCATAGGTACCCTCAGATCTTGTTTTATAAAGCATATCAAACCATTGGAATTCCTCTTTCTTCTTATGTTTTTTACACAGATCTCATTATTTGGGCTAGCTTTATGGCCCTCTTTATCACAATAAACACATCTTAGTTGCTTATTAGACCATATTGCATTTTGTTGCTACCAATCATATATTTGATAATGTCCTATAGACTATTTATTCGATCCTCTTGTTGTTGACAGAATAATTGTGACTTATTCATCATTGGATCTTATTACTACTTCCGTTGAACAACTTGAGGAGGATTTTACCAACAAGTTGAGGACAATTTCCCATGGCTTTCACGAATATAGAATATCTTATCTTTGGATGCAAGCAATATCAACCCTAAATACTTCAATTTCTTTGGAAGCTAATTATCCACCAATAGATCGTCCTTCTTAGCTTTGATCTTTTTGCTCCTCTTCTTCTTCTTCTTCTTCTTCTTCTTAGGATAACTATTCTTAATCTTGGAATTGGTCTCTTCATTAGAATCCTCAAAGTTAGGATAAGAATCTAGTTCCTCATTCCCACTATTGGGTCCACATTATCAAAGTCTCAATTATCTCTATAAATTTTCTTATTTTTCTTCCTTGAGCTGCGAATTCCAAGCATTTTCTCAGCCTTGAAGCTACAATCATTATACTAACAAATCTTGGTCCAACATCCATATTTGCAATTGCATATTTGATTTTCAAGGTTCCAACATTTCAAAAAATAGGCTACCTTCATGTCATCCATATTTGCAACTACGTATTTGATTTTAGGCTTCAAGCATGTCAAAAAATAGGATGCCTTCATCTCATCAAAATGTTGATCTGCTCCTTCCAATCTCCCTAATTGACTACCACATCCCTTTGTCCTATACATTAGAATTTTTTTGATATCATCAATTGTCTTCTCTTTTTTAACCTTCCCAAGAAAGTAAATTTTATCATCAAAAGTATAATGTTGAAATCCATATTAACTAAAAAAAGGCATGGTTCCTCCCTTCAATATTGCTACAAATTGTTGAATTTACAAAGAATCCCTATATGGGTTCACAAGTCTGCTAGCCTACCATCTTGTTTAGAGCTATGCCACGTGGGAATCAATGTCCTCTTTGGATTTTCCTTGGGATTTTGAGGTGGTGGTGCTAGAGTTGCTTGTATGAAGTTGGTACTTTCCTTGAGATATAAAGTGTTTCAACTAATTGCTTTATTGAGAAATATAATGACTCACCAACTAATCAAGAAAACCAATAGCTTTTGGCAAGGGTTGATTTGCCTTGACTTCATGAAAGACATCTTCTAGATCCTGTGAAATATCAACACTAGAACTCACTTTTGCTTGTGCATGAGCCCTACTTCTAGTAAAAAATCCTCTATCTCCCCTTATAGAAGCATGTCAGCCATTCAATTGATGTAGAATACACCCTTTCAAATTCTAAATATGGTATCTAGGATTTAGTATCAATATATTTGAAGTGGTAGCATTAATAAGATATTTTGAATGCAAAACTTTGAGAATTAGACATTGAACCATAACTACTAAGCAATCAAAAACCAGAATTGAACATTGGGTAGAAAATGCAAAAATTGAAATATTATTTCATTCTTTATCTAATCAACCAAAAGACATATTTGTGACATCAACAAGAAATTTTGAATATGACCATCTTGCATTAACTTCTAGACAACATTATGCAACCTAAACATTGACTAGTCACACGTCATCAACCAATTGTTCAGATCTAAGTAACTCCATGACTAATCACATAATAAATCCAAGGTTCTAACACACTAACATTTTACAAAGAATTTTTCATAGAGTCCTCTTGATGCAATTCAAAATACAAGTGTAGGTTCTCTATAGCAACCAACCCCTTTATATGACCCAATATGACAAATCTTAAATAAGTTCAACTTAAAGGAATAGCAACAAAATGGTCACGAGAATACAATCTTGTACTAAACTAATTAATACTACGATGTCTTCTTCTATAAGAATTACACACCTCAACTGTAGTTATCAATTCTAAACATACAAGACATGCAATCATGTGTAGATGACACTAAAGTACATGATTATTCCAATTCATCTTGTTATAACCATTTTAACATGAACATGTAGTAACCAGTACTACTTATACAAGTGATAGAAACGTTACATGGTGAAGCAACATGAGAATACATTGCAAAAGACTTGTTGCTCTTTACTCCCATTTATTGGTTGTGTTTAAGCATTGTGATATTTTACATGTGGACACCTTTTGCTTTGCAATAAGCCATGTAACAATTACAATAACTAACCCTCCCAAGCATTTCCTCACTAAACATCAAAAGTCTTTCTAAAACTTTTGCTACAAGCCACATACTACCAAAGTTCAATCTCTTTGCTCTAGAGTTTCTCAACCAGTTTCATCTATGTTCAAAGTGATCGAATTTCATTCTTTCCTAAACGAATATGTCACAATAATTGGTTTCAAAGTCTAATGATCAATTTTCATTCTCTCCTTACTAGATATGCTACAATAATGAGTATGCATGGCTTTGGTAACTTAAGGAATGTTTATGTATCCTTTTTAGCACTTAAGCACTCGCTAATACTTCTTCCATTAAAAAACACTTTAAAAAATGGAGCCAAGTACAATGCACACAAATTGATGAACCAACTATTGATTTCAAATCCCTTGACAAACTTGCAAATGCTTAAAATGTTTGCAAATTACACGCATAAACACTTTTTGCCTAGTTTGATTACTCCATCACACATCCTCAAAGACTTTTATTAGGTTTACTACACATGATGAACCCATAACATGCATAAACTCTTTTTGCCTAGTTTGGTCACTCCATCACACACGTCAATGATATTTATTAGGTTTACTACACATGATCACTCCATAACAACTTATTGAGAATGTCATTGTATTTCCTACAACCTATTGCCAAGGTGTACATGCCTACCATTATCTCCCAATGTCAAGTTTGATTTTTAAAAGCATTAGAACACTCCAATTCATGAGGGTAAACAATTTGCGCATTACAAAATGACTATACCTAAACACTGGTAATCATTGACCATTTAGGTATCCAACTTGCTAAGTATAAGCAACTAGGATCCCTTGAACTTCACTTCCAAGTTAAGCCGCATTTGAGATAATTAGACATTGATTACTTTATTGCTATCTTTATAACTTATTTAATGTACAAACACCTCACTTGCAAGCTAAACAATTAGTGGCACAAATAAGCTCACTTCCTTGATCAAGTACTCCTTGGTTATTTCCTTCATCCCCTAAGTGGCACATATGAGCTCACTTCCTTGATCAAGTAGTCCTTGGTTATTTCCTTCATCCCCTGTTAGATTCAATAAGCATTGTCCAAGTATTCAACATGCTTTAGTGGGAGGAAGGGGGTTTCATTAGAAGTAGAATCTATATTGCCAACTCTTTGTTTAACTTGATAGCATTCCACCCCAATAAATTCAATGAGCATTGCCACCATAAACTACTTTTGCATCCCTCCATAGCATGGCCTTTCTATTTTAAAATCTATTACATGTGATGTCTAGTGGAGAGAACATGTCCTTACTAGCATAAAAGATGATCTCCATCACATTTGTTTAGTACGTGTGACATCTAGTGGAGAGAGAACACGCCTTTACTAGCATAAAAGACATCTCTTTCTCAGTAAGGTATAAGTGCTAGTGTGGGCTTTTGCCAATGTATCATGAATTGATGATGACAAGACAACAAGTTGGCTTTTGATTCGCCTTGCATCCTTCAAATGGGCTCTAACTCCACTTCTCGTTTGGTTTCTTGCAAGCAAAAACATATCCGGTAACCGATGCAGAAACCTTTTAACTCAAAGTTTGGAGGGATTTTTGAGTCAAAGTAGACATTTATAACTAGAAGTTTCATTTATAGCTAAGAAATTTCACAAAGCTCAAAAGTTCTGAAACTCCGTTGAATTTAGAAGGTTATTTTTGAAACCTTTGCAATTCATTTGAACACCGGTGCCAAATGCAAGCCGGCATCTGTATGGCGACACCCGCTGAGACGATGTACGGTCTGATAAATGTACGAATCACGTCCGAGGAGACCATGAATGGCAGGACTACTTCGAACTTGCTGATGAGCTAGCTAGTCGAGGCACTCATAAATCGTCAGTTGAAAGTTCTATGCTGGAAATAGCCTTTGTAAAGCCACTGCGCACGTTACAGAGAAGCCGTAACGAGCAATCCACTCGACTCATTACCAGTCATGGTTATTGGGCTCAGGCTTTGGCAGCACTACATCAAAGCAGACTTGTAAGTCTTCCTTAAGCAAATAAAGAATGAAATTTACATGCCCCGACCACCTGGAAGGCTGCCCAGCCCACTGAATAGCATTCCACACTAGCAGAATCTTAGCTCTCATTCAACATGATTTGAATGGAGAACTTAACTTTTCTTCTCAACTATGCTTTTTGGAAAGAATCCACAACCATTGAAATGCGTGATGATGACAGATAGCATGCGCTTGTTGGTGCTGCATGGTATTTGGAACCCTTGGCGAGGCGTGGCTGTGAGATTGAGGAGGATGTTGATCGTGCACGAGTTCATAGTAGAAAATGGTTAGTGCTCATTGATAGAGGCGAGTTTCTTTGACCTGAAAGACCAGCTCCTATGCCTTTTGTGATACAATAGCGAAATCCTGGAGGCAAAAGGTTGCCAAAGGGCATCATGAAAATCAAACTTTATGTGAATCACCCAGTGAGCACTTCATATGCAGATCTCTGAGTAGATTGCTAATTTGCAAAAGTTGAGAGTGGCAGTGGTCCAGAAATTTACACTTATAAATGCACGAGGGGGATAGTTTATTGCCCTCCTTCTCCTGGGAAAACTAGGCACAGCTCACCTTGCTTAAGAAGCCAGTATACCAACTCATGTGTATAGATACCTTGACTTACTGAGTTCATGCCACCTTCACTTCGGTTCTGTGCCCATTTTTCTCATTTTCATCCTGAGAAATGGTAGCTAAGAAAAGTTCCCACATCTGCTTCTTTTTCTCCTCGGAAAGAACAGCAATGACAAGAAGTGGCTAGTGTAATCTCATACACTTACCCCTGGAAGTTCCTTTTCTGATTGCTCAAGTATGCTTTCAAGCTTAGCCTGTGAAATTAGCATCCTGCTTGTGTCAGTTTTTCCTGCACCATTGACCAACCCTATGCATCTCTGCTGCAGTTGTAATCTATCATCATCAACCTGACAAAATTTTCAGCACAGGATTAGACGATATCATACAGGTTGCTGCACAATATGTAAAATTTACAGATGGTAATCCTTCAAAGTCCTGAGTAGGTAGGGTTTAACCCTTGGATCAGTACAGTACTCTATTTGGTGTGCAATGTCCTTCCTTCCATCATTACTATTACTCTCTTAGTTCACATGGTGTTTTCTTTTACATAAAGAACTTACACAAATCTATGAAATAAGGCTTCTTGATAGTGTAAAAAGGCTAATTGAGTGGCATTTAAGGAGTCTCTATTGATTTTTTTCAAGAGAACGAAATGAGAATCTTTTCATACTCCCAATGTATTTGTCATTCCGATGCTACCATATGCTATAAAGATATTAAGTTAATAATTGTTGCTTTGAAGATCATCTCATATGTCAGAAGAGTTGATAGCACAATTTTGATAGTCCATCAAGGGATATACCTAGGTGTTGGGACTCCCACAGAATACATGAACTTTGTGGCCTAGGATCACTTGAGTCTACCCTTGTAGGGGAAGCTCCACCTCATTCCCATGAGGACTGACTTGCAAAAAAGGTTTCTAATGGACTCTAAGGTCTCCTAGCAAAGGTTCCTGATAGCAATTATGGGTAGTTGCTTTTACAAGACTCGTGTCATGGTTCAAAGAGAGTGAGAAATGAGGTGAAGCTAGATGCGTTAGACATTCAACCCATATGGTAAGCCTTACTCCGGTCCCCTAAAACGACGCTAAGTTGGAATCTAAGAGAATGCTCTAGAATGGTCAATGTTCAATTCTTCCTCGAAGTTTCTAATCTAATGCTTTTTGTACGAAACCTCTCTAACTGAGACCACCCTAACCCGTTAGGGATTTGTCCTTTTGCTTTCTATTCGAGATGAGATTTGCGTAGTTTTCTAATTACCTATCACATTTGTTTAACATATGCAAATAACTTCCTTAACTAATCCATTAAAACAAGGTTCACTCACGTAACATTAATGCAAACACAAAAACAAAGGAAAACAAATCATTTTTGAAAATTATAACTTTTATTTCAAAATTTGTACAATACATAGAACTATGCTTAAAGGCAAAACCACCAATCCATCCTCAGCTAGCATCAAGGCTTTCCATGAGACTTATGTTGGGCTTGTGGGGGTTAGAAAAGTCCTAGCGTGCCTAAGGAATTATAACTAGAGTCCCCTTTAAGCTCCTTAGTGCTTTTTACCCAACTACTTATCCCTATGGAGAGACCTCTCGTGTTCGGTGCCAGCCCTTTGATATAACACAACTTAGAATACACAATGATTCAACAAGTCCTTTCTAATGCATTAAGCAATTTGTTATAACACAACTTATGCATAGCAATCTATTCTAGGTGCCATTCCCTTTAGCCTGAGGTCCCACTTGATTCATCTAAGTTGTCATAGACTAGATATAGGCTTCAACCTATCTCCTTGAAAGGAAAGTTTAATCTTTGGATCATTATGGCATCTTAACTTTAACTTACTCCCTTCATTGGGACTTCAAGCGTTACCAAATTCAAATTGGTACCTTTTTAAGGTATTAGGTTCCTTCCAATCTTAACCTCTTTATTTTTGGAGTTTCATATCTTCAAATTGGTAAGGAATTTGACCGAGCTTATGGAAGGACAAAATGTTCCTCTTGATGTTCTCTTCAAACTCTACAAGATGGCATGATGGGTGCCCTATTCATCTACAAGGAATCCCTAGTAAATTAGATTTTCAGCTTATCACCATTAAGAAGTAAGGAGTATAAGAAGCATTTTCAAATTTTTGTTTTACACTTGAATAAAGAGGTTGAGGATCAGTCCAAGCATTCAATTGATTATCCAATGTTAAAAGCTCTACTTGAGGAGTACAGAGACTTGTTCGAGGTTTCTATGTCATTACCTCCCAAAAGAGCAAACTTGGAGCCACATCCTAGCTCGTCAATAAGCCATGCTACAAATTGTCTAAGTGTGAGCATAAAGAAGTGGCCAAGAAAATCAAGGATCTTCTTCCACTCCATGTGAGAGGTGAGAGAATGTATAGAGATCGAAGCTCAAGCTCACTTGAGAGTATAATTGACAGCGAAGAGAGTGTGTGAGTGTGATAGCTTGATACCCAATGCCATAAATTGAAGAGAGTAAGATGTAAGTACAAAGTACAACCCTTAAACCTTAGGGTTGCTAGAGTGTGTTCACACTCGAAATGTGTAAAACACGAGAAGTGACCAAACTATGTAACACATGCACATAAAATAAAAGAATAAATTTGGGGGAAAAAACCTCTCGTAAGGAGAGTAAAAAGTACCCTAGCGTCCTACCCAGGATCATCGACACTCCTCTATGAGCGTAGGCGTGAGTCGAACCCAACAAACCCCCTTGGAGTGAAGAGTAATCAATATACAAGGGTTATCCACAAAAGGAGATCAAATTTAAAGCATCGCGGAATGCTTTAAATTTGTCTCGAGGAAGAGCTTTGGTGAAGATGTCTGCTATATTACTGATGGTAGGACAGTAAGCAAGGCTGATATCTCTTGCATGTAGCCTCTCTCTAACAAACTGATAGTGGATCTCTATGTGTTTCGTGTGTGTATGAAACAATGGGTTCCGTGCCATTGCATGGCACTCTGACTGTCAGTGAAAAAAGAAGTAGCCTTTGTGACGTATACATCTAAATCAGCCAATAAATATCTAGCCATACGCATTCAACCGTGGTAGTGAAAGTTGTCTTGTATTTAGCTTTACATGATGATGTGGCAACAATGGATTGTTTCTTGCTAAGCCAAGAGATGCAAGATGAGCCAAGCAAGAAACAATTACCATTAGTAGAGTGTGCGAGCTCATGCTCGACTGTCAAGACTCACAGACCACTTATTGTTTTAAGTGTTTCAAGCCAAGTGCAATGGCTATCTCTCACATAGTCGTGTGCACTCTCCTGCCTATGAGTGTAATGAGTTTACCTTCATGCTCAATCGAGTTGCCTCCACCCACGAGCTCTTCGGAAGCTCCATAATCCAAGGTGTAAGCTTAAGCAAGTTCGATCCTCAAGCTCCAAGCTTCATGCTCCATTATTGCGTGCGAGACAAGAAAAGAGAAGAGAAGAGAAGAAGAAGAGAGGGGAAGATTAAGAGCTTCTCCACTACGATCCCTCACCCTCACACACTCACTCCCTCACACTCCCTCTTTCAAACACAATTACAAGCAAGAAGAAGAGGATAAAGAATAAGAAAGCTAGTTTTGGCCACATACAAGAATGAGCTTCTTCATTCACTTTTTACCTTTTATACATGCCCTATCTCCTTCTTGGGTACCCATCCCTTTTTTACATAACCGGTCATTTTAGCTTAGGTTCTCTTTTCCCATTCTCTTTCTATTTGCATTGTTTCTTCATCCATGCCCATTTATATTTACAAATTGTATAGGAGGGAGCTTGGCGCTCTTTTACAAAAAATTAGGGTACGCTTTTATATTTAAGATGCGACTTTCTCTTTTTGCACTCGCCTTGGACTTTGAAAGTTGCTCTTGCACTTTTGGCTTTTTCCTTTTATTTTTCTGTTGAGCCACCTTTTTCGGCCTTGCTCTGTATCTTTTATTTTTATTTTTATTTTTATTTTATTTTATTTTTGCTTCCTTTGCATTGGAGTTAACATTTACCCCCTCCTAGCCGAGTGTCAGTCCCATGGCTCTTGTTGGTGAGGGCTTAGGTGGTTGAAGCCCTATGGGTCAATGATGGGGCTTTGGGGAGATTGTCCGTGGAGAAAGAAGCATAACAAAATGGGTGTGAGGTGATGGAGGCCGAGAAGAGATCGATTGGGTGATGGGGGGGCTCCAAGGTCAGTGGCTGGTCGTGGGTTATCGAATGTACCTGAAATGGAAAAGGATGTGCACTACCTGGGGGTGTGCCTACCTCGCCATGCAGTGCACGATGTTTGTGCCAGTGGAACTGGGAGGCAAGCCTGTGGTGTTGTTCCACACTTGAGGACCCAGATCGTGCAAGGGGAGGTGCTGTGGGTGTGACTTAGGAAGATAGGTCTAACCGCAGGTGAGTGTAAACTCCCTAGGCGTATCTTGCCCTTGATGTGCCCTAAGTGTGAAGTGGAGGAGAGGGGCTAGGGATTGTCCTGAGGTGCAGTGTTTGTGGTACTTTGATGGTACATGAGAATTCCATTTCTTCATTTTTTTTGTGCTTCATCTTTGTCTTTTCTTTGCTTTCTTTCTTTCTCTCTTCTTTTCTCCCTTTTTTTTTTGATATTTAATACATTAGGAGAAAGCATGCTAGATGCTATCCCGATGCTCTTTAGGAGCTACATTGCGAGGAGGCCTAAGAGACTTGGCAAGGAAGGGTCTGCTCTACAAGTAGCCTTTTATGTTGATACGTACGTTTATGGGTGTCGTTGACAAGAAGGGGTGGTTGCACTTGGTGAAGTGGCTGTCATTCATATCTTCAAGGATTGCCATACAAAAGAAAGGTAGAAGCATGGCACTCATCATGAGGCGGGTCATCGTGCAACTATCATTTCTTGCATTCAGATAAAAAAAGAGTGGCGGCAACCGGGCCTCTATCACTGTGGGCTTTTGCTTGAGCAAAATCCTGAGTACCCTGAGGTAATTACAGGTAGCGATGAATCCAGGGTTGAGATATGATGAAAATTTGTTGAGCAAGTGTGTGGTGGATGGGCGGATGTCCGGCTCAGTGAAGATTAAGCAATCCTCTCGACTCCATGCATTCACATTATAGATCTTGGGAAAATCATACCTGCCATACACATCCGGGTTATAGTCTACCCCTATTCTCCGCGGATATGGCATGTAGGTAGGA
The DNA here is from genome assembly GCF_053477565.2 of Lygodium microphyllum. Taxonomy (NCBI): domain Eukaryota; kingdom Viridiplantae; phylum Streptophyta; class Polypodiopsida; order Schizaeales; family Lygodiaceae; genus Lygodium; species Lygodium microphyllum. The sequence goes on from NC_141162.1 coordinate 76,574,124, forward strand.
TTGTTGCACTCCTCCAGTATAGTGCTACAGAAAGCCATCCAAGCATCAAGTTTGGAGTCCCAGACATGTCGTCACCATTTCGGTCGGGCTTTGTATTCGTTGATGGTCTTTGGGATCCCCCAAACCTTGTCTTGCCAATAGTCTACATGCTCTCTCTACCACCTTGTAGGGTATCTTTCTCTTTCCTTTGTCCATCGGTCTCCTAATCGTTAGGTGAGCCTGATCACGTGCTCCACCACTCTTAGAGATAGGACCCTATCTAAGGAGCGAGGATAGTTGAAGGAGAACTCGAAAGGTTCGTAAGTCTCTGTCCCCTTTTGCTGTAGTTCCCTTCTTTTTACCTAGAATTCTTAGCATAATTTTTCCCTTTCCTCCCTGCCTCGATGGGACAGATCCCTCCTCACCTCGCTTATTGACGGTTTTGTTGCTTGAACCCTCCTATTGTCGCTAGGCTTGAAGATGAGCTTTTTACTTCTTTGCAATTGGCTTTGCTTCTTCCTTAATGGGCGAATGTGCTGGTGACCCATGGGCTAGTGAGTGCTCGGGTGTTTTTTCCACCACTTCTTTCCTCTCTTCATCTCCCACCGCCTCTTGGATTATGGTGGTTAGCACACCCTTGAACACTATGTTGGCCACTTTGGCCGCTGGTTTCTTTCTTGCTATCACCATTGTGGAAGCTAGAGATTCCCCACCCGTTGCTCTAAGACCCGTAGTTAGCGCTTTTGTTGAAGGCTCGATGGTCTTACGCACGTAGCTATTCTAGTTGACTTCATCCAAGGACCTAGCTGCAAGGCTTTCGAGCAGCGGTACTCCGATCCTGCTCATCAAAGCATTGTGTCTCTGGTTGGAGAATAATGCGTGGACTATTTTTGCTTGTAGTCTGATGTTAGGCTTGGGGATGTCAGCTAAACTGATCCCATCGTTGGTGTACACCTGGCCTTTGTCCATCTCCAACATGCCGTAGATGTATCTTTTTGGCTGCCTCTCAGGCTTGTTAACAAGCCACAAAGCCCTTTCCACTAGTTTGGGACTAATTTCTACTCTTTGGGTCTCCTCTCCTTGCCTCATCGTCATTGTGCCATGGTTCTTGTTGGTGTCGAAGGAGTGCAGGAACTTTGTGTACTTGCTGTAGTCGATGGCTTGGCCAACCTTCTCTAGATACTTGCTGAGGTTGCACTAGTCAATGATTTGTTTCACAGCCTACTCTTCTATCACTGTGTCTTCTAGGTTTTGAATGCTTCTGTACTTGAGCTGGTTGAAGGCTCTCGTTTCGACAGCCATGTCTACTCCTCTTCTGAGAATGGAAGCTTTCTACCTTTGTCGTGGTGCCCTGCCATCTTGGGTCCTTGTCATGATGTGATAATTCACTACTAGTTGACTTTTTGCAAAAAGATAAGAGGATCACAAATGTATGTTATGGAATGGTAAAATGTTGAAGTATAGAATGAAAATTTTTGCTTCAAGCAATCACACATTCCAATGAGAATTTCATGAAAATTTTCCTCAAATACGAGTTTACTTTAACCATCCTTTTTTGCTTTTAAAATCCGGTTTGAGTTTCAAGTCATGTTTTCTTGTCCACGTTACCTCCTCTCCTCGGGAATGATGAAGATTCTTCCTAGGATTGGAGGATAAAGGGTTAAGGGCATGAAAAGTGCCGACAAGCCAGGCTTTATTTCTTCATGAGCCAATCATAGAACTATGGGTTATACTCTAAGTGGGCGTGATGGTCCATGTCATATAGTCTAATGCCTACACGTGTAATGTAGGTCAGGATATCAGTTAAGAAGTCACCAGAGTTCATCCTGCTAGCAATGTGCGGTTCTTTCCCGGTCAGGATTCGGTCCAAATAGGGGTGGGTCATATAATGATCTTCTAATGGTCGATTGCGAGTGATGGCCAAGACCTTGAACGAGGTAGGGGCTACATAAGTTGGGTCATACTCAGAGGTATTGATTGCTGCGTCCATGCTTGGCGTTGGTCATAATTTGGCAGCCCTCTTGTTTCCATTGGAAACGGAGAGCATATCATTTTCGCAAGAAAGAAGAGTTAAGAGTCGGCTAGCTTTTTCAGCTCTTCTAGGTCCTGATTTATTGCAGAGACTTTGCTTTTGCTATAGGAGGTGATCAGCCGCTGTTTAAGACCTTGCTCTCGAGAAACTTTGTTGGCGATCAATTCCTCGGCTACCATGGGAATCTTGACAAACATGAATTCATATTCTTCCTAGGTGCATGGAAAGGAGCGTACATCCGTTGCTAATGGCTCATCTAGGAGGCCTAAATCCAACCGTTCATAGCTTTTAGCAAACATGGTGAAGGTGGCATCCAAGCATGTGATGTAGGTGATCAGGTCGTCCCTCGTATTCGTGGCTAGGTCCGATGCTGGAGTAAGGATAGATCTTTGCTCATAGGAGGGTCTAAGGCCTGTGTTAGGTTGGGGTCTGACTGGACTGGACAACTTAGCAATTGATGCTTGGTTCATGGATTGGTCAATAGGTTGTCTATTGGGATACTTGTGTGATGGGTTGGTCTTGTGGCTCAATTGGTTCATTGCTTTCTGCTTGTGGAACAGCTGGGACACAAGAGGCGCCAGGTTGAGTTGGTTTCAGTGTAGAGGGCTGCAATTTTGGTTGATAAACCTGCTACAGTCCTATGGGTTTGGTACCTTTTGGGTTAGGTGGTTTCTTAGTCCTAGCTGGCTTATGTCTTGTGGAGATGGGCTAGAAGGCAATATCCGAGGGACACGCGTGCACTTGTGGCCTTGGGCAACCAAATCCATTTGTTGCCTTCGTAGTAGCCTTGAGCATGCAATAGCGCTTTGGGGACCCATCGCAGCTTGCGTTTTTTGTTTGCTTTTGTAATGTCAGCTTTGTCTTCTAGACTTAGGGCGTGAGGTTCTGGGATTATGAGTTTGTGCGGGTTGGCTTCTAGATGGTGGCAATTGTCGTTTGGGTACCCATTTGAGTTGCTGCTCAGTGGTCTTGGGTGTGTTTACTGGGGGTTGTGGTCGGTTTGCTTTGGTGGGGTGGGACAAGTCACAACCCCCTCCTTAGGCTTGGCACTAGGTTCTTCTAAGTTCTACTGGTGGCATTGCGGGCTTAGGTGGAGCCGGGCTGCCCTTGTTGAAAGCCTTCACTATTCAAACATTGCCAATGGCAAGGTGAATATGTTGAATTATAATCGATGTTGTAGTGTTCTTGTTTCTTGAATGCACGTCCTAGTAGCGTTTCCTTACCAGTAGCCTTAGCGTTAGACAATACATAGGAGATCATTGAAGGCTTTCAGTCTTGACAGAGATCACTAATTTGCACTCTCCCAATAGTAAGTTTGTCTCCCAAACGAACTGAGTTTAGCGTTAGTAGGTTGGAACTGGGGTTGACCAATGAGGGTCCAATGGTCGTGTGTAAGAATACTATAGTCAGCTCCCTCGTCAATGAGTGCATCAAAGGCATATGTTTTGTGGGCAGTGACCAATATGCGCAGGTAGGCACGTGCTACTGCTTCCTCATCCTCCTCCTATATCTCAGTGATGGTGGTGACTCTTATGTTCGTTCACGAGTGGTTTCAGCATTGAAGGCTTGTGTAGTGGATGCGTTGGAGGGTAGTACTTCTTGAGGCAATTGCCATTAAAGAAACCTATGTCCTCTCCCTCTAGACTCTCAAGCTCTACATTGCTGGTTCGACTAATGTTGTGTACCTAAAAAGGTCCCAACCTTTGAACTTTATCTTTTGCTTCTGGCCCTTTATAGAGTACAGCAACACTAGGTCGCCCTGCTTGAAGTCATGTTTTTTGACATGTTTATCAAACCAACTCTTGTGTCTTGCCTTCTCGCAGATCAACGCATGCATTGCTAGGAGTTGGGTCTCAGTTAGGTGTTCTAACTCTACTAGGTGTTCCGTCCATACTTTCTTTCCATCCAATTGCTCTTGGACTGCTACTCTCAAGCTTGGAGCGAAGAACTCCATTGGTAGGATTGCTTTAGTCCCATAGATCATTTGAATGGTGTTGCCCCACAGCCGTCTTATAAGCTGTTCTATAGGCCCATAATAGTGCTGCCATGAGCTTATTGTCCCAATCCGTGTGTGAGGTGGAGACCACCTCAGTCAAGACATTTACTAAGATCTTATTCATAGATTCCGCCTGATCATTAGCTTGAGGGTAGTATGGTGACGATTTCCTATGGATGATCAAGAAGGTGGATAGCAAATGGGCAATCACTTCATTAACGAAGTGCGTGCCTTGATCACTAACTAGTTCGATGGGATAGCCGAAATGTGGGATCGCTTGCGTCCAAAGGAACTTAGCCGTAGTCCTAGTATCATTCTTCCTGGTGGCCTGAGGTTCCACCCATTTCGTGAGATAATCCGTTGCTACAATTATGTACTTCGCCTATGAGTACTGTGTTGTGGAATTGATTGGTTCAATGAAGTCGATTTCTCATTTTTCAGAGGGTGGCTGTGCTATTACTGGGATCAACGCCATCTTGTTCTTACGGATGGGGATTATGGTCCTTTGGCACTCGTTGCAATGCTTCACGAACTTAGCTGCATTGCGGAAGAGGGTGGGCCACCACAGTTGAGATTGTGGTACCTTGCATGCTGTAGTGTCTTTGCTGAAGTGTCCTCCAATAATTCCACCATGCGCTTCAGCAAGTACATCATGCATCTCATGCTTACACACATCTTCGCAATAACCCATCCTATCCTAGCCTATAGAGCTGGCCGGCACTTTAGTTTAGCCTTCTCTATAGGTCTCTAGGGTTTAGACTATGTCATTTTTCCAATACGGTGTTAGATTGGCCCTAAACAGGGCTCGTTCACTGGACATGTTGAAAAGGTGCGCATCAGGTAAGTCATCTATGATGTCTTATTCAGCCGCTTCTCTTGTGGGTATGCGGGACATTTGGTTTGCCATGCAATGGTGCTTACCCTTGCGTATAACCACGGAGAAGTCAAATTCTAAAAGCAGAACCATCTAGCTATGCGTCTTGTAGTGCAAGGTTTGTTCACCAAATAAAGCAAAGCTTGATATAGCCAACGAAGAAGGTGAAGGGCGTAGCCAAAAGATAATGATGGAACTTCTTTATAGCGAACACCATAGCTAGGCCTTCTCTTTCCATCGTGAAGTAATTCATCTCCGTATCCGTGAGTTATTTGCTAGCAAAGCTCATAGGATAATTGAGATTATATTCACTAGGTTGGCACAAAATAGCTTCCATGGTGAACTTTGATGCATTAATGTGCACGTGGAATATTATATTCCAATTTGGCGCTTGTATGATTGGTGTGGTCGTAAGAGCCTTCTTTAGTTCCTTGTAGGTGTGCTGGCATTCCTCGGTCCACTCAAATACAATCAACAATTTGTAAAGGGGTCTAGCAATTAATGTATAGTTTAGAACAAATCACCGATCGTATCCTGAGTGTCTCAGGAAGTACTGAACTCCCTTTTAGTTCGTGGATGGTGGTAAATCTACAATGACTTTCACTTTGGAGAAGTCTGTGGTGGCAATGCCATTCTTAGACACTACGTGTCCTAGGATACATCCGTGTTTTACCCAGAACTGGCACTTCAAGGAATTCAAGGAGAGATTATACAGTCTACATTGCTCAAAGACTACATGAAGTTTATCTAGGTGTTCTCCCCAATTGGAGTGGACACATCATCAACGGACACCTCTAATTTTTGCCTAAGCTTGTCTTTGAAGATGGCACACGAGGCATTGAAAGGTAGCCGGTGCATTCTTTAGCCCAAATGGCATGACTATGTAGGTGAATACGCCCCATTTGGTTGCAAAAGCTGTCTTATTTCTATCGTCAAGGTGCACATGCACCTGGTTGTAGCTCGAGAAGCTGTCCAGGAAACTGTAGGCTTCTTTCTCCACTACTCTTTCGAGCATGTGCTTCGGTATAGGGCAGTGGACAATTGTCTCTCTTAGTTGCAGCATTGACCTTTTTATATTTTACACACACTGGAATCTTTCAATTCTTCTTTAGGACAATTACTATAGGTGACATCCAATCTGTGTGCTCGATTTCATAGATGAACTCGGCCCTCAACAACTTATCTCTCTCTTTCTTAATGGCATGTGTGTGCTTTGGGTTCATTGGGTATAGTCGCTGCTTAACTGGTGTTGCATCGGGAGTCATAGGGATGCTATGAGTCACAACCCTTGGCTCTACTCCTTTTAGCTCATCTAAGGACCAAACAAACACATTCATGCACTCTCGTAGGATAGTGATGAGATCGCTCTCCTCTTCCTTAGTTAGGTCGTTTGCTACGAACACAGGTCAAGGCTTTTCCCCTTTCCCTGCTAAGTTAACTTCCTTAACCTTAGCAGGTCCTTCTATTGGTTCGCTTGCCTGTCCTTGCCTCTTAGCTCCCAGCAAGATCACTACCCTGTCGCCCTCTTCGAACTCGTGAAGTGCTTCGGTAAATTCTAGGGCTTTCTCTGCTCTTCGGCTTCCTCTTTTCTTCCTCCAACCGCTTGCGCCTTAGGTGGATTGGCAAGTCCCCCTTGGTGCGTTTCGTCTTAGGTGGTTGGGGTATTTCTAGATCGCTTTCAGAGCTCACTTTCGACTTAGAGTTAAACTCACAACCTTCGCTAGAAGAAGTTTCCCCTGGTGGTCGTAGCTCTGAGACCGATTCAATTCTAAAGAGCTCCTCCAACCGCTTGCGCCTTAGGTGGATTGGCAAGTTCCCCTTGGTGTGTTTCGTCTTAGATGGTTGGGGTATTTCTGGATTGCTTTCGAAGCTCACTTTTGACTCAGAGTTAAACTCACAACCTTCGCTAGAAGGAGTTTACCCTGGTGGTCGTAGCTCTGAGACCGATTCAATTCTAAAGAGTGGTGCGGTACTAGGTTGAACTAATCCAACTTGCTCATAGTTTATTACATTTAGGTGGTCCAACTAAGTACGATCGCATTTCCTTCTAATGACTACTCTTTCGATCCTAAAGACGTTGGCCTTTCGTGGCTTGGAGTGTGCTAGTATCTATTCAATAACTCGGCCACCTGTATCGTACTCTATTATCTCGGCTGCTTCCTCACTTTCCTCATTTGTAGAGTAGCAGTCTTTGTACCCTCCATCTGAATCCTCATGTTCTGAAGACTGTTCGTCATTTTCTAGGCTTCCATTCTCAACCTTCTCTTCGTTCGTGATTAGTGCCCAATCGTACAATAGTTTTAAGTTATGCACTTTGGTTCATTGCCACTTCAGCTCCTCCATAAGGTCCTTGAGGGATTTGAGATTAGCAACTGGGTTACCAGCTAGCTCTCTCGTCAAGTGTTCAAGAATCCCTTGGAGTTCGAACTTGTTAGATGGAACATGGGAAGGGACAGGTGTTCGTTGATTGCTAGAGATCTTGGGCATTATGCAGAGTGGTACCAATGATGTGGTCCTACTCTTGGGCAGCCGAGATGTCGTAGCTTTATGGAACTCATTGGTTGTCCTTGCAGCTCGCTTATAATCCTCCTTCTCATCTGAGAATGGTAGATCAATGGTAGCTAGCACATGTATCCAATTCTGCTCCTTGCGGCGAGGCAAGGATATACTTCGTTAGTGGCTTGTAGGAATTTCTAACTTGTGCGTTGCCTATGCGGTGCTACATGGGATGTGGATGCGTCTCTCGATCTTACCTGCGTAGGCGAGATTAGTGTGCTCATGTCAGAGAGCTCATTGATCTCGTCTTCAATGATGGGTTCAAGATTCTTTAGGTGCTCTTGGGCTTCTCTCACCCACTCCTTGACCTTATCTACTACTTCCAATTGGTGCCTTGGGTCAGGATTGTCAAAAGATGACGTACCAGCGAGACAGTAGGGTTGGCGTGGAGGAACACTGAGTGAACTCGGCAAACATGGAGAAGAGAAGAGAAGAGAGAAGAAACTTTGATGAATGGAATGATGAAGTTCCGAATCATGGAGTGAATGTGATACAAGGAAACAAGGGTCCTGTAGCACAAGGAAGATGATGAAGACTAGCCACGAACCATGAACCGCAATGTCCTTCTAAAGGGGTGTGAGGGTAGTGGAGAGGCTAGAGGGAAGAGGTGACGGAGTGAATGAATCAACCGTAAGGAATGAATGAGAGAGTGGCCTATAATTAGGCACAGTCAGTCTAGGATGACGCCCCTTTTTGGGGCTGCAAACCCTAAATGCAAAACGAAGAAACGCAAAAATGCAAACTGCGGGTGAAGGGTTTCTTGAAGGGTGAAGGGATTTTTAATACCCCCTCTCAGGCCCAAAAAGGGGAACAAAAGAAGAGTGAGGTGGAGATGCAATGCTACATGTTGAAGAATGCTCATGCAACAGGTGCCATTTGGACAGTGTCCCTCGTGGGGAAATTGTTCACTTGCCCAAGCACCCTAGTATAAAGATGATGAAAACATGCAATGCATAGGAGGGATGTCGGACTTTGTGTGGTGCCGAGAACCATAAGGATATGCCCGTACTCGATCTCGGGAGGTGACTCCATGCTAACCAAGTGACCAAGGCAAGAAGAAAAGAGGAGGAAGAAGATGTAAAGGATCCCTAAGATCCAAGATTTCCACCGTAAAGGGAACCTGTAGTAAAGAACAATAGATAGAGTAAACTGAAGAACCCGAGACTCAACCTCGGGAGAGAAGCCACTAGCTCCGTGCATCCATGCGGGAAGGAATACGAAGGCCTCGTCACCAAGTCGCGGCTGAACCTCCGAGGTCTTGATCTAGATGGTACGTGAAGATCCTAGATAGGAGTAGAAGAGATGACTGGTCGAAGATAGCCACCCCAACCCCAAGAAAATAGAGGATGGGTGAAGAACTGCTGAAGTCGAAGAAGAAGTAGATGCCCCCTCTGAGGGCAAAGAAATAACATCCCCCTTTGAATCCCCCTCTGAAGTAGATAGGGAATCCAAAAACTCATGGATCATGGACTCCGAAATGTCTGATGACGAAGAAAGTGCCGCCGGTCGTGCCGAAGAAGGTATCTGGGGTGCTGAAGAGCTCCCAGAGGTAGCCTCTCGAACCTGAGTAGTTGAGGGTGGGGAAGGGTGGGGCTCAAAATGAGCAAGAGGTGGGCAATAGTCGCTGTCTCTCAGTGGAGCGAACTGAGTAGCCGAAGAAGAGGAAGGAGTTGAGCAACCACTGTCTCTCGAAGGAGTGGACTGACAAGGAGATGGTATCAAACAATCACGGTCTCTCGATGGAGCGGATTGCAGATCCGTAGGTCGTGGAAGCCACTGTACCAATAGAAAGGACTTAGTACGCATCGGATGCGTCTTATTGCCTTGAGCATAGTACTCTGATAGCCGATGCAGAATGATCTCTGTGGCCCAAAAAGGAGAGATGGCACAAGGAGTGCCTGGTGGAAGATGCATATACTCTGGGGGAGTGGGGTGTAAAGGTCGAAGTCGGCAAGCATTAGTGGTGTGTCCGGTAATGCCATAGTAGGAGCACCCAGTAGTCAGGTCATCTGTTGGTAAAGAAGCCATGGATACGAGTGTGCCTTGCTGAAGAAGGAAGAGGTCAGCCACCATGAACCACGAACCGCAATGTCTGCCTCAAGGGGTGTGAGGGCAATGTGAAGCACAAACCGCAATGTCTGCCTCAAGGGGTGGGAGGGTAGTGGAAGGGTTGGAAGTGAGTTGCCAGTGGGAGGAGGATGCGACCAGCAGTAAGAGATTGCAACCAATAGAAAAACATAGGTGAGGAGAGAGAAAGACTAAAAATGCAGGCAAGACAGCCTGTAGGAGAGAGAAAGACAAAAAAACGCAGGCAACAGGAGAGAGAAATACTAAAAACGCAGGCAGCAGGACTGTGATGATGTGGTAGGTTGTACGACAACAGGTTTGCATAGGAACAACGGTCGCTTGGCTGGAATTAGCTCCAAATTGCGTGAAGAGGGCTGGAAATCAGGCACCAAACTGATGGAGACAGTAATGGCCAGCTTGGACCGCAATGTCCTTCACGTTTGGGGTGTGGGCAGCAAGCTGAAATACTTGAAATCTACAAAAATGAGATGTTGATGCAGTGAAAGAAGAAGAGAAGTGGATGCCGAACCCGCCAACAGTCTTTGCTGTCACTGGAGTGGAGGATCTTTGCTGCTGTTTGAGCAGATCTAGCTCTGATACCATGTCAAAAGATGACATACCAGCGAGACAGTAGGGTTGGCGAGGAGGAACACTGAGTGAACTCGGCAAACATGGAGAAGAGAAGAGAAGAGAGAAGAAACTCTGATGAATAGAATGACGAAGTTCTGAATCATGGAGTGAATGTGATATAAGGGAACAAGGGTGTCGTAGCACAAGGAAGATGATGAAGATAGCCACGAACCACAAACCGCAATGTCCTCCTGAAGGGGTGTGAGGGTAGTGGAGAGGCTGGAGAGAAGAGGTGACGGACTGAATGAATCAGCCGTAAGGAATGAATGAGAGAGTGGCCTATAAATAGGCACAGTCAGTCTAGGATGGCGCCCCTTTTTGGGGCTGCAAACCCTAAACACAAAACGCAGAAACACAAAAATGCAAACTGCGGGTGAAGGGTTTCTCAGCAGGGATACTTCCCAATCTTGGCACTTCCCTTTTCTACTGTCTTAGGACATCTATCGCTTCCGTGTCCGTGACTTGCTTCCCCTAGGGTAATGTGGTGGTATTGTCTGCCTTAAGTATAACCTTTGCCTTAGCCCTTTTTCTCCTTCTCCTACGGCTCTTCTTCCCTATTGAAGCTGCATCAAGGTTGCTGGGTCCGGGTAATGAAACACCGGCCTGCTTGGCTTGTGCTCGGGTCATGATATTCAATGGGATCGGCGTGGCCTCACCATCAAGTATTTGAACTCTGAACAACCCCAATGGTACGGATGGCACGGCTGCCGAACTAGTGGGGGTTTTCCGCCCAGGACACTTCGCATACAAGTATGTGATCCCATACTTTGGACATCTTAGGTCAGCCTTGTCTCAATTGGCTTGCTCCCTTTTGGGGCAGTGAGATGAGATATGCCTTGGGTGACCACAAGTCCAAATGGGTTCTTGGTTATGTCCTCCTAGACCTCTACCTCTTCCCTTGCCTAACGTCATCACCACACTGGTTTGAAATCCATCAAGATGGGGTTACCCTCCTCGAGGTATGAGATGTAAGGGTTTATGTACGCTTCGTCCTCATTCGGCTCCTCTACGTAATGCATCGGAGTGTCACTCGGTGGATGGGTCACAATGGGAATAGGTGGTCTAGGTATCCCTGTAGGGTTGATGTTCATCCTAGGGATGGCTGGCTTTGAGTCGTTGGATGCTGGGAGAGCTAATGGAACTCCCCTTCCGAAGTTCATCGGCCTATTCCCTAGGTAATACGGCTAATTGTATAGTTGCGGGTACAGGAATCGTCTCGGCAATCTACAATGCATCACATTGTGGCCAACAAACCTACTGCAGCTAGCACATGGTCTCGATGTAGGATCCAGTCACTTGGTTGGAAGATGATTTCCTCTGCAATCCACGCATTGCACGTGAGGTCGTGTGGGCCTTCTCATCATCTCTTGAAGCTTAGCCAACTCCAGCTTCATGTCTACCAACTCCTGGTTTTGGTTGACACTCTTTCCTTTGTCCTGAGTGCTTTGGTTGGATCTTTCGCCAATGGCCGTGGCTCTCTTTGAGGATCTAGAGGTAGTGCTATCTTGAGTTGTGGCTCTTGAGCTTCTCTCCTTGAGCAGGCCATCCACACGTATGGCTTCTTCGAATACCCTAGCTAACATGTCCCTCTACAAGTTCGAGTTGCTTACCAAGGCCTTGTAAAGCTCTTTGCTTCGGATTCCGTTTATGAATATAGTGGATCACTCGTTCGTTAGGTCATTCTATTGCTGGGATTCTCTTAAAGAGACTCCGCACATGAGTAACATAGTCTTGGATATTCTCCTTGTTTCTTTGGCTGACATTCATCAACTTGACAATGAGATTGTTGGAGTATCTCGTCTCAGAGAATCTCTTGATGAATAGATCATTGTGGCTATTAAAGTTATTATGTTTGGCATTATCTAAGCACACTTGCTCGAATTGCTCTATGAAGTTGTATGGGTCATTGCCGAGCTCTTAGAGTTCGGGGTGATTCCTAACCCCGATAGCAATGTAGTTGCTAAGACTGCTCCGCTTTGCTCTGCAGTTGTATATCTAAGAGTCGCTTCATAAAAAGCTGGCTTAGCGTAAGATTCGCCTCTAGCGCTCTCTCTCTCTCTCTCAGCATTTGGTCCTGCCCTAGTTCTGTTGGCGAGAGCCAAGATACGTTGGACCTCATGCATTTCTATGTCTTGTCTCAGCTTTTGAGCTCATTGCTCTTGGTTGTAGGTGGCTATGCTTTGTAGCGCTTTCTTGCCAACTTTCTCTCCTCCTTGAGATCAGCTATGATCTTCTTGGCTAGTCTACCATGATGCACCATTCTGGTTCGCAGGTCGTACTGATACTGGTTTACAAGCTACTGGATATCGGTTGGGAATTCCCCCAAGTCGAGTTTATTGTCTCCCGGGTTGGTGCTTGCTCCCGACATGTCGGCGGTTTCCTAAGCAACTATGATATCAATCAGGTTGATCAGATCAGGTAAAGCTTCGTCCCTAATCGTGCCGGTCTTTGTTGCTCCTTAAGCGGCTCGATGACTCAAGGCTCTCGGTCTTCATTGATTGGTCTTCTTGGTCACTCGTCTAGCGTCTAGGGGTCTCCTCCTACTAGTGGGTTCGTTGACTTATGTTATCTTGTGTGAGTTCCTTGTTATTCAAAACAATCCTCAACGTTATATGCACTTAGCTGCTTGAGTGGTGCTTATCGACGTGCAGTGTGCAAAATCAGGCTTTCTGCTTGTGTTTAAAGTGATGACTGTTCGAGTTCAATGGAAGCAATGTAGATCACACTCTTCCAATCAGTTTCAGCTAATTACAACTTCTCTGTACGGGTGACGGCCACTCTTGATGTGTTAGCCTGCCCTATTTTGTATGTCAGTCTATCATCTTTGGTTGTGAGTCTGGTAGGAGACAGAGGAGCTTTGTGAGTTTAGTGTGTTGCTGTTTTAGTGTGCATTTCCTTTTTGAGTGGCAATCTGCCCAATTAGGGCATTTCCTATGCAGTCGGCCCATTTCTTGCGTAGTCGGCTAGTTTGGGGCTGCCGCTAGCAGGTCGGCCAGATCTGGAGCTGGGGGGCTATATATAGCAGCCCTCCTAGTTACTCTCACTTCTTCTTGCAGATTTAGCACACATTGCTCTCTCTCCTCTTCCACATTGGTGCTGCCATCTTTTCCAGCCTGATCTGGTGCCCTCATTGACACTCTGGGTTGTGTGTAGGGACTGATCAGTCCACAGCTTTGTATTCAGCATTCATTTCAGTCAGTGCAGTATTTCTTCCTTCATTTTCTGCTCTGTGTGTGTGTGTGTGTTCATGTTCCTTCTTCCGTTGCGCACTCTCACATGGTATCATCACCTAATTGAGAACACGGAGGAGAGCTTCCATTGTAGAGGACACCAACCATCAAATCAGCCCTTTCTCCATCCATTGCAGCCAAGGCGGTGCAGCTCTAGGCTGAAACACAGCCTCTACAACTTGCATTTTGCTGATCTGAAGCTCCTGGAGGTGGAGGTGACAACTATTTTGGTTGTTACAGCCTGCGTTTACATCAAACCCAGCCATTGGGAGGTTTGCAACAGCAACTGAAGAGGTGGCGACTTCATTTGGAGGACAGGCGGCAGCTTTTCTCTCCAGGCAAAAGATTTTTCTCTCTCCTCTTGCAGGCGACAGCATATACTGTGGTCTCCCTTGAGCAGGCAGCTCATTCTGTTTGTCTTCTGTTGCAAATTGCTCGGTGATTATAGATTTGGAAGATGTCTTTCAGTTTTCAGGCTTTGATGTCTCGGAGGAGGAGCTTCTATCCCGACACTCTTCTGAGTGAAGATAGGGAATATCGGGAGTTTCGTGATCGACGACGGGAGGAGTCTCCTCGACCCTGTCCCTCTTCTGTCCGTTAATCTCAGAGGGTTCCATCTATTGTGAAGGCAATGACGGAGAAACCCCCATTAGATGTTCGTATGCCTTCCCTGATTCCCTCTATATAGGTGCCCATTCTCCCTTCCTTTCCTAAGCAAGACAAGTTGGATGGTTCCAACTATTCCCTCTAGTCATGCAAGGTGGAGTGCATCCTCCATACATTCGACCTATGGGAGCTGGTTTCTTCACCTATTGATTGTCCCATGGTGGATCCATTTGATGGGACCTCCTTGGACTGTGCTGCCTTGTGGGATCGGCTCAACTCTTCAGCCCAATCCTTTCTCTTTATGAGTCTATACATCTCTGTTCTTGTTCATGTTCATTGGTTGAAGACCATAGCGGAAGTGTGGAAGAAGCTTGCGTCTTTGTACCATTGCAAGACATTTGCCCACAAGATTTTCCTTGAGAAGAAATTGCGGATGCTCAATCTTGATGATTCTTCTTCCATGAGGGAGCACATCACGAAGATGGAGGATATGAGAGGTGAGCTTGCCTCTCTAGGTCAGGTGATCTCTTTCGAGGATATGGCGATGATTCTGGACTTAGCTACCATCTCCTTGATTCTCTTGACTCAACTACCTCGAGGATCCGTGAGAAACTCTTATGGGAGGAGCTTTCATTGCTTGTCTTGGAGTATGACGAGCGACTCAGAGAGGTGGGGGCCAGTGGTTGTCAGAAGGCTTAAATTTGTCAGAAAGCTTTTATTGCAAGTATAGGTGGTGGGAAGAAGAAGAAGTAGCAGAAGGAGAAGGCCACGGACAAGGAGGAGGAGGACAAGAAGGATTCGAAGGAGAAGAAGCTCAAGTGCCCACATTGTGGGAAGGGCACTCATCCCAAGGACAAGTGCTGGTAGAAGTACCCCCATTTGAAGCCAAAAGAGAAAGATTCGAAGGCGGCCCCAATCACGATAGAGTCTGTGTTTTGCATGTCTTTGTTGAGGAGGATACAACCCTAGCTTCTACCACTCAGGAGAAGCCTTAGCTTGTAGACAACAGAGCATCTTCTCACATGACCTTCAGGAAGGATTGACTTCAAGATGTCATTCTAGAGGGGGCACTGTCACCATTGGTGACAATTCTACTGTCCCTGTTTGAGACGTGGGTGTTGAGACACCCTTCACCCTTCACCCGCAGTTTGCGTTTTTGCATTTTGCGTTTAGGGTTTGCAGCCCCAAAAAGGGGCGCCATCCTAGACTGACTGTGCCTAATTATAGGCCACTCTCTCATTCATTCCTTACGGTTGATTCATTCAGTCCGTCACCTCTTCCCTCTAGCCTCTCCACTACCCTCACACCCCTTTAGAAGGACATTGCGGTTCATGGTTCGTGGCTAGTCTTCATCATCTTCCTTGTGCTACGGGACCCTTGTTTCCTTGTATCACATTCACTCCATGATTCGGAACTTCATCATTCCATTCATCAAAGTTTCTTCTCTCTTCTCTTCTCTTCTCCATGTTTGCCGAGTTCACTCAGTGTTCCTCCACGCCAACCCTACTGTCTCGCTGGTACGTCATCTTTTGACATGGTATCAGAGCTGGATTTGCTCACCTAGTAGCGAAGATCCTCCACTCCAGTGAAGGCAAAGACCGGTGGTGGGTTCGGCATCCACTTCTCTTCTTCTTTCGTTGCATCAACATCTCATTTTTGCAGATTTTAGGTATTTCAGCTTGCTGCCCACACCCCAAATGCGGAGGACAGTGGTCTACACTGTTCGGAGCTGATTTCAGCATATTGACTGTTGCTGCTGTTTTTCCTGCGTTTTTAGTCTTCCTCTCTCCTGTTGCCTGCGTTTCTAGTCTTGTCTTTCTCTTTCCTGCCGCCTGCATTTTTAGTCTTCCTCTCTCCTGCTGCCTGCGTTTTTTGTCTTTCTCTCTCTTAAAGGCTGTCCTGCCTGCGTTTTTAGACTTTCTCTCTCCTCACCTGCGTTTTTCTACTGGTTGCAACCTCTTACTGTTGGTCGCATCTTCCCACTCGTAGCTCACTTTTAGTCCTTCCACTACCCTCCCACCCCTTGAGGCGGACATTGCGGTTTGTGCTTCACACTGCTCTCACACCCCTTGAGGTGGACATTGCGGTTCGTGGTTCATGGTGGGTGACCTCTTTCTTCTTCAGCAAGGCACATTGGTATCCATGGCTTCTTTACCAACGGATGGCCAGACTATTGGGTCCTCGTATTGTGCCATCACCGAATACACCACCGATGTATGCCGACTTCGACCTTTGCTCCCCCCCCCCCCCCCCCTCGGAGTATATGCGTCTTCCACCAAGCACTCCTTGTGCCACCTCTCCTTTCTGGGCCACATAGATTGTTCTACATCGGCCATCAGAGTACTATGCTCACGACAATAAGACGCATCCAATGCGTTCTGAGTCCTTTCGAGCACATGGAGGATCGATTTGCACTACGACCTCCTAGAGGTCGTCGCAATGTCAGCGACAGTCTTCTTCCACTTATTTTCAAGTACAGTGGCTTCCACGACCTACGGATTTGCAATCCGCTCCATCAAGAGACAGTGATTGTTTGATACCGTCTCCTCATCAGTACGCTCCTTCGAGAGACAGTGGCTACTCGACTCCTTTCTCTTCTACGGCTACCCAGTTTGCTCCACTAAGAGAACGACTATTGCCCACCTCTTACTCATTCTGAGCCCCACTCTTCCCCACCCTCGACTACTCAGGTTCGAGAGGCTACCTCTGGGAGCTCTTCAGCGTCCCTGATACCTTCTTCGGCACGACCGGTGGCACTTTCTTCATCATTAGACATTTCGGAGTTCGTGATCCATGAGTTTTTGGATTCCCTATCTACTTCAGAGGGGGATTCAAAGGGAGATGTTATTTCTTTGCCCTCAGAGGGGGCATCTCTTTCTTCTTTAACTTCAGCGGGGGGGCCCCTCCACCTCCCACCTTAGAGGGGGAACCTACTCCACATGAAGTTCTTCACTCATCCTCTAACTTCTTAGGGTGGCTGTCTTCGACGAGTCATCTCTTCTACTGATACCCAGGATCTTTAGGTACCACCTAGATTGGGACCTTGGAGGTTCAACCGCGACTTGGTGACGAGGCCTTCGTATTCCTTCCAGCATGGATGCACGGAGCTAGTGGCTTCTCTCTCGAGGTTGAGTTTCGGGTTGCTCAATTCACTCTGTCTACTATTCTTTACTATAGGTTCCCTTTCTGGTGGAAATCTTGGATCTTAGGGATCCTCTACATCTTCTTCCTCTTCTTCTTCTTGCCTTTGTCCCTTGGTCAGAATGGAGCCACCTCTCGAGATCGAGTACGGGCATATCCTTATGGTTCTCGGCACCACACAAAGTTCGATATTCCTCCTATGCATTGCATGTTTTCATCATCTTTGTACTAGGGCACTTGGGCAAGTGAACAATTTTCCCACGAGGGACACTCTCCAAGTGGGACTTGCTGCATGAGCATTCTTTAGCATGTAGCATTGTATCTCCACCTCACTCTTCTCTTGTTCCTTTTTTTTGGGCCTGAGAGGGGGTGTTGAGAAACCCTTCACCCTTCACCCGCGCAGTTTGCATTTTTTGCGTTTCTGTGTTTTGCGTTTAGGGTTTGCAGCCCCAAAAAGGGGCGCCATCCTAGACTGATTGTGCCTATTTATAGGCCACTCTCTCATTCATTTCTCACGGCTGATTCATTCAGTCCGTCACCTCTTCTCTCTAGCCTCTCCACTATTCTCACATCCCTTCAGGAGGACATTGCGGTTTGTGGTTCGTGGTTGTCTTCATCATCTTCCTTGTGCTACGGCACCCTTGTTCCCTTGTATCACATTCACTCCATGATTCGGAACTTCATCATTCCATTCATCAGAGTTTCTTCTCTCTTCTCTTCTCTTCTCCATGTTTGCCGAGTTCACTCTGTGTTCCGCCCCGCCAACCCTACTGTCTCGCTAGTAGGTCATCTTTTGACAGTGGGGACTTTACCTTTGTTCTCAGTCAGATAATCTTCTTCCACCAAAGTTCTTTTTGTACTTGATTTGGGTTTTAACCTCTTGTCTGTCCATGGTCTTACATAGCTAAGTACTCGAGTTATTTTCACCCAGGATGCAGTCATTGCGGAGAATGCTTCCACAGGTGCAGCTCTTTGGATAGGCACAAAGGAGGGTGGGCTCTACAAGCTCACAGCCTTAGCCGTGAGGGCTTCCCATGAGCCTGGGCTGCTTTGGCATGCTCATTATGGGCATCTAAACCTTGATGCGATTTGGCGGGTTTCTTGAAGGAAGGTGGAGGGACTTCTTGATTTCCCTCCTCTTTACACTTTAGGCCCTAGTTGCTTGAGGGGCAAGTAGCATAGGCAGCCTCACCCACAGGTTGCTTATAGGAGGGCTTCTTCACCACTAGAGTTGGTTCATACCGATCTTTGTGGACCTATGGGTATGGCCTGCCTTGGGAAGGCCAAGTATTTGATGTTGATTGTTGACGACTTCAGTCGTTATGTGTGGCTATATTTTTTGGAATACAAGAGCAAGGGGTACTCTCGATTTTGCGAGTGGAAGGTGTTTGTGGAGATGCAAACTACTTCCAAAGTTCGTGGTGTACGAGTTGATCATGATGATGAGTTTACTTCTCACCTCTTCTCTCAGTTTTGTAGGGATCACGGGTATTCGGGTGGAGTATTTCCATCCGAACACACCATTAGAGAATGGTTTGGTGGAGTGTGTGAATTGGACCATGGTGGAGATGGCCCGATCGATTTTGGAGCATAGAAGTCTTCCTCATTCCCTTTGGGGTGAGGCGGTGGCTACTGTGGTTCACATCCGCAACCGTTCTCTGACTTCGGCCTTACAGGACATGACTCCCTATGGGGCTTTCTTTGGGAAGAAGCCTTTCGTGTCTCACTTTCGCATCTTCAGATGTGACACCTATGTCCATGTGGACAAGAAGAAGAGGCAGATGAAGCTCAACTTGAAGTTGAGGAGGCTTATCTTTGTGGGCTATAGCACGACCACAAAGGTATATCGGCTCTATGACCCAATGACACATAAGATTGAGGTGAGCAGGGATGTGATCTTCGATGAGACTGCGGCTTTCGAGGATCCTATTGATGGTTCTCTTACAGGTGATACTTTGTCATCGACTAACCCTCCCCCACCTTCTATTTTTCTTCTTCCTTCCAGGTTGCCTCTTAGCACTCTGTCTTCTTCGGCCCCTCCCCCTCCCCCTCCCCCTCCTACCCCTTCTCCTTCTTTGCCCTCTACCCCAGCTTCCCTTCTACCTTTGACGGATGTGACTACTTCATGGAGTTCTACTACCCCTTCAACCTCCCCTCAGGAGTCTTCTAGGGATACTCAGCTGTCAGAGGGGGGGAGCCTTCTTCAGATGAGGAGGATCTACCTTCCCATGGTGAGGACTCCCTTCCACAGACAGGTGCTTTGCAGGTTCCAGTCATAGTAGGAGGAGTCTCTTAGGATTCCTTGGTGGTACAGGCAGCTTATGCAGGATTCTGGTGTTTCTCACTTTCTTGTCACTCCTTCAGGTCCATGCAGATTAGCTCGATTACAGGCCCAACGAGATAGTTTACTTTGTGTGAACTATGCTTTTATGTCTTAGATTCTTGAGGACTCCGAGCCTTCTACTATTGAGAAGGCTCTTGCACAGGATGTTTGGAGACGGGCTATGCAAGATGAGCTCGATTCCATCGAGCGAAATCAGATTTGGGATTTTGTATTGTGTCCCAAGAAGCGGAAGATGATAGGTGTGAAGTGGGTCTTTAAGATCAAGTATCTTGTAGATGGTTCCTTGGACAGGATTGGATTATTTTGAGACTAGATATTTGGTGTGAAGGCTTGATGAATCTTGGTTGAAGGTCGAAGGTAAAGTGGATGGGAAAATAACAAGGGTGGAATTGATAGTGAATTCAAATAGGAATTTTATGAAGAGTAGGTAGTTGATTTGAACACAGAAATAGTAGATATAAGTGGAAAGGAGTGTGGAGAGGATGAGTGGGGAAGATGTTGATATAGCCTTTGAACTCATGATATCAATGATCTCTTTGTCTTGGATCCCTCCTTTAACTCCTCTATCCTTTCCTTCTTAAGCCTCTTTTTTGTTTGAAGGGTCGAAGAAGCTTAAATTAAATGAAAGTACTTACATCAAGCCTTTCGGTCAACCATGAGAAAAACCCATAAAAATCCCAACAATTACAGATCAAGCCAAAAGGCAACCAAAACCTAGCACACAAATATCATGTGGGCGGCACAATACAAGTAGAGCGAGCATTTTCCAGTCAAGGAGTAGCCATGTTAGGGAGGACCACGTCCATCGAAACCATGGAACAGATCTACCATTATGGTACTCTATGAACTAGGCCAAATGGCCATGGATATCTTAGGGTGAATCAAAAAAGAAGGCATTATGGGTGCGCCAAATGTGCTAGAGAGCTGTCCATTTGAGAAAAAGGAAGAGGCAAGATGTTTTGGCTGTAGAGAGGACAAAGAAGGTATCCTACCCAAGATCCAATAATGGATTGGTATCTTGCTAGTAAGTTACAGAGGTCCACACATGGGGAACATAGTTGCAATCTATCTCGCTATAGGGTAGGAGATGAATCAAGTAGTGCAAAAGATACATCGACCCTATGAGATCTTGCAAGCACGTAGCACATCCCTAGTGGGGAGACCCCCATAAGCAGCTATAAAATATTTAAGCTTCTCTCTCTCTCTACACACACACACACACACACACACACACATATATATATATATAATGGATTGGTATCTTGCTGGTAAGTTACAGAGGTCCACCACATGGGGAACCAAGTTGCAATCTGTCTCGCTATAGGGTAGGAGATGAATCAATGTCTCATCACAAGTAGTGCAAAAGATACATTGACCCTATGAGATCTTGCAAGCATGTAACACATCTCCAATGGGGAGACCCCTATAAGCAGCCTCCATATAAAATCTTTAAGCCTCTCTCTCTCTCTCTCTCTCTCTCTCTCTCTTTTCGTAAAAGGTAATTGTATTAATTATGAAAAAAAGGTACAAGTTTACATGATTACAAGATACACGAGGGCCCTACGCCAACGTGTGTAAAATCCCAGTACTAAGCCACGAAAAAGTTACACAAGTCATGGCAAAGACCCAGAGAAAATTGCCCTATGCCAGGGAAGCAAGTCCTCCTGAGGGAGCAAGTTTGAGTGCCGAATGAGATCTATCTGCCAATGCAAGAGACCTTTAAGCCGGGCAATGTGTCTCGATACATTAGAGGCCGAATAAAAAAGAAAGGCATTCCGCGTGGTCCAAATGTGCCAGCATCCCCAGTATCTGAAAAAGTGGAATAAGATCTTCATATGCAACTGTGGCGGTGTGGGGTATTTTGGGCGCACAAAAACCCAATCGAAAGGGGTTAGTGAGGACACCACCACTGCGTGCCAAACTTGTGACAAGAGTTACCAGATATTCTTGGCGAGCGGACAAGAAATAAACCGATGTCGGGCCAATTCCATAGTAGTGGTACAGAAGAAACAATTGCCATTCGAGATTCTCCGCTTGGAAAGGGCCGAGGCAAGAGGAAGACCACCAATCATCACCCGCCAAAGAAAGACCTTGCATTTGAAAGGTGTCTTATTCAACCAGCCCTCCATCACAGTTGCCTTCCACCATGACTGAGATTTCTGCAATCCCCATACAGTATTAGCTTTCACACCCAGCCATTGATGATCTTTAATGAGAAGATGATACACCTGATTAGCAGAGGCCTTTTCCAAACTCAACCAGCCTGCAAGGTCCTAGTCCTGCCAAGGACGATCCATCGCCAGGGCAGGAAAGGGTTGCCTGCCCCGAAGCACCGACAAAAGCTGTTCCCATAAATCACAGCATCCGCGCAAGATCTTGAACAGTCTCCTGGCAGTATGAAACGATGCGAAGACATTACAAGTGGCAAGGGTAGCATCCGCAACTGAAGTCACACCCAAGCGGGCCATGCGATTAAATCTTGGTTTGAGCTCATGTTTGTCTTTCCATGAAAGTAATCTCGAGATTGCCAACAATTCCAGTTGAAAGGAGTTAGTATGCAAGCGGTCCCCCACTGGATGCCAACGCGCCTTTTGGAGCACCACTTTCCAGGAGCCGACCAAATGCAGTAACAGAGAGGAGGAGGGACTGGAAAATCGAGAGTCTGCATTAAGGACATGCCACCAGGAGCACCGAAGTTGTGTATTACCATGCCGAAGCCCACTGTCCTCAAGAAAATAACGGGCTATAATGGTCCACGGGTGGTGATCCACACACATAGCACGAAAAAGAGACCAACGAAGAGCCAGCATATGAGTTTCAGCATCCAAAATAGCTCCACCACCCAGGCGTTTGGGGGTACATATATGTGACCATGAAATCCACGAAATACCTGCGTGCAATGAATCCTTCTTCCATAACATGAAACGAATGGGGCGATTGAGAGCCTTCAAAGTAGTAGGAGTCCACGGCAGCAATGGCAAGAAATATGTGAGCATTGGCAGCATAATTGTCTAAGCCACTTTGAGGCAGACATGGAATGGCCACGCTTGCGACTTCCAATACATAAACTTAGCTGCTAGTTTCTGTGAAATCCACTCCAGTAGTTCCTTTGTCCGAACATCAACCCCCAATGGGTATCCAAGTTGCCTGACAATGGAGCCACGGGAAACAACCTGACCCTACCAGCCCAATGACTGTAAATCAGACTCCGTGCAACTGAGAATGGCTGATTTGAAGGCATTGATGCGAAGACCAGAAGCATGACCAAAGAGCGTCCAAACATCTAATGCCTTGCGAATGTTGTCCTTGTCCGTACGCAAAATCATAAAGCTATCATCAGCCAGAGATTGGCTAATGAAGTGCTGTCCCAAAGGAAGAGACAATCTGGCCAGCTGAGCAGAAGCCGCCATTGAAGATAACATTGAAAGAACCGGGTGAGTCGCCAGGGCAAAGAAGAGAGGACTCAAAGGGCAACCCTGTCTCACCGAGCGTGCAAGGACAAATGGCTCTGTAACCCCACCATTGAGCATAACGCGTGAAGAAGCCGCAACACTAATGGTGTAGATCAATCGGGACATCCGAGTACCAAAACCCATGGCAGACATAAGTTCTGCAATGAAAGACCAGTCTAAATAGTTAAAAGTCTTTTCCAGATCCAATTGAATCAATACCACTTCCTGACTAGAGTGCCTTGCATAGTCAATAGCCATTTGCGCATTTAAGATATTATGCAGAATGTTGCGGCCCTTAATGAAACCATATTGAGGAGGATGCACGCTGGAAGGTGCTTGTGAAGCCGATTCGCTAGCACTTTGGAAAAGATTTTATACATCGAACCCATCAAAGAAATTGGTCTCCAGTGTTGCAACATCGACAGTGAAGGGACCTTTGGAAGCAGTTTGATAAGGCCTTCTTTCCATAAGGAAGGCACGACCCCTGTTTCCCAAACCTGCTGAAACATAGCTGCCAATGGCTTCACCAGTTGGGTCGCTGAGCTCTCAAAGAATTCATTGGTGAGACCATCCCAACCAGGACTTTTATCCTTAGGCAGGTGTAACAAAACATCCATAACCTCCTCCTCGCAAATATCTGCCTCCAAAGTAGCTTGCATATCAAGTGGAACCTGCTGGCGGACCAAATCATAGAAGACCGAGTGTGCATGTGTAACCTGGTTAGAAGGCGACGGAGAAGAACCAAGAAGATCCATAAAATAATTTTTGCACATATTGACAATGGTCTGTGGATCAGTGACCATGCAGCCTTCTGAATCCTGGAGTCTAGTCATATTTTCTCGAGCAGGAGAAGCATGCAAGGTGCGAAAGAACTTATGAGTCTGACAAGCACTATCTTGCAATGTGTTAGTCAAGTTGTGCAGTTTGGCCTACTAATAAGATTTCAATTGAAATACTTGAATAAGATCGGCCAAACACATCGCCAGTGACAGCAGAAATTCATCATCTGGGGTGTCCACCAGCAGCGAATGGACCAAAGCCAGTAAGTCCTCCGCTGCGTGTCGACGCCGCCGACAAATAGAGGCATGATGGATCCCATACTACCGAGCAACCCGCTGCACATTAGAGAGCAGCTGTGCAAAGGAAGCCAAGCCCTCAGAGGCGAAGTCCAATAAAAACCTCTCAATCAATTGCTGCATATAGCCTTGAAAGATTAGATGCTTCAAATAAGACGAGTTGAAACGTAAAGGGAGTCTATCCAGCAACTGCATAAAAGGTGCAATAGGTTGTGCAAGCATCTCAAGCTGGAGAGGGAAATGGTCCGACAAGGCATATTGCTGCAAGACTTTCATTTCCAGCATCTTGGGAAGAAAATCATCCCCCTGCATGATATACATTCGGTCCAACCGCGACCAGGTAGTTGCATATTGTGCGGAATGAAAAGTAAACCCTAAAGAAGAAGGGTGGAGCCAAGACCAGAGATCTTGCTTAAGTACGTGAAGAGCAAAGGCATTCCATATCCAACTCTCCGGAGCATCCATTACCGAATGCCCTGAAGTAGATTGAGAAGAGTTAACACACATATTGAAATCTCCCATAAAAAAACCCCTTCTGCCAAGTGACATGGAGCTTTGCAAAGTCTTCTAAAGATCCCGTCGGGATGCGGGGTCATTCGGAGCATAGAGGCCCAGCAACCATAAAATCTCTCCTTCAAATAAAACTTCGATTACCACAAAGCGGCCCTGTATATCATTTTTAATAAGAACAGGCTGGTATTTCTCATGGACAATCATAAGCACGCTCGAATAGTGCATAGCATGTGTCCCTGCATAAAACAGGTGAAACCCATGGCAAGCCATAACTTTTCCTGCTTCACTGTGACTCTTGTGCTCAGCTGCACATAAGACATCCCACTGGTTCTCATGCAAGACAGTCCACATGGCATGTTGCTTATGACGAGAACAAATGCCTCGCACGTTCCACGTGGCTATCTTCATATATCTTCAAAAAAAGAGAATCAGGAACGAGGCACCTGTTGCCTCGATTTCACCTTTTCCGCGAGAGCGTCCAGGACACCTTCATCCAGAAAATCAGCTAACACTGCAAAAGAATTCTGGCGGCCCGCTTTAGAGGTAGATGGAATATCCACTGCCTTGGGAGTGGAACGGGGATAACGACGATCCCAGGGTGTAATCACATTACCTCTAGTATCAAATGTCAGCTTAGCAGGTGGGCCCTTTGGACCGTCTGTATAGACTTTCCTTGTAGACTGATTACGGGGGGCAGAAGGAACTATAGTACGCGCAGTATGCTGTGAAGAGAACATTTCTTTCCTACGCATATACGTGCGCACGGAATCCTGTGAAACATTAGGCCCAGAATCCGCCAGACCTGCATCCAACTTTTTACCTTTTTTGGGACGTGCCTCGAGCCAGTCATTGCTACGGGAATCCAAACCCAGGACGTGTTGTTTACCTTTATCCACAACATTAGGTGGCTGGGGGGCCTCTTGTGCCGGAGCATCAAGCACCATGTCATCCTTAGGTAGCACAACATGTGCATCATCTGAAGACTGTTGTCTCTCTGGGCATTGGGCCATAAAATGCCCCAATTTTCCACGCGAAAAGCAGTGTCCTGTAAAGTTGCCCCGTTTCAAGCGAAAGTGCAAAGGATGCATGCCAGAGCAATTGAGACGAAGCCACGCAGGCCTTTTCCTGGCCGTGTCCCATAACATGCATAAACGGTTTCAATTCATAGCCCTTGGGCTTGGGGGAACCAGCACCGTTCCCACAATTGCCATTGCATCCTTTAACAATGGCCAATAGACCGCCGGACAATTTTCCACTTCAACCCACACCGGGCATTCATGTTGAAGCAGGGGCTGAAAGTTTGCCATAGGGCGCCATGGCACAACATGGACCAAGCGGCGATCAAAGAACAATGGCAACTTGGATAGGAGCTCAGCCCGATGTGTCTGTGATTTCAGCAGCACCTCATGAAAGCCGCGGGGTCCAAGAAAGATCTCCTCAACACATTCCCCTTGTAATAAATGGTGCAGCCACTGGCGGATATGGGAAAGCATTGGGATCCTGCCAGTGAAGAAGAGTGTAACTGCACGGTCATAAAACACCAAAAAAGGCCGCAAGACTGATTTCGGGTCCTCCGTGGCTTCCAGCACTTCATTAGTTCCCGAGTCAGAAAAAGCTTCATGATTATGCTGGACATAATCGCCAAGCAGAGTATTGGCAAATTCCAGCAAATGCTCCTAGTCAATCTCCTGGGAATCCACAGAATCAGAGGCAACCTGCGCATAGGAACGTTCCGGAGGACCCATTATCTCGTCGGAAGTATGCTTGGAGCGTTTGCCCACAGGCGGCAGGTTAGAACCAGAAGGCATCTCCTCCGTGCAAGGAACCATATCCTCGGGCTCCTCTGTATCAGAATCAGGACCAAGGGCTGCCACCGTCTGGTCGATAAAAGCCATATCCAGGCCAGCCATACTACTGGCCTCTCTCTCTGTCAAGGCGCGCAGCCAAGGGTGACGTCGCAGGTCCGCGGGGCAGGTCAGCCAGGTCACAGGTCAGCCGACGTCTCAGGTCCGCAGGATGGGTCAGCCAACACCATAGGTTCAGCAGGGCGGGTCAGACGAGGGGCCAGGTGGGCGCACCGACACAGGGAATCGCGGGGCAGGTCGTTATGCAGACGCAGGGACCGCCGGACCGCCGGAATTGCGGGGCAGGTCGTGCGCGAACCAGGGCGGATGGGCGCGGACCAAGGCGGACGGGTCCGAACGGGCGCGAACAGGCATAGATGGGTGCGAACGGGCGCAGACGGGCGCGAACAAGCGCGGACAGGCGCGGACGGGCGCAGACGGTAGGCCACGGCGGCGACTGGCGCGGACGGGTCAGGCGACGGGCCAGACAGGAGCAGAAAGGACGGGCCGACAGTAGGGTTCAGAGCTCTCTCCCGCCATCGCTTCTCTCTCTCTCTCTCTCTCTCTCTCTCAACACACACACACACATATTCTGATTTCTAATGTGAATTGGAGGATCGATCCCCTACCTCAATATAAGGCTATTATATAGCCTTGAGGCATGATGCCCATTGTACGGGGGAGGTAGATAAGTCCAATGGTGGTGTGGCAGTCCTGAATGGACGCATGGGGTGTGCTTCTTAGGGTGTAGTGTACTGGTGGTCCTTTGGCTTATTTTGGACAGCCTGAGAGAGAGAGAGTGAGCTCTAGTTTTTAGTGGCTGGAGGATAGGCAGAAAAGTAGGTCAGTGATAGGCATGAGGCCTCCTTTCTTTTTCTATTGGTTCATCTGTTGTCTCTTTCGAGCTGCATCGTGGCTCTTTCTCATGCCGTTCATAGGGCTAGTAATGGTGGCTCTCCATGTGACGAAGTTGGCCTGTTTCTTGACATGCTGGCAGATTTGTGGATGGCAATGGTTTTTTTTAACAGTAAACAACGTCCATCTCTAGGTAGTAAACCTTATTCGGCTTACTCAACTATCAATTTTTTCTTACTTATTCCTTTTTCGGTATTGATAATATTATTACCCCCTTATAATAATGATTGTTTCTTACCATTGTGCCTATTTCACTTTCTTTATTATGGTCATGAGGGTATTATTCTAATGTGGAGAATATTAGTATAGCCACTACCAATACTAACACTTTTTTCAACAACTGGAGTCCTAACCCCATTGAGTGTAAGAGTCCTAACCCCATTGAGTGAAGCCCTGGTATATTACAATTTGTGTGTCCTATTATGGGGGGTATCATTTAATTGGTTCCTTTTCCCTATTAGAATATTCTTGGGGAATGTGGCAGCATCTCTTTCTTTTTCTCTACCTCTCAAGCTCCTCTTCCTCTACCTCCTCCTCTTTCTCTACCTCTACCTCTACTTGTACCTGTACCTCTCTTACCAACTCCTCTACCTCTATTGTACCTCTCTCCTACTACCTCCTCTACAGACTCATCTAGTGATGATCAGGAGTCTCATCTTAGTGATAGGTCTAAGGACTTGTCTGCTATGAGCTCTCAGGTTTACTTAATATTGACTACTATATATCTAGGCACTTGCCTATGCTCTAGCCAACTAGCTCCCATTTTGGTACATTGTACATGTTACTTGCCTTGGTCCTTGCTCTCTTTTTTGTAGATGCCTTGAAATTTATGTATGATATTGGAACTTGGATTTATCTTTATCAATGCTTAGGTTGTCACTCTATTTATCTTTGGTCTCATCATGTCTTTTGTTGAGTCAACAAATTCAAAGTTGTATTGAACAAATAATGCCTTGTCAATTTATTTCATGGGACATAACTCTCATGTCGAAGCAGGTAATGCCTACTAGACTAATCCTTAATTTCTTATGTATTTCTAATGGCCATCCAAAATACCGTATTTTATTTGACATGTTTTAATGTATGTTTGGTACCCTGCTCAGTTTGCCAACTGACGGAATACCTGAATACTCTATCAGGGCTGAATTAGTGTTTTAGCTGATTAGGGCAGATCATAGCTGATTCACGCTAAATTATTCACTGCATGTGGATGTACAATAGTGTTTAGACATGCATGCAATGCATCATTTTCATGCAACTATTGTTATGGACATATTCAACATTGAAACGCATGCTGACACCTATTACAGTGCAAGTGAGACAGTTTTGCTTTTGGCAAGAGACATTGAAAATGTAGGCTGCTAAGCAAAAAACATTTCTATCTTCAGCTCCCCCTTCTAGCATATTTGATCCACCCCTGATATGATGCAATATGGAAAGAGACAGTGAGAATGCACAACCTCCAGTTGGGGAGCATAGACCAATTTTGGGATAATTGGTGATCCAATGTCTTCATTGCAACTATGCCTAATGGCAAGTTTCTATATTCCTTTTGGTTTGTATAGGTCAAGAAATCCTTCTGGTTGGTATAGGTGTAGCTGACATAAAATTTCCTACAGCAAGTCATCTCTTTGGCTTGATTGCCAACCTTTTATGAGTTCAAATGCCACCTCTTGCATTACACGACGCTGCATGACCATCTCCCCAAAAAACCTCTCCCACATTGTCTGGTTTAAAGGGGCCTTTGGTTTCCTCTTCTTGGAAGGTGAAGTTTGGAGGTGGAAAGATCTCTCAAGATAGAAAGGCAAACCTAAAAACCATAATAACCCTTTTTCAAGTGGAGACAAAGATACCAAACCCATTTGCAGTTGTGTAGAAAGAATAGATACTATACTCGATGCCATCATCTATGTCATGTGGATGAGGAGTGCTGTAACAAGGCTTGAGGTCTTCCACCTAGATCATCTCCCTAGTAGATTGCCCCCTCAGTCAACACCTTTCAAGATAGTTGAAGGTATGGCTGACTAGTCTTGTGAAGCAACCCCATTGAACTTCACACTATAGGCTCATCTAGCCCTCTTACAAAGCTCCTAATATGGCCATAGTCAAACCAATTTCTCCACCTCAACATGATTTCCCTTGGTAGAGACCTACTAAAGGACATGCACAATGATGGCCATACCCTTGGGCTAGCACCTTCTAGGTCCCTTAGGATACACTAGGTTAGTGCATCCTTATGCTAGTCTAGCATTCATTTATAGTCTTAGCTCCTTAGGTAGTTATCCTAAGGCTACTTTCGGACTTTGTTTTTCTTCTACTATATCCATTTTCTAATTCACTCCTTTAACTTACGCTATACACATTCACTCATTTTACTACTACTTAAGCTTTTCTTTGTTTCTTTTCTTAGCTTAGCACCAAAGTATCTCAATATGAACCAATGCTATGCAAGTTCTAGTCCCTTTTGGTCCTCAACACATTGGGTTTTCTATTCAATCAAGGACTAACATTGCAGCGTTACAACAATCTTGATTGGGTTGAAAACATAGTTAGATTCCATGGTGGCTCCATGGTCTCTTGGTAAGTCCTTTGACTGGCATAGAGGCTTTCCCTCTCTAGACCAAACTTTAAGTATTGCTTTGATGCTACTATGATGGCTACTTCTCTGACCATAGCCACATGGAATGGGGAGCAAAGAATGCAACTGGAATGGGGAGTCCCCATTCCGAAAATAAGAATGGAAGAATTTTTTTTGAAAATATATACATTTATGATTTTTCTATTATTTTGCAATAAATAACTTCACAAAAGAGGGCTGTGCATGTAAGCACATGTGTGAAAGAAAGAAAGAAAGATATATTAACATCCTTATGTCACTGTGGAGTGGTGCATCTGCCCTAGGAATGCCCAGTTCACAAGGACCGAATTTTTAGCTGGTAGCGCCTTCGCCTGGAGCACCCCCTGCCTCTTTCGCCTTTGCCTCTTGCGCCCCAGGCGCGGCCAGTCTGCTGTGAGCCGTCATCACTTGAGCGAGACGCTGCCACAGTTTGACTGTGCCTGCCCTGCGCGACCTGCATGACCTGTCAGGCGCCTGATGCCCTACTTGTTCCACCACTTGCGCAAGCAACCTGCTCCAATAGCTCTACTACCAAAGGCCAGGGTCGCCCACCACAAGTTTGCTTGCCATTGGTCTGCTCAATCCATATTAGAGGTAACAAAAGGCAAAATTTCTCAATTTTTATTCAAATTTCTCTCTCAAGAAGGAGCTTTTGCTTGGGCAGGTAATCTCTATTCGAGCCCGTGTCTGGGACACAATTACTATAGAGATTTTGTGAACTTGGGGTCAGACACTTAGGGCTTTTGCAGTCATCTCAGAGATTGGGAAATGTACATCTGTGACAGTCTGGAATAGACTGATTTTGTGCATTTTAGAAAAAGAAAATTTGGGGCTTTTGTATTTTCAGTGCTCCTGAGCATTTATTGCACCTTAGACAACGTGCATTTCACAGTTTTTGACAAAGTGTGATTAAATTTGCTAATTACAGCAAAGTAGTTGTTGTAATTTCTGCAAATTCTGAGATTTCCAGGTTTGTCGAGCTTCAGGATTGCTCTTTTGCTCTCTAATCAGTGAAATTTATCATGGTAAATCAGGGAGGTGATGTATCCAAGGAGGATAGGTTGGATGGCAACAACTATTCCCTTTGGTCCTTCATGACACGATGAATGTGCTGATTGCGAAGAATCTTTGGGATTATGTCAGTGGTGAAGAAATTAGGCTCGGAGTTGTGGCTCCTGTTACTCCTCCTCTTGGAGGATGTGGACAACGGGCAACTTAGCCTATTCAGCCCGCTCCAGCTCAGCCACTTCCCCAGAGATCAGCAGCACAAAAGGCATGGGATACACGGGATGCACAAGTTGTGTCGCTGATTGCATTGGAAGTTTAGTAGTCTATCATCCCTCACATTCGGTCTGCAGTTTTTTCACGAGAAGCGTGGCTGACCTTAGAGCAAGTGTTTGCTGGAAAGAACGAGACACACATCTCTTTCTTGAAGAAAGAGCTCGAGATTGTGAAGATGGATGAGGGTAAATGTAGGATCATCTAAATAAAATTCAGGACTTGTGTGAGTAGCTTATGAATGTAGATGAGTGTTACTCGAATGCGCAGTTGATATCTACTACCTTGAATTCATTGCCGCCCTCGTATTTGGTCTTTCATACGGCCTTGAACCTAACCATGAGAATTTCTCCATAGCTACTTACTTTCCTTCAGTTGGTCAGTTTGCTCTTAGAGGAAGAGCAGGCAAGAAAGAACAGTGGTGTGGATGTTATTGTCTCTCAGCAGGCTTTTATGGCAAGGTAGAAGGGCAAGGCTAGCCAAGCCAAAAATGCTCTGCAAAGCTCCACGATATCAAGTGCTTCACAAAGTAGCAAAAAACAAGGGGACACGTAAGCCAATAAGAGCAAGTGCCACTATTGCAAGAAGCCAAGATGTTGGGGGTAAAGGCGCCTCCGTCTAGCCGCTCGTGTATTACTACACTAACAGTACTTGCCACTGCACATTGCAGGTGGTAGACGTCCGTCACCGTTACTTTATTCTTTATTCTTTTAGTGACAGTTTGAATAAAGGAAGGCCTGGTCACACATTATGATTGTTGGAGTTCTCATTTGGTGTCTCTCTCTTTCTTGCTCTTGCTCTCCCGCCATAGCTCTTCCAAGCAAGCTTCGATCCTTCTCACCTTTCAATTGGTATCAGAGCATGGATTCATGACTACTCGAGCTTGGTTCGTGGCAACTTCAGCTTCCTATTGATTACCTACACTCATTGGGTCTCCTTTCCGGTAGCCGTAGCCGACTCTTCCGAGCTCCCGTCACTCCTCAACTTCCCGAGGCCCATTTGGGCACCCTCAGGCAATTCCTTCAGAGGTATTGGAGCTTTTTTTTGTTATTTTACTTCAGTCCACAGGTTGTGTGAAGTAGGGCAGCCATGTCCTCTTGCTTCTTGTGATGCCTACTCTCTACCGGTGACTTTGCCCTTCAAGAGGGAGCTCGTGGGGGTCCTTGACTACTCCCCCAACCTTGCCCAGCCCTTCCATAGGCCCTAGATCAGTTTGGGCCAGCTTGAAGACCTGCAAAAAAATTCATTTTTTACTTCAGTCCTCCCTTGGCACTCATTGGCAGCTTAAAAACACTTCATTTGGCACTTGGGAACACCCCCTTGATGCTGGACATTGGTGGTTATCATTGGCATTGATTTGTGCACTGATTTACCTTAGTCCAGGACTGTTTTCCATAGTCCACAGGCAGCCATAAACAATGTTACATCAGCACTTTATGTTTATGCTTGGTTGGCATTGACATTGGTTGCTCGGTTAGTTCCAAATGTGCCCCGAATGCTAGGGGAATGTATGCCTATGATGTGAGATGCTTTTGGGGATGAATTTACTCAATCATTGACTGTTTTACACAGTCCATAGGCAGCCCAAAATAGGGTAGTTCTCTATCATTACACTTTATGCTCATGCTACATAGTCATTTGATGCCCGATTATGTCCATTACCCAGTTGGTGCCTATACATATGGGAAAGTATGCCTATGGTTTGTCTATGGTTTTGAGCTTGGATTGAGCCATTGTTTGCTCAGTTTTGGACATTTATTTGCTGCTGGAATATTCAGGGCTGAAGCTTATTTGCTTATGTTTGGATATGCCCGTTGGATTCGGACTATGTCTTGGATGTATACGTTGATGTAGTGACTCTCAAGGATCATCGTAGAGCTTGGATTTGCTCTCGAATCATTGGTTGAGCTTGAGCTTGCTTCGCATAGCATTTTAAGCTTAATCTCTGATGTACTTATGGCATGTACTTTGCTTATGTCCGACCGGTCTTGACATGCTTGGCCTATGCCACTACTACATGCCCATTACATTGTTTGGAGTTGGATGCTACTGAGCCTTGCTTTGGCTTGATATTTGATTGCCTGAAGCTTACTTTGGCTATTTCTTGGCTTGGCAGAGTTACAATTTGGATGTACTTGAGGTCTATGGATACTATGTACGGATGCTACATGGCCTATATGGTCATGAGGTCTTATTGATGCTTGATCTTGGATCTTCTAGCAATGGTGCTATCATATGCCCTTGTTGAGCTGCTTTGCTAGATATTTATGGCTTTTATGCTAGTGGGAGCGTCTTGATATGTTTGACAGACATTGAGTAAGCGGTTTATGCTACTTGAGCATTCGGATACTTGAGACTGGGATCTTCACTTGGATGTTGCACGGTTGATATGCGGTGGTCCTCACAGATGTACTTGGGCTGATTTGGGCTTTGCACTCCCTGAGCATACATCTCTGTGTCAGGTCTTGCCAGTGTTGTGTACACTTTGCCCTATTACACAGGGGGTGTGCCGGCTTATTGACGGATTCATTTGACATGCTTGGGTGTTTGCTCGATGTCCGTATGACTGTCATTTGCTGATTTATGCTCGCTAGATGCCGGTTATGCTTTTACAGTCAGTGGTTGACTTGGTGCACTCATTTTGCCTACAGTTTGCTCTCATTGTACCTGGCTGTAATTTATTACAGCAAGCAGTTATGCAATGACTGATGTGGAGTTTTCATGCGGAATCATCCTAATTTTATGTACTATTGATGGCACTTGGTGGACAACATCATTAGCTATCAGTTCGTGGTCATTTTGCCTTGGTTTTGGTGGTATTTTGGCTGTTTACAGGAAAAAACAGCAAGCAGTTTTGAACTGTTTGCACCATTTTGGACTGCAGTATGGCATCTTCTTCCACTGACAGTGCTATCTTCAACATCACTTTTTTTTTTGCAAGTAAAATTTTTCTGATTATATTATCTTCAACATCACTAAGCTTGATGGTACGAATTATTGCCTATTGGAAGAGCCAAGTTTGACAGGTATTGGTGCAGAAGTCTAAGATCAAGCCACTAAGGATGCATGGCGAGTAGCCTAAAACTGTGACTGATGACGAATGGGATGAGCTTGATGAGCTATGCAAGTCCACCCTCATCTTGTCTCTCACTGCATGGCAGCTTAATGATGCTGGGTTTCATGTATCATTTGGGAATTCTACTTGGAAGATCACACGTGGCAGACTTGTGCTTGCTAGAGGTGCCAAGGTTGGCAGCCTCTATCCTCTTGTAGTTGATGGGTCCTTTGTTGACCATGTTTTGTCAGTCAGTCCCATTCCACATGCATCTCTTTGGCATGTCCGTTTGGGCCATATGCCCTTGAAGAGAATGAAAATGCTTTCTAGTTTATAGTACTTACCGTCCCTTAACTATGCATGTTTTGATTCATGTGAGCATTGTCTTTATGGCATACAGACTAAAAATACGCATAAGAAGTCTGGTACGACACGTATAAGTGAGCCCCTGATAGTGGTACATTCGGATGCTTGTGGGCCCATGCCGTGTTAGTCTATGGGTGGTGCAAAGTATTTTGTGACGTTTATTGACGATTTTTTGCGTAAAGTCTAGGCTTATCCCATTAAGCGTAAGTCAGATGTCTTGGCTGTGTTTCAGAGATAGCTTGCATTGGTTAAGAATTAGATTGGGCATAGGTTGAAGTGCCTTAGGATTGACAATGGGGGTGAATATGTGTCACGTGCTTTTGAGTAGCTATGTGACGAGAGGGGTATTAAGCGTCAGTTGACCGTTCCCTATACCTCACCCTAGAATGGTTTGGCTGAGCGGATGAATAGAATCATTTAGAAGTGTGTATGCAGTATGCTTAGCTATGCAAGCCTACCACAGAGCTTTTGGACAGAGGTAGTCAATACAACTGTGTATATCATAAATAGATCATCTTTCAGTGGTTTGGATTTCTAGGTTGCAGAGGAGATATGGATTGGGAGAACTTCGTCTTATGCGCATCTACGTGTCTTTGGATATGAGGCATTTTGCCATGTGCCCAAGGACAAGCGTAGTAAGATGGATCCTAAGAGTGTCAAATGCATTTTTCTTGGCTATGGAGATGCAAGCGAGATGGGTTACTGCCTCTGGGATCCGCAAGCGCGGAAAGTCATCCGTAGCTATGATGTAGTCTTTCATGAAGATAAGATGCATAGGCAGCCCGAGAAGGTGGTCGAGATACGCAGGGTTATATTCCAAGAGGAGCTACGTGCTCCAGTACAGTCTGCATAGCCAGATGGTCTGCCAGCAGCAGCAGTTGGTATATATGGCCAGGGTGTTAGACATGCAACAGAGCTTGCAGTGAGACGGTTTACTAGAGCTAGACATCCACCTGATCAATTTGAGCCCTCGATGCATTGTCTTGGTTACAGACGTATGAGAGCCTCTCACCTATGATGAGGCTATGTGTAGGGGTGACAGTCACTCTTGGGAGAGGGCTATGCAGTCTGAGATGGACTCCTTGCATAAGAATTTGACTTGGGATTTGGTTGCATTGGCTAACGGCAAGAAGGCTTTGCAATGCAAATGGGTGTACAAGCTGAAAAGTACCCCTAGGCACCCCAAGCCGGCTTATAAGGCAAGACTTGTTGCTAAGGGTTTTAAACAAGAGCATAAAGTTGACTTTGATGAAGTTTTTTCCCTTGTGGTCAAGATGACCACCCTACGCTTAGTTTTGGTCTTAGTCGCGCAGCTTAACTTGGACATGCATCAGATGGATGTCAAGACTACATTTTTGCATAGGGATTTGTATGATGAGATTTACATGGAGCAGCCTAAGGGCTTTGTAGAACATGGCAGGGAGCACCTAGTGTGCAAGTTGAAGAAAAGTCTTTATGGCTTGAAGCAGGCATCTAGGGAGTGGTATTATAAGTTTGATGCCTTTATGCAGTCACAGGGCTACAACAGGAGTGTATGGATCCGTGTCTTTACACGAAGACAGCCCGTGATGGTTCATTGCTTATTTTGGTACTTTATGTGGATAATATGTTGATAGCAGGGAAAGCTCATGATGAGTTGGATGCTCTTAAATCTCAACTGAAGAAGAGCTTTGAGATGAAGGATTTGGGAGAGGCCTCTCACATTCTTGGTATGCGCATTAAGCGCGACAGGCATCATGGACTACTCTACCTCTCACAGAGGGAGTACATTCATAAAGTCCTTGAGCATTTCCGTATGCAGAACGTGAAGTCTATTGGCTGTCCATTACGTTTTTATGTGAAGGTCTCATATGTCGATCGTCCGCAGACAAATGAGCAGAGGGCCGAGATGGCCAAGATCCCTTATATATTAGTTGTGGGCAGTTTGATGTATGCCATGATAGCTACTTGTCCAGATATTACCTTTGCAGTTCGTGTTGTGGCACACTATATGGCTATACTTGGCAAGAAACTTTGGGATGCCATGAAGGGTATTATGAGATACTTGAAAGGCACAACAGATAGGTGTATTTGCTATGGCAGCCAGGATATTGGAGTTGTGGGATACATAGACTCCAAATATGCAGGACATGCAAATAGTAGGAAGTCCACATCTGGCTATGTATTCACCTATGCTGGAGGTGCTGTCTCTTGGATGTCCAGGGTTCAGAAGTATACGGATCTCTCTACCATTGAGGCCGAGAATGTTGCAGCCATTGAGGCTTGCAAGGAGGCCATATGGTTGGGCCGTTTGGTTCATGACCTTGGGATTGATTCTGTACCTATGCTGCATTCGGATTCTATGAGTGCTATTCAACTAGCCAAGAATCCAGTCTTCCATGCGAAGACGAAACACATTGAGGTGAGATATCATTTCATACGTGTGGTCGTAGAGGACAAGTTTGTTGACCTTGTCAAGATCTCCACTGAAAAAAATCCTGCAGATTTGCTCACGAAAAGCCTTACTACTAAGCGCTTTGCCTTCCTTAGGAGATTGATAGGCGTTGGATGAGATGACGTTTTTCCTCATCTTGTTGTACATGTGTACATTGTACTGTCTTTTCTTTTTTCTTTTTACTCCTCACTGGGGCATTCGCCTTTAAGTTGGAGGTTGTTGGGGTTAAAGGCGCATTCGCTTAGTCGCCTGTGTATTACTACACTGACAGTATCTGCCACTGCACACTGTAGGTGGCGCGTGCCCGTCACCGTTACTTTATTCTTTATTCTTTTGGTGACAGTTTGAATAAAGAAGGCCTGATCACACATTGTGATTGTTGGAGTTCCCATATGGTCTCTCTTTTTTTCTTGCTCTTGTTCTCCCGCCATAGCTCTTCCAAGCAAGCTTCGATCTTTCTCACCTTTCACAGGATACTACATCACTGAATGTGGAAAGCGCATAGCCAAGGAGAAGAAAAAGGAGTCAGGGATGTTTATTTTTGATGCACCTTCTATTGCTATTGAGTCCACGTCCTTTGTTGTAGACAAGGACTATTATTTTTACACATGCAGTTATGACTCTTTTTGGGCTGATAGAACATTTCGCTCTATTGGAGACATGAGCACATGGTTTTTTGATAGTGGTGCTTCCATGCGCATCACATCTCGTAGAGATTTATTTACTTTTGTTATTGCAGCCTTTGGTTGGCAAGTCTGTACAATGTGCCAACAATGCATCATACCCTGTTAGAGGCATTGGGGAGATTGTGTTGACAGCCATTGATGGCTCTATTCTCCGCTTGCGGGATGCCTTGTTTTTGCTAGGCATAAAGAAGAATTTATTATCTATTTCTTCTTTGGCAAGGTGTGGTTTGTAGGTCACCTTTGATGATGATAGATGTATGGTCAGAGATAAGGAACACATGACTTTGGTTTTGACCGGCACTCTATGTCATGGGTTATATGAGTTGGATGCTTTTTCAGTTGATCATTTGGTCTATCTAGCGTCTACTCTCACTCCTACTATGTCACAGGCGGAGTTATGGCATGCTTACATGGGACATGCAAACTATGGTAGCTTGATGCTTATGTAGCATACACAAATGCTTAATGGTTTACCTCTCTTGGAGAGAGCTCTTGAGCATATATGTGAGGGATGTATTTTGGGAAAAATGCATCGTTTTTCGTTTCCCTGTGATATTGCTTTTAGAGCAATTACTAGATTACAGATTGTGCACTTAGATGTACGTGGCCCTATATAGACAAAGTCATTGGGTGGCTGTTACTATTTTGTCACTTTCATTGATGACTTTACTCGTTTTTGTTGGGTCTACTCTTTGGTGAAAAAGTTAGAAGTGTATGATGCATTTTTGGCTTTTGTAGCACTTGCTGAAAATCCATTTGGCTACTCTCCGTTCAGACTAAGAGGGCGGAATACATGTCTTCTATGCTGAATTCTTTTTCGAAGTAGAAAGGCATTGTCCATCAGTACACTACTGCTTATACTCCATAGCAGAATGGGGTTGTAGAGAGGAAGAATCAGTCACCCACGGAGATGGCTAGATGTATGCTAAAAGCAAAGAGCTTACCACATAGTTTTTGGATGGAAGTAGTCATGTGTGCTTGCTATGTTTTGAACAGGTGCCCCACCAAGGCATTAAAGAATGTCACACCTTTTGAGGCCTGGAACAACCGCAAACCTTTTGTTGGGCATTTTTGTACTTTTGGGTGTCTTGCATATGCACACATTCCCAAGGTACTCAGGAAGAAGTTGGATAACAAGGCTGTTAAATGCATTTTTGTGGGGTACAACAGTGAGAGCAAAGGATATAGATTACATGATCCTGTCTCTAAAAAGGTATTTGTGAGTAGGGATGTGGCTTTTGATGAAAAATCAGAATTATCCCCTGCTGGTTTTGACACATATTAGGTTGCCAATGTTGTATTTAAAGGGTTGCTGCCCATTTCTTTCGGTGATACAGCTGGAGCTTCAGCAAGTGAACTTAATGTTCAGCTAGTTGGTCCATTTGGTAATGCAGAAAATCAGCCACTTGCTGGTTTTGACATATATTAGGCTGCCAACGATGTATTTAAAGGGCTGTTGCCCATTTCTTTCAGTGATACAGGTGGAGCTTCAGCAAGTGAACTTAATGTTCAGCCAGTTGCTCCATTGGGTAATGCAGAAAATCAGCCCGTGGCTGATTTGAATGCTCAGCAAGGTGCTGAATTTGAAATTCAGCAAGAGCTTGTACACAGTTAGGAGGCTAGTCAGATGCCTAGATAATATTTGCAGACTATGAAAGATAGTCATTTGGATGCTTCTATTGCTGGTTGTACTAGAAGGCAAGCTGGTATGCACGATAGTGCACAAACCTTGGAGTTTGTTATGGCAGCAGATACACTTGATGATGAGGAGCCTGAATGTTTTGAGGATGCACAACAAAGTGTGCATTGGATGGTAGCAATGCAAGCTGAGTTTGATTCCATCATAAAGAATCAAATATGGGACTTAGTGTCTTTGCCTGTTGGGAAGAAAGCCATTGATACAAAGTGGGTATGTAAGCTGAAAAGGAATGCAGATGGATCCATTGAGGAATATAAGGCCAAGTTTGTGGCCAAGGGCTATGGAGAGAAGAAAGGCATTGACTATGAGGAGACATTTGCTCCTATATCCCATATGACTACAATTAGGTCTATAGTTGCTTTGGCTGCCCATTATGGATGGACTGTGCATCACAGCTTGATATAAAGACTGCATTTTTACATGGGGAACTTCATGAAGAAGTGTATGTATAGCAACCTATCGGTTTTGCAGTTGAGGGATTCGAACACTTGTTGTTCAAGCTGAAAAAGGCTTTATATGGGTTGAAACAAGCTCCTCAAGCTTGGTATGCAAAGATTGATGCCTTTTTACTCAGCCAAGGGTTCATAAACAACTCATCAGAGTCTACGCTTTACGTATGTAAGGAGTCCATAGTTGAATGTGTATGGCTTAGATGCTTGTTAGCTGATTTGGATGTATTTGTCATAGAGCCTACTCTTTTGTTCATTGACAGTGGAGAGTGCCATTGTAGTGACACAGAACCGAGATCCATTATCACTTTGTTAGAGAGAGGCTACATGCAGGTGATATCAGCCTTGTCTACTATTCTACCACGAGTAATGTGGCAGACATCTTCACCAAAGCTCTTCCTCGTGACAAATTTAAAGCATTTCGCAATGCTTTAAATTTGATCTCCTTTGGTGGATGACCCTTGTATCTTGATCACTTTTCACTCTTGGGGGGTTTTTTGGGTTCGACTCATGCCTATGTACATA
Source organism: Lygodium microphyllum (assembly GCF_053477565.2). Classification (NCBI taxonomy): domain Eukaryota; kingdom Viridiplantae; phylum Streptophyta; class Polypodiopsida; order Schizaeales; family Lygodiaceae; genus Lygodium; species Lygodium microphyllum. The sequence continues at coordinate 76,614,488 of NC_141162.1, forward strand.
GAGGAGTGTTGGTGATCTTCAGTAGGACATTGGGGCACTTTTTACTCTTCGAGCAAGAGGTTTTTCCCCCATATTTATTTCTTTCATTTTATGTGCCTATGTTACACAGTTTGGGTACTTGGTGTGTTTTTACACTCTCCAAGTGTGAACACCCTCTTACAACCCTAAGGTTTAAGGATTGTACTTTGTACATGCATCTCATACTTTAGATAATTGCATTGGGTGTCATGCTCACACACTATTACACTCTACACCGTCAAATGTACTCTCAGTTGAGCTTTGATCTGTCCTTCCTCTCATGGTCACTTGCTGTACGGCCAGACTGCCATGTGTCCTGCTTGCTGCGATTAGACATAAATATGCCACATTGATATCCTACTTGCTGCGATTGCACAAAACTGCTCACGAATGCATATGATTGCCTGTCCAGGGGATGACAATCTCTTACACTCCCTCTCGGATCTTGGACAGGGCATAAGGCTAAGGGATTTGGAGTGCTGTTGAAGTAAAGCATGTGAAACCGCCTTCATAAACAAGTCTGTAGAATTATCCTCTGTCTTGCAATAGACCATATCAATAGTCTCATCCCTAGAAGCTTTTCTCAAAGGAAGTGGTATTGGATCTGGATGTGCTTTGTCCTAGCATGAAACACAGGGTTTCAAGCTAAGGCAAGGCAACTCTCATTGTTGCATTGAAGAACAATAGGACCTGTTTGCGGGCAACCAAGCTCCTCCAATAACTTGCAAAGCCACACTATCTCACATGTGGTTCTACCTGAGAGTTGTGGAGCGCGGAGAGTTTCCACTACCTCTGGAGATGGGGATCTTCGTGGTGTGCAAGTCAAGGAGTGGCAAGGTACATTTACTAGCACCACCGGATGGACCAAACTATGCTTTCTTCCTTCAGAACTCACTCAGGAGACTGGACGATGATGCAGATAGAGGAGGAGGTGAAGAGTCAGGTGGCAGACCACATCTCCCAGTGGATGGGAGGAGGAGGGCTAACACTCTTCTCGCAGTAGTGGCTTGGTTGCATGATGGACATTAACTGGTGGACTGGTGCTAAGGTCTCACATCTGAGCGTTATCTTTCGAGCCCCTCCACAGTGGAGAGCACCGATGGATGTGATCGAGTGGCGCCTGGCATAGGCGGCCCGTTTCTACCAGTGTACAGAGTCACGCCTCTTGGCCTGGCTGGTAGATGCCCTGGTGGTATCGCCCGAGGGCCACCATGGGGGAATGGAGTTCACCGTCCCAGGCCTGCAGCAAAGCGTATCCGTATGCCCCATAGCTCTTCTTCTTCATCAGCAGCTTCTACATCGAACAGATGCCTGTTCGGTCAGTCACAGGTTTCCCTATGAGTTTACATCTTGCATCCTGGAATGTGAATAGTCTCCACTACAGTGGGGCACGTGGTTCCAAGAAGTTGATTGTTCGGTAGGAGTTGTAGCTTGCCCTTGCCGGACGGATCGACATATTACTTCAGTAGGAGCACAAGCTCACCCCCACCCAGGCCCATCCAGTAGGGAAGGTACTCCCAGGCAACTCGCACTTACTATGTAACGTGTCCCCTAGTATCATCTGGGACACGTCTTAGCAGTCCATCGGAAAGGATGTCTAGAAAGCTCCACCCGACACTCCCATGGAATGTTACGGGTTTTGCGAACTAGTTCTTCCCGCGTTTGCCACGTAGCGGAAGTATCCTGGCCGTTCCCACTTAGGATCGACCAGAATTAGGGTTTTCCTAATGGGTCACTAGCTAACAGCAACTAGCGTCAGACCCGAGCGAACTACTTTACGCAGAAACGCCAGGTCCGAAGCGGATTCACGCTGCACTTGGTTCAAGGAGAATGGGAAACGAGAGGGATGCAAAGCTCAACCTCTCTGCCATAAGGCGTAGTCCCATTCCGTTCCCCTAAAACAGCGTAGATCGAGTAAGACGTAATTCTAGGTCATCGTTCTCGTTATTCTTTTTGATGATGATGATCATTCCGCTGTTCCTTGAGATTTTTGAGAAAAGTTCCCGGCTAACCGGGACCACCCAACCGTAGGACAGACCCATGGCCCATCCTCCGCACTTTCCTTGGTTTGTTTTAGTTATGTAATTATCTAACACATTAATTTGACATATAACAATCAGCTTCTTTAATTAATCTTGTTTAAGCACTGGTTCCTTCACGTAATCTTATCACGTGACATATAAAAACAATATCAAGCAAGTTCTTTTAACCTCTCATCATTTTTTCTTTGAATTACAAGAAGTCCCGTCCGTAGGCTTGTCCATAATCTGCCCGGAGGCTAACAAGTAATCTCCAGGGATCACTATTCCAAGCTTCCGCCCGTCAACTAGTATGCGGGCCTCGAGATCCAATCCCGAGTCGCGTTAGCCTCTTGTGCAGGACCCGGAAGGCGAGGGATTTACGGCCAGAGCCCCTCCTGGTACCCAAGCGTCCTCCTGCTCCAAGTAGAACTCAACGGAGAGACCTCTCGCGGCGGGTTCGGTCCACGTTCCCGGCGCGGACAAACAACCCCCTTGGTTAGGGTCAGGCAGGCAATCGGGGGTAACTGAAGCTGCCTCTTCCTTCAGGCTTTTAACCTGAAGTATAGGTACTTATTTAATTTGTAATTCATAAATCAAACAGAGCCCTAAAATCTCTAGCAAGCACAAACATTTCCATTAACCAACCCAGTTGTATGGCAAACTGCTAAAGAAGTGTTCTTTTCTTTTTGAGTATATCAGCAGTCGTTCTCAAGATGTCTTGTAACTTGGCAAGATCCCTTATATTCGGATGTAGGGTATACCTAGCTTGGTTAACCCTAAGGTACCTTAGATATGCTAGTTTTTATTTTACAACTTTCCTTATTTTGAAGGATATCCAAAAACTACGTCTTTTTGCAAGATAACTTGCGTAAGGATCTGCCGTCTTTGAAGAGGGTTTTTCCCTTTTCTCTTTGTGAATTGATCACAAAATGATTTCATACATGTTGCGCAAGTCCGGCGATGGAATAATCTGTTTAGATTCCTTAAGCTGACGTATGTCAGGCCTAGGGTTTCTTCATTTAAGAACCTTAGGGACGAACCCTAATTTCTTATCTTTATAAATTCATTGTCCTTGGGGTCAGGTAAGTAGTCCAGTGTTTTAGGGTATGAATTGTTTCTATGTTTAGATTGGTCCGGTTATCTTTTGGAAAGATTGGTTTGGTTAGCTTCTGGAAGGTAATTTTACTCGTCTTGTCACGGTTTTACAATCTTTGTGACAATCAACTTTCCCAATCAATACAGTTTAACGTGGCATATAGCATAATGCCATGATGATACAAAGAGCGACGATACTCCTTGGGACAAAGGCCTAGCTAAGGAATTGGTGAATACACACTTTATTAGTTCCAAGTCCTCAATTTGCAGGGGAAAAGTGTTAATAGAGTGTCATCCAGCAATTCCCTATTACATTTTCTTTCCAAATGAGTTCGTATATCTAATTTTTATACTTGTTAATTTCTAACATTTAACTTCTGTTTTCTTTAAAGATGAACTCATGCCAAATAACAACAGTTGCCTTGCTAAGATGTGCAACTAGCAAAGATAACTCTCTAGTAATTTGAGCATCGAAAGAAACCTTTCATGAATTTAGCCATTTTGCCATGATTCGTTGCGAAAGGAATAAAACTAATGGAGCAAGATATAATTTCTTCATTTTAGGACTATATTACTATAGTAAATGGATAGTTTTGCCTATAATAATTTTATAATGCTTGATGCAATTTGAAGAAAGCTAATTTGTATACATTGTCATTCATAAGCTAACTCCTTCGTTAAAAATAACTTGAACAAATATATATATTTCCTTAATAATTTTTCTTTGCATGATTGACTAAAAACCCGAATTAACATCAAGAAGAAAACCTGGCTTTGAGGTGAGATATCCACATGGATACCGGGAGATAACCCTCCCGCGGCTACGCCATGGACTTTCTTAGGAGGCATCGCAATTGTAGTCCGTTGAACGTGGAAGCAGCTTTACACTTCTTTCGGAAAACACTTAGCACTCTCTTCCCTTTTTCAAGTGGGGGAAGAAGAACAAAACTTCAAAGTATTTTTCGAGTTTGAAGGAAAGGCTAAGGACAATTTCTCTTGGGAGAAAGGGCCTTACAGAATTTTAAGGGAGGAACTCCAAGGGAGGGAAAGTAGCCTTAAAGGTTATTGAAAAAGGGGGTCTAACGAGGCCTTAGGAGAAGATATAAGGGGGTAGTTCGAGGGTTATAATGAGCAAGGGCCCTAAGGGGAAATAAAGACTGGGAAGATAAGACCTTTAAGGTCAAAAACCCTTTTATGGGGAAAAATCTCCAATCCAACACGGAGGGGGGAAAAATAAGACCTTTTAAGGTCTGAGTTGTTTTGGGGGGAAAGGGAATTTAAAACCATGGGAAGGGGCTAAGGGGATTTTTAAAACCGGGGGGGGGGGGGGGGAAGGGGGAAAAAGGCAAGGGAAAGGCTTTGTTTTCCGGGGGTAAGAATCCCTTTGTTAAGAACAGAAGGGGGGAAAAGGGGGCTTTATAAAGCCCTAAGAGGGAAACTCTAGGGGGGAAAAAGAGACCCTAAGGGAGCCCTTAGGGAGGAATTTAAAGGGGGAAAAAGGTAGCCTTAAAGGCTATAGGTAAGAGGCCTAAGGGCCTTTAGGGGAAAAATTGGAGAGAAGGGGTAGTCCCAAAGGCCACACGAAGGGGGGCTTAGGAAGCCACCCTTGGAAGTTTCCAAGGGCTTCCTAGAAGGCACGTGGGGGAAAAAAAAGGGGTTACGTGGCAAGTTGGCGTCCGATGGTGGCTGAACGGCGAGGGATGGCGGCTGAACAGCGGCTGCTGACTGGCGGCGTTGCTCCACGGCAGCCCCCCCACCTCTCTCAAGCCACACCCACCTCTCCCTCGCGGCTGCGTCCTTCAGCTATAATGTCCTTCTCCCTTCACGACTACCACACGGCCCTCCTTCAGCTACGATTGGTGCAACATATCATTGCTTCAGCTCCTCCTTCCTCACGATTGTGGCGACTGTAGCTTCCTCCTTAATCCGCAGCATCATCCCTTCTCACACAGCTCCTGGCTTCAACAGGGCGAAGGCTGTCCGTCTCTCTCTCCCTCCCCCTTCCCTTCCTCCCACAGGGTTTATATGGGAGGGGGAGAGGTACCTCCCCTCCCCACGCGGCTCGTGCATGGGCTTATCCCACCCTACGACCCCCAGCAAGGATGCTTAGTCATCCTTGCTATTCCCCTCCCTTCCAGCATGACAGCCGCTGGAGGGAAAAAAAAAGGGGAAGTAATAAAAAAAAATTTCCTTTAATCTAAAGGTTATCCTTTTGGCTTTCTAGGAGGAGGTTCCCACGTAAATTCTTTTAACTCGTTTATGCAAGCGGAGATCAAGATACGTAGTATGTAATTCGAAAATCACACCATCGGCGTATTTTTGGATGTTGGAATTCCCTTGCATGACTATCACGTGGGTTTAGAAATATTCTCATAATGGAAATATTACATACTAGGAGTACGCCATCGGTGCCCACGGCAGGGAAAGGGAGGAGCAAGAGACATGGGAGGTTTTCCTCTTCGCAGTAGGAGCACGTGATGGCAAAACTCCGCCCAGCCACCTGTATCCCCAAGAGAAGTCCAACGACCTCTCCCTCATGTGGAAAGCTGGGTCTCTCCAATGCACGCTATCCGCATGGTCTATCGACTAGTACCGATGATGGCATTAGGTAGAGGGAGAGGTAGAGGTCTAGGAGGGCAAACACAAGAACTAGTCGTGTGTTGGATTTGCAGGCACCCTGGACATATTTCTTTGTGTTGCCTCGAGAGGGACCAAGCACATAGACATAAGGCGGACTTGAGATGCACTGAGTGTGGAATCACTCATCTCTTTGCTGCTAGGCAGAGGCCATCCTCTAGTTTGGCAAACGAGCCATCGGTTCCATTGGGGTTGGGTTAGGAGGATTCGCTCTAGTCTAGATGAGGTGATGGAGATTGCCATAGACTACTACAGCCACCTTTTAAAGCAAGAGGTAGTCTCAGCCAGAGGACAGCTCTGTAGACAGCAGGTCTAGGACCACATCTCGTCCCTCATCACAGAGGAGATAGGATGCTCCCTCCTAGATCCCTTCACAGAGAAGGAATTAGAGGACGCTTTCCATGCACAGGACAGGCAGAAATTCTTGGGAGAGGACGATCTTTCTAAGGCCTTCTTCACTATCTACTAGGAGGTGGTGAAGGATTCTCGATTGCTGGCCTTTCAGGAGATTTTCAGCTCAGGACGGATGCCAGGGAGTCTATCGGCAGGTCCTATCACTCTCCTCCCCAAAGGAGGGGGAGACCGGTTGGAGCTATCCCAGTGGAGACACATCACCTTGTTGTTAGTAGCTTATAAGGCACTAGCCAAGATGATCGGTAGGTGAGTCCGCCCAGTGCTTCTAGACATCATTCATGACACACAGACAGGTTTTGTCCAGGATAGGAGCATCCTAGACAATGTCTTCACCTTCTTTGAGGCAACTAAATTTCATAGACACATAGACTCCTCTTGGACTTCGAGAAAGCCTATGATAGGGTTGATTGGGACTTCTTAGAGGGCACCATGGATCCGCGAGGTCTTGCACTTTGCAGATTGGCTACCAACATGGTTCTCATAGATGGTAGGAGGGGGGAGGAGTTTCAGTTGGAGAGATCGGTCAGGCAGGGCTGTTCTCTGGCCGTGTATATGTTTCTACTCTTTGCAGAGGCGATGTCTTACTTCCTTAGGTCATGTGTGAGCGGGCTACATGGCCTTCGACTTCCGGTGAGGGAGGAGATGGAGCTGTTAGATTGATGAGCTGATGCTGGAGAGAGTGGGACTAGCTCTGGATGTGTTTTGCATTGCAGTAGGAGCAAAAATCAATTGGCGAAAGTTGGTTGGTTTTCTTACGGACTCTGGACTCTAGCACGGTGTGGAGCGTTCCCTAGGAATTTAGATGGGTGTGCAAAGGGCAGACTGTCCGATACCTAGGGTTCTAGGAGGGACTTGACATCACTCCTACCCAGCAATTTCTTCCAGTTCTCGACTCTTTCAGGCGAAAGATGACCGGTCTATTGGAGTACTGCCCACCTTTCCTTAGCGGGCCGAGCCCTGGTGGTCAACCATGTGCTTCTAGCAATGGCTTGATACATCTCCTTGTGTTGGTGCTTCTCCTCGTCTTGTGTAGGTCAGCTTCGCTGTATAGTGCGGAATTTTCTCTTGGCCGGGTTAGATGGTTCTAGGGATTCTCGGGCCAAGGTGGCGTGGGTGACCATCATACGGCATCGGTTTGAGGAAGGGCTTGGGATCATAGACCCAGAGTTCCAGAGCCTCGCCCTTTTGGGCAAGCTAGTATTCCACGGGCTCACACCAGGAGGGCAGACTTGGAAGGTCCTACTGCAGGAGGGTCTCCAAGAGTGCAAACCAAGGCTTAGTGGTGATTGGAGGCCATCCTTGAGATGGATCTTCACGACGGCCCAGATCATGCCCCCCAGATTCTCCTTCCTCTGAAACCTACTTCATGTGTGGCAAGGCCTTTGCAAGGCCCTAATTTAGAGCCCCCCAGGATGCCAGGAGGAGATAGACCGCTAGTTGTTGGTTTGGAACTCCCAAGTCAGAGATTGAGACGGGAGACAAATTGGCGAGTGTCCCCACATCTAGTGGGTTGGTTGGGAGGCCGATCCTACTTGTACCATTAGGACATGGCAGGAGGTGTACAAGATGGTGGACTAGGAGGTGTTGCAGCAGGCATCAAGTTGTTAGAGAGGAATTGAGCTGAGGAGAAGGGAGATTGACGCAATGATATCTCAGAAGTGGCCTGGCCCCTCGATACGAGAGCTGGTAGAGCCTGGCAAGGTATGAGCCGCTAGATTTTCAGCAACAGGTATCCCCCTATAGGTGATAGGTAGAGTAGGCAGTGCCCCCTACAAGACTTTTTTCACTGTCCAGGAGGGGGGACGTTTGGTCCTTGACAGAGGGCAGCAGGATGAGGAGATCGTTGTCCTTTCTTGGAGGAGGATCCGTATGGTTGGTCTTCAGGGGAAGACTTGGCATCTGGACCCTTATGTGTTATGGGATGAGTTCCGAAAGTGGCACCTTTGGATATGGGAGACCAGGCCACTTGATGAGCTGGAGTGGGACCTTGGAGAGTGACTATAACCGGCCACTGCGGTCGCCAAGAAACCACTGAGGTTCTTGGAGTACACAGCCAGGATTAGTAGACATGTACTGATGCAGGAGGACATGGATTGGGCGCTTTCGTATAGCAGATATACTGGGCAGAGCACACCATCACGGATGCCTTCCGTCAGACTTTCTAGCGTCGCCTATGGGACAACTAGAGGCCGAGGAGGGTATCGTATTTTTTATGGCTTTTGGCACATGGAGGTCTAGTGGTGGGGAGTTGGCTAGCCCAGATGCAGCAGGATGGAGGGTGTAAACACTGCCCACAGCAGCTTCTGGAAACTCCAAAGCACTATCTTTGGTTGTGTGAGGCGGCACAACTCGTGTGGAGAGAAGCATGCCGCATTCTCCGCCGTTTTGCCTTGGATGTATCTTGTGGGGAGCTTTCTGTTGGTAGATAGTCGGCCAGGGCTGTCACTTGTTGTATGAGGTCGGGATGCAGGACATGATTTTCATCATTTAGGTTGGGTCTTGCGCAGTGGTCGGCTTGGAAGCTTTACCTAGCCGCCAAGTAGTAGAGACCACAGTAGACGGCTTTGAGGTATGGGAGATCATAGGGAGTCTTAGTGGATGGCAAATCTGGAAGGCATACTGTCAGGAGGTTTTTGGTGGGAAGAGCCTTTCAGTATAGGCAACTTTGGCAGAGCTCTAGACTTCCACTATCCACTCCCTTCGGGGCCGCTGGGACCAGGTGCAGGGCCAGGTGCAAGGTGAGTATCGAGCTCGTCAGGAGCTCTGTTTTCACTTCCTACGCACCTTGGGCAGCCAGGACCTGTTCTTCATGATACAGGCATGCATTCCCAGATGGCGATATACCCCCCCTCCATGGCTTCTTGCCCCCATCCCCCCCAAACTGCCTTGAGAGGCTTGTATACATGATGTATTTGTGACTTTGCATCAGCTCCAGCTAGTCTCATGAGCATGAACAATTTGTTGTAATCAGTTCTTGGAATACACAGCTAGGATTGGCAGACATGTATAGATGCAAGAGGACATGGACTGGGCGCCTTTGCATAGTAGATATTGGGTGGAGCACACCATCATGGATGCCTTCCATTGGACTTTCTGGCGCCACCTATGGGACAGTTGGAGGCCAAAGGGGGTATTGTATTTCTTATGGCTTTTAGCACATGGAGGTTTGGCAGTGGGGAGTTGGCTAGCCCAAATGCAACAGGATGGAGGGTGTAAACGCTGCCCACAGCAGCTTTTGGATCTCCAAAGCACTACCTTTGGTTGTGTGAGGCGGCACACACAGCTTGTGTGGAGAGGAGCATGCCGCATTCTCCGCCGTTTGGTACCTAGCCTTGGATGTATCTTGTGGGGAGCTTTCTGCTGGCAGGCAGGCAGTCAGCTAGGGCCGTCACCTGTTGTATGAGGCTGGGATGTAGGACACGATCTTCATCATTGAGGCTGGGTCTTGTGCAATGGTCGGTGTAGAAGCTTTACCTAGCCGCCAGGTACTGGAGACCACAACAGATTGCTTTGAGGTATGGGAGATCGTAGGGAGTCTTACTAGATGGCACATCTGGAAGGCATGCTATGCTGTCAGGTGGTTTTTGGCGGGGAGAGCCTTTCAGTATAGGTGACTTTGACAGAGCTTTGGACTTCCATCATCCATTGCCTTCGGGGCCGGTGGGACCAGACGCAGGGCGAGTCTCGAGCTCGTCAGGAGCTCCGTTTTCACTTCCTGCATACTTGGGGTGGCCATGACTTGTTCTTCATGATGTAGCCAGGCAGCCCTAGATGGTGATATGCCCCCCTCTATGGCTTCTTACCCCCATCCCTCCCAAACTGCCTTGAGAGGCTTGTATACATGATGTATTTGTAACTTTGCATCAGCTCCAGCTAATCTGTTGAGCATAAGCACTCCGTTGTAATCAGTTTTTGAATAATATAATCAGCCACATTTTACTTGTAAAAAAAAACCACCTCTATCTCTAGCACCACATGTATATTTTAACACCCCTCCTTGGTGCTAGCATATTACGTGACCCCGTACGGGTGTCCCAGGCCCCCAGACGGTCATCTCTCGTGCTTGTTTCCCAAGAAGTTACATTTATTGATGTAACATTTCCTCCCCCTTAAGAATCGGTTTCGTCCTCGAAAACGATACTTGGAAGGTCCAACTGTAAATTGGGAAACCTTTTTCTTAAGATGCTTACTCGCTCCCATGTTGAGCTTTCTTCTAAACAATCCCTCCATTTTACCAAACATTCTTGATAAATAATATGCCTTGTTCGTCTATTACGAACATTTAAAATTCTTTCTGGTTCATGTGGAATAGATTGGTCACCGAATAGCTCCTCAATGTTATCATTTAAGACTAGATTATCCAGATCACCCAGCTTCTTTCTTAGCTTGCTTACATGAAAAACTGGATGTGTTTTACTACCAGTAGGTAGTTGGAGCTTGTAAGCCTGTTCCCCCACCCTCTTAAGTATTGTGAAAGGGCCACAATACTTGGGTGAAAGCTTTGGACATCGTCCCGTTTTCATAGTTTTAGTTTGCCCAAGCACTTTAAGATAGACCAATTCCCCTTCTTCAAAGGAGATGTCTCTTCGGTGAGGATTTGCATAAGCTCTAGCTCGGTCTTGAGCTTTCTTAATATTTTCTTGAGCAAATTTTAACATACTATTCTTATCCTTCAAAAAATCCTTTGCTGCCTGAACCCTTTCCTTATGCAGTCCTACTGTATGAGGAGCTTTGGGCTGAAACCCATACATTAGCATAAATGGACTATATTTAGTGGAAGAGTGTTTGGCACTATTATATGCAAACTTTGCTATTGGTAAATACTCTTCCCAATTAGTTTGGCTTTAACTTACATATGCTCTCAACATATCTTCAAGGATTTGGTTAACCCTTTCAGTTTGCCCATCAGTTTGTGGATGCTTCACCGTACTCATGCTAAGTTTAGTATCCAACTTTCAACAATCTAGCCAATTCTGGTGTTTTAACATCAGTTGAAGTTGGAATAAACCTAGCCATTTTGGTTAACCTATCCATAATCACCAACACAGATTCGTGCCCCCTCTGTGTCCTGGGTAACGTGACAATAAAATCCATGGAGATACTCTCTTATTTTCTCGAAGGAATCTCTAATGGGTGGAGAAGTCCTTCCATTTTCAATCTTTCAGCTTTATTAACCTGGCACTTATTACATTTGACTACATAGTCAAGGACATTCTTATTCATTCTAGGCCAATAGAACTGTCTTTTAATAAGACTATAAGTCTTATTAACTCCTGGATATCCCGCACTAGGGATATCATGACACTCAAAGAGTATTTAGCATCTTATTTCTTCATCTTTCGAGACACATATCCTACCCTTGTAGAGTAAATAACCATTATCAATGGTAAAATTCTTCCACCTGAATCCCATTTGAGCAACCCCTGATGCTCCATTTCCTTGTTGAACATCCTCAGATGTTCCTTTCTCAATGGAGGCCCTTCCATTTGGATCCCCATTTTCAATTGCTTCCCATATGTTGGAATATGCCAGATCAACCTGGCATTTCCCTTTTAAGGATTCAAGCAAATTGGAAGTGAACTGAGTAAAACTCAATTCATTTATGATGGGCATTTTATTGAGCACATCAACCACTGTATTGTACTTTCCTTTTCTATACCTTATCTCATAGTCGAACTCTTGAAGGAGTTCGGCCCATCTGGCTTTACGCCCTTGTAGATCCAGTTGGTCATTAAGCCACTTAATGCTTTCATGATCCGACAAGATCAAAAGTTTGGCACCGTACAAATAGTGCCTTCATTTCTTTATTGCATGTACTATTGCATAAAGCTCTCTCTCATAAACGGAATAATTCCGTTTTGCACGGTCTAATTTCTTGCTTTCAAAAGCAACCGGTCGACCCTCTTGTAATAAGACTGCGCCTACTGCCCTGTCACTGGCATCAGCTTCAACCATGAATGGTTTATTGGGATCCATAATTAATAGTACTGGAGCTGTAGCAATGGCTACCTTAAGTTTTTGAAAACTTTCATTTTGGTCTGTTCCCCAATTAAAGCTCTTTCCTTTCCCTTTAAGTTGGTTCGTCATTGGAATAACTATCTTGGCATAATCTCAAATGAATCTACGATAAAACCCACATAAACCTAGGAAGATCTGTAGCTCTTCCAGGCTCCTTGGAGATGGCCATTCAATAATTGCCCTTGCTTTTTTTGGATCCATCTTGATTCCCTCTTTCGAGATAATATGCCCCAAATATTTGACCTCTTGTGCGAAAAATTTACATTTAGTTTTCTTTGCATAAAGGGAATGGGTTCTTAACAATTGGAATACTAGCCGTTAGTGTTCCAAATATTCTTCCCACCTATCGATCCATGCACTCTAACTAAATCATGTGGCCCGAAGGTAGGTTGCCACATAGAAGTTGACATATAACACCTATGTTGTACATCCTTGTGCAGGATCTCTAAAGATTTATACTTTTCATGCCCCTTTAATTCCAGGGCCTGCACTACATGGATTTGTTTCTCTTTTCCCTTGCCCTTGTCCTTATCCTTTCCTTTATCTTTCCCCTTTTTCCTTTGAGGGCAATTCCAAGTAGCATGGTTGGGAGATAGGCAATTGAAACACAACCTTTCTTTTTTGGCCTTATCAAAGTCATCTTGACTTAGCTTTGGCCGTACATATTGTTTCTTTTCAAAGGGTTGTTTCTTACCCTTAAGGAATGGCATTTTCCTTTTGGATTTATCTACAAATTTTGAGGTCTCCAATTCCTTAGACTTGGGCTCTGCGTCGGTGAGAGTAGTGAGTGCACGTGGACGCGTATTATCTTCATTGATTAATACAAATTTGATTGCCTCTTTAAGTGTCTTAGGTGAACTCCTTTTCACTTTCTTTTTACAGGCCTTATCTAGTCTCCTTATGAATCCTCTTGTCTTTTGAAATTCATCTATTCCTTCCAATCCGAGGGTTATCTCACGACACTCCTCGAGATATATTAGCAAAGGTCTTCCTTTTTGTCTAACAAAATCCGAATCTTCCCAATTTCTTTCCATTTCATTTTCTAGAAGGAATTCTTTCAAAAAGACTGATTCAAATTGAGCCCAAGTTTCAGGTATTTTATTTGCCTCCTTTAAAGTTCTCCACCATTTATATGCTTTTGGCCCTAAGGTTAAATTGGCTTCTAACGCTTGGAGATGTGGTGGAGTATTCTTTAATTTGTGTTAATCCTCCCATTTTTGGAGGAAGTTAAAAGATAGTGTCTTTGTTTCTATCTTTTTTCTCCCCATGAAACTGAGGGGGTTTCATGTCCTTTAATACTGGATTATCCCTTAGTTTTTGGTGGGGTTCCCTTGGGTCTCACATAATCACATCTACATCTTTCGATGAAGATGGAATATCTGAGGTGAGGTGGAGTTTTCGTGCTTTCTTGTCGAGCAGGAAAGCTGGGCTGCCCTGTCACGCTGGATGCGGTCCTGAATGTATTATGTCGCCTAGAACCCGAAAAGGAGAAAATTTATGGCCGAAGGGGTGGACGTTACCGGCCATGTGTATTACGGGGTCGCTTGAACTTGGGCAACGGCCCTGACAAATTACAGGGTCGCTTGAACCACCAAACACCAGCTATGTTGCCCGTCTTCAAATTGTGAGTGGCCCTTAGCAACGGCGCCCATCTCCCATCGCAAATAATTCGCTCGTCTCCAGGTTGCGAATGGCTCAGATACGAGTATCACTTGACTGGTGATATCACGAAACTGTCTTTCCACAGATGCCCGCTGTGGTCCTGTTGACTCTCCACATGTGAAGCATGAGAGCTCTCATTCGCCACCCAATCACGCTCAGGAAGATGCTGGAAAAACTCCCATCGTGACTCTCTTGCCAGCGGTCCTCATCTAGTGAGTTATACTAATTTTATAACTCACTTCCTTCCTAAGCTCCCCTAACCCCGTACGGGCGCCCAAGGCTTCCGGACGGTAATCTCTCGCGCTTGTTTCCCAATAAGTTACATTTATTGATGTAACATAGCATAATCCTCTAGATAATTGCACTTAAGGATATATGTTGTCCCCTTTGAATTCCTGTAAGGCCTCTAACTCATACAGTGTCAAACAAAGTGTAGGCAATTTCAAAGAGAGTTTCAAAAGATTCTTCAAAGTTTACTTGCCTTACAAAATTTTCATTTATGCCCCAACATTCTTGCTTGGTGTGTCCAAACTTGTTGCATTTTTTGTACCTTGGTTTTCCTTTGTTCCAATAATCTTGCTCTGTGTCCATTTCTCCTGTAGACCCTGCAAACAATTCTTAAGAAGTGCCTTTGCTAGAAAGTGCAGTTACTATGGGGTTTGTTTTAGTGTCTTGGGTTTTCTCCTTAAGTTTACCTTCTTGTTCATATAAGGAGGCTTCAATTTTATTGAGCTTTCTATTAGGTTCATTTCTTAGTGTTGCTACCACCTACTCATAACCTTTGTTAGGTTTATCCACACTATGAAGTAGTACGGCAATAGCATTATCTTCTTCAATATCTTTCCCTTTGTGCTTTTAGATTGAGAAATGTGGTGTAGGGCATCATCAAATAGACCCCAAGCTATCATCCCAAGGGCTTCGTTATTTTTCCTCTTTCATATTGAATCATTAGGATCTTCATGATCTTCAAGAATCTCCCAAAGGTCTTTCCTCACATTAGATGATACATGATTTTCATTTTCCAAGTGTGGAAACCATTGCCGTCGAACTTCTCCACTGGTTCTATTTCCGACATTTTTGAAGTGGAGAGGTCTTACCAGTGACTCACATGGCAATGTCTAACTCTTGTTACACCACAATATTTATGTGAGAATTACAAGGAGTTTAGGTAGAATTTAATGATGAGCTCGATTTTAGATGACAATTTTTGTGGGGATTTAAAAAATCAAGAGAATCCGCATACACTATGAACCTTCGATTGCTTAAGTGTGAATTGCCCTCACATACCCTGTTTGCAAGTTAGAATATGAATGGGGGTCGAGAAAACTTGTTTGAAAATGACTAAGTGTGAACAAAGCTCGTCTCAAACCAGTTCTAATGTAGTTCATGTGAAAGAGGAGCTTTGGGATTAATTTTTTGACCTTAGAGAAGACAGTAGATCAGGTAAGGATAATAGAAGAAATTGTATGCAACAGGGCGATTGTTTTTTGAGCCATGTGCGTCTCAGAGTAGTAGTCAATGAGCTTTGCAAACCACATTAATCTCTCTTTCCTCTCTTCTTTTTCTCTTCTTTGTCTTTGATACAAAACAAGCTGCCCCCTTAAGTAGGGCCTTCAAGCACAGCCTTTGCAAGTTATCCCCTTTGCAAATGGTACATGATGGAAACCACTAGCAAGTAGAGCTTTTCAACCTTTCCAATTGCTATCATTCCTCTTCTCCTTGATAAAGGAATGGATTGAAACTGATAATAAACACAATGAAGAGCTATACCTCAAGAATAGTGGCCTTCTCGAACCTTCACTCTTGGAGATAGACAGGGTGACTTTTATATGCATGATAATGCCATGTTCAAAGAGATCGACATTGATGAAATAGGTCTACGCAGGAGAGCCCAGGATAAAGAAGTAAGTACCTATGGGACACACCTATTGACTTTGGGAAGTGCACGTAGACTAGCCATCTTTAATGGTTTGCCACAATGGTCAAGATCTGACAATCTGACATGTTGGAATCACAAAGGAGGGGCAAGTACTGTGGACTACTGGTTGATAGGCTTACCAACATTAATACAATACATCCAAAACTTTAAGATATCTAAGAGACCAATTGGCATAGCAGCAGATCATACTATTTTGACATTCATGCTCTCTTGTGTACATATGAAACATGAAACACCATACCTCCCTAAACATCCCAAATACTACTTTACAGAAGACACCTCACACATCTACAGTGGTTCTTTGCAGACCAATTTACATACATTGGACTTGAGTACATCGTTGGAAGAATATACAAGGTATTTAGCAGAGGCCATACATGGATCAGCCATGTATGCATTCCCACACACCTTGCCCCGATGTAGACCCACACAATCTACTGCTCCCCAAAATAGCTGGTATGATGATGAGTGTAGTGTCACCCGAGGTCGCTTACAGAGAGAAGTGGAGCTAGGCACTCAGACACATCGCCAAGCAAAGGCATTCTTCAAACGCCTTGTGCGGAAGAAGAAACAAGACTACTTAGTGAAAGCAGAAGCAGAGATATATCAACTATTTTTGGGACAGGATAGCGAGAGCGCATGGAAGATGTTTCATGAAAGACAGCCCCCCGTATAGATTGCATCACCAGATGCTTGGCTTGACTATGAGAGAGAGTTGTCTGACCTGCCAGGACAGCCACCTATGCAGCCCCACCAAGCTTGTAGGCCAACACAGTGGTCTTTCTACACACGGAAAATGGTTAGGGATGCAATTTATAGATTACAAAATGGGAGGGCATAGGATGAGGATGGACTAGTAGCAGAACATTTCTCACATGCTTGTGACATATTAGCATCCATATTAACACATATGTTTAATAGAGTAGTATGTGAAGGTTTCCCTATGAGTTGGTCAGACAATACTAAAATTCTGCTATTTAAAAGTGGTGATCCTTTGATTCCTTGCAACTACAGGACTATCATGATCGGTCATACTTTGGCCAAGATATATGGATCTATATTGGAGCATGAACTCAGTGAGTGGGCTGAAATGCAAGGCAAGAGAGCACAAGGACAAGCAGGTTTCAGACGAGGATATACCATGCTGGACCATATTCTCACACTTAGAGCCATTATTGAGGAGGGTCGAGCGTGAGACAAGAGGATCTATTGTTGCTTTGTAGACTTTTGCAAAGCTTTTGATACAGTACCTCATACACACATCATGTAGAGATTGTAGGACATTGGAGTACCAGAGGGTATACGATGGGGTGTCTATGCATTATATGAGGCAGTGACAGGTCATGTACGAGCACCTGGGGGGCTATCAGAGAGGATTGACAGTACCATAGGAGTGAAACAAGGATGTTCACTTTCACCCACATTGTTTGGTCTATATATAGATGAAGTGTCTGATTACATAGACCGAGGAGGAGGAGTTGGAGCCAGCCTGGTAGGGGTGCTGATACTAATATTACTGTATGTAGATGATATTGTTCCCATTTCAGATTCACCGGAGGGATTGCAGTGCCATCTAGATACTTTGCACATCTTTTGTAGAGATAAAGACCTCACAGTGAACCTTGGGAAGACCAAAACCATGGTTTTCAATACTTAAGCAGCATGGGTGACTAGATCTATGCACTAGTTCACATTTGGGGGAGAGATATTGGAGCATGTGAGGGAATATGTCTATTTGGGAGTCACCTTCTCTGGCCCATGTTTTTCATTGAGAGGGGCATCAGAGGCACGTCTGGCACGTGGATACGTAGCACTAGGGGCACTTGAGAGTCAATGTGCTCACATACAGTTCCAGGATCCCTGCACTAAACTCTGGTTGTTTGACCCCCTTGTCACATGTACATTACTATATGGAGTAGAGGTATGGGGTTGTGGCTTGTACCACAGGTGTCTTAGCCCACTCATTGATCAGATTGGAGTAGAGAGGGATTATTATGATGGTTGGGATAGCATGGAAAGGCCATTGATCATGATGATAGCACGCATAATTAGGAGTAAGCTCTCCATCCCAGATCCCATTGTTAGAGCAGAGCTAGGGGCAACACCTATAGTTACAGAGGCACTCTTTAGGGCAGTGACCTTTTGGCACAGACTATGGGAACTTTCACGCCATAGATACTCTAGATTGGCACTAACCTCATCTAGACAACTGGTAGCAGGAGGCGAGAAGAACTGTTGGTTTTCACAGATGGCTATTTGGATGAGTCTACATGGTTTGGATATTGACCATCTTTCACCTTTGGATTATAGTCTTGACTGCCCTGCACTTTCTCTCAACCGATCAGAGTTGAACGAGGTGATCAGAGCTGATATCTTGAGGATTGAGACAGCAAGGACATGGATCCATCCACCACTCCCTCTAGGATTGAGGATGGAGTTCTATAGGAATCATTTCTTGTGTCTGTCTGATGATGGTTTCACTATTCGGCCAGCATATATGGACACCCATCTCTCCCATAGCGTATGGGTTGCTATCGGACAGATTCGCACCTCCTCACATAGGTTTCAGATGGAGACAGGCAGATGGACAAATACCCTAGCAGAGGATAGGACTTGCCAGCTTTGTGGTCAAGAGCCTGAGATGGAAGAGCACTACATATGCAAATGCACAGTATACTATGACATACGAGGACGGTACCATTGCCTCTTCCGTGATGGATTTGGACCCCTTCGTTGCGTCATGGAGTATGAGGACTAGAGATGCCTAGGTCTTTTCCTCCTGGAGCTCGAGAGGCGCCGAACTGCACTACTGCGAGACAGGAGGCCAGCTCACCCAAAGGGACACACACAGAGAGTAGTGATAGACTTCTTCTACAGAGCCGCCGACCCTACTGACACTACCAGCCTAGCCCCGCCAAACACCTTACAGGCCACACCATGGAGTCACATTGGATAGAGCCATTTCCCTTCGTCGAGCACGACGACCTCGTCACACACTGCACCTCATTACCTCTGCCTTGGTCCTCGATACATGAGTGTTCGGGGTAAAGTTTTCATTCCCTGCACGGTTTGTTTGCTGCATGGGCATCGTATTATATTTATTCATTCATTCAGATCCTCACCGTGTTCATTGTCTCTGAGTTGCCCTAACCCTACATGTGTTCTGTTGAGTTTATGCTTATGGAACGTTGACAGGAGTGACACTTTACGTTCTTTCTCAAGCTCAGGTCATTTGCTGAAATGACTTTTGTTTTCAGAGAGCCTAGCTTAAATGTTGTCCATTGTTTGTTATGATTAAACATTATAATAATGTTCCAAAAGAAGTAATGTCATTTGTGATAGGTGAGCAGTCAACTCATGAATATCGTGTATGTTCAAAGGTGGCCTGTCTCAATGCTTAATGTTGGAGCTATCATTTTTTAAATTGTAGGGCTTCTAAGAAACCTACATATGCCTAGCATATTATGTGTGCTATTCAGGGTCCTGCGACATGAGGTAGAGATGAACTAAAACTGAATATCTGAAGAATAGAATAAATAACAGGCTCAGAAAAGAAAGGAGACATTCCATGCGACCCCCTATAGTTCCTCAGCATTGCTTGTGTCATGGTTATCTCTTAACCTCAAAGAAATAACAGGCTCAAGAAAGAAAGAAAGACGGCATTTCAAGTAAGACAGGATAGTGCATTGGCATTGCTCATCTTAGGTTTATTTCTAAATCTTTGGTGTTTTCACTTTTCATCTCCTTTCTGTCACTACAGACTCCAACATAGAAGCTGAAACACCTTCTTGGAGGTGCCCAAACTCTGAAACGGCTCAAAAGAACCCTGAAAGACATTCCTTAAGGGAAACATTTCCCCCTGTCCAAAATGGCACCACACAGTGTCTCTCCTTGCATCTGAAACATTTCCACTGATGTTTTTCTCATAAATTGGGATTTGGAATGCCGAGTGGAAAATAGGTGGAAACGCACATGAGTTTAGGCCACGATATGCCCATAGCTTTCTATCCCTTTAAGACAACCATATTTTTTCTTTTGCTCCCTTAGAAACATCCTGCCCCATTCTCTGTTTACACATTTCCCTCTCTTTGCCTCCTTTTCTGACACTCTAATGACATTGCGTTTTTGCAATCCACAGGAACAACAGAAGGGGATCATCAAGAGGACACAACAGGAGAAGAGCAAACAGTGTCCATGCATGAAGCAGCCACCTCTCCAATTATGAGGCTAACTAAAGTCATATAGCAAATTTGCTACAGAAGCAGGACTCGCACTCCATTTCCCTTTTCTAAAACATTTCCGATTCCATTCCCATTTCCATTTTAAACTTTCCCTCAACTATAGACTCCAAGAACCCAAGATGAATGCTCATGGGGTCTCTTGATATTCCTCTGATAATGACCATTGATAATTTGTATACATTGAGTATGTTTTAGGAGATACCTTTGATAGAATAGAGAGCACATGCTCATACTCACTTCGTTGTTCGGCACACCTGTGTATTCAAATACTCAGTGATTCACAAATTGAAATTTCTCCACAGATTTATGCTGTACACAATGGAGAGAACATGCTGAGCATAAAACTCAGTCTTATGAGTGAAAGACACATACTGAGCTTCAGCCTTTTGAAGCCTGGACAAACAGTCCTTGTAAAGTGCTGCTGTTTTTGTCAAGTCTGCAGATAATGATATTGTCCGCATCTCCAACTCATGAACCTTTGACTGCACGAGAGTACTTAGAATATTCTTATCTCATAAAATCCAAAGAAGAGAAAACCTTGTTAATTAAAGTAAGGTGGTTACCTTGGAGTCCGTTGAATCAAGTATATTATGGTACATTAGGCTTTCATGTGCATGTGCACATACAGAAGTTATTCTTCTGTTTTCTTCACCGCACTGGAACCAAATAAGAACAGGCACAAGATTTTACTTCATAATGCTTATCAACAGTTCCAGGTAACACAGGAACCATCATATCTACAAAGAGAATGTAACCTTGTCCGTTAAAAGATCCTCCAAGCGAAGAATTTCGTCTCGTTGACTCTCTTTGGACTTTTGTAAAAGCCGGACCTAGACATGTTCAGACAAAGAATGCATTAATAAATTCTATTAGAAGCATTTTGGGCTGTCTCTGATGTTTATATCATTCAGATACATTTGAAACTTCAAACTTCTTATCAGCTGTTGCTTGCCACCGTGTGAAAATTAAGAATGTCCACTCTTAAATCGTTTTTGGAGTCTCTGTAACTGAAGTAGCTACCTGTATTCTCATATAGCACTGTAACTGAATTAGCTACCTGTAGGCTCATATAACACTCGTAGGTTTATGTATGCATGGCTGGAACCCCCTAATGTCCCAGCATGGGAAGTTCAGATCCTTTTGTAACAGTTGGTCATGATAACAGGCAAATTGGTGGTATAAATATGGACATCAATGAGGCAATGCTTTTGTATCTGTGACCTATCCAGACCTTTCTTTTCTTGTAGAACTCGAGACCTTTTTTAGTTTTTCTTGAAGGTGTTGAACCCCTATTTCCCCCTCCTCAAGCACTACATAACTTAGTCTGGACTAGACCTCCAAGAAGGACCCTATGATTGACCTCAGAGTGAGTGATCTTGCATCTTGGTACATATTATTTACCTTAAGTCTAACCAGCAATAACTTGGGGCAAAACCAAAAGTAAAAGAGAGAAACTCTGTACCTGCTCTTCTAAAGCAGCAAGACGTTCTCGCATGATTGCATTTTTGGCACCTGAATCCTGCTTTGTAGTCCAAAACATCTATCAATTCACAATTTGGATAGAAGAGTGATTTTTTTTGTCTTTCAAAGAAGAGAAAAGATTTCATTAATAGATTGTCAACATAATGTATAACCTTTTATTATACCTTGCTTTCTAGTTGAAGCTGGTGCTCTTGTGCACGAAAACATGCAACAAGCTGCTCCATTTCACGAACTCTTTCATGTTCGAGTTTATATCGTGTTATAAAAGATTCAGCTTCCTACAGAACCATGGAGATTTTTAAGCAATGGAATCAATGGGTTGAGTTCAACCAAGTACATTGACATACGTCTCAAAAGGAATATATCAAAGTATCTGTTGAAATATATTACTGATATGCTGATTCTTTGCTCGAATATATGTAAAAATTTAGTTGAATGAAGTCAGATGTAAGCAAATAGTTTGCTAAACTCACTTGTATTTTCCCTTGTATCATGCCTGTCAGTAGCTGATTATTTGACTCTGATGCTGCCAAGTCTCTCATCAATGTTGTATTCTTTTTCTCTAGTTCCAAGAGAATCTGTTCAAACCTTCACTAAGAAATCGATGGAATACGCAGAAGATAACATGAACAAGTTATAAGGGGTGAGGTTCCTGCTACCTGTTTAGATGAAGCTATTTGTGTCAGCAGTGCAGTTTTCTCCTTTTGCAGATTTTCCAGAAGGCTTGATTGCTGAGAAAGAGACCGAGACATAATGTCTGCTTGCTTCTCCATTTCCTATTACAACAGCAGATAGGCAAATAAGAAAAGAGCAAAACAGAATTCAGCCATAAATGTTCCCATCTTTTGAACTATGCTCCCAATACTGTTGAAAATATGGCGGTGCAAAAATATCAAGTGTTTATGTCATTAGATTTAACATATGACCAAATGGGCAAGCTTGAAAATGACTGTGAGCATGTATGGAGCAGTGCTTACATCTGAGGAGTAATGCAATGCTTTTTTAATAAAAGTTTACCCTAAAACAAGGGGTCCATTCAAATTATACTTACAGGTGTTTCTGCTGATAATACCCAAAGAATTTGAGAACTGAAATGCAATAAGAATGATATTAACCAAGCAAACATCGCCTACATGCTTTCATATGAAACATGCAGGGCATTCATAAGATAATCTTGTATGCAGAAGGCTGTCAATGGCTATCCTTCACCATGTTGTCGTGAGTTTTGGGTCTGCTGATTTGAGCAAGACAACCTTTTGTGCCAAGAGAATAAAATTCTGTCAAAACCCCCCTTAACGAAAGATTCTATCAAAACCCCTCACTGATAATCATCACTAAGGTACGTGGTAAAAATCCCAAATATGAGAAATAATCATAGGGACAGGTCACAGACAACAATGATCTGTTGCACCATTCCTTTTCCTTTTGTTGTGGAGATCAAGAGGCCATTTTGGAAAAGAGAGGCATCAGTGATGCAAGAGTATGAGGATTTGATTGACCTAGAGTTTGCTAATGACACAACAATTTATTTACTGGAGATGAGGGTAACTTCAGGCCATTTAGTACGGCCATAGAGGAATTTTACTAGATTAACAATTTATTTACTGGAGATGAGGGTGACGTCAGAGCAATTGTTACAGCCACAGAGGTAATTTTCTTGATCTCAGGTGCACTTAGCAAAATGACACACCTCTTGTGAATTTGGGAGGTGTGACAGCTTTCACAAAACATCAGCAAGGTACCTAGGGTGTCAAGTGGGACTTTATATTCTTTTGCTGGAGGCCAAACAAGTGGTCCTAGTGACAATGTGATACACCACTCTAGACCTTGCATAACCTATCTGAATCCCAAACCTAAGGATTCCAAATGACTGACTGTCTCTATCAATCTCTTCTCGGCGACCTTAGGCATTTGCCCTAGAATCTACCACGATCTGCCAAAATTATTGCAAGCTATGAATGAAAGATGATCTAGAGAGAGTAGTCAGCACTGTGGCAAAAATCCACCTCAGAGATCCTTTCCACTCTCCTCCAAGGCATGGCCGGGAATCCTAGAGGACAAGCTTCCAAATCTGTCCACCTGGTATGAGCCCTCAAATCACTAGCTTGACCCAAAAGGGCCCAGCTCAAGTACTTTGGATTGATCATCTAGAAGCCTTCCTCTAAGCGGAGTGTGCTGATGGTTTGCCAAGCCACATTAGCATGGAATCCCTAGACCCATCCAAACAGGACTACAAGTAGTTGTGGACTAAGTGGAATAATTGAGTATCACATGATGGAGAGGAAACACAAGCAAGACACTTTTTACCAAGCCAAGCCGTTGCCAACAAGACCTAATTGACCACTAGAGCTCAGCCTGCTAAGGATAGGTGAGCTGTGCTCTCATAAGTCAGCTAGAGTCTAACACAGGCAGAAACTACTAGGTTGCTTTGATGTTGATTCCCACTTGGGACCCAAGATATTTGATCATCTGCCCCCCTAAACACCCATTTGAGACCTGTGTTAGCTCCCTATTCAATCTAGTTTGAATACTGCAAGAGGCATTGCAGTTGGGTCCATGCGCATGAGTAGGAGTATTCTACCTCCCATTTGTGAGCTAATTTGCTTGCTGATTTGTCGGTGTCCATGTAGTGTGTTCAACTTCCATGTAGTGTGTTCAACTTCTGGTTTTCTTTTACCTTTTGGGTTTAGTGAAGGCCCCTTTCAATGGGTATTCTTTCTTTCAAGCATCTATCAAAAAATGTAAATTCAAGATTAACTGTTGATTTGTGATGTGGAAATAGATTGTTCATGACTCAAAGGTAGATGAGACAGATTCCAAAGTGTTGTAGAAGCACCGGAGGCTTTTCTGAACGCTTAGGATTCAAACATACTCTTCCACACATTTCCACACGTATCCTTGCAATACACTCCTCTGATATGGACTTTTGTTGCACCCACTAAATATATGATGCCCAAATCCTTATCAGGTCCTTGAAAGTGACGCAACTCATGACTAGCTTTAGGGTTGGGTCAACAACCTTAGAAGCCTTACCTTCAAATATTAATTCATAACAATAACTTGAAATTAAATTTGGGAGTCAATAAAAGGTAGACAGACCCCCAGCTCTTTTTGTTTTTCCCCTCGTTTTTGGACATCAAAACCTGTTTTTATGGGCTTAGGTGTCAGAAGAGAACAAGAGGGATTCTGCATACTCTGTCCTGATCTCTACTTTGCCATTGCATGCGAAGTTTGTACAAACTGTAGGCTTGCTTTCCAACTCTATGTATAGGCATGTGAACTACTTTGAGAAGATTGTATGACTAATTTATACTTAGTATGTGGGTGCTTTTTAAGTCGCTGTGCTGCTGTTTCTCCTTTGATTCACCGTGCAGTAAGAGATCTTGCTAGTTCCAACCTACATCACTGCTCTCTAATAGAGTGGGATGAGGATTGAAGAACAGAAGACATGCTCATGGTGAAGGGATAATGCAATGCCATGCTTGGAGCTTGTGCATTCCTTTATTCTTAGTTTGATCAATGAAGGGAGTTGTACACTTGTTTTTGGCAAGTAGTTTGGTGTCCATGCACTTTCTGGCCCATCTTGTCTTTTATTTGATTCAGGTTTTGGTTATGTTTATGGATTCTTAGGATGATGTAAACGTGCAATGGCCATGACTAAGCTGTGAAATCAGCAACAAACATGCTCCATCTTGGGACCAACTGTAATGATTGAAGGAGTATATGCACTTCTAGCTTGTTTTATCCAGTCACTGATCGTATTGCTCAATGTAAATTGCTCCTCTAGGTTTGGGTATTCCTTGGGACCAAAGTGCCTACTATGGTATGATTGCGTTGATGTCACTAGGTTGGACTTTTTGGTTGTGGAACTGATGAAGGCCACTAATCAGATTTGCTAACCTTTGATAGTCTTCGTCCAGGATAAGAGCATCCTAGATATTGTGTTCACCTTCCTTTTTTTCCCCCAAAGAAAAGAAATTTCTATGAATAACACCTTAGCGAATAACCTAAGGTAAAATACAAAATACAAGGAACTTAATGAAGAGTAACTAAGTACATCACAAATACAATGGTTGTGTGAACAACCAATCTGGTGGGCTGTAATGCCAAACCATATGAAGGACAATATAGAAGAAAGTGCCTTAATCCCATGTCTGCAAAAAAGCCTCTCTTCTCTTCCTCATCCTCTCAAAGCTGTCCTGCATCCTCTCCCATCTCCTGTGGAGAATGTGAATAATCTCTGTCCAGATCCTTGATAAGGTCTCTGATATGGATACATCCAGAAGGTCAATAGCGTGGCAACATCTTGCAGTCCATATATACTGGGCTACGATACCAGTGATCAACTCCCATCTGTGGCATGTCCTTGAGTCTACTATGCCTGTGAGCAATCTGGAGTGAGAATCCTGCTCAGGTGCTGACCAATGATGAGAAAAGAGTAGCTTCCCTGAACATCCTCATAGCCACATGCTGGGCCTCTATCTGTGACCCATGCTACAGCCCCCCAGGTAGCCACCATGGTCTCTGTTGTGCCGTGAAATACCATCTTGAGGACTGTTCTCCAAACCTCATGGGCTCTAGGGCAGTCCCATAGGCAATGTCTCTATGTCTCCACCACTGGATTGCCACATCTCACATATGCTACTGAGCCCTACCGTATCCAAGCCACGAGCCAACTGTTAGGCTCTTGTGAGCTACAAACCATAGGAGGAGAGAGATCTTCCTAGGCCTGAAGCTATCATGTAGTCTCCTTCGAAAATCACATAGGAACTCCTTTGTGATTTCCTCTTTGTGCCAATGGGGGGAGGCTGCTGGTTATGCTTTGATCCTACTTATGTGTATTCTCCTCGCTAGCCTGATAGTTTAGCCAAAAAAGGGCACATCACTCATATGTTGTATGGTACTAATCATACCGTATGGTATTGTACGTATTTCTTATGGATACCAATTCGAGTACTGAGTGGGGTCTCCACTTAGGTTTTAGGTGGGTGAGCAAGGGGTAGAGAGTCTCATATCTTGGATTCCAATCGGTACTTGATAGACCCTAGTTGAACAATTCGTTTTGGTGCTTGATTCCATCAAGCGAAACCTAACCTACTCAAGCACGGCCCACCTATCTCTGGTGAGCAAGGACATGCATGTTTCACCTATGCCACCTAGTGCAAAACTTTCTCTAGGCTGGTTCTGATGGGTCTAGGGACTCTTGTGCCAATGTCTACAAGGAAACAACACACGTTTTGAAATCACCTGTCATCAAGCCCGATCTACTAAGGAACAAGTGAGTTTCACATTAGCCCATAAATCACAATGATGCAAGGAATCATTCTGTGCATAGAGATCCACTAGACACAAAACCTCACCGTCAATCATAATTTCAATCACCAAAAAATGGCCAAACACATCATATTTTTCACAAGAACTGGTTGAAATCTCTCATGAACAATCATGAGGACACAAGAATAGCGGATTGCAGCACACCCAGCATAAAACAGTCAAAATCCATGACATTCAACAATCTTTCCAGCATCACCACACCTCTTATGTTCAATAGCACATAAGGCATCCCATTTATTCTCATGCGAAACATGCCACATGTCGTGTTGTTTCCTATGAGAGGAAATCCCACGAATATTCCAAGTGGCAAACTTCATGCACTAAGAAAGCAAGATGAAAATTATATGAGAAGCTGATCCTGCCTCGAGCTGACTTTTCCAGCCAACTACTCAAGTACACCATCCTGCAGAAAATTGGCCAATATTGCAAAAGCATTCTGCCCCTGACAGTCAAACCTGGGTGGAGAGGGCTTATCCTCCTCCTTTGAACCCAAGCGGGGCTACGATACCATGGGGTGATCACCTTACCCTGCTTATCAAAAGCCAAGTGGGCATGAGGATCCTTAGAATGCTCAGCATATGCTCCAAAATGTGCGGGCTGCTTTGAACTAGAAGGGGCCATACCAAACACATTCAAAACATTGGAGGATTTATCATTTCTACATACATATGTACAGAATAAATATTGGGCATTTGTGGATGGACCCACTGGCTGCTGAGCCTCAACCTGTTTACCTTTCTTATGCTGAACATCAACCCATCTCTTCTCTCCAAACTTCTTTGTGCAGCATTCTCTCTCCTCCTCCCTCCAGATGTCCTCTCTTACCTCTCTCTGTCTCTAGCATTCTCTTCTCTTTCCTCCAGACTTCTTGTCTCAAGAGCCATTATTGAGGAGGGTTGAGCTCGAGACAAGAGGATCTATTGTTGCTTTGTAGACTTTCGCAAAGCTTTTGATACAGTGCCTCGTACACGCATCATGCAAAGATTGTAGGACATTGGAGTACTAGAGGGTATACGATGGGGTGTCTATGCATTATATGAGGCAGTGACAGGTCATGTACAAGCACCTGGGGGGCTATCAGAGAGGATTGACAGTACCATAGGAGTGAAACAAGGATGCCCACTTTCACCCACATTGTTTGGTCTATACATAGATGAAGTGCCTGATTACATAGACCGAGGAGGAGGAGCTGGAGCCAGCCTAGCAGGTATGCTGATACCGATATTACTATATGCAGATGATATTGTTCTCATTTCAGATTCGCTGGAGGGATCGCAGTGCCATCTAGATGCTTTGCACACCTTCTGTAGAGATAAAGACCTCATAGTGAACCTTGGGAAGATCAAAACCATGGTTTTCAATACTTCAACAACATGGGTGACTAGATCTATGTACTAGTTCACATTTGGGAGAGACATATTGGAGCATGTGAGGGAATATGTCTATTTGGGAGTCATCTTCTCTGGCCCACGTTTTTAGTTGAGAGGGGCATCAAAGTCACGTCTGGCACGTGGATACGCAGCACTAGGGGCACTTGAGAGTCAATGTGCTCACATGCAGTTCCAGGAGCCCCACACCAAACTCTGGTTGTTTGACACCCTAGTCACACGTACATTACTATATGGAGTAGAGGTATGGGGTTGTGGCTTGTACCACAGGCGTCTTAGCCCACTCATTGATCAGATTGGAGTAGAGAGGGATTATTATGATGGTTGGGATAGCGTGGAAAGGCCGTTGATCATGATGATGGCACGCATGATTAGGAGTAAGCCCTCCACCCCACATCCCATTGTCAAAGCAGAGCTAGGGGCAACATCTATAGTTACGGAGGCACTCTTCAAAGCAATGTCCTTTGGCACAGACTATGGGAACTTCCACGCCATAGATACTCTAGATTGGCACTAACCTCATCTAGACAACTAGCAGCAGGAGGCAAGAAGAACTGTTGGTTTTCACAGATGGCTATTTGGATGAGTCTACATGGTTTGGATATTGACCGTCTTCCACCTTTGGATTATAGCCGTGGCTGCCCTACACTTTCTCTTAGCCGATCAGAGTTGAACCAAGTGATTAGAGCTGATATCTTGAGGATTGAGACAGCAAGGACATGGATCCATCCACCACTCCCTCTAGGATCATGGATCCATCCACCACTCCCTCTAGGATCGAGGATCGAGGATGGAGTTCTATAGGAATTATTTCTTGTGTCTCTTTGATGATGGTTTTACTATTCGGCCAGCATATATGGACACCCATCTCTCCCATAGCATACAGGTTGCTATTGGACAAATTCACACCTCCTCACATAGGTTTCAGATGGGGACAGACGGATGGACAAATACCCTAGCAGATGATAGGACTTGCCAGCTTTGTGGTCGAGGGCCTGAGACGGAGGAGCACTACAGATGCAGATGCATAGTATACTATGACATACGAGGACGGTACCACTGCCTCTTCCGTGATGGATTTGGACCCTTTCTTCGCGTCATGGAGTACGAGGACCAAAGATGCCTAGGTCTTTTCCTCCTGGAGCTTGAGAGGTGCCGAACTGCACTACTGCGAGATAGGAGGCCAACTCATCCAGAGGGACACACACACAGAGTAGTGACAGATTTTTTCTACAGAGCCGAGCTTACTAACACTACCAGCCTAGCAGAGACAGAGCCCCCCCGCCAGACACCTTACAGGCCACACCATGGAGTCACATTGGATAGAGCCATTTCCCTTCGTCGAGCACGATGACCCCGTCTATCAGGACCACGTCTGAGGAGGCCATGCCATAGCCGGATTAGAGCCGTTATTAGGAGACACTGAAGACTCAACACCAGACATATCAACGAAGCAGCTAGGGACTGCACCATAGCTGAGATCATGTGCAAATCTTGAGATCAACTTCAACCCATAGTCTCCACCACACTTTTGTACATGGTTCTATCAGATCTGGTTCTCCTTTCCTTTCCTCTTTTTTTCTATCGATGGAACAACACTACACATGGTTCAACCCTAGTATAGTCCCATCGTATAGTTATTTTCAGTATAATTTCATAGGCCACCCACTTATTTGTAATGCTGTCTTTATCTTATTGATGAGATGACATTAGACATGGATGTACTCTGGATTTTGTCTCATAGGCCACATTGGCCTTATGTAGACGTTAATATATCTTTCTTTCTCTCTTTCTTTCTGTTTCTACAGCATTCTGTGTCCTCTTCTCTCCAAAAGTCTACTCTACTTTCAACTTTTCTTCAGACTTTCTCCTCACACATTCTTCATAGTAGCAATTCTCAAGTCCATTTTGAGTGTCCAAAACACCATTCGGTCGTGTTAGAATCCCCCTTGAAGCATCATTAAGATATTTGGGGCCGTTTGCACTAGTTGGAGAGTGAGCATACTGCTCTGAGGAAACCACGCATCGGCGAGATGGATGGAGTTGAGGTAGGTTTTACATTCTATTGCACTATTTGTTGCTTCTTCTTTCTTTCTCTGTTGCAATCCAGGGAGCTTGACACTGCTGCAGTCTCTTTGTTGTCCATTGCTTGCACCCCCATGACTATAGGACCTATCATACCCAAGTTTTGGTGCAGAAAGGACATATTTCTGTTTCCCACCCCATTTTCCCGTGTTGGATAGCCAAGTTCTTATTTCAACTGACAAGTAGCACTGTAGCACAATGAAATGCTTGATTTTCTCAGGATGGTATCTTGAGAAAAGGAAGTTACCAAAGTTAAATGTATGACACTGGCTAGTAGAAGCTCACCAAGTTGCACTGCCCAATGATAGGTGTGTGGTAGCGTGTGATCCTGCTATGAAGTAAAGAGGGGCATTGATGTCACCATAAGAGCCCAAGATAGTGCTGGGATTTGTCACTACTGTGCATAGACAACCATGGAGTTGGTGCATTGGATGAGTTAGAAACCCAAAAACCAATGGATTTCTCCTAAAGGACTGACTGAAAGGAAAATAATAAGTGATCAGCAAAGTAAATCAGGAATTTTCTCAAGTACAAAATAGTTTTCGAATTTTTGAGGTTCTAAAGGAAATGGTTATAGTCTCCACATAGATAGTAACAAGGAGCAACTGGACAGCCTTGACACACTGAGCTGGAAATGCTGAGCTGACCACAGGCATCCCAACATTGGACTTTGTGGAAGAAAAGTACAGGGCAGATGCTGGAAACCAGTATGTTAGGGATGCATACAAGCTCTAAAGCCTTTCAAGAACTTGATCATACGCTTTTTCAAATCCTGGAAATGTAAGTGCCAAATCTTCTTGCCTAACTTCGGCCATAGTACAGTAGGAATCTAGAAAGTGAAAATATTCAATGCTATGGCCTAATTGTTACCTTCAAATCATTCTTTAACCTTTTGCAATCTTCTTCGAAAAAGCTCGACTGTTCTTGTGTTTTTTGGAGCAACTCTTCCATGCCTTGAATTTGATATGCTTGACGTTGTGCCTGCAATACTTCAGAATACAAGCTTGTGTGAAAATGGCATGGAAGTGAAATTTTCATTGTTGAACATCCTTTCAATTTCTGAATAATGCAAATCGTCAGAAACCTGGGCATCAAGCTCAATGGCAGCAAGTTTTAGTTGCTGGTGCTCCTCTATTAGTTGGTCATAGCTGTTAGAAAGTGCTCTCTCTTCTTCCTCCCTGGCGCAAATGAGCTTTAAAAGGCCAACAATTAACAGTGACTCTATTGCTGTTGTTTTTATTCTGTTTTGGGTAACTTTTGTTTCTGTGCTTGTGCTATTGTACTTCAAAATCTAGTCCATCATACCTGTTCGAAGTAAGTCAATCTAGAAGTAAGGTTTTTTAGATCCTCAACCAGACTCTCTCTTGCAGAAGAAACTTGAAAAAGTTGTGTTTCTGTAATCTGGATGCACACAACAACCGCAAAATTCCAACTTAGTGCAATTATACGATGACTTACTTCAATGGCAGAATCCAAACACGAAGTTGCATACCTGTAGTTTACAAGTAACTGCTTCTAGTTTTTCTGTAACAGATTGGATCTCAACAACCTGTTCATCATTGGAGTGAAATGGAATAACTTGCAAACCAATGCCTTAGACCAAATTATGCGGTACAATCAGACAAACTTTTCTATGTCACTGCACACTGGATTACCTTCGCTGCACAACGATCTTCAGCTTCTTTTCGACAATTTTCTTCCATGCCAAGTGTATCCTTAAGAGACAATATCTACAAATCACCAAAGCTTTTGGTGATTCTCTGACCTCACCACTTTCCTCAAAGAGAGAGAAGCAGAATGATCTATGGACTGACAAGCAACAAAAATTCTGTACCTCAGATTCAGCCTTTTGAAGAAGCAGACTTTCATTGCTTAATTTGTTCTCAGTGTTTTGTAGATCCTTCCCCAAGGTCATTGCTTCTGCTACAACCCGATTATTTTCTTCAGCTAGCTGTGAAACTTTCTCTGATTGAATTCGCATCTGTCCACACAGTTTTGGCTCAATGCTTATGGTGTGGTACTTGAAGAACTAGCTTTGCAGATCCTGGTATGCTACTTAAAGAACTACATTTGAAATCCTGAAATGTATAAAGAACTGAAAGAGTAAGACAAACAAAGCAAGAAGGAAGTACGAGCAACCAGATCAATGGAGTAGTAGCAAATATCCCAGTATTTTCTCACTGAAGTGACATAAATTTTTGTTAAGGCTTGATTCTTAGCTGACCAAAAGGAAAAAATTGCATGAATGTCTTCCATTCAGATTTACAGGCACATCATACCTGATCCATGAGTAGATCAGCATGCTAATGCTCTTTGGCATATGAACAAATCATTAAAATGGTGGAAACAAAACTTGGAAGAATATTTATAGAGAATTTTCCTTTTATACAAAAGCTAGTCCTTTTTGAATGTTGAGGGAAGTGCTTCCAGTTGGATGAGAATCGGCTAAGCAACTAATTTCTCACCTCATTCTAAAATGCTGACAATTTATAGAGACAAAACCACACCTTTTTCTGCATCATCCCTCCAGTAGGATTCTTTTGCATGGACTATGCTAGAATTCCTCCATGGATGTTTCAGCTTTTAGGTGGATTTCCTGCCAGGTTATCGGATACTCCTAGATCTTAGACTAGATATTGCGTGCTTTGGACAGTAAGGAAAGAAAGGAATCATGATCCTTTGAGCCCCATTTGCCTTAAACTGCTTTAGACACTCATTGCAGCAATCCCCATACAATAGCTGTTATGTTGGTGATATGCTTACCTCTCACATGGATGTGCTTTCTCACTGTTTCTAACTGGATAGTCATTACTTTTAGGACTGTCCCCCCCTTTTGTACATTGATGAATCAATCAAAAGTGGTCTGACAGAAAAATTCTGGACAAATAATAGATATGGAGCAAATTGAAATAAGAGAGTTTGGGTTGTACACACATCCTTTATCGAATTAAGTATTGAGTCTAAATGTGACTCAAGCAAGGTCAAAACAGTTGCAAGAGTTTCAGTTGGATCTAGATCTTGCAAACCACTGACATTCTGAAGTCATATTTTACATGCTCCTCTGTCATACATTTATTTTCACTATATCATGAATGTGTTGGTTCTTTGGTGGAAATTTCTGAAAGCTCAGATTTGATGTTACTTGGTTTCTTTGGTAACTATTTGGTTGCTTGTTTAGGTTCATAAAATCAACATTCTAAGTGACATTTCATAGTTATTTTACCTCCAGATGAACATGGTCACATTCCTTCCCAAGTGCTTCCAGCATTTTATGTAACTCTGTAAGTTCAGTTGCTCGAATGTCAGCCTCCTCAGCAAGAGTCCGGACTTCCAGTTCCAATGCAGTAACTTGACTTTCAGCTGAATGTTGATCTGCCATTGTAGACTTCAATTTTCCTACCTGAGACATGCTAAGGTTTAATTACAATTAAATGCAGAAAAAGTAGTTGATATCAAACTGATAGTCTTAAGACCAAAACCAAGTAATGTCAAAGAAATTGCTAGAAAAAATTAAGGCTTCAGAAAAACAAAAAAACATACCAGTTCCTCTCTTGTCGCGTCTAACTGTGCGATAAGGCTTTTAAGCTGTTCAGTATCTTTCTCAACCAAAGCAAGTTGTTTCCTACCAATATTCAACAAATCATTGATTAAAAGTTTGAAATTCGCTCTAGAACCATCATTATTCTGCAGAATGATGCTGGTATTATTATTTAAAAGTTACAGTTTTTCATTTTGTATGGGTTTGCACATAAATGTTGTCCTGAATCATTAGGAAAACATTGAAGGACCTCATTCAAGTTGTTGAAAAGATTCTATGACAAATGTTATGTCACAAAACCACTTCACCTTTTTCTTTGTTCTTATGCCTGAATTGATGACCCCTACATGCATAGATATATGAAGATAGGAAGTAACATAAGCAGAGGATCACTTTGGCTGCTAGATACATACTTGCATTTTTTAAGCTCTTCTAGTGTTTGTGCATGCTTGGATCTCTCCTCTTCTTCCCTTCTTTTATACTCGTCCAACTCAATTTGAATTCTGGTTTGTTGTTGTTGGGATTTCTGAAGATCAGACCTAACAACACCTATAAACCTTGAGGGACAATATTTTGAACGTGCAAATGCAAACCACAAACCGGTTTGTCATCCTTATGTGATGATACTTTTGGAGATAATATCATATTTTGCAAAACAATGGAAAAATATGTAGCAAGTGGCAAAATTCTTGGAAGAGCTTACGACAAATCATTGCACTTTTTTCGAAGGCCCTCTTCTGCAAGATGACGAGCTTCTGTTTCCTAGAGTATGCACAAATACAAGCTCCTTTAGCCAGTAGAGCCTTACCTTGAAACTTCAAATCTGGGATGTTGCATTCTGTTCACTCTACGGAATCTGATTTCAGAGATGATGTAATATATATGGTACAGAATCTAAACGACTGTTTTGACACACCCGTTTTTCAGCAGCAACAGCTGAATCTCGCTCTATTGTCCTGGTTGTAATTGCTGCTGTAAGTTGAGCCATTCTTTCATCCAGTTCCTATATATGAAGTCTGAAAATTCTTAGTAAAACATGTAGGAGAAGGGAAGACTTGGCCAGCAGAAACAAAAGAGGCCTCTTGCATATATATTAAAATGCTTTATAGAGATTGTAAGATCATCAGTCCTATGCAGAATAGAAAAGAGATGAATAGTGTTTGTGCTAGATGAGCGGATAGTGGTCTAACCAACTGTAATTGTTATGTTAGGTCAAGTTTAAGTGCTAAACCTGTTGCAAACTTGCTGTAAGCTTGTTGGACCTTTCAATTTTAAGGTATGCCCTGGCTATTATGATTTGAGATGGTTCACATCCGTTCAGTTTGGCCTAGGTCCTGGCTATTATAGCTAAGGAGATCACATACAATGTACTGTGGCCTTCTGAATATATGATGTCTTGACCTATCTGCCTTGTATGTGTAAGCAACTATTCATCTTCACTGACGAGGGATAGAGCTTAGATTTGCTCTTCCACTGTAGGGTAATAGAAACATCCCTTTTTAGGGAACAAGTTGTCAAAGCCACCTAGAAATTGCCAAGAATTTATCCTAGTTTCATTTCACTGAACTACAGTCTATAATTGTGACATGGGAGACGATTGCTTGAGTAATGGATAGAGGCCCAACATGTAGATACAAGGATTTACATGGGTGTCATACTTACCTTGTCTCAGGGCAGCTTGTGAGCAGGATTGCCATGCTAGATTTTTCATAGACCCCTGGATTTTAGTGTTCCCATGCACCACACCTTAGTCCTCAAGAAAATTATGGCAATACTGACACAAGGTTGCTGACCAACACACATGGCTTGAACAATGACCAATGGAGGGCAACCATAAAAGTCCCCACATCCAAAACAACACCACCATCCATGTTTTTAGGGGTGCAAACAAGGATCCAAGAAACTCAAGAAATACCAGCATACATGGAATCCTTTTTCCAAAGCAAAAAGAGGATACCCCTAGTAATCTCCTGCAAACCACTCTTGGATCGAGGCAAGAGAGGCAGAGAATAAGCAAGCATCAAGAGCATCATAGTCTATGCCACTTTGAGGTGCCACCAAGAACCAACTAGACTAGAACAAAGGCCTTTTCAAAATCCAACAGGACTAGAACAACCATTGATTGGAGTACTTAGTATAATCTATGCCCATTTGTACATTCAAGATATTATGCAAAATATTCTTGCCCTTAATGAACTCATACTGATGGGGATGCACAATGTGAGGCAGGTGCTTATGGAGGCAATTAGCTAGCACCTTTGAGAAAATCTTGTACACGGTACCCATTAAAAAATCAGTCACCAATATTGAGTATCGAACGAGAAGGGGATTTTTGGATCAACTTGATAACCCCTTCTTTCCAGGATGCACGCATGATTCCAGCAACCAAAACCTGCTGAAACATGGCTGTCAAAAGTTTTACCAAATGAGTAGCATAAGTCTCAAATTTTATTCATGAGACTATTCCAACCAAGGCTTTTATCCCTAGGCAAGTGAAACAAGACATCCATAACCTCATCCTCACGAATATCCTTGCAATCTCACCATGTTCTCCTAAGCAAGTAATGCATGCAACCAACAAAAGGATTTATGAAACTAAGAGAGGCTACCCTACATACCCTTTGTCAAAGCTTTCAATTTGGCTTGTCGATAAAATTGCAACTGAAAACTTAACAAGATCAACCAATCTCATTGACAATGAGACTAAGAAAGCATCATCTAGAGACTCAAGCAACAGGTAATAAACCAAAGCCGACAACTCCTCAATACCATGAACATGCTGCTTGCAAAGCAAAGCATGATGAATCCCACATTGCCTAGCAACCCTCTACACGTTTCCAATCAGCTGTGCAAAGGAGGGATTTCCAATACATGGAAAATCAAGAAAAAATATGTCAAACAACTTATCCCATGTAATCGTTGAAGATTGCATGGCTCAAATAAGATGAATTAAAGTATATATAATTCTAAAAATTAATTTAAGTAATAATTCTTGATCAAAACAATAAATTTACCACCGACCAACAATTAAATTGGCTAAGCCAACTCGTCATCCAAGCAATCTTGAGCATTCGTTAGGCCCTACATTAGCATTAATTAATGCCTATTTTCTCATGTCACCACTAACATTAATGGCTAATAAAATGATCTAGCCCAAAATCTGTCTCACAAGTACCACCTACTACTTGTCAAGGACAACTTATTATAACTTTTTCCTTTGGCACTCATCGGCTTCTTAGGATCCTTGGCTTGTCATTGTGAAATAACTAACTTGCACATCACATGTGCACCTCACATTCGCACATTTGATTAAATTTTTATCAAATGCTAAGCAAAGCAACAAAATTTCATGTCCTTGTGTTGTAAGGAAGCCTACCCAAAAAACTATGCAAAGCGGCTAATGGGCTGTCTAAGCATATCAAAGTGCAAAGAAAAGTGATCAAATAAAGTATATTGTTGCAATACACTTATCTCCAAAATCTCCTGCATGAAATCATCATCTCGAATAACATACATACGATCATCCAAGCAAGTCCAAGTCATAATGTGTTACGCTAAATGAAAGGTAAAGCTCGAGGATCATGAGTAGAGCCAAGACCTGAGATCCTGTTTGAGAGCAACGAGTTCAAAATCATCCCAAGTACAGCGCTCTTGTGCACCCATTACTGAGTGCCCAAAGAAGCATCAACACACACATTAAATTCATCCTTGAGCAAGCCAAGTCTATAGGCTTGCTTTTACGTGATCCTTTAAATCACGTCAGTGTTAGGGATCATTCCATGCATAGACCCAACCAGCCATAAAACCTCGCCTTCAAACATAATTTTGACTATCAAAAAATGGCCAAATACATAATGTTTTACAAGCACTAGTTGAAATCTCTCATGAACAACCATGAGGACACCAAAGTAACGCATTGCAGTATGCCTAGTGTAAAACAATTGGAACCCATGGCATACAACAATTCTACCCGCTTCACTATGACTCTTATGCTCGATGCATCCCATTTACTCTCATGCTATTTGCTGTGAGAGAAAATCCCATGGACATTCCAAGTGACAATCTTCATAAGCTAGCAAAAGAAAATCAGTTTCAAGGGTGATCATGCATCAATTAACTTTATTTGCCAACACCTCAAAGATCCCCTTGTCCTAAACATCAGCCAATACTGTAATCATTTTTCCCATGATGCTCAAACTTAGAGAAAGAGGGCTTATCCTCGGTTTTAAGAGGCTAAACACAGGTAT
Source organism: Lygodium microphyllum (assembly GCF_053477565.2). Classification (NCBI taxonomy): domain Eukaryota; kingdom Viridiplantae; phylum Streptophyta; class Polypodiopsida; order Schizaeales; family Lygodiaceae; genus Lygodium; species Lygodium microphyllum. The sequence goes on from NC_141162.1 coordinate 76,652,607, forward strand.
CAGCGATCCCATCGTGTAATTTCCTTTCCTTGCTTATCAAAAGCAAGACATGTGGGTGGATCTCATGATTATCAGCATGTGATCACAAATGTATAGGTGACTTAGAACCAAACGGACCCATAGTAGATGCATTTGGCACATGTAGAGACTTATGATTTCAATGCACATATGCATAGAAGGAATCCTAGGCACCTGCCAATGGACCAGTTGACTGCTCAACGTTGACCTACTTGCCTTTTTTATTCTGCACATCAATCCAACTTGTCTCATCAAGAACTGAAGGTAGTACAAGTTGGCCAAAATTGATTGTATAGGCCATTCATCAATGGCCCGTACATCAACCATCATGCCAATTTCCATAGTATGATCAGCACTTGCATCTATCTTTTATGGACACTGAAGTGGCCAAGCTTGCTGGAAGAGAAAGAGTGACCAGCAAAGGTGGCCCATTTAAGTATGAACCATAATGGATGCATACCATTGCAATTAAATCTCAACCAATTAGGCCTCTTCCGTGTAGTATCCCACAACATGCACAAATGGATTTATGCTGGCCACCCTCACACTTAGAGGAACCCAACACAGTAGCAATCAGTGCGATTGCATTCTTTAATAGAGGCCAATAAACTGGCTGGGCAGTTTTAAACCTCAGCTCGTATTGGATATTCCTGTTTGAGTAAAGATTAAAAATCCGCCATGAGTCTCCATGGTACCAACATGCACCAGTTGTCTATCAAAGAAAAGAGAAAACCTACCCAAAACATCATCCTAGTTCTTCCATGATCTTAGAAGGCCTCATAGAAGCCCTAGGGACCCACAAATAGCTGTTCTACACAAGCCCCCTGCAAGATGGATGTCATCCACTGGCGAATCCAAGGGCAACAAAATTTATCCAATAAAAAAGAGAATTACTCAGGGCTCATAAAAAGCGAAGGACCCAAGAACCTTCTATGTGCTCATATGAGTATCCAAAATATCCTCTGCATCAAATTGCAGGAGATCATGATGATTATGTTCAATATATTCACCAAATAAACTGTTGGAAAATTCCAGCAGAGGTCCCAATTTAGGTTGTGGGAATCACTAGATTGGGTGGTGACCTGCACAAAGGAGAACACAATACCGTTTCCTCAGTACACGGTAACATTTCCTCTTTTGCATCATCGCTTGCTCCATTTGACAAAGAGAGAAGCCATCTCATCAATGCAGGACACCATGTCTTCTTCCACTCCTTTCATGTTTATGTCTGGACCCAAGGCTGCAACAATCTGGTCAACATAGTTCATATTCAAGCCCGCCATAAGGGGAGTTGTCAGCAGACTCATAGAACACCTGGGTAGGAGAGGATGAGGCATTGAGCAGGACGTGAGGGCGCCAGTAGCAGTAGGCCTATCACGTGACTAGGTAGGGGAAAGCAAGGCCAAGTGAGAGCCTAAAAACAGGGCGACTACGGCAAAAGAAAATAGACAAGGGGATGCAGGATAGGGCAGTGGGACCTTGAATAGGCATTGGCAAGAACAGAGTGATGGGGCCCAAGGCAGGGTACAAGGGGCGTAGGAGTAGGCCCGCCCCCCTCTCTTTTTTTTTTCGTAAATCCCGCCCCTCTCTTTTTTTTTCCGTAAAAGGTAATTGTATTAATTACGAAAAAAGGTACAAGATTACATGATTACATGATTACAAGAGACACGAGGGCCCTAGGCCAATGTGTGGGAAATCCCCGTACTAATGCACTAAAAAGGTTACACCAATCATGGCAACGACCCAGAGGCAATTGCCATATGCCAGGGATGCAAATCCTCCCGAGGGAGCAAGTTGGAGTGTCGAATGAGATCTAGCTGCCAATGCAAGAGCCCTTTAAGCCTGGCAATATGTCTCGGTACATTAGAGGCCGAATCAAAGAGAAAAGCATTGCGCGTGGTCCAAATGTGCCAGCATCCCCAGTATCTGAAAAAGTGAAATAAGATCTGCATATGTAACTGTGGCGGTGTGGGGTACTTTGGGCGCACAAAAACCCAATCGAAAGGAGTTAGTGAGGACCCCACCACCGCGCGCCAGATTTGCGACAAGAGTAACCAGATATTCTTGGCGAGCGGGCAAGAAAGAAAACGATGTCGGGCCGATTCCGCAGTAGTGGTACAGAAGAAACAATTGCCATTCGAGATTTGACGCTTGGAAAGGGCCGAGGCAAGAGGAAGACCACCAATCATTACCCGCCAAAGAAAGACTTTGCATTTGAAAGGTGCCTTATTCCGCCAGCCCTCCATCAGCATCGCCTGCCACCATGACAACGATTTCCGCAGTCCCCAAACAGTATTAGCTTTCACACCCAGGCATTGGTGATCTTGAATGAGAAGATGATACACCTGATTAGTAGAGGCCTTTTCCAGACTCAACCGGCCTGCAAGGTCCCAGTCCTGCCAAGGACGATCCACAGCCAAGGCAGGAAAGGGTTGCCTACCCTGAAGCTCCAACAAAAGCTTTTTCCATAAACCACGGTATCCGCGCGGGATCCTGAAAAGTCTCCTAGCAGTCCGAAACGATGCGAGGACATTGCGAGTGGCAAGGGTAACATCCGCAATCGAAGTCACACCTAAACGGGCCATGCGGTTAAATCTCGGTCTGAGCTGATGTTTGTCTTCCCATGAAAGTAATCTGGATACTGCCAACAATTCCAGCTGAAAGGAGTTAGTCTGCAAGCGGTCCCCTACTGGATGCCAACGGGCCTTTTGGAGCACCACTTTCCAAGAGCCGACCAAGTGCAGTAACAAAGAGGAAGAGGTACTGGAAAATCGAGAGTCAGCATTAAGAACATGCCACCAGGAGGCCCGAAGCCGTGTGTTACCATGGCGTAGCCCGCTGTCCTCAAGAAAATAACGGGCTATGATGGTCCACGGGTGATGATCCACACACATGGCACGAAAAAGAGACCAACGAAGAGCCAGCATATGAGTTTCTGCATCCAAAATAGCGCCACCACCCATGCGTTTAGGGGTGCATGTATGTGACTATGAAATCCATGAAATGCCTGCCTGCAGGGAATCCTTCTTCCATAGCATGAAACGAATGGGATGAGTGAGAGCCTTCAAAATCCCGCCCCTCTCTCTCTCTCTCTCCCTGTAAAATGTAATTCTATTAATTATGAAAAAAGTACAAGATTACAAGATTACAGACAAGATACCACCACATACACACACACACACACACACACACACACACTCTCCCTCTTTTGGGCCATCATGTAGAAAAGTTACAAAGTCAGAGTTTCTCTTTTTTTTTCGTAACCTCTCTCTCTCTCTCTCTCTCTCTCTCTCTCTCTCTCTCTCTGTCTCTCTCTCTGAAGTTAGATACGGAGAAGACCTGGATCCGACCCCCCTCACCCCATGGCATGAGGATGGCACACTACCAGACCCACTTCCTCCAGGTATCTGAGAATGGTTTCATCACCCGACCCAATTACATGGACACACAGCTGCCTCATGGACTACGCACAGTTATTGGTCAGATCCGCACCTCATCCCACCACCTGAGGATTGAGACAGGTAGATGGGAGGGTATACAGACAGAAGAACGCATATGCCCACTATGCGACAGAGAGCCAGAGACAGAGGAACACTACATCTGCCGATGCACTGTATATTACGACATACGAGGTAGATACCACTGTCTGTTTCGAGAGGGTTTTGGACCCCTGAGACGGATCATGTAGTATCAGGATCAGAGATGCTTGGGATTTTTCCTCTTGGAGCTCTAGAGGCGCAGAGCAACAATTCTACGGAGTAGGAGGCCCCCACAGCTCGGCTCACATAGACAGAGAGCAGTCACTGACTTTTTCATTGATACACGACAGAGTATGGCAGATACCACTACTACTGCCACACAGCCTACAGGAGTACATCATCATTGGACCTCATCTTCTGTAGGTGTCCCTTTGGATAGAGCAATGGCACTTAGCCAGTCTAGGCGCCGAAGTCCACCCGGACGAAGGCCTAGACATCCACACCACAAACAAATTAAAGCCATCATTGAGCGCCACAGGAGACAGATGCCAAGACGCCTCAGCCATGCAGAGATACACCTCCCTAGAGAACAGACATATCATTGATGGAGAGTTTTCCTTTTTCTACTCTCACTTTCAGATCACTGACATATTTCCCTTTTATGGGACACTATTTCATTTCCTTTTCAGTCTTATAGGCATGTTTTTCATCTTTTTTCTCGTTCCAGATGAGAAACACACCATCATTGTATGTACTGCTTTGGTCTCATAGGCCACATTGGCCTTTTAGAGACGTTAATATACTCTCTCTCTCTCTCTCTCTCTCTCTCTCTCCCTGTAAAATCTATTTCTATTAATTATGAAAAAAGTACAAGATTACAAGATTACAGACAAAATACCACCACATACACACACACACACACTCTCTCTCTTTTGGGCCATCATGTAGAAAAGTTACAAATTCACAGTTTCTCTTTTTTTTTCGTAACAGGCAATTGTATAAATTATGAAGAAAGTACAAGATTACAAAATGCAGGATGGCTCTATGCCATCATGTAGAAAAAGTTATAAAGTCAACAATTTCTTTTTTTTTTCGTAACAGGTAATTGTATTAATTACGAAAAAAGTACAAGATTACAAGATGTAGGATGGTTCTAGGCCATCATGTAGAAAAAGATACAAAGTCATGGCAATTGAATAGAGGAGATTGCCATATGCCAAGGTACCAAATCCTCCCGAGGGAGAAGATTAGCATTTTGAATAAGATCTAACTGCCAATGCAGGAGACCCTTGATTCTCACCATATGTCCTTGAACACCTACAGCTGAGTCAAAAACGAAAGCATTCCGGGTAACCCAATTATGCCAACAACCCCAAAATCTGAGAAAATGAAACATAAGCTGCATATGTTACTGTGGTGGGGTGGGATATTTTGGCCACAATCAGAGGGGCAGAGTAATGGACCAGCCACAATTTTCCAAATATCTGACAAGAAAGTCCAGATTTTGTTGGCTAAAGGGTAGGACATAAATCAATGATGTGAGGACCCCACAATGGTCGTGCAAAAGAAACAGCTGCCAGTCTCACCAATACAGAACTCAAACTTAGAGAAGATATTCGAATTTTTTCTAACCATCCAATATATAAGGCTTCTTGGATCCCATACTTGTGTTGGAAATGAAGGACAAATATTACTATTTGAATGATACTCTAGGAAAGGCATTGAGCTTATGCTTTAGTACTAACGTGGTTAAGGTTGACCTTGCCCACAAAACCCTGAGAAGTGTGGCTAGAGCTAATTTCACCTACATGTCTCTAATTATAGCAACCAAGGCAACATTCATCAAGCTAAACAATTTTGGTGTCCAAGGAGTAGATGCCCAAGGCATTCACTATTTGAGAGAGATTATTGATGTAGATGCTTTGATCGAGCATATGCATCAACATTGATCATGTAGATCAATTGGGACATACACGAACCAAATCCCATAATATGCATAAGGATGAGAATGCTTGCCATAGTCAATCCCCATCTATACATTCAGTAAATTATGCAATATGTTCTTGCCCTTGATGAATCCATCTGGTTGGGGTGCACAATGTCAAGGAGGCACTTATGGAGGCAATTGGCCAAGAATTTGGGGAAGATTTTATACATTGACCCCATTGGGATATGGGTCTCCAATGTTTCAACATGAAGGGAGAAGGTACTTTCGAAATCAACTTAATGACTCCCTCCTTCCATGATGCTGGCATAGATCATGTTTCCCAGACTTGCTAGCACATGGCACTCATGGGTTTCACCAAACTAATGGCATAAGTGTCAAAAAACTCATTAGTGAGGCCATCCCAACCAAGACTTTTATCCATGGGTAAATGCAAAAATACATCCATCACCTCATTCTCATGGATGCCACTTTCCAAGGCATCATGAATGTTGTGCAAGACATGATCCCTAGCCAAGTGATAAAAAGGCGCATGGGCACTAGAGATCTGTGCAAAAGGGGTCTGAGCCAAGCCAAGAAAATCTAGAAAATAGTTTCAGTACATTTGAACAATAGTCTGCATATCTGTGACCATGTTGCCCTCCAAGTTCTAGAGTCTAACCATATTCTCCTGCATAGGGGAAGGGTGCACGTAGCAAAACCTGAAATAATTTATGGGTCTAGCAAGAGGCATTTTACAAATTTTCAGTCAAAGATTTCAATTTCACTTTCTACTAAGATCTTAACTCGAACTATTGAATAAGATCAACCAACCTTGTAGCAAACAGGGGCAAAAACACATCAGGTGGTGACTCAAGAAGTAGTGAATGAACCAAGGCTAGGAGTTCCTCTACCGCCAGAGACACTGTCTACAAAGGGATGCATGATGAATACCATACTCTCGAGCAGCCCACTACACATGAATTATAAGGGAGTTTAGTGCTTCTTGGGACACACAAAGTACTATAGATGATTTGTCCTAAACTATGCATTAATTGCTAGACCCCTTTACGAATTGCTAATTATATTTGAGTGGACCAAAGAATGCTAACATGCCTACGAGGAACTAAGGAGGGCTCTCTTATAACCACACCGATCCTATATTGCGTGCTCAAGGATTCTATGAAGGCAACAAATAGATTTGGTTACCTAAGGTCACGAGTGGCATGCATGTCTCTCAAACACCACTTTCTGGCTCATCTCCACAAGACTATTAGCAAGAAAAAATGAGAAACCAATTGACCCAAAAGGTACCAAACCCATAGGACCATGTCTATCAACCAAAACCGCAGCCCTCTACATCAAAATTAGAACGAATCTTATTCAGTTGCTCAAAGGATCGATTGCCGCTCATTGAAAAGTCTTACAAGAAGCAGCCAAGCAATTGTCCTATGTAGCCTTTAAATCCGGGTGTTTCAAATAAGAGGAATTAAAGCACAAAGGAAGCTTTTCCAAGAATTGTGCAAAAGACGCAACAGATTGTGCAAGCATATCAAATTGCAAAGGAAAATGATCTGATGAGGCATATTGATTCAGGACTTGCATATGCAAGATCTCTAGTAGAAATGCATCGTCATGGATGACATATATGCGATCCAATCTAGACCATGTAGCAGAATACTGTGCCAACGATTCTTAGGAGCATCCATCACTGAATGCCTAGGAGATTGCAATGAATCCACACACATGTTGAAGTCTCCCATCAGCAACCCCAGTTTGCCGAGTGTCAAAGAGATTGTATGTGTACTCCATAGATCACGTCTAGACATGGGATCATTCAGAGCATAGAGACCAACCAGCCATAGGACTTCCCCATCAAGTACAATTTCAAACACCACAAAGTGGCCATGCACATCATTTTTGACAAGGACCCAGCTGAAATCTCTCATGAACCATCATGAGAACTCCAAAGTAGTGTCATACAGAGCCCCCAGCATGAAACAGACGAAAACCATGACAATTCACAATCTTTCCTGCTTCACCATGACTTTTGTGTTTGAGGGCACATAAGACATCCTGTTGATTCTTGACAAGATGCACCACATGTCATGTTGCTTGTTGTGCGAGCAGTTGCCACGCACATACCAAGTAGCGAAATCAAGGTCGAGGCTAGTCATGCCTTGCTTTAACTTTTTGTGCTAACAACTCAAGCATTCCCTCATCCCAGAAATCTGAGAATACTGCAAATGAGTTCATGCACTGACTCTTTGATTTAGAGGTAGAGGGATCGTTCCCCTTCTTGGAAACAAATATGGGATGAAGGTAGAGGGATCGTTCCCCTTCTTGGAAACAAGTTTGCTGATGACACATCAGTTAAAATGGAGATGAGGGTAATTTAAGACCATTGTTGAAGCCTTTTTTACTGTGCTTAGGTGCACTCTGTAATTGGTACAGATTCTATAGTAAATATCCCTCAGACTTGAAGGAGTTTTTCATGAGCTTTTCAAATGGGTCCCTCATAGAGCCACAATGAGATACCTTGGCTGCCATGTCTGGATTCAGAAGTTCGTAAAGAAATTGTTAATACCCTTGTTACACAGCATCACACGGGAGTTACTTTAGTGGATCACAACTAGTCTCTCTTGCGGGGATAGTAGTGGTAGCCAAGTACACTTGATGATGATGTGAAAAATCACTTTTTGTTAGACTTGTTCTAGATTGTATATTGGCAGAGTGAAGCACGTTATCATGAACTTCATATTGTTACATGGGGATGGAAGCCCAGCAGGGGCTAGGGTTGTATGGGATGGATGAGATTTGAAAGAAGAGAATGATGCAGCATTGATCATAAATGCCATAGTTAAAGCTTATTGTTGGAGCTCTTGACCAAAACAGGAGCTTTGGGAGAAGCTTCACGTATCCAGTGCAGCAGATTGCACCAGAGTTAGGAGGGACTTGGGAGCTCAGCATCAGATAGACTTTTCATTGGCTACAAGGATTGGTAGAGTGCCTGATGATTCTGGCCTTTTTCTTAACTTTTTTTTTTTTTTTTTTTGCAAATAAAGTGTGGCTAATTATATTACTTCAGAAAAAAACCTGAATACAAATAAGTGCTCATGCTCAACAGACCAAGCTGAAGCTGGTGAAAGTCACAGATACATCATATATATAAGCCTCTCAAGGCGGTCTGGGGGGGATAGGGGCAAGAAGCCATGGAGGGGGGTTGTATCGTCATCTAGGGCTGCCTGCCTACATCACGAAGAACAGGTCCTGGCTGCCCCAAGTGCACATGAAATGACCTCGGAGCTCCTGATGAGCCCTGGACTCGCCCTGCACCTGATCCCATCGGCCTCGAAGGGAGTGGATGATGGAGGTCCAGAGCTCCGCTAGGGTCGCCTGTACTGAAAGTCTCTCTCCACCGAAAGCCACTTGACACCGCGCCTTCCAGATATGCCAACCGGTAAGACTCCCTATGATTTCCCATACTCCGGAGTGGTCTGCTGTGGACTCCAGTACCTGACGGATGGGTAGAGCCTCTAAACCCACCACTGCGCACGACCCTGCCTTGATCATGAATATCTTGTCCTGCATCCCGGCCTCATATAGAAGGTGAGGGCCCTGGCTGACCACCTGCCAGCAGAAAGCACCCCAAGAGATACATCCAAGGCTGGGTGCTATGCGGCGCAAGATGCGGCATACTCCTTTCCACACGAGCTATGCCGCCTCACACAACCAAAGGCGGTGTTTTGGGGGTTCCATCGACTTCTGTGTGCAACGCTTACAAACTCCCCTCCTTTTGCATCTGGGCAAGCCAGCTTCCCACCGCCAAGCCTCCATGTGCCACCAGCCATAAAAAGTACGATACCCACCTCGGCCTCCAGCTGTCCCATAGGCGGCACTAGAAGGTCCGTCGGAACGGCTCCGTGATGCTGTGGTCTACCCAATGTCTGCTATGTGATGACGCCCAATCCATGTCCTCCTGCATCAGTACGTGCTTGCCAATCCTGGCGGTGTACTCCAGGAACCTCGGTGGCTTCTTGGCGACCACAGTGGCCGGCCAAAGCCACTCTCCCGAGTCCCACTCCGGCTCCTCAAGTGGCCTTCCTTCCCAGATCCAGAGGCGCCAGTCCCTAAGCTCTTGCCAAAAGAACAAAGGGTCCAGCCGCCATGTCTTCCCCTGAAGGCCAACCATCCGGATCCTCTTCCATGAAAGGACATCTATCCCCTCATCTTGCTGCCCTTTGTCAAGGGCCAGACGCTTCCCCTCCTGCAATGTGAAAAAGGTCCCAAGTGGAGCGCCACCCACTCTTCCTGCCACCTATAGGGGGATGCCTGCTGGTGAAAACCTAGCGGCCCATACCTCCGCGGGCTCTATCAGCTTCCCCTCTTGCACTGTGAAAAAGGTCCCAAGTGGAGCGCCACCCACTCTACCTGCCACCTATAGGGGGATGCCTACTGGTGAAGACCTAGCGGCCCATACCTCCGCGGGCTCTATCAGCTCTCGGATCGGGGGAGCAAGCCACTCATGAGGTATTGCTGCGTCTATCCCCCTTCTCCTTAGCTCCACTCCTCGCTGGCAGCCTGATGCTTGCTTCAACACCTCCTTGTCCGCCATCCTGTACACCTTCAACCATGTCTTGATGGTACAAGCCGGGCCAGCCTCCCAACCAGCCCATTGGATATGGGGGCGCTTGCCAATCTGTGTCCCTTCTCGGTCCCTGACCTGGGGGTTTCAAATCACCGGCTGATGGTCTATCTCCTCCTAGCAGCCTTGGGGGCTTTGGATAAGGGCTTTACAAAGGCTTTGCCACACACGGAGCTAGCTGCATAGGAAGGGTGATTTGGGGGGGCTGATTTGGGCTGATGTGAAGATCCATCTCACGGACGGCCTCCACTCACCGCCAAGCATCGATCTACAATCATGAAGACCCTCCTGTAATAGGACCTTCCAGGTCTGCCCTCCCGGTGTGCGGCCGCAGACAACTAGCTTGCCCAGAAGGGCCATACTCTGATACTCTGGGTCTATGATCCCAAGCCCTCCCTCTGACCGATGTCGTATAATGGTCGCCCACGCCACCTTGGCCCTGGAATCCCTGGAGCCGTCTAACCCGGACCAAAGGAAATTCCGCACTAGGCAGCGAAGCTGCACTATGCAAGAGGAGAAGCACCAACATGAGGCGATGTACTAGGCCTGGCTAGGAGAACCTGGTTAACTACCAGGGCTCGGCCGGCTAGTGAGAGGTGAGCCATGCTCCAGTAGGTCAGCTTCCTCCGAATAGAATCGAGGACTGGAAGAAACTGCTGGGCGGGAGTGATGTTGAGTCCCACCTGAAACCCTAGGTACCGGACGGTCTGTCCTTTGCTCACCCATCTAAATCCCAGGTGGACGCCCCACTCCGTGCTAGAGTGTAGGTCTGTGAGGAAACCAACCGACTTTTGCTAGTTGATTTTCGCTCCCGTTGGAGAAAAAAACACCTCAAGAGCCAACCTCTCTCTCTCCAGCATCAACTTGTCGTCCTCCATGTAGAGCGTTGTATTATGTGCATACTCTGAGTCTAACAACTCGGTCTCCTCTCTTACTGGAAGTCGGAGGCCACGTAAACCGCTCACATGTGACCTGAGGAAGTGAGACATCGCCTCTGCAAAGAGAAGGAACTGGTACGAGGCCAGGGGGCAGCCCTGTTGGACCGATCTCTCTAGCCGAAACTCCTCCCCTCGCCTCCCTCCTATGAGAACCTTGCTAGTGGCCGATCTGTAAAGTGCGGAAACCCCGGAAATCCAAGCTTGGGGGAAACCCAACCTCACCATGGTGCCCTCTAGGAAATCCCAGTCCACCCTATCATAGGCTTTCTCAAAATCTAAGAGTAGTAGGGTCAATCTTTGCCCACTATACTGGGCCCACTCTGTTGCCTCAAAGAAGGTGAATACATTGTCCAGGATACTCCTATCCTGGACAAAGCCTGTCTGTGTATCATGGATGATGTCTGGAAGCAAGGGGCGTAGTCGCCTACCAATCATCTTTGCCAGTGCCTTATAGGCCACTGACAGTAAGGTGATCGGTCTCCACTGGGAAAGTTCCAACCGGTTTCCCCCTTTGGGGAGAAGACTGATAAGGCCTGCTGATAGACTCCTTGGCATCTGTCCTGAAGTGAAAATCTCCTGAACGGCCGACAGTAGGGGGTCCTTTTCCACTTCCCAGAAGGTAGTGAAGAAAGCCTTAGAGAGGCCATCCTCTCTCGGGCATTTTTGCCCGTCCTTTGTACAGTAAGTGTGCGAGCTGCCTGGGTGTATCTTCCCTACCCGTTGGGCCTGGTTGAGGGTGAGCTTGTGCTCGTGTAGAAGTAAGATGTTGATCCGTCCGGCAAGGGTAGGCTGTAGCTCCTGTCGAACAATCAATTTCCTGGAACCACATGCCCCATTGTAGTGGAGGCTATTCACATTTCAGGATGCAAGGTGTAAGCTCATAGGGAAACCTGTGACTGCCCGAACAGGCCTCTATTCGGTGTGGAGGCTGCTAATGACGAGGAGAAGCTATGAGGCATGCAGGTGCGCTTTGTCGCCGGTTTGGACGGCGAGCTCCATTTGCCCATGGTGACCCTTGGCCGGACGATAGGGGTGATAGAAGTTCCAAGTGGTACTATCTATGCATCTATCAGCCATGTGGAGAGTCAAGACTCTATGCACTGGTAGAAACAGGACGCCTGTGCCAGGGGCCACTCGATCACATCCCTCGGAGTCCTCCATTGTGGAGGGGCTCGAAAGATAATGCTCAGGTGAGGGACCTCGGCACCAACCCACCAGTTAATGTCCATCATGCAACCAGGCCACTACTGTGCAAACAATGCTAGTGCTTCTTCTCCCATCCACTAGGAGGTGTGGTCCGCCACCTGACTCTTCAACTCTTCCTCTATCTATGTTGTCATCCACTCCTCTGAGTGAGAGGACTGAAGAAAAAAAGCGTAGTTTGGTCCATCCGGTGGTGCTAGAAGATGGACCTTGCCCCTCCTTGACTAACGAACCACGAAGATCCCCATCTCTAGAGGTAGTGGGAACTCTCTACGCTCCGCAACTCTCAAGTAGGACCATGGGCCATTGCGGAAGAACTCCTGTGGCAACAGGTGTGCCTGTCTCGGGACCGTGTGACGGGCGGCAGGGGTGGATGAACTGGTGGTTGTATGGCAAGGGGAGGACTGTTGGTGCGAAGAGGATGTAGGCGTGTGTGGATTATCACCTCTTGTGGGAGAAGGGGGGTGGGTCTAGGGGGGATCGCCTGAACTAGGTGCGGATCAAGGGGGGATGTCGATACGGGAGGTGGTGGGGGGAGGATGATCGAGGGATGGTGGGATGGACGGAAGTACATGGTAGGTGTGGGGGGGAGGGGGTTGGTGGTCCTGGAAGTGGGGAATTGTGGGCCAGGGTCAGTGGGGGAGGGGGGGGCATGGGTTGTGGAGGGCGGTGGGTGTGGGGGCTGTGGGGACTTAGGAGAGGTAGTCTGTGGCACGGGTGGTGGATGTGGAGGGTTGCGGTCCTGCTAGGTGAGGCGGGTAGGTGGATGTGGAGGGTTGCGGTCCTGCTAGGTGAGGTAGGTAGGGGGGGGCTGTGGAGTGCTCTATCGAGGGGGCATAACACGTCCTTCTACTCCCTACTGCCGAGGCTGGGTCTGAGACGATGGCTGCACCCCCCCTGCCGTCTCCCTCTCTGTCGTCTTTGGACCCGTGTAAAGCCATCAGCGTCCACCTGCGGGTCTGTCGACGGAGCCACCTTGGCTCCGAAACACTTGCAACTTGCTGCCTGATGCCCAAAGTTGTGGCAGCACAAGCATTGCCCTGGCTACCCCGTCACAATGACCTGTTGCCTAAAGGAGTGCCCGCCTGTCTTAATCTCTAGGAACTGTGGGATATTCTTGACCTCCTTCACTACCACTCGTACCTTTGGGACTCCTACCATTGTTACTGCATCCGTGAAGGACGTAGGAAGGATAGTGCCGAAGAGCCGACCAAAGTCTTTCACCAACTGGCGATACTCTATTGCCAGGCCAGGGAAAAGAAGGGTGAATGGGTGCCGGAGAAACCTGTTGTGGAGTGCAAACGCCTCCAGAGTAAAGCCGCTGTACCAAGGGACCATGTATATGACCCCCTTCGTGGATGCATATGGTGAACTGGCGAGTAACTCGCGAGCTGCGTCCGCTAAACTGAGCCGGACCATGAAGATCCCTTGGCCCATTAGGACTGCCCTCACGATCTGTGCTGTGCCGATGCGCACTGTGGAGTGAAGCCAGTCCCGAAGCTGGGCCTTGGCTGGGGAATGTCCTACTACCTGACCATAAATCGTTGTTTCCTTTAGCTCCAGCTTCTTAGCTCGGACGGCTAAGAGCTACTCCTCAGAGAGTACGACGCGCAAGGCGTTTGATTGGGGGGCACTCGCTGAGTGCGCCGGTATCTGACCAGAGGTTTCCATTGCGCATCCCTTCTGCGAGGACTACCAATCACGTCGCGGTGCTACCTGAGGAGGGGAAGTTGCTGCAGATTGAGGGAGCAACTTGGAGGGTGGGGGATTAATGGCGAGGGGGGAGACGGCTTCTGTTTTGACACACCACGGATGGATTCGGGGTTGCGGATGGAGGCAGCGCACCGAGGGGAAGGGGGGGCAGCAGGCTATCAAGGCGGGGGGACAATCTCTTCTAGGGCAGCCAGGCGTGGGGGGGCAGAGAATTGTCGGGGGAGAGGGGGGGGACAGGGAACTGTTGGGGCGGGGCGCTGCCTCGCCTGGGCGGACAAGCGGGGGGGGGGGGGGGGGGGAGCGGCCAGGCGGAGGGGAAGAATCCAGGCGGGTGAGACGTTCACAACTGGCGGATAGGAAGGAGGACAAAACGAGAGGAAGTGGTCAAACGGGCTGGCAGACGGGGGGACGGCCAGCGAGACTGGAGGCGCGATGAGACGGGGCGGAGGGAGATCAGCTGGAGCGATGGGGTGCGAATGAACTGGGGGGATGGGTGCGATTCGAAGGAGCGGGGGGGAGCATTCAACGTGACGGGTGCTGAGCGTGTTATGAACTCCTTCCGCCTTTTTCTAGACTTACCAACAACGTGTTGAAAATAAGAAAATTCAGTCTCTTCTCTTCAACAAGCTAGTTAGAGATGTAGACGATCTCACCTTTGGGCAGAGATCTTACCTCTCTTGGGACAGATTTTCTTCTGAGGGACATGGTAAAGAGAAGCAAACCTTCATCGAATTGCCACTAGATATCCAAAGATATAGACTCAAAGCCTTAGAAGAAGAAAGAAAGTATGTAAGTAAATAAGCCATCTACTAATGGCCAAAATATCTTATGACACCAAAATAGTGATTTCAATAAATCCATGGTATGTATCATTATAAATAAAATAAATAATGAACAAGAAAATAGACACATATATTTGTAAGGAGCTCTTGGCTCTCCTATAATCTAGAATATCTAACCAGAAAAGCTAAGTATCACCAGAAACTTTTTTCCAGAAAAGAAAAATATGATAAAAGTTCAAAAAACAAATATTTGAAATGTTTTATCTGCGAAAGTGCTTCACACTTAGCAAATAAATTCCCAAAGAAAAAGGATAATGCAGATGCCACCAAGGTCAACATGATGCACCATTATGACTATGATAGCTATTATTCTTACGATAGCTATTCAGATGACGAATATTCCTACAATGGCAGTTATGAAGAAGAAGAATAAGAAGAAGAAACAGAATCTTCTGAAACAGACTCTTGGCATATAGCAGACAATTTTTCAGATACATTAGAAGACACACCTTCTGATATAATTGAAGAATTAGATGATGAATTTACTCTGTCTACAACCCTTGGAATTGCTAAAGACATACATCCAAATGCCATATGATATTGGATAGCTAAATGAGCTAATAAATCTTTCATTTCTAAACCTAGAGTTCTAATATGTAACATTAGAAGGTCAGGTAGGTAGTGATTATCTACAGCTATAACATAATTTGGACGGAGTTCTAAGGATATTCTTTCTTGGCTTGCTATTTTTGTATTTTAGGATACACAAGTGAAAGAAGATTGACATGTTGGTCCTGTGAGAGTGAGTCTCCTACAGTAAGTATTCCTTGATCTTCAATATACAGAGTAGATGCTTTAAATTTGAAAATACCATTTTCACAATAGATATGGGAAGCACCAATGTCTGGCAAGATCCACTTTGAACATGGTTGTGATTCATCGACCATAATGGTTGAATTCCCCAATGACTTATAGCACTCAGAAAGATGTTTGAAGGCAGAAGAGAGGGCATTTTCACTTTCCTTCGAAGAAGCCATAGGAATTTACTAGACTTTAACAGAGGATTTAATGCTCTTTGACAGCGAACACACGCCTTAATGCCTAACAAGCGAGACCTCAAGAGCGTCACTTACTACCTTTCTTCTCTCGATTTACAAATGGAAATAAATCGGCTCTGATACCAACTGACTGCAGAGTGAGCGCGAGCGGAGTGGAATGATGGGCACACAGAAACTATAAGAATAACAGAACTTGCTTGCTAGTTACAGGATATGGTGAGAAGATAACTCTGTATTATATGGCTTGAAATGAGTACCAGGAAATAAGGCTTTTTTGCATATAGATTGTGGAAACTTTTGGTTCAGCTGTATCATTTTTTGTTGATGACAAAATTCTTTGATAGTCTGTTCGATAGTTTGAATGATCTATCCAACACTATCAGTAAAGTCCCTGTTTTCATTTTTCATTCTTTGTTTACAATAGAAAGGGATGGGTTCTGGAAAAGAACATACTAGATGCTCTTTCATGGAGTTGTCATGAGCTCCAAGACCTTCATACATAAGGTCTCTCATATATACAAGGTATCCTTTGTATAATTTGGGATTACGGAGTTTGGATTTGAAAAAAGCTTCTCTAGCTTGTAGTACATCTACTTTGTTTCCAACTAGTTCTCCTAATAATAGCTCAAATAACATTTGAATAGGGTCTTGATGTTGTACTATAGCTAATTTAACCTGGGGATGAATAGATATCCACCATTGTTTTAAGTCCACCCACAAAACCATGTGTCATTGCATTGAGAATGTCTATTCTATCTGTCTGTGGCTTCTCTATCATTTTTTGTCCTACATATGCATACATCGTGTAAATAAGAAGTTTAATTTCTTCGGATGTTTTGCCGTCAATAGACCGTATTGGAAAAGATCCAACTTTTTCCGGCACACCTATCTTTTTATAGAAGTGATTATAAGAGGGCTTTGTTTTGGATGTTGATGCAGAAGTAGTATTCACAGGATTTGAAATAGTAGAAGAATTACTTATAAAAGAAAAGTGAGCATTCGATTGAGCTCATAGTACTGAAGTTTGTGAAGTTGGAGATGGCTGTCGATGTGGATTTATAGGGACAAAATGTCTCTTTAATCACACTATTTCCGTCTTCATCAGAAGATAATGTAGTGAATGCATCTTTTTCTTGGAAATGTGCTTGATCATGGTAATACCATGCTGGTAATTCTGAGGATGATTGATTCAGAGGATTTTATTCTATGTATTCTCCCATAATCCTTGAATCAAGTTTTGTGTGTATACTGCGAGTGAGTTCATCATTATCTTTTTCAGAACAATCAATGCACAAAGGCATTTGGTCTAGTACCTGATTTGCCTCCTTTTGTCTATGAATCTTTTCAAGATCATTTTCAAAAATGTCTTCAGAAGTTGTTCTATAGTCATTGTCAGACCAATTTGGAAACATTAGCTCCAGATTATCTGTTAAGTCTGTTACAGTCTTTCCAGACTGAAGAGGTTGCTGATAGGAGGAAGGACTGATTTCACGAAAATCTTCATCCAGATCTTTTAGCAAAGTACAATAGATTTGTTGCACTTCTTTTAAAAGAATGCTTTCTAAATCATATTCTTTATCATTTTCAGTATTTGAAAGTGTTTCACAGCAGTACATATCCATATCTCTTGGAACAGATGTGTTTATAGTGGAAGTTCCTTCTCCTGTGGGGATAATTTCCTTTTCTTTTCCCTTTTTAGAGAATGTGATGAACATTGAGTGTACCTGTGGAGGGTGAAGCAAAGTGAGATGTCCAGCCTTTTTGTAGTCTCTTGTTGGAGAAAGTAGACCAGTCTGTGACTATCTGACACGAGGGCAGTAATGAAGTGGCAGTCTGAGAAATGGGTACTGCAGTAGACCTTATAATAGAAGCTTTGTGTAGCTGTTGGCATAGTTGAAGAAGTCTGTCAGTCATTTGATGTAGAGATTCTATTTTTTCTATCAATCCTATAAGAGCAAGATGGGTCCAATCTTCAGCTTGAAGTTCTGCTATCCATGATGAGTTATCTTGTGGACGAAGATATGGGGCTGCTTTATATTGGTTCTCTTCATATTCAAATTCTTGGATGTTGTTTATGACTCCAGAAGTTGATCCAGCTTTTTCTATCAACTTGCGACAATGTTGGCATACTCCTTGTATTATGCGATCATGATTGCATGATTGGGTATGGAACTTAAGAGTGTTTGCCTTTTGAGATGGTGAGATCTTGAGTTAAGGTTGTTGTATCACAGGCTTTTGAAGAGGTAGTTCTTGTAGAGACAAAGAACCATTCCGTAACTGCTTTTGTGGAAGTAATAATGTTTTACCTTTGATGTTTTGTACCTTTATCACTTTTAGGGAAGTAACTCCTTTTTTCGGATAGAAGAAATGTCTAGTTGCCATTCATGGGGCAACTCTATTTCAGACCAGTTTACACTCTCTGGAAGAAACCTTTGAGTAGTATCATCTGATTTCATAATGATCGTTTGACCTTTATCTTGTGATGAATTTACTCCTTTTACAACCCTTGGAATTGCTAAAGACATACATCTAAACACCATACGGTATTGGATAGCTAAATGAGTTGATGAAGCTTTCGTTTCTAAACCTAGAGTTCTGATATGTAACATTAGAAGTTCAGGTAGGTAGGAATCATCTACAGCTATAACATAATTTGGACGGAGTTCAAAGAAAATGGGTCCATTGAATAGAGGTGAAACTGCTACTCCTACTATCATATCATGTAGATTAATATGACTGGTATCTAGTACTGTTGTCATACAGGAGGCATTTAGGCCACGCCTAAACAGAGGGATTATACCTATTGCTATATATCCTAAATGGATGTAAGAATATTTTTTCTTGGCTTGCTATTTTTGTATTTTAGGATACACAAGTGAAAGAAGTAAGACATGTTGGTCCTGTGAGAGTGAGTCTCCTACAATAAGTATTCCTTGATCTTCAATATACAGGGTAGATGCTTTAAATTTGAAAATACCATTTTCACCATAGATATGGGAAGCATCAATGTCTGGCAAGATCCACTTTGAACTTGGTTGTGATTCATCGACCATAATGGTTGAATTCCCCAATGACTTATAGCGCTTAGAAAGATGTTTGAAGACACAAGAGAGGGCATTTCCACTTTGTTTCGAAGAAGCCATAGGAATTTATTGGACTTTAATAGAGGATTTAATGCTCTTCAACGGTGAACACGGCAACACACGCCTTAAATCATCCATTCTCTTGTAAAATATATAGACATAGAGAAGAGCCAGAGAGAAGTCAAGAGCCGAGCCTTGCTTCCTTGTACTCATTTCAAGCCATATAATACATAGTTATCTTCTCACCATATCTTGTTACTGGCAAGCAAGTTTTGTTATTCTTATAGTTTTTGTGTATCCATCATTCCGCTCTGCTCGCGCTCACTCTGCAGTCAATTTGGTATCAGAGCCGATTTATTTCCATTTGTAAATCGAGAGAAGAAAGGTAGTAAGTAACGCTCTTGAGGTCTCGCTCGTTAGGCATTAATGCGTGTCTTGCCGTATTTGTCGTCGAAGAGCATTAAATCCTCTGTTAAAGTCTAGTAAATTCCTATGGCTTCTTCGAAGGAAAGTGAAAATGCCATCTCTTCTACCTTCAAACATCTTTCTGAGCGCTATAAGTCATTGGGGCAACCATTATGATCATTGAATCACAACCATGTTCAAAGTGGATCTTGCCAAACATTGGTGCTTCCCATGTCTATGGTGAAAATGGTATTTTCAAATTTAAAGCATCTACTCTGTATATTGAAGATCTAGGAATACTTACTGTAGGAGACTCGCTCTCACAGGACCAACATGTCAATCTTCTTTCACTTGTGTATTCTAAAATACAAAACTAGCAAGCCAAGAAAGAATATCCTTACATCCATTTAGGATATATAACAGTAGGTATAATCCCTCTCTTTAGGCGTGGCCTAAATGCCTCCTGTATGACAGCAGTACTAGATACCAGTTATATTAATCTACATGATATGATAGTAGGAGCAGCAATTTCACCTCTATCCAATGGAACCATTTTCTTTGAACTCCATCCAAATTATGTTATAGTTGTAGATGATCGCTACTTACCTGAACTTCTAATGTTACATATTAGAACTCTAGGTTTAGAAATGAAAGCTTCATCAACTCATTTAGCTATCCAATACCGTATGGTATTTAGATGTATGTCTTTAGCAATTCCAAGGGTTGTTGTAACCGGCCTGTTCACTGGAAAGGGCGGTAGTATACAACCAAAATACATAAATGCTTTCACCCAATTTACAGTCGTCCACTTTACCTGAACTTAAAGACACAGAATCAAGAAGAAAAACAGGAAGCTAAAATGCTCCTGTTGCCACACCGACACCCTGTTGGCCCCTAAGTTAGGCACCCCTTGCGGTATTTCTTTATTTTTAAAAAGAGAGAAAGTACAATGGGCTGTCTTTCACCTATTCTGGGTGAAATTTGGCAGCATAACAGTACAATTGCTGACCTAAATCAAGTTGACCAGGAGGGGAAACTCTGCCCAAGTCTGAAATTTTTGGTTGGAGTGCAGAATTGACCATTTCAGCCCGCTGTAATTACTGGTTCAGACCTGTTCTGAAACCTATTTTTAGCTCATATCATTCCCTGCAATGT